>NC_092334.1:373955277-374618055 GCF_046630445.1 Rutidosis leptorrhynchoides
TGGACGTGTTTGACGAGCAAGGTGAGATTCCTCGATTAAGGGATGTGCGTGTCTGATTCTCTTTTAGAGAATTATTGTTTTGTGCCTATGTGCGATATGGGTGGTTCTTGCTCGATAGTGTTGGTGTTATGTACGCGTACGTATAGTGATGGTTAGTGTATCCCGCTAGGGTTCACTATAGTGTAGCAGTGCGCGTTGTTACACTACTCGTTATGTTTAAGGCCAAAAGAGCGTGTGTTGATGGTTAGTGTATTCCGTTAGGATTCACTATGATGTAGCAGTGCGCGATGTTACACTACTCGTTGTATGGGGCCTAAAGAGCGTGTGTGATTGGTGAGTTATGACCCTTGACTCGGTCCGCTAACTTTACCTTGGGTGTAGTGTTATATCAGTATGGTATAACGTTATCGGGAAATGCGAGTACCGATGGGGAATGGGAGTACCATTCCTGTGTTGAGTTAGGGAAGTGGATCTCGTGTGGTTGCAGATTCATGGTGACGCGTGTAGTTCGGTCATCTTATTGTGGAAGTGAGTCTCGTGTAGTTCGGATTCACAATGACACGTGTGGATGCGGTCATTATATTGAGGAAGTGAATCGCGTGTAGTTCGGATTCACAATGACACGTGTGGATGCGGTTATTCTGTTGGGATAGTGACTTTCGTGTAGTTCGGATTCACTAAGGATCGTGTAGTTCGGCCAATCCCGATTGTTGTTTCGATGGAGGTGGTGAGTCGCGTGTGGTTGCGGATTCACTAAGGTGCGTGTAGTTTTCGGCCAGCCTTCATGTTGATGTTGTGTGAACTATTGGTTGTTTTATACGCCGATGGTGGGGTTGTGAGGACCTTGTTGCATGATTAGTGATGCGATAGCCGTGTTTCGCTCACATGTTGTTACGGGTGTGACAATAGTTGATTTTGTACACCTTGGGATTAGCGTTGCCATAGTTTTTTGGGCGCTATCGGTTTTAGCCATTTGGTTATGATGTTACGATAGTTGTGTATTGGTCATATTGCGCACTACGAGGGATGTTTAGTGATAAGTGTTATCCGTAAGGATTCATTTTGTTCGGTCTTCATCGTTTGGGTTGTTGACCTTAGGTCGAAACTTGGTTGCTTTTAGCATTGTACTTGGTAAGGGTACGCTAAGGGATCGATATCTCGATAAGAGATTGGTTAAGTTTTTCCCGATGCGAGGGATTGAGCAAGTTTTAGTGCTCAGATTTGCGGATTTAATAAATCGCGGATGACGATTCAGTTGTTAAGGGTGATTCATTAAGAAGAATTGCTTAGGAAAGTCGGATTGGGACACATGTTGAAGGCCTTTGAGTGTGGTCTGTTCGGTTAAGTGGCGTAGATCGCGAGGACGCGATCATGTTTGAGTGGGTGAGAGTTGTAAGACCCTGTTTATGTTTCAGTCTTTTTCAGAAGAATAGGACGCCGTCCAGAATGGAGGACGCCGTCCAGCAAAGATAGATGGGACGCCGTCCAAGAATTGGGACGCCGTCCAACATAACTGACGGGCCAGATGTGTTATTGTTTTAAAAAGGGGTATTTTGGTCAAATCACTTGGGTGTCGGTTTGGAGCCTTCAAGGCTGATCTAGATCCCATTTGTAGATCACTTTTCACCCACACAAACACTCTCAACCATATCTAGAGAGAGAGAGTAAGAGTTTAGAGAGAGAGAGAGCTTGATTTGGAGAAGAAGGAGTCGGATTCTCACCAAAGCTCGGGTTCTAAAGTTGTTCATCTCATTCTTGGTTATGTTGTGGTAGTATTGGTAAGTTCAAACTTCGAATTTCATTTGTTAGATTTGATATTCAAGTTTGGGTTTGAGCTTGATTTGTTGTGAAACCCTCTTAGATGATGAAATGGGTTTATGGTGACTATTTATTCTTCTCACTTGGCGGGTTTTGGGTTGGTTGACGATTTGGCCTTGATTAGGTTTTGATGATGAGTTTAATCACTAGGTTTAGTGATTATGGAAGTGTTGGAATACTTTTGGGTGCGTTTGGTTGACTAATTTTGAAATGGGTCAAAATTAGGGTTTTGGTGTCAAAATGGGTGAGACACGTGTTTAACACTTGTGTTCCGGTTTAATTGGTGTATTAGGACCATTTTCACTTGTGTTAGTGATTATTGGTTAGTTTGGGCACGGTTTGTGTTTGGAAGTGCATTTGGGTCGAAATTGCACTGGGTGTCAATTGGGTTGGTTTGTAAATCCACCCTAATTGTGTTATTGTGTTGTGATAATGGAATAGGTACATTCCATCGGCAAGTTGTGGATTATTCGGTAGCATTCATCAAGGCGACAAGGTGAGTGTTAATATCCTATGTGCATATGTATGTGTAGGATGGGTGCGGGTCGGGTGAAGTGATTCTCGGTTATAGAGCTTACTTAACATATAGGTAGATTTGATGGACTTATATATGGGTCCAATTGACACGGTTGTGCATTTTGGTTGACCACCTTTGGCGAGGTGCACATTTTGTGTGTACGTTATCACACGTGTTTGTGATGTGGATTATATAACCCCAATGGCGAAGGGTTGATATTTAGTTGTGAATTAGATAACCCCGATGTGGTGGATTTCATAATCCCGTGACCGTGGGTTTGGATATTGGAGAAGTGGATCACGTGTAGTTCGGATTCATGATGACTCGTGTAGTTCGGTCATCTTATTGAGGTAGTGATCTCGTGTGGTTGATGATTCACTAAGGCTCGTGTAGTTCGGCCAACCTCGATGTTGTTGTGGTAATGAAGATAGTAGTCTCGTGTGGTTGTGGATTTACTAAGGCTCGTGTAGTTCGGCCAATCTTCATTGTGGTAATTGACTTTTGGTATTAGGTTAAGGGGTTAACCTTGGGCGTATTACGCTTTATCGTTACATATTGTTGTATTGTTGTGATGTAGCTAACCCTCTGGGTGTAGCTTATTGACTGGTTCACATCGTCGTTGGTGAACTTATATTTGTCGATGTAACTTTAGCTTGTTGCTTAGTGGTCGTACGGTATGCTTAGCTTGGCTTACCTTTATGCTTGGATGTTTCGGTATGTGTTATTTGATTATTATAGTGTGGCGTGGTCATTTTATGCATATATATGTATGTAGTATATTGTCACTCACTAAGCGTTAGCTTACCCTCTCGTTGTTTACATTTTTATAGATTGCATGGAGACGATGGCTCGGTAAGCGTGGGGACTAGTGGACTTGCGTAGTTGCTTAGAAGACGTGCTTTTGGATTTGATTAGGATTGGGCAGCGTATCCCCAATCACCATGCTCGGTCTTCGTTTTTGTGTTAAATTTATATGGTCGAAAACTCGTAATTTTGTACGAAAGTCGTAAAATGGCCGATGTGGGCCCGGTGTCGTAAAACTCAGTTTTATTGTTGAAAACTCTTAGTTTTAATTAGTATAACTTATTGTGAAAGTGTTTTGGTTTAAAAGTGTCGGGAAGCGGGTTTTTTCGCCCGCGTAACTTTGTCAAACTGATCAGGAACTTTTAGTACATTTGGACGCCGTCCAAAAGACTTGGACACCGTCCTAGTCTTCACAACAGGATGCCGTCCAGATAACTGGACGCCGTCCAGATGAACTGTGTTACAATTTTTTTTTTAGGCACGTTTTTGAATGGATAACGGGTTGGGTCGTTACAAGGGGTATCAGAGCATGGTCTAAGGAATTTAGGTGACTTGAGATAGGTGCCTAGACTTAGACTTTTGTGTGTACTTAATTGTTATGGGACTTGTAGGAGTACGGGTAGGAATGGGAATTTGGTTAGTGCCTTAATTTGTAGGTGGACTAACGGTTATATTAATATGTGGATAATATTAATATATTATTACGTTATGTTTTGTTTACGTTTGCGTTGCGAATATCATTGAGCAAGATAGTCGTTGTACTAACGAGTTGATACGGCGTGTGTGCGTAATAAGGACTTGCAAACCTTATTACGGGTGCAAATTGTGTCTAACAAGTGATGTACGACGAGTGTTAATCAAGATGGGGCGGTGTTGTGCATGTGGTTTTATACGTTCATAGACTAATCGTTTTGCATTCTTTAGAATGACGATGCGAAATGAGATCGAGACGAATGACGTTGAGTTTAACGCTAGAGTTGCGGCAGCCGTTGCGGAGCAAATGGGTGCGTTTCGAGAAGAAATGGATAGGAAGTATTCTGAACTTCAAAGTAGTGGGGAAATGGAGCGTTGTCTTAAGATCTTCATGAGGACTAAACCTCCGATGTATGACGGGAAACCGGATCCTTTGGTTAGCACAACGTGGATCTCGGATGTCGAAGGGTGTTTTCATACTATTGAATGCCCTTCCGAGAAGAGGACAAGACTCGCTACTAGTTTGTTGCGAGGTAGGGCGAAGGATTGGTTGGATGGTAAGATTGATCTTGTCGGTGGTGAACCGTTTATGGCGTTATCATGGGACGAGTTTAAGGAGGAATTCTTCGAGGAGTTCCGAACTTCATTCGATTTGTCAGAATTGCGTAGCGGGTTGCGAAATTTGCAACAGGGTTCTATAGATTTGAATACTCTCAAGACGACCTTTATGGCGAAGGCTCGTTTTTGCCCGGAGTATTTGGGGAATGATTGTTTGTTGATGGAAGATTTCTATCGGACTTTGAATGATGACTTGAAGAATAAAATTAGCCGGGGTTACGCGAAATCGTTTGCGGAATTATTCTCCGTGGCTAGAGGTTTCGAGTCATATTCGCGATCGAAGATGGGTGAACCTTCAAGTGGGGAAGGGTTGTTTCGTATGGTGCTCCAAGTAAGAGGACTAAGGGTCCGAGTGTGAGCACGAGTGGTATACGGACGGGTATATCGGACTCTAGTGCGTCTAGGTGTTACAATTGTGGCTTGAGGGGTCACAAGTCTTGGGAATGTTTGGTGCCAAAGGGCGATGGTACGATGTGCTTCAATTGCCAAGAGTAAGGACATCGTAAGTCGGAGTGTCCCAAATAGCGGGGACGGGTGTGGCGAGAAGACCTTAAGGTACGTTTCATTTTAATAAATATGTCCTTTGATTATTTATTATGTGCCGATGAGTTCGGGTTTGTTGTATTGCATCGTGTTGTGCATAATATTGTTATGGGTGACGTTCCTAATGGAATTACCCTGCGGTGACATTTTGATTAATGGGCGAAGGGCGTAAGACTTGGTGCAAAAAAGCATACCTTAGTGTTGAGAAATGTTTCTACCAAGCCATGGGTATGGGCTTGGGTGTTCAATCGTTAAGCGCGTGTTTGATTTCGTGTCGAAGTTGATGAACCATGAGGTTCATCGGGCGAATAAAACCCTAAAGATTAAGTGTTTGATCTCGATGTATGATTGGTAATGGAGTCTACGTAACGCGATGTTAGGTACCTCTTTCATACCTACTAGCGTGGTATTCTACTCCGATGGTGTTGCGGTCACATTGTACTTAGGGTGCCGGAGACAAACCCTTAGACACATGAGTGACTAGGTGGAAATTTTACAAACTATAGCAATTGGATGATTACGAGAGTAGAGTTTGTGATTTGTGGTACGCTTTTCGTTCGAAGTGTTTAAGGATAGGTTAAAATCCTTCGGGTGCTCAAGATTGGAGCAAGACGTGGTGATGGGTCGTGTGAACCCAATTGTTTGTAAAGTCTACCCTTGGTAGCATTGTACGGTTATACAAGGTGCGGTTATGGAACGTAGTTTCAAGTGGGGGAGTTACACTCCCGCACGAGGAGGTTTTAGTGTGAGATTTGGGATGATACTCTTAGTAGATCCGGGATTTGTGTCGGGACCTAGATTTGGTCGATTTGTGGTAGAGTACAATTTCAGTTAAATTGTACTTATGGTTTCGGATTCGAATTACCACCGAGGTGGTAATGTGGTAAATCTCGTTGAGAGATAATGGACGTGTTTGACGAGCAAGGTGAGATTCCTCGATTAAGGGATGTGCGTGTCGGATTCTCTTTTAGAGAATTATTGTTTTGTGCCTATGTGCGATATAGGTGGTTCTTGCTCAATAGTGTTGGCGTTAGGTACATGTACGTATGGTGATGGTTAGTGTATCCCGCTAGGGTTCACTATAGTGTAGCAGTGCGTGAGGTTACACTACTCGTTATGTTTGAGGCCAAAAGAGCTTGTGTTGATGGTTAGTGTATTCCATTAGGATTCACTATGGTGTAGCAGTGCGCGATGTTACACTACTCATTGTATGGGGCCTAAAGAGCGTGTGTGATTGGTGAGTTATGACCCTTGACTCAGTCTGCTAACTTTCCCTTGGGTGTAGTGTTATATCGGTATGGTATAACGTTATCGGGAAATGCTAGTACCGATGGGGAATGGGAGTACCATTCATGTGTTGAGTTTGGGAAGTGGATCTCGTGTGGTTGCGGATTCACGGTGACGCGTGTAGTTCGGTCATCTTATTGTGGAAGTGAGTCTCGTGTAGTTCGGATTCACAATGACAGGTGTGGATGCGATCATTATATTGAGGAAGTGAATCGCGTGTAGTTCAGATTCAAAATGACACGTGTGGATGCGGTCATTCTGTTGGGATAGTGACTTTCGTGTAGTTCAGATTAACTAAGGCGCGTGTAGTTCAGCCAATCCCAATTGTTGTTGCGATGGAGGTGGTTAGTCGTGTGTGGTTGCGGATTCACTAAGGCGCGTGTAGTTTTTGGCCAGCCTTCATGTTGATGTTGTGTGAACTATTGGTTGTTTTATACGCCGATGGTGGGGTCATGAGGACCTTGTTGCGTGATTAGTGATGCGATAGCCGTGTTTCGCTCACATGTTGTTACGGGTGTGACAATAGTTGATTTTGTACACCTTGGGATTAGCGTTTCCATAGTTGTTTTGGGCGCTATCGGTTTTAGCCGTTTGCTTATGATGTTACGATAGTTGTGTATTGGTCGTATTGCGTACTACGAGGGATGTTTAGTGATAAGTGTTATCCGTAAGGATTCGTTTTGTTCGGTCTTCATCGTTTGGGTTGTTGACCTTAGGTCGAAACTTGATTGCTTTTAGCATTGTACTTGGTAAGGGTACGCTAAGGGATCGATATATCGGTAAGAGATTGGTTAAGTTTTTCCCGATGCGAGGGATTGAGCAAGTTTTAGTGCTCGGATTTGCGGATTTGATAAATCGCGGATGACGATTCAGTTGTTAAGGGTGATTCATTGAGAAGAATTGCCTAGGAAAGTCGGATTGGGACACATGTTGAAGGCCGTTGAGTGTGGTCTGTTCGGTTAAGTGGCGCAGATCGCGAGGACGCGATCATGTTTGAGTGGGGGAGAGTTGTAAGACCCTGTTTATGTTTCAGTCTTTTTCAGAAGAATGGGATGCCGTCCAGAATGGAGGACGCCGTCCAGCAAAGATAGATGGGACGCCGTCCAAGAATTGGGGCGCCGTCCAACATAACTGACGGGCCAGCTGTGTTATTGTTTTAAAAAGGGGCATTTTGGTCAAATCAATTGGGTGTCGGTTTGGAGCCTTCAAGGCTGATCTAGATCCCATTTGTGGATCACTTTTCACCCACACAAACACTCCCAACCATATCTAGAGAGAGTAAGAGTTTATAGAGATAGAGAGACAGAGAGCTTGATTTGGAGAAGAAGGAGTCGGATTCTCACCAAAGCTCGGGTTCTAAAGTTGTTCATCTCGTTTTTGGCTACGTTGTGGTAGTATTGGTAAGTTCAAACTCCGAATTTCATTTGTTAGATTTGATATTCAAGTTAGGGTTTGAGCTTGATTTGTTGCGAAACCCTCTTAGATGATGAAATGGGTTTATGGTGACTAGTTATTCTTGTTACTTGGCGGGTTTTGGGTTGGTTGACGATTTGGCCTTGATTAGGCTTTGATGATGGGTATAATCACTAGGTTTAGTGATTATGGAAGTGTTGGAACCCTTTTGTGTGCGTTTGGTTGACTAATTTTGAAATGGGTCAAAATTAGGGTTTTGGTGTCAAAATGGGTGATACACATGTTTAACACTTGTGTTCGGGTTTAATTGGTGTATTAGGACCATTTTCACTTGTGTTAGTGATTATTGGTTAGTTTGGGCACGGTTTGTGTTTGGAAGTGCATTTGGGTCGAAATTGCACTAGGTGTCAATTGGGTTGGTTTGTAAATCCACCCTAATTGTGTTATTGTGTTGTGATAATGGAATAGGTACATTCCATCAGCGAGTTGCGGATTATTCGGTAGCATTCATCAAGGCGACAAGGTGAGTGTTAATATCCTATGTTCATATGTATGTGTAGGATGGGTGCGGGTCGGGTGAAGTGATTCTCGGTTATAGAGCTCACTTCACATATAGGTGGATTTGATGGACTTATGTATGGGTCCAATTGGCACGGTTGTGCATTTTGGTTGACCACCTTTGGCGAGGTGCACATTTTGTGTGTACGTTATCACACGTGTTTGTGATGTGGATTATATAACCCCAATGGCAAAGGGTTGATATTGAGTTGTGAATTGGATAACCCCGATGTGGTGGATTTCATAATCCTGTGACCGTGGATTTGGATATTGGAGAAGTGGATCACGTGTAGTTCGGATTCACGATGACTCGTGTAGTTCGGTCATCTTATTGAGGTAGTGATCTCGTGTGGTTGCGGATTCACTAAGGCTCGTGTAGTCCGGCCAACCTCGATGTTGCTGTGGTAATGAAGATAGTAGTCTCGTGTGGTTGCGGATTTACTAAGGCTCGTGTAGTTCGGCCAATCTTCATTGTGGTAATTGACTTTTGGTATTGGGTTAAGGGGTTAACCTTGGGCGTGCTACGCTTTGTCGTTACATATTGTTGTATTGTTGTGATGTAGCTAACCCTCCGGGTGTAGCTTATTGATGTGGTTCACATCGTCGTTGGTGAACTTATATTTGTTGATGTATCTTTAGCTTGTTGCTTAGTGGTCGTACGGTATGCTTAGCTTAGCTTGCCTTTATGCTTGGATGCTCCGGTATGTGTTATTTGATTATTATAGTGTGGCGTGTCCATTTTATGCATATATATGTATGTAGTATATTCTCACTTACTAAGCGTTAGCTTACCCTCTCGTTGTTTACATTTTTATAGATTGCATGGAGACGATGGCTCGGTAAGCGTGGGGACTAGTGGACTTGCGTAGTTGCTTAGAAGACGTACTTTTGGATTTGATTAGGATTGGGTAGTGTATCCCCAATCACCATGCTTGGTCTTCGTTTTTGTGTTAAACTTATATGGTTGAAAACTCGTAATTTTGTACAAAAGTCGTAAAACGGCCGATGTAGGCCCGGTGTCGTAAAACTCGGTTTTATTGTGGAAAACTCTTAATTTTAATTATTATAACTTATTGTGAAAGTGTTTTGGTTTAAAAGTGTCGGGAAGCGGGTTTTTTTCGCCCGCATAACTTTGACAAACTGATCAGGAACTTTTAGTATATTTGGACGCCGTCCAAAAGACTTGGACGCCGTCACGGTCTTCACAACGGAACGCCGTCCAGATGAACTGTGTTACAATTTTTTTTAGGCACGTTTTTTGATGTATAACGGGTGTAGTCGTTACATAAGGTCGGATATGTGTTGTCTAAACCGCCCAAGAGTTACTGTTATATGCGTTGTACACTAACGATTGCTATGAACGGATATGTGTTGTCCACACCACCCAAGAGTTAGTGATATATGTCGTTGTACATTAACGGTTACTATGAATGGATATGTGTTTTCCATACCACCCAAGGGTTAGTGATATATTCGTTGTACACTAAAGGTTGTTATGAACACCGATGGAAAAATCGAAATACCATTCCCTTGTACTATTGGTTAACCATGGTTACGTGTTGTAGTGTAGCATATTATATTATTCGAGTTATATGTGCTATTGTTGTGCTAGCTTGTGGTCTTGAAGATTTTAGTGTTATACTTTGCGATGGTATGCTATATAAATTGCTAGCGTGTATGAGGTATTTGTGTAAGTGCTTGCAAGAAGGTATATTATATATGTATATGTATAATTATTGCATTCACTAAGCGTTAGCTTACCCTCTCGTTTTTACCATTTTAGGCTCCTGCGTGAACAAGGGCAAAGGTATCCATTTGGATTAGTAGTGGCTCTCGGGGGGTTTAGCTTTTGGAAGTTCGACCAAGATATGGGTAGTTTAACCCCAAACACCATGCTCTAAGTGTCGTTTGGAAATTAAACTTTTGTGGTCGAAACTTGTATTTTTTATACTTAAGGGTAATTTAGGCATATGTGGGCCCGGTATCGTAAAACTTGTATTATTATTGGAACGTGTTAGTTTTACCTATTATAATATGTTGTGAAAAGCGTTTCGTCTAAAAGTGTCAGGAAGTGGGAGATCTTTAAGCAAAAATTGAAAAATTTGGACAAAAGCTGTCCAGCAGTCTGCGCGCCGCGCACAGACTGGGTTGCGCGCCGCGCACTCAGTCTGGGCAGGACTGTTTTAATTTTTTTTTATGTTGCGTTTTCGGTTGGATAACGGGTTGGGTCGTTACATTAGAATGATCACTTGTGAGCAGTTTTACGCTAAGGTATGTGAGCAGTACTGTAATGTATTTGACATGAACAGAATCAAGATGGAGTTTTGGAAATGCGGATTGACACCTCAGATGTCAATTGATAAAGTGATTAAGAAATACATGGACAAGTTGAGGTTTGTGCAACAGTGGGTGGCTGATGAACAATCAAGAATCTAGCATTTTGTGAATATGATCTTGCCAGCAGCATGTTGTTTTTGTTCCCGCGTTTACCATCCTCAATCATATTAAAAGAGGATGATCCAACATCCTTTTCCTTAGTCTTACCACTTTCTTGAACCGTTATTGAGTCCTCAATACGTAAGTGGCCTTCCAATTCAGTCAAAGACAATTCTACCTTCTTATGTTTTAACATGTGTTTGAAATCTTTCCATGAGGGTGGCAGTTTGTCTATAATCGAAGACACTGAAATGGATTCATCCATTTTCAGATTATGTTGTGTGAACTATCCAAAATTCTAAGAATTTCGTGGAACTGTTCCATAACAGGCCTTGAATCCACCATTTTGTAATTATTGAAATTACTCACAAGAAACTTCTTACTTGAAGCATCTTCGGCCATGTATTTGGATTCAAGTAAATCCCATAATTCCTTTAGAGATTCTACATTTTGATAAACGTCAAAAAGAGCATCAGACATACCATTAAGAATGTGGTCACGACAAATGTAGTCATCGTTATCCCATTTGTTTCGTAACCTGATTTGATCACTGTTGCATCTTCAGCAATTTCTGGCATAGGGGTTGACAGAACATAAACAACCTTCAATGTAGTCAGAAGAAAACACATCTTTTGTTGCCATCTTCGAAAATCAACACCTTCAAACTTATCAGGTTTTGCAAACTTTGATGTCATCTCTTTCACCGATTCACCAGACATGATTATCAGTGGAATACTTAATCGATTTGTTAGAAAATAGGGTTGTGATTGATAATCCGATTGGTTCTTGAATCGTGTAACACTTTTTTGATTAAGTATTTCGACCCTAAACCTCGGGTATCACGAAATCCTAATCGGGATAAGACAAGAACAAGATTTGATTTCAGGAAAGAATATTCAAATCTAAGTGTATGTGAAAAAAATGTTTTTCGTATATTTTCGTATATGTGAAAGAAAGTATCCCAAAAAAGAAGTATAAATTCGGCAGTTAAAATTGAAGGGATACAACCCTTCAATTTGGCGAAAAAAACCGTTATAAAACAGTAATGCCTTTTGGCGAGAAAATCGGTTGGAAGGCAACTTTAGAGGGACCCCAGCCAGGGGCGCTGCCCCTTAGACCCCGCAAGGGGGCGCAGCCCCCTTGACCTCCGCTATATTCGCGACAATGTCTAGCTAACTATTACGGGTGTCTACTCCACACTCTCCGAACCTGTTGTTAAGTATAACTAGCTCACTCTTATTTACCCGTAAATCTCATTAAACCAAAATGATGTTGGATGACACTAAAATCATCAATAATAATAAATTATACATAAAATTATACTCCGTAACAATTTTTTAACGAAAAAACGATAATATAAATGGTGGATATGTTACTTTTAAAAGTTATGAATACTTATTTACAAAAGAATAAAAAAAATACGCACTTAAGTTTATATCGTTTAAAGTATATTGCTGGAAACCTTTTTTTAAAGGAAAAAAGGATAGTAACGTTTAAAAAAATAAAAAAATAAAAAATGAGTTGATAATGATTGTGTGCGTTTTTGTCATGTTCTGTGCCATGCGCTGTAATACTGTTGACTCAAACGCGGTGGCTTTTCTTTTGCCACACCGACAGCCAGCGACTATCATCCTTCGAGCTCCTCTAAAACCACTCCTAATTATAACATACTACCACAAATTAATACACTATCATATATTCATATTAACGTCATATTGACATTTTCTTCTTATCACTCACTTATCACATATTATTATCGTTTATCAAATATTTCCATATCTACTAATTGCAACCAAAAAAATAGTTGTTTAACTTCATGTTGTATGTAGTTTTGGCTAGGGGAAGTTTGAGTTAAATAAGGTTAGGGGTTACAACATGTTACTATTAAAGGGTAAAAGTAGTTAGTGTATGGTAACTTAAGGGATTAAAATGTAACTTTTGAATTTAATGTGATATCCATTAAATAAAACTCATTCAATATTTTGACGGGATTTATCTTTTTTTCCGCTGCAATTTAGGTTTCTCCGTCATCACCGTTTAACTCGAAATAATTTTATGAACAAAATACAACTAACTATAATCGAAACGGAGTTTTTTTAAGAAAAACATATATATATATATATATATATATATATATATATATATATATATATATATATATATATATATATAGGGGCAGGATCAATGGGGAAGTAACCAATCGGGGGGAAGCGGGGGGAAGCAAAATTTTTTTTTTTTCGTTTTTTTGAAATTTTTTTTTTTCCGGCATCAAGATCACACGAAAATATGAACATTTAGAAGAGACACTTCGTGATGAATGTTATTATTTAGGCGGAAAAACGATCGACAAAAATAACATTCAAGATAATATTGTTCGTGAAGAATATGAACGTTTTTTTTCTTCATGTTTTGTGAAGTAAAATTTAGCCCGATTAAGAGTTTAGGGTTTAGGGTTTAGGGCTTGGTGTTTTGGGTTTATTCCATAAACCCAAAACACCAAACCCTAAACCCTAAACTCTAAACCGTTCGTGTTAAAAACTCAATCTAAATCCTAAATCTAAACCCTAAATCTAAACCCTAAACCCTAAATTTCTAAACCCTAATATCTAAACCCCAATAGCTAAAACCTCAAAATACGCTCGAAAAACACGATAATTGTTATATATTACTTTTTTGAGCGTTTTACCGCCAAAATAAAAACATTTATCACAAAGTGTCTCTACTAAATGTTCATATTTTCATCTCATCTATAATGTTCGTGAACAAAGTTTTTTCAAAAAACGAAAAAAAAAATATTTGCTTCCCCCCGCTTCCCCCCGAATGGTTACTTCCCTTTTGATCCTACCACTATATATATATATATATATATATATATATATATATATATATATATATATATATATATATATATATATATATATATATATATATTATAACAAACTCAACTTATTATACCAAGTAGATTGTTATTGCAAGTGGTAAGTTCATGAGTTGGTAAGGAAAAAAAGATCTGTGTTAGATTCCTCCTGACACCTTTTTTTTATTCGCAATTTTTTTCTTAGTTCTCGCTCAACATCAGTTTCATAAAAACGATAAAATGTTCCGCCACAACGTGCGGTCCGAAATCTTTCTAGTTATTATCATTCATAACATATTTCTTCAAATTAACATGAATCCACTATATTTATTTAACATGGTCTCATTATATTAATTAACTAATCTTCATAGAGATTAAAGTTCAATCCTCAGTAGCTACACTTTGAATTACTGTCTTTCAAAAGAAAAGAAAAAAAGATGTGAATTTTAAATCTACATGTACACACCGGTGGAACTTGAACCCAGATATAGAAGGGGAGGCGGGTGTAAACATTTAATAAATTTTCATTGTCAGCAAGAGTAAAAATTAAAAAGAACCTTATTTTTTGGTTATAAAAAATTAGTGTATAAAATTATGTTATGTTAAATCTAGGTGGGGCGGATACTCCATTTGAGTAACACTATCTTCCGCCCATCTACAACACTATAATTGCACAACTTTTCGTGATGAAATATGTTATGGAGAAAAATGGTTGGAAGCCAAAGACTGGCTAGCCTTTTAGCTAAACAATGTCGTCCTCTTTAGTTTAATTTTTAAATTTAAATTTTTTGTAGTACGAGTCTATGTGAATTGAGTATGTCCATCCGAGATTGTATGACTATGTAAAGCTGACTAAAATATTTTTAAAATGTAGTTTTGTGAATTCTCACATCTAATTAGTAATTTTAGCGAAGAGTAAGAATTTAATATATAAAGATGAGTAACACCATGAAAAGCCTCATACATGTTGCAACGGATTGAGATTGCATACCGTCACTAAATTACCAGTGTGAAGCACATCATCCGGGTTCAATCCTTGGCTATGCCAAATTGTTCAAAAATAGAGTGTGACTAGAGGGTGCGCATAATGCGCAATTCACCCGGTACCAGGTCTCACGCTCGGGAGGCTTGATTACCCAAGGTTTTACCTTCTATGGGGAAACCAATGTGCTAGTTCATAGGGGTGTGCATGGTAAGGGAAGAACCGAAGACCGTACCGGACCGAAACGATTTCGAACCGAACCGAGCTTTTTCGGTCCGGTCCTTGGTCCATAATTTTACGGATTTTCGGTCTTCGATTCTGACCGAACCGGACCAAAACCGAAAAAAACACTAAAAATAGCCGAACCGTACCGGACCGAACCGGACCGAACCGATAATATTTGGCCCGGTCCTCGGTCCATGTTTTTGCTTCAAATTGGGATTTGGGACGGAACCGAACCGAACAAGTTTGTTCCGGAACCGTACCATGCACACCCCCTACTAGTTCATAGGAGGGTTTCTTCGCTTACCAAAAAAAAAAAAAAAAAAAAATCCAAATAAACTAATTGAACTTGCATATACAGTATTTAGGCGTCTCACGGTTAGAGATTCCCAAACGTGAGGCTAATGCGAGAAGCACAAGAAAGAGTTAACAAATTAGATGAACACCTTTTGTTCAATATTACGAATTGACAAAGCCCGACATGTGAAATCGCCTTTAAGAGTCTGCCCCGTTTCTTGAGCATCAGATAAATAATAGTGTACATACCTATTAACCGCCAAAATTTAATATCGCGAATACCCATTTCTAGAGTGCCAATACGAATAAAAAGCTTTCAATGAGGACGGAATAACTGTTGGAGCTATTCGGGAGGATCGAGGTTACCTAGCGAATCGTTAACTTTTGAATATCAATTTAGTTGAACCTGTGACGGCCCGGGAATTTCCGACCAAATTTAAACTTTATTCTTATATGATTTCGACACGATAAGCAAAGTCTGTAATGTTGAGTCTCATAAATTTTGAACTGTTTAAATAGATGCATTCAACCCGTGACCAATTCCAACGATTCACGAACCATTAAATAATAAATAGAGATGTATATATATATAAATAACTATACATGTAAATAATTATATATTATAAATTAAATATACTAATAAACTATCATATGATTTAGTTTATTATGAAATAAAACTTAAACTTGTTTTTTAAAATTGCTTATTTAAATATAGAAAGTAGATTGAATATACATAATTTGTCAATGCTAATAAAGTATTTAATGTTATACTCTGAGATTAATTGTTTCAATATATTTAATTAATACATTCATTTACTTGATATTTAAAACATAATTAAATATATAGTAGTTGAAGTATCTAGATATATATATATATATATATATATATATATATATATATATATATATATATATATATAAATGAAATACATAATTATCGATTGTAGGTATATTGTTATATATATAAATATTAAATATTCAAAGTATGTTATTATATAAAAATTGTAATATTAATATATTACGAGTTGTAAATATAGATGTATTAATAATAGTATTATTACTTTCAATATTACTACAAATATTAATATCAATATTAGTATTACTAATATTATTACTAGTATTATTGTTATATCTAAAATTAAAAGGGTTAAGATTATCAAAATAAAAATGCCAACTATAAATATTATTAAAATTAGTACTATTATTAGTATTCTTAGTAATATTATTATTAAAAAAAAATTATTAAATTTATAAAAATTATCATTTCTGTTATTATTAATGTCATCAAATTATTATTATCTTTATCTTTAAATGTATTATTATTACTAATAATATCATGATTATTATTATTAATATAATTAATATTAATTATTATTATTATAGTTATTTATATTATTTTAGAAACATTAAAAGTATTATTATTATTAATAATATTAATTAATATTAATTATTAATACTAATGATATAATAAAAAGATCTGTGTATATTTTTCTTTCAATTAGGTTACACATCACGATCCTACTATCTGTGATTTTGTTTCTGTCTCCTAAATTGATTTACATCAGAATCCATCGTACCAATCTATTCTATTATCAATCAACGTCTTCTTTTTATTTTCTATTTCCTGAACATTTTCTGTCGATTCTTCAATTGGTAAAAATCAAGCAATCTTGGATTTTAAGTAACATGTTCTACCTTCTATCAACAACTATCAATCACACTATACCTATTATCAGCTTTAACTCGATAGAATTCAATCAAAATTTTAAGAAAAATTATCGGATGCCTCTGTTCTTGTCACTTTTTTTTACAAGAACTCGATTTCAAATGATTTTTTAAAATGTATTAATGCATTTCTGTTAGGAATCCCATATGAAAACTCCCTACCAAATTTCAAATCCCAATTTGTTTTATCAAGCTCAAATTCCTGAGTTAAAGTTTTTGAACTAAAAAGTCAAACGGTGTTCATCAATCAAATTGGAACTTTCTAATACAATTCAAGTTAAATGGATAATTTGTAAAGTTTATAGGAGATATTTGAAACCTACTTTATGTTGAAATCATCGTCTATTACGTGCTATAATTCAAAATTCGATTTATTTTTTTTTCTGTACCATCGCGACACAGCAGGTACCTGATTTCCCTTTTTTTTTCTTCAAATAATTCCAACCACTTCAATTAATTCGTTTCTCTTGTACTTATGAATTCTAAACTCAATTAATTACTCTATTGTTATTATAAACGTTCCTGGTCGAATTTGGTGAGGAAGGAGATGAAAGAACAGAAACGAAGAATATATTTATTTTAGGTTAGTAAATTATCAGAAAAATGGAAACAGCGTGATGGTTTAGAACGTTTGAGGGTATTCAAGTGGTCGCGGGTTCGAGTCTAAGCATGGACTGGTTTTTTTTTTTTTTTTTGAACTCTTTTCATGTGAGGTAGTTTCCTAATTTTGTTATTAATTAATATTATTATTATTATTATTATTATTATTATTATTATTATTATTATTATTATTATTATTATTATTATAATTATTACTAACTATTATTATTATTATTATTATTATTATTATTATTATTATTGTTATTATTATTGTTATTATTAGTATTATACTTATCACCGTAGTTATAAGTATTATAGTCATTATCATTAATATTAGAATTTGTATCATTTTATAAATATTAGTATTATCAATATATTTTTAATTATTGATATCATATTTATCATTTTTATTGTTATAAGTATTATCATTAATATTATCATTATTATTATTATGATTAACATCATTAGTATTATTATTATTAAAATTTATTATCATTACTATCAATTTTACTAAAGTTATTATTAAAACTATGAGTATTATTATTATAATTATTATCAATATTATTATTATTAAAATGATTTAGGAATATAAAAATAAAAGTTTTAGTAACGTTGTTATGATTACAGGTATAAAAATAAAGATTTTTATATACAAATATATATTTAAATTACATAACTTAACTATATTAAAATCTCTATATATATATTAAATGAAAAATATATAAATAAATAATAAAACTTATAAAGTATTAACATAACAGATATATTCTAAATAATAAATAGATTTATTCGATTACGAGTATATGTTTTAATATATATACAAATGATATAGGTTCGTGAATCCGAGGCCAACCCTGCACTGTTCAGTTTCGTCATATGTATTTTTACTACAAAATACAGTATTGTGAATTTCATTACTCCCTTTTTATATATATTTTTGGGACTGAGAATATATGCGCTGCTTTTATAACTGTTTTATGAAATAGACACAAGTACTTGAAACTACAGTCTATGGTTGAATTATTATACCGGATATCACCCTTTAAAAAGCTTGGTAGCCTAAGAATTTGGGAACAGACCCCCAAATTGACGCGAATCCTAAAGATAGATCTATTGGGCCTAACAAACCCCATCCAGGTTATGGATGCTTTAGTACTTCGATTTTATATACAGATGAGTGTACCTGTATATTTGGGGATATTCTAGATGCATTTGTTAATGTCGGTTACCAGGTGTTCACCGTATGAATTATTTTTAATTCGCAGGTTATGCGTACTATTTTGTACTCGGGTTACGTGTACAATTATATATCTGAAATCTTGTGGTCTATTAAAATGATAGAAATGAATGTTTATGATAAACTAATGAACTCACCAACCTTTTGGTTGACACTTGAAAGCATGTTTATTCCCAGGTTTGAGAGAAATCTTCCGATGTGCATTTGCTCATTTAGAGATATTACTTGGAGTCATTCATGACATATTTCAAAAGATGTTGCATTCGAGTCATTGAGTTCAACAAGATTACTATTAAGTCATTTATAGTTTGGATATATTATGAAAGGGTATGCATGTCTGTCAACTTTCGATGTAATGAAAGTTTGTCTTTCAAAACGAATGCAATGTTTGTAAAATGTATCATATAGAGGTCAAATACATCACAATGTAATCATATGTTATTGTATTCGTTCTTATGGATTAGGACGGGTCTTTACATGTGGTATCAGAGCGGTGGTCTTAGCGAACCAGGTCTTGCATTAGTGTGTCTAACTGATAGTTGTTCAGATGCATTAGTGAGTCTGGACTTCGACCGTGTCTGCATGTCAAAAGTTTTGCTTATCATTTCGTGTCGAAAATTACCTGCTTATCATTCTTAGGGAATCATTTGTTTATCATTCTTAGTCTAGACACATCTTACTGCATTGATTGCATGAATAGTGTATAGACAAAATTCATATCTTAGCGTATCTGCTAATTCGTATCTTAGCGTATCTGTTGCTGTAAACTTTGCCTGACATATTCCGTAAATTCCTCCGTTATCTACGAAACCTTTTACTCTATATATATAGATACTCTATGTCATTAGAATATCATCTAATAGCCGAAAATCATTTCCTATCGAAAAATCCTTTACTCAATCGTACAAAATGGAACTCGTCACTAGTTCAAGTTCTTCGGAACCCGACAGCTATTCCGACATGGATGTTCACCTAAGCTCCGGAAGCAGCGTCACCAGAATGAATCAGTCAATCAGCCATCCCCAATTCATCTGATGAGTTCGTAGTCTACTTAATCATTGGAGACAAGAAGAAGGTGATCCTTTTCGTCAACCGAATTCACCTCTTAGTGAAGAACCTGAAGCACTTACCGGAAAACCTATCCGCAACACCATTTTCACCCTCATTTCCTGAATATCTCGCCACGATTATATACTATCTCAAATTCTAAACCTTATTTATCCGCTCGTTTCGACCGACAATCATCCTGGAATAATAGAAGAAGTCAACGAACTTCGCGCTCGAGTAATCAATTTGGAGAATATGATGCAAAATTTACCAGCTTCAACAACATCACCGGCACCAACAGTACCATAAGTAACAGCACCAGTACCATCAACAATCCATGCCTCAACATCTCATTCTGTACCTCGAGTATAATCATCGTTCTACGTATCGTTCTACATTAATTATCTTCGTTCTTCATGGCCATTATGTAATCTCTAATGTTTTAGAGATTATGTATTGCAGTTCTAACGGTAAATCAAATGAGAATAATATTATATTAACTCATTAAATCCATGATTACATCTGAAGAAAATATATATGAAAGTATATTTTCATAAAGATTGTAATTAAAAACTCTATCGTATAAACTGTTAATGATGAGAATATTTTAACGGGTAGGTAATACCCGAGAAATATTTAGATTTCACATTAATAAGTTACACTGTACATTCTTCAAATCTGATTCAACATTCATTTACTATCCTACTTACAGCTACAGAGATACGAATTCGTTCACCGCAGAATAACCATTTTCATTCAATTTCATATTTGGATTTTGACCTATCAGAATCGAACAAGTGGCATAATGAAGAAAACATTGGACAAAAATAAAATTTGTTAGAAACAAACAAATTAACTATGAGAAATTTTGTTAAGAATCCACGCTAACTGTTCCTAGCTAACTGTCCCTAGCTAACTGATTACATTTTATTTATCGCAATATAATTATTGCAATTTATATTCTCGCAAATTTTATTTATCGTCATTTAATTTCTGTTATTTATTTTACGCACTTTAAATATCGGGACACGTATACAAGGTTTTGACATATCATATCGACGCATCTATATATATTATTTGGAATAACCATAGACACTCTATATGCAGTAATGCTTGAGTTAGCTATACAGGGTTGAGGTTGATTCTACAATAATATATATACTTTGAGTTGTGATCGAGTCTGAGACGTGTATACAATGGGTCACGATACGTATTAATTAATTCGAATATTATATATGAATTATTGAATTACTAACTGTGGACTACCAACATTGGACAATTAAAAATGAATTAAAATATTGATTATAACATATGAAACTAAAAAAATTCTTCAAGTTTGCCACTTGATTTCATCTTAAACCTCATTTGCATCTTGACAATTACAATCTGCGTTCAAACCTTTCATGATGCTTGAAAACACCTCAATCGAGAGGATGAACCAACCGCACTTCATCTACAGAAGAAAAGATTGATGTATATAGTTATGCACTTGAAAAATTCTCGGAACCTGAGTAAACGTTTCACACGTATCTGTGCTAGCTCCTTTAACATTGTTATTACAGAAAATAACATTGCAATTCTTTTTCACAATAGTTAGTTTTGTCACAGCTTCAGCAAGTCAACTTCGACTTTTCGTTCGAATCAACCTTATTATAACTTTGATATATACGTTTACCATTGTTATTGTTACCAGGAAACCTTTTATATTCCACCATACTACCATCAGCGTTTAATCATCTAAAAACACAATTCTCTTGAAACCACACCGGATTGATAATCGATGACTCATATATGGTTGCATTAAATAAAGAGGAAACAGCAAAATCGTAGATGGTTTAAACGGCCAAAAGTTTGATAATAAAGAATGAAATGTTTGGAAAGCGTGATAGCGCTCCAAATGAACATATATTTAGTAGCAATATCCTCCCAATATGTAAATTATTTAGTTGTAATTGTCCTATTTTAAGTTGTAATCGTTTATATTAAATAAGTGCGAAGACAAAAGGCGAAAACGACGATTTGAAGACGAAAACGTCCAAAATGCTCAAAAGTACAAGTTACACTCCAAGTGGTTTAATTTATCGAAGAAAAATGTCTAAAGATTAACAAGAACGCAAGTCGCGGAACGCAAATTGCACGATATTAAATTGTACGAAAAGACGTTCGAGAAACCGGAATCAAGACATAAACCGGGCGTAAATGTACGAAACATCGGAGCCAAAATTACGAGTCAACTATGCACAAGAATATAATATAATATATATATAATTATATAAAATTATATATATATTATATATATTTATTAAATATGTCGACAAGCTAGTGTACAAAAAATATGTGAGCTGGATCTGGCGGCCATGCGATCGCATGGGAAATAGGCATAAAACCCATGCGATCGCATGGGTTACTGTAGTAGGCCCAAATGTTATAAATACCAGGCATGTGCTCGAGCTTCAAACACACTCTTTTATATTTTCAAATTCAGTTTTTAATTTTTATTTTATGTAATTTAGTTTTAGGAGTAGGAGTAGGTTAATTTAGTGGTTACATTTCTAAAAGTTTGGGTAGCGTAACGTTTATTTTACGGGTTTTCAAGTCGAAGTTCTGTCTGTGTAAAGCTACGCGATAAATACTCAATGTAAGTTATGTTCTCCTTTTTAAATTAATGTCTTGTAACTAAGTTATTATTATGCTTATTTAAATCGAAGTAATCATGATGTTGGGCTAAAATATTAAAGATTGGGTAATTGGGCTTTGTATCATAATTGGGGTTTGGACAAAAGAACGACACTTGTGGAAATTAGACTATGGGCTATTAATGGGCTTTATATTTGTTTAACTAAATGATAGTTTGTTAATTTAATATAAAGATTTACAATTAGACGTACCTATAAATAACCATATACACTCGATCGGACACGATGGGCGGGATATTTATAAGTACTAATAATCGTTCATTTAACCGGACACGAAAATGGATTAATAGTCAATGAAATTATTAAAACAGGGGTGAAATTATGTACAAGGACACTTGGCGTAATTGTTAACAAAGTATTAAAACCTTGGGTTACACGCAGTCGATATCCTGGTGTAATTATTAAACAAAGTATTAAGACCTTGTTACAGTTTAAGTCCCCAATTAGTTGGAATATTTGACTTCGGATATAAGGATAATTTGACGAGGACACTCGCACTTTATATTTATGACTGATGGACTGTTATAGACAAAAACCAGATGGACATATTGAATAATCCAGGACAAAGGACAATTAACCATAGTAATGAACTAAAATCAACACGTCAAACATCATGATTACGAAAGTTTAAATAAGCATAATATTTTTATTTCATATTTCATCGTACCTTTATTTACTGTCATTTTAATTACTGCAATTTACTTTATCGCAATTTAAATTGTCATTTATATTATCGTCATTTATCTTTATGCTTAAAATATAAAATCGACAAACCGGCCATTAAACGGTAAAAACCCCCTTTTATAATAATATTACTATATATAATTATATATATTTTATATAAATATAGTTGTAAAAAAATATAGCGTTAAACTCAGCTAGCTCCCTGTGGAACGAACCGGACTTACTAAAAACTACACTACTCTACGATTAGGTACGCTGCCTATAAGTGTTGTAGCAAGGTTTAGGTATATCCCATTTAATAAATAAATAAATAACTTATGTAAAATTGTATCATATTTAATAGTATTTCGCAATAAAAATATAACTATTTCATATACACCTCGCACAACATCAAAGCGCGATAGAAAAATTTGGTACTGAAAAACAGATTGAGCTAACCATGAAGAAGACCAAGGACAAATACAAGGACCAAACCCTATATTCAAAGAATCCAGGTAATTCTGGAACAGATAAAATCTTTAGAGAATATCCTGCTCCGAAGTCATGTTAAAATCTTGCGGAAAATTTTTCCTTATCAACTTTCGAACTTAGAAATTCCAAAATATCATCATAAATATCTTCGATACTTCTGAAGATATTTTCATAAATATTCTCGTCCGAAATTATATACCTCTCGTGCTATCTGTAATACATTATATTAGAAATTTCTGTAAAATCTAAGCATAAACAATGAATGAATTCTGAAGTAGTGTTGGGAACTGAAGCATGAGTTAGAATAATATAATGACACTTGATCAACGTGATTATATTACAGTAAGTCATGCTGAGTTTCTAATGGGACGTGATGATTCACAGATCATAACGTCATCATGTGCCATGTTACAAGACTCTTGTATTCTATTTAACCTCAAAAATATCAAGAAAATATTTTCTTGATGATTCGGTCTTTTTCGGATATTCTAGTAATTTGACAAATCAAATCGTGCTACTACCTTTCCTTTCTACCTTGTATATTATGATAATTCGAAACTCCATACCTACGAATTCTGGACCATTACTTGCGAAAAGAAAACAAAAACATGAAGCTCTGAAATAGAAAGGGGGTATCAATCGCAACAAATAAGAGAGAGCATTAACTGTGAATGACAATGATTATAGAAGACGGAAGCAGGGACTCCGAAATATAAGGGAGAATATAAAGCCCGATAATAACACATAAATTACAAACCATGGATATCAATGTTTATCGCAACATAAAGATACGGAAGAATTAAAAATACTATAACCTTAAGGGCGAAGTAGAAGAAAATAGATTCCTCCGGTGGAAGTTGGAAAAAGAGAATGATTGTTGCGATAGTAAGGATAAGGACAAGGATTAGAAGTGGATTAAGCATTTTCACAACCTTTTGAATTTGGGAACTTAGTATAGGAATGGTAAAAGTAATGGAACGGAAAAAATTAATTTATAGTGAAATATCCAATAATGAAATCAAGGCAGATTTTTGCATTTTACTAAAGAGGATCCTAATTTCCTTAAATCCCGAGGAATCAGATCTTATAAATCGCGAAGATTTTCTCTAAATCCCTTAAAATCCGGAAATCAACCATGACTACATACCGGTTAAGACGAATCTGCATGTACTCATTTCACTATTTTGTGATAACTTCACTCATACGCTTCGAATAATCAAATTGTTTTATCTGTATTACTCAATAATGATAAAACTCTATTTATCAACTCCTATTCGTCATAAAAACATTTTTATTGTTAGCTATGACGACCTCGATCAAATTTCGGGATGAAATTTCTTTAACGGGTAGGTACTGTGGCGACCCGAGAATTTCCGACCAAATTTAAACTTTATTCTTATATGATTTTGACACGATAAGCAAAGTCTGTAATGTTGAGTCTCATAAATTTTGAACTGTTTACATGGATGCATTCAACCCGTGACCAATTCCAACGATTCACGAACCATTATATAATAAATAGAGATGTATATATAAATAACTATACATGTAAATAATTATATATTATAAATTAAATATACTAATAAACTATCATATGATTTAGTTTATTATGAAATAAAACTTAAACTTGTTATTTAAAATTGATTATTTAAATATAGAGAGTAGATTGAATATACATACTTTGTCAATGCTAATAAAGTATTTAATGTTATACTCTGAGATTAATTGTTTCAATATATTTAATTAATACATTCATTTACTTGATATTTAAAATATAATTAAATATATAGTAGTTGAAGTATATATATATACATATATATATATATAAATGAGATACATAATTATCGATTGTAGGTATATTGTTATATATATAAATATTAAATATTCAAAGTATGTTATTATATATATTATATGATAATACATAAATAATAAATTATAATATTAATATATTATGAGTTGTAAATATAGATGTATTAATAATAGTATTATTACTTTCAATATTACTACAAATATTAATATCAATATTAGTATTACTAATATTATTACTAGTATTATTGTTATATCTAAAATTAAAAGGGTTAAGATTATCAAAATAAAAATGCCAACTATAAGTATTATTAAAATTAGTACTATTATTAGTATTCTTAGTAATATTATTATTAAATTTTTTTTATTAAATTTATAAAAATTATCATTTCTGTTATTATTAATGTCATCAAATTATTATTATCTTTATCTTTAAATGTATTATTATTACTAATAATATCATGATTATTATTATTAATATAATTAATATTAATTATTATTATCATAGTTATTTATATTATTTTAAAAACATTAAAAGTATTATTATTATTATTATTATTAATTAATTAATATTAATTATTAATACTAATGATAGAATAAAAAGATCTGTGTATATTTTTCTTTCAATTAGGTTACACATCACGATCCTACTATCTGTGATTTTGTTTCTGTCTCCTAAATTGATTTACATCAGAATCCATCGTACCAATCTATTCTATTATCAATCAACATCTTCTTTTTATTTTTTATTTCCTGAACATTTTCTGTCGATTCTTCAATTGGTAAAAATCAAGCAATCCAGGATTTTAAGTAACCTGTTCTACCTTCTATTAACAACTATCAATCACACTATACCTATTATCAGCTTTAACTCGATAGAATTCAATCAAAATTTTAAGAAAAACTATCGAATGCCTCTATTCTTGTCACTTTTTTTTACAAGAACTCGATTTCAAATGATTTTTTAAAATGTATTAATGCATTTCTGTTAGGAATCTGATTTTAATGCAAAGGGTTACAAAATAGTAGTATTTTTACTACAAAATACTATTAAATACGATACAATTTTACACAAGTTATTTATTTATTTACAGAGTGGATATATCTAAACTTTGCTACAACACTTATAGGCAGTATACCTAATCGTACAGTAGTGTAGTTTTTAGTAAGTTCGGTTCGTTCCACAGGGAGCTAGCCAAGTTTAACGCTATATTTTTAAAACTATATTTGTAAATATATAAATATAAATATAAATATATATATATATATATATATATATATATATATATATATAAGTAGTATTATTATTATAAAAGGGGGTTTTTACCGTTTAATGACCGGTTTTTCGATTTTAAAACTTTAGTCGCAGTTAAAACCTAATGTAAAATATTAAAAATAAATATAACTTAATTTAAAGCGTAAAGTAAATAACGATAATGAAATTGCGATAAATAAAAGTGCGATAAAATAAAATTACGATAAATAAAATTGCGATAATTAAAAGTGCAATTAAATATGAAATAAAGGAATTATGCTTATTTAAACTTCCGTAATCATGATGTTTGACGTGTTGATTTTAGTTTATTACCATGGGTTAATTGTCCTTTGTCCTGGATTATTCAATATGTCCATCTGGTTTTTGTTCATAACAGTCCATCAGTCATAAATATAAAGTGTGAGTGTCCTCGTCAAATTATCCTTATATCCGAAGTCAAATATTCCAACTAATTGGGGACTTAAAATATAATTACACCAAGTGTCCTTGTATATAATTCACCCCTGTTTTAATAAGTCCATTGACTATTAATCCATTCCCGTGTCCGATTAAATGAACGATTATTAGTACTTATAAATATCCCGCCCATCGTGTCCGATCGAGTGTATATGGTTATTTATAGGTACGTCCAATTGTAAATCTTTATATTAAATTAACAAACTATCATTTAATTAAACAAATATAAAGCCCATTAATAGCCCATAGTCTAATTTCCACAAGTGTCGTTCTTTTGTCCAAACCCCAATTATGGTACAAAACCTAATTACCCAATCTTTAATATTTTAGCCCAACATCACGATTACTTCGGCTTAAATAAGCATAATAATAATTTAGCTATGAGACATTAATTTAAAAAGGTTGAACATAACTTACAATGATTAATAATAGTGTAGCGTTACACGAACAGAATTTCGACTTACACCCTTACAACATTCGCTAACATACCCTTATTATTAAAATTAAAATTAAAATTATAATTATAATATATATATATATATATATATATATATATATATATATATATATATATATTTATTTATTTATTTATTTATTTATTTATTTATTTTTACGTAAGAGGAAAGAAGAGAAAAAGATGTGTTTTTGTTCGCTGAAACTCGTCGCCTTTTATAGATGTGGCCAGCATTTCAGGGCCATGTGACCGCATGATTTTTCTACTTCCTGGCCATGCGATCACATGGCCTGGGATTTCAGCTCACATATTGTTGTTTGCTTCTTGCCGAGGGTTTTAAATAAATATATGTAATATATAAATAATTTTAAGAATTATTTATATATTATATTATATTTATGTACATAGTTAACTTGTAATTTTCGCTCCGTTGTGTCGAGCGTTGAAAGTTGGCTCTGGTCCCGGTTCCGGATTTTCGAACGTCCTTTCGTACAATTTAATATCTTGTATTTTGCATTTTGCATCTTGTACTCTTGTAATTTTGAGACGTTTCTCATCAATAATTTGAACATCAATAATATGTTTTTGTGGGTTTGGTGGGTTTCAGATTTGAAAATTTTAGCTCAAAACTTGCGATTTTGTGTCACCCACTTTCTAACCTTGTATTAGGAAAGCAACACGTCCAGTATACTTGATCCGTATATTACCTTTCGGTAAACTACCATCCGGTTGTAAAGGAAAGCGTTGAACAAGCAACTGTTAAGGCAATGTCCCGTGACATGCTTTTAATTATGGTCTATAACGTGTCGGATGCAATTACTATCCTTTGTAGGAGCAATAGTAAAGATCACCCTATAATTTTTCGGTCTGGCACAAGGTACTGTCTTCGACCATGCTATGCAACCACCGTTCTTACAGTTGACACCCGATTTGGTTCAGGTGACCTAATGAATTCCAGGTGAATTCCTAGAATTTTACGTTCAATGGTAATGAACGCATTAAAAATGGATTTTCAGAAATCAAATCGGTTTGTAATTTTGATCAAAATATTTTCTCGTTCAAGCTCAAGTTTAGATATCATCGAATTCCATGAGTTTGATTTCTCAATCTTTAAAAGTCAATCTCAAGGATTGAGTAATATCAGTCTTAAAAGCTGATTTTTGATTTTTAAGGAGATTATCCTTTCTGGGAATCTGATTCATTAGTCTTATCAAGCTAATTTGCACGGCACCCTCCCCAATTTACGAGACAGATCCTCTCATGGTTAGGATAAGTCTGACCACTTGGCGACCCTATTTGATGCTGAGGTCCGTGGATTTCCTGCTGATTTTAGTGATGACTTTTCTAGATTTTTTGTCAACCTACAGCTGGTCTGGACGACAACTTCCTGACCTAAATCAAGAAGCGCGTGTCTTTTTCGGAAGACTTTACTTCCTTTTAATGACAGAATTGATTCATCGTGTAGATCCATCTTTCTTTCAAATATATTACAATTTACCGGGTAAAAAGGTTAATTTTGTCCAAAACCAAAAGTATCTTCAATTATTTGTACAAGAATATGTGACATATGTTTTAAATAACTTGGTAAATTTTTCCCACACTTAGCTTTTTATTTTCCTTTCTTTGCCTTTTTATTGTCCTCTATTCTATTTTAAATGAATTCTAACATTTTGGGTTGTTTCTCAATTTATGTCCTTTCCGAGGTAACAATAATTTTGGTGTTAACACCTAGTTTTATCGTTCATAAGTATGTCTAAACATGATTTTGAATTCATTAATTTGAAAATTTTGAAAATTTTTACTAGAATTGGGTAGTCAGTATATAAGACTAGGGCTGTTCTTTATTATCAGAGAGCACTAGATTCTAATACAACTACTGCGTTACTAGTATTTTTAATGGTAACCAAGTGTATAAGTCAAAAATTTTAAAAATCCGAAAGAATTTAACCCCTTCCCACACTTAAGATCTTGCAATGCCCTCATTTGCAAGAAATCAGTAACAATTTAAATTATTGAGGGTGATTAACGTAGAAAAATGATTAAATTTTACCAAAGTTTCCAAACATATTGGCGTTTGTTTGCTGAATGATAATTGGTGCACATCATTTGTTCATTCCGTCTTGTTGTTACATCACATTTGTTTTTCGTTTTGTCGTCAAAATTAGTAGCTTTTGCTGAACTTAATGCCAGTCTTTGAAAATGCGCTGTTTTACCCTGTTGTGTATATGAAATAAAATACATACAATACAAATATAAACATGCATGGTAATTTGAAATGGAACTTAAAATCCCACTTTCAAATCAAATATGAAATATTAGTACAACATAATAAAAATATTAAACTTACATAAAAGTATCAATATTTATATGTTTAAACATAAATAAATAGAAATAATAAAAAGATAAAAATCATAGAAATCACCAACGGGAACTATATCAATCTGGATAGGGGTTCCAGTTCATGTCGTCAGTCGGGTTCCATGGTTGGTGATAGGTGTACTGATAGGCCTGGTTAGGGTCATAGAGAGTAAATGGTGGTCTCATATCGGGCTGGTGTGGAGGATAGTAAGCAGGTCGGGTCGGTATGTAGTAATCCTGAGGTGATAGCCGGCTCATGATCTGATGCTGATGATAGTGCCATCTATCATGCTGTCGTTGCCTGGAATGCTCGTACTCATTCCGGGCTTGCCACTGCTCGTACCGATTATGTCTATCCTGGTTTGTCATTTCTACCTTATCTATACGCTGGTAGACATCAGTCATAGCCTCCCTAATGACATCCCTAATGTCATCTGCTTCCTCAATTTCCTCATCTGAACCTCTCTCTACCTGAGCATGATTACCAACATATGGTACTGCCTGATTGCGTCTGCTCTTCAATACCTTAGCACCCTGATAGACCTTCAATCCTAAAGTATCATCATATTCCCTACATACCAAAAGTGGACCCCCTTGATCCCTATCTACACCCAAATACTCTCCAATGAGAGTAACAAAAATACCTCCTTCTATTATTCCCCCTTCCTGTATTCCTTCCACTATCTTAGACAAATAAAAACCAACACAGTAGGGGATATTAACAAAGCCTCTTGGGTCTCGAATACACTTAAGGTAAAATAAATCATGTAAGGTCATTTTCTCCTTGTAGTGACCTCTCCGTGTAATCGAGTTAGCCAGAAATCTATGAATTATACGAAGCTCAGCTCTGTTAATATGTAAGTAGGAGTGTGTTCCTGCCCGCCCAAAAACATTATAATCTGACATACACCTCCAGACAGCGTTAGCATCAAAATTCCTATCTACCCTTTCACCATGATAAATCAAATTTGTACAATCGGGTAATAGTAATTCAGCGGGCGTATATATCTGTAAAGCCCTGGCCATGTCCAGCATGGACATCCTATACATCCTACGGCCAAGTATAAATCTAAGAAAACTTCTATCATCTAACCTAACTACATCCACATTAAACGCTATAGTACTCATAAGCTCAACGCACCATTCCTTATATACAGGTCTACGAATGGTGAATAAACGTTCCCAATCGGGAAAAGAAGAGCTGCCATACCTTTGGATCAGATGCTGTCTAACTGAGTTAGTTAGTGGGACCCTTTCCAAAGGCTCCCAATCGATTACCCTTGGCACTTCTACATTTTTCGTTACCAGTTTGAATTTGTTACTTTGATATGTCGGGTAATCTCTCCAACTCCGATCAAATCTCAAATTGGGATGCAACTGTTCTTCATGAATCGTTGGGTGTTGTACTATCGGATGCATCGGAAATACTATGTAGGCATCAACATATTCTTATTGCGGATCATAATAAGGTACGTGTTGATCAGGTTGTTGTTGTTGTTCCTATTGTTGCTCCTGTTCAGGTTCATATTGCATTTCTGGTTCAGATTCTGGAGCAGGTTGTCTAGATGATGATGATGCACCATCAGTATCGGTAAATCTCTGCAAAACACATTAAACACAAATTTTGTGCATCCAAATATGCATTAGTGTTAGCAAAATAACAACTTGAAACAATTACAATAACATGTTTAATCAAAATTAAACTTATACACATTTTCACAAATTTAACAATTCTACATTTTTTCAAATAAGCATATATGAAAATGTTTACAAAGTTCATAAGCATTCAACTCAAATAACATGTTAAAATAACCATTACTAGCAATTAAACAAGTTTCAAATAGCATTTACATCAATTTAATCAAGTTCATGAATTTTATACCTAAAAAGTCCACTTTAATTCTAAAAAATCATGTTTAGGATCAAATTTTGGATCATTTAGCTACCTAAACATGTTACACTACTCAATTTAGCAATAATTCATGACAAAAATAAGCCATAACCTGTTTATATCAAAAAGCCCCAAATTGCTCAAGAACACAAACCCTAGATTCCTAAAAATTTTGAAGTTTTTGGCTTCAAATCATGTTAAATAGCATCAATCTAGGTTATACATGCATAATATACTAACAATTTAACTCTAATTACACTAGAAATTAACAAAATCAAATTAGGTAAATTATAGCTTAAGAACACTAAAAATCAAATTTAAAGAGGTTTAGGGGTGAAATATTTACCTTCTTTGAAAACTTTCTGAACAATTTCATGATTAGAGCGAGAAATTTGACGAATTATGGTGAAAAATTGCGAATTTTAGAGAGGTTTTTGGGTTATTTTCGTGTGTTTGTGTGTGTGTTGTGGTGAAGACAGAACTAGTTCGTGGCCTTTATGATCTGACCAGTTTTTTTATTCCATGCGACCGCATGATTTTTGTGAAGGAACCCCATGCGATCGCATGGGGTCTGTTTGCGATCGCATGGGGTCTTTTTTTTTTAAATTAATAATAAAACATATAATTATTTAAAAATTAAAATTTTGTTTCTTTTTAGGATGAGGGCGTTTCGGATCATTGTCCTAGTCCGTCCTTCGACAAAATTTTAAAAATTTGTCACGTTTTAAGCTCGGTTTTAAAAGTAAAGATTTTTGAGTTTTTTAATGTTTTTGGCATACTTTAATTCAATAAGATTAAAAATAATGATAATAAAAGTTCTCGTCACTCCCTTGGGTAGAGCAATTTCGGTTCAACGACCTAGTTTTCAACTCACGACAAATTGTAAAAATCAAATTTTTAACTTAGTGAAATAAAGTAATTTTTTTTTAAATTCACACCAACTTAAACTTAAAATGCATAAAATTAAAAATTCAAATTATTAAAACTAAAAATTCACACCAAATTTATATTTTTGTTTTTATACATACAAACTTATATTAAAAATATTAATTTTTCAAATAGGTACAAACTTAAATATATTGATTTTAAAAACTTTACAATAATAATTTAATATTTATATATTAATTTTAAAAACAAGGTAAAAATTAAAATTCAAAATCTTTTTGGTCTTTTATCCCACTTTAATCAATCAAATATTATCAAAAATATACGCCCCTCTTTTCGGTAAAGTAATTTCGGTTCCATAACCTAGTTTTACTCCTGACGAATTTTTGAAATATTTTGAGTTGATTGATTAAAGATATTTATACCTTAAGAATAAACGGTAAATTTCGCAGTGATGTAATAAATTTTTGTATGATATCAATAATTTCGGTTACGCATACCTAATTTTATTGAATACCAATTTAATACTTTATAGCGAACGATTCATCGTTTATTATCAAAAGGTTAAAAGCAATAAAAATAAAAATAAAAACTGTACATACTTACCTGTGAGATAGAATTCTCAGAGACCTGCTTTAGCCGACTCATAAGAGAGTCGTGTGATTTGATTTTCCATAGCTACGTAAGCATAACCTCGATTCTTCAATATCTTTTCTTCTAAACATATGAACGGTCCTTCTCTACATAGAGTAAAAAATTCGGTATTTGAATATGTTTGATTATTTGAACATTTACCTTCGTGTGACCATTTTCCGCATTTATAACATCTTTCAAGGTGTTGTGCTCTTCTTTTTGTTGCGAATTTTGATTTTCCTTTACCAAAATGTATCTTATGATGATCTTTTCTGAGTTCTTTTCTTACTCCGTCCATTTTGCCTCTTATGAATGATACCAATTCACTCGGAAGGGTGTCATTATTACGTTTAGTAATCATAGCGTGTAGCATTAGACCATGGTTCAGATCAAAGGAATTCTTCATCTCGTATAACCTAAAAAATATAAAAATTCAGAATGGGGGGAGAAGACTAGTTCTTTAGGGTCTGCTAGAGAAAGACCATTCGGATTCCATTCTCGGAAACTACACGAAAACAAAATATCTAACTCTATCAGAAATAACTATTACCCTAAAAAGATTCGAATCTTCCCACACTTAGTTAGTTGTGGTGTCAAAATTGTGATTAACTTCATCTTCAACTTCCATTAGATTATCTATGTAATGTTTAACTCTGTGACCATTAACCTTAAATTTAATTCCATTTGAATTTATTAATTCTACTGTTCCGCACGGGAAAACTCTTTTGACTATGAATGGTCCAGACCATCTTGATTTCAATTTTCCAGGAAATAGCTTGAATCGTGAATTGAAAAGAAGAACTCTGTCCCCTTCTTTAAATTCTTTTGAACTTCTGATTCTTTTATCATGCCATTTCTTCGTTCTTTCTTTATAGATTAACGAATTTTCATATGCTTCATGTCTTAATTCTTCTAATTCGTTTAGCTGACTTAACCCTAGATGTCCGGCTTCATGTAAATCAAGATTACATGTCTTCAAAGCCCAAAATGCTTTGTGTTCAATTTCTACTGAAAGATGACATGCTTTTCCGTAAACGAGTCTAAAAGGTGTGGTTCCAATTGGAGTTTTGTAGGCTGTTCTAAAAGCCCAGAGTGCATCCTCCAATTTCATGGACCATTCCTTCGGATTTGATCCTACGGTTTTCTCTAGAATACGTTTTAGTGCTCGGTTGGTATTTTCAACTTGTCCACTTATTTGTGGATGATAAGCGGTTGAGATTTTATGAGTTACTCCATATCTTTTGAGAACTTTCTCAAGTTGATTGTTACAAAAATGAGTACCCCGATCACTTATTAAAGCTTTCGGTGTTCCAAACCTTGCAAAAAGACGTTTTAAAAAGTTGACTACAACTCGTGCATCGTTAGTTGGGAGAGCTTGTGCTTCCGCCCATTTAGATACATAATCAATGGCTACGAGAATGTAGAGATTATTATGAGATTTTGGAAATGGACCCATAAAGTCAATACTCCAAATGTCAAATACTTCACATACTTGAATGACATTTTGTGGCATTTCATCACGTTGACTTATTTTTCCGGCCCTTTGACATGCATCACAGGATTTGCAAAGAAGGTGTGCGTCTTTGAAAATTGTAGGCCAATAGAATCCAGCATCGTAAACTTTTCTTGCTGTGAGTTGAGGCCCATAATGCCCTCCTGTTGGTCCTGTGTGACAATGGTTTAATATTTGACTAGCTTCATCTTCGAATACACATCGGCGTATTATTCCATCAGGACAACTTTTAAACAAATGTGGATCTTCCCAGAAATAGTGTTTTATATCACTAAAGAATTTCTTTCGTTTTTGGCACGACAACCCTTTTTCAAGGAATCCACATACTAAGTAGTTTGCATAGTCTGCAAACTATTGAATTTCACTATAATCTATCTTCAATAGATATTCATCAGGAAAGTTATCTTGTATGGCCGATTCATTGAGAACTTCTAATTCAGGATTTTCAAGACGAGAAAGATGATCAGCGGCGAGATTTTCTGCTCCCTTTTTATCTCGGATTTCAATATCCAACTCTTGTAAGAGTAAGATCCAACGGATTAATCTTGGTTTGGCATCTTGTTTTGAAAATAGGTATCTAAGAGCAGAATGGTCGGTATAGACCACCGTTTTAGCTAGAACGAGATATGAACGAAATTTGTCAAAAGGAAAGACGATAGCAAGGAGTTCTTTTTCAGTAGTTGTATAATTTGTTTGTGCCCCTTGTAACATCTTACTAGCGTAATAAATAGGTTGAAATCGTTTTTCAATCCTTTGTCCTAAAACGGCTCCCATTGCAAAATCACTTCATCGCACAAAAGTTCAAACGGTAGATTCCAATTTGGAGTTATCATGATCAGCGCATTAGTGAGTTTTTCTTTAAGAATATTAAAAGATTTGATGCATTCATCTGAAAAGATGAATGGAGCATCCTTTTCTAGGAGTTTATTCATAGGAGTGGCAATTTTAGAAAAATCTTTTATCAAACGTCGGTAAAAATCGGCATGCCCTAGAAAACTCCTAACTCCTCTAACATTGGTGGGATGTGGAAGTTTAGCAATTACATCTACTTTAGCTCTATCCACTTCAATTCCTTCCTTTGAAATTTTATGACCAAGAACGATGCCTTATTTAACCATGAAATGACATTTCTCCCAATTAAGAAATAGATTTGATTGTTCGCATCTAATAAGCATTCGTTCAAGATTAAGTAGACATGATTCAAATGTATCACTGAAGACTGAAAAGTCATCCATGAAAACTTCCGTGCATTCTTCTATCATGTCGTGAAAAATCTCCATCATGCACCTTTGAAAGGTTGCAGGGGCGTTGCAAAGTCTAAATGGCATGCGTTTGTAAGCAAAAGTACCATAAGGGCACGTGAATGTGGTTTTCTCTTGGTCCTCTGGTGCTATTGGAATTTGAAAATATCCGGAAAAACCGTCAAGAAAACAATAGTAACTATTTCCGGCTAATCTTTCCAACATTTGATCAATGAAAGGTAAGGGAAAGTGATCTTTTCTGGTAGCGTCATTTAATTTTCTATAATCAATACAAACGCGCCTTCCTGTTACAGTCGTAGTAGGAATAAGCTCATTTTTCTCATTTGTGATGACAGTCATGCCACCCTTCTTTGGTACACATTGAACTGGCTTACCCATGGACTATCAGAAATTGGATAAATTAAACCTGCATCTAGCAGTTTAATAATTTCTCTCTTAACAACATCTTGCATATTAGGATTTAGTCTTCTTTGGCGTTGCACATACGTTTTATGACCTTCTTCCATAAGGATTTTATGTGTACAATACGAAGGTCTTATGCCTTTAATATCATGAATCTTCCATGCAATAGCTGGTTTATGAGCTTTTAGCACAGAAATGAGTTGAGATTTTTCATTTTCAGTAAGAGAAGACGATATTATTACAGGTAATTCAAATTCACCATGTAAATAAGCATATTCCAAATGGTTTGGAAGTGGCTTTAACTCTAATGTCGGTGGTTCTTCTATCGATGATTTGTATCGATATCTGTCTTCCTCTTTTAGCATTTGAATATCTTCTGTTGTTGGTTCATATCCATTAGCCATAAGTGTAGCTAACATTTCAGCTTCATCAATTGGTTCAGTTTCTTCTCCTAAAGAACATTCTCTCATTCCTTGTAATTCCGAAAATTCTTCTAACAATTCTGCATGTGAATCTATAGTTTGAATATAATAACATGTATCATCTGCAGATTGCGATTGTTGCATGGCTCTATCAACAGAAAAGGTAACACTCTCGTCCTCTATACTTAAGGTCAGTTTCTTACCGAACACGTCTATTATTGCTTTAGCCGTGTTTAAGAATGATCTTCCTAATATGAGAGGAACTCGAGAATCTTCTTCCATATCCAGAATAACAAAATCTACTGGAAATACTAAAGTACCAACTTTAACTAGCATGTTCTCCATTATCCCTCTAGGATATTTTACTGATCGATCGGCTAGTTGTATACTTATTCATGTTGGTTTCAATTCTCCGAGGTCTAGTTTAGCGTATAGTGAATATGGCATTAAATTTATACTAGCACCTAAATCTGCCAATGCTTCTATTGAACTAAGACAACCCAGAAAACATGGAATTGTGAAACTTCCTGGATCTGATAATTTTTCTGGTATCTTATTCAACAGCAATGCAGAACAATTAGCATTCATAGTAACAGCCGAGAGTTCTTCCATTTTCTTTCTATTTGTGATTAGATCTTTCAAAAATTTAGCATATCTAGGCATTCCTAAAATCACATCAACGAAAGGAAGATTGGCATTTATTTGTTTAAACATATCCAAGAATTTGGATTGCTCGGCTTCAAGTCTTTCTTTTCTCATTTTACTTGGGTAAGGAAGTGGTGGTTGGTATGGTTTAACATAAGGTTTAGCCTTAACTGTGTTATCTTCATTAACCTTTTTAACTACCGGTTCTACTTCCTTATCTTGCTCAGGTTGTAGTTCTTGTAGAATAGGAATAGAGTCATCAGAAATTATAGGTATTTCAGGTGGTTTAAGTGTAATACCACTTCTTGTGGTAATGGCTTTAGCTGTTTCATTCCGGGGGTTAGCATTTGTATCACTATGTAGACTTCCCGATTTTCTTTCACCTATCAATCTTGCTAGGTTGCTCACTTATTGTTCCAGATTTTGAATAGAAGCTTGTTGATTTCTAAATGCTTGAGCATTTTGTTCATTCGTTTGTTTCTAAGATGTGAAAAACTGCGTTTGAGATTCAACTAGCTTCGACATCATATCTTCTAAATTTGGCTTCTTATCATCGGTTTGTGGTGGTTTGTTTTGAAAAATAGGTCTTTGCTTATTGTAAGTATTGTTAGATACTTGTTGGTTGCTAGGACCTTGTTGATTGTTGTATGGAACATTTTGGTTATAATTCTGATTTTAATTGTAGATTGGTCTTGGCGGTTGATAATTATTCTGATAATTATTTCCAGGCCTTTGGTTCATGTATGAAACATTCTCTCTTTGTTCCATTGTTTGTTCAATACTGAGACAATCTTTTGTCAAATGTGGTCCTCCACACTGCTCACAACTAATTCGTATTGAGTGAATATCTTTAGTCATCTTTTCCATTCGTCTCTCAACAGCATCTATCTTTGCAGAAATGGAATCAAAGTCATGGCTAGAATCGGCTCTAGCTGCTTTAGATGATCTAACGATATCTTTTTCTTGGTGCCACTCATGTGAGTGGGAAGCAGTGTTATCAATAATTTTGTAAGCTTCAGTATTTGTTTTCTTCATAATGGAACCACCAGCTGCTATATCGATATCTTTTTGTGTAGTGATGTCACATCCTTGGTAGAATATTTGTACTATTTGACAAGTGTCTAAACCATGTTGCGGACATCCTCTCAATAACTTTTCAAATCTTGTCCACGCCTCATATAGAGTTTCGTTTGGCTTTTGTGTGAACGTAACAATTTCTCCTTGAAGTCTCACGGCTTTAGATGCTGGAAAGAATTGCTTAAGAAATTTTTTAACTAAAACATCCCATGTATCAATCGCCCCTTCAGGTAACGATTCTAACCAATCTTTGGCTTCCCCCTTTAAAGTCCAGGGAAATAACATGAGATATATCTGTTCATCTGACGTGTGCGAGGTGGTGTATAAAATAGTTATATATTTATTACGAAATACTATTAAATACGATACAATTTTACACAAGTGATTTATTTATTTATAGAGTGGATATACCTAAACCTTGCTACAACACTTATAGGCAGTGTACCTAATCGTACAGTAGTGTAGTTTTTAGTAAGTCTGGTTCGTTCCACAGGGATCTTTAGCCAAGCTTAACGCTATATTTTTTACCTTATAATTGTAAAAATACAAATATATATATATATAAGTAGTATTATTATTATAAAAGGGGGTTTTTACCGTTTACTGACCGGTTTGTCGATTTTGAAACTTTAGTCGAAGTTAAAACCTAATGTAAAATATTAAAAATAAATATAACTTAATTTAAAGCGTAAAGTAAATAACGATGATAAAAGTGCGATAAATAAAAGTACGATAATTAAAAGTGCAATTAAATACAATAACAGTAAATAAAAAGTGCGATAATTAAAAGTGCAATTAAATATGAAATAAATAATTATGCATATTTAAACTTCTGTAATCATGATGTTTGACGTGTTGGTTTTAGTTTATTCCCATGGGTTAATTGTCCTTTGTCCTGGATTATTTAATATGTCCGTCTGGTTTTTGTCCATAACAGTCCATCATTCATAAATATAAAGTGCGAGTGTCCTCGTCAAATTATCCTTATATCCGAAATCAAATATTCCAACTAATTGGGGACTTAAACTGTAACAAGGTCTTAATACTTTGTTTAATAATTACACCAGGATATCGACTGCGTGTAACCCAAGGTTTTAATACTTTGTTAACAATTACGCCAAGTGTCCTTGTACATAATCCACCCCTGTTTTAATAAGTCTATTAACTATTGATCCATTCCCGTGTCCGGTTAAATGAACGATTATTCGTACATATAAATATCCCGCCCATCGTGTCCGATCGAGTGTATATGGTTATTTATAGGTACGTCCAATTGTAAATCTTTATATTAAAATTAACAAACTATCATTTAGTTAAACAAATATAAAGCCCATTAATAGCCCATAGTCTAATTTCCACAAGTGTCGTTCTTTTGTTCAAACCCCAATTATGGTACAAAACCCAATTACTCAATTTTAATATTTAGCCCAACATCACGATTACTTCGGCATTAAATAAGCATAATAATAACTTAGCTACGAGACATTAATTTAAAAAGGTTGAACATAACTTACAATGATTAAAAATAGCGTAGCGTTACACGGACAGAATTTCGACTTACACCCTTACAACATTCGCTAACATACCCTTATTATTAGAATTAAAATTAAAATTATAATATATATATATATATATATATATATATATATATATATATATATTATACGAGTGAGAGATAGAGGAAAGATATATGGATATATGATCACCAAACTGCGAAATTTATAGGCATTTGGCCAGCCACCTACTGAAATGTCCCGTTCTTATTGATTAAAAACGTTCCATATTAATTGATTTCGTTGCGAGGTTTTGACCTCTATATGAGACGTTTTTCAAAGACTGCATTCATTTTAAAACAAACCATAACCTTTATTTCATCAACAAAGGTTTAAAAAGCTTTACGTAGATTATCAAATAATGATAATCTAAAATATCCTGTTTACACACGACCATTACATAATGGTTTACAATACAAATATGTTACAACAAAATAAGTTTCTTAAATACAGTTTTTACACAATATCATACAAACATGGACTCCAAATCTCGTCCTTATTTAAGTATGCGACAGCGGAAGCTCTTAATAATCACCTGAGAATAAACATGCTTAAAACGTCAACAAAAATGTTGGTGAGTTATAGGTTTAACCTATATATATATATCAAATCATAACAATAGACCACAAGATTTCATATTTCAATACACATCCCATACATAGAGATAAAAATCATTCATATGGTGAACACCTGGTAACCGACATTAACAAGATGCATATATAAGAATATCCCCATCATTCCGGGACACCCTTCGGATATGATATAAATTTCGAAGTACTAAAGCATCCGGTACTTTGGATGGGGTTTGTTAGGCCCAATAGATCTATCTTTAGGATTCGCGTCAATTAGGGTGTCTGTTCCCTAATTCTTAGATTACCAGACTTAATAAAAAGGGGCATATTCAATTTCGATAATTCAACCATAGAATGTAGTTTCACGTACTTGTGTCTATTTTGTAAATCATTTATAAAACCTGCATGTATTCTCATCCCAAAAATATTAGATTTTAAAAGTGGGACTATAACTCACTTTCACAGATTTTTACTTCGTCGGGAAGTAAGACTTGGCCACTGGTTGATCCACGAACCTATAACAATATATACATATATATCAAAGTATGTCCAAAATATATTTACAACACTTTTAATATATTTTGATGTTTTAAGTTTATTAAGTCAGCTGTCCTCGTTAGTAACCTACAACTAGTTGTCCACAGTTAGATATACAGAAATAAATCGATAAATATTATCTTGAATCAATCCACGACCCAGTGTATACGTATCTCAGTATTGATCACAACTCAAACTATACATATTTTGGAATCAACCTCAACCCTGTATAGCTAACTCCAACATTCACATATAGAGTGTCTATGGTTGTTCCGAAATATATATAGATGTGTCGACATGATAGGTCGAAACATTGTATACGTGTCTATGGTATCTCAAGATTACATAATATACAATACAAGTTGATTAAGTTATGGTTGGAATAGATTTGTTACCAATTTTCACGTAGCTAAAATGAGAAAAATTATCCAATCTTGTTTTACCCATAACTTCTTCATTTTAAATCCGTTTTGAGTGAATCAAATTGCTATGGTTTCATATTGAACTCTATTTTATGAATCTAAACAGAAAATGTATAGGTTTATAGTCGGAAAAATAAGTTACAAGTCGTTTTTGTAAAGGTAGTCATTTCAGTCGAAAGAACGACGTCTAGATGACCATTTTAGAAAACATACTTCCACTTTGAGTTTAACCATAATTTTTGGATATAGTTTCATGTTCATAATAAAAATCATTTTCTCAGAATAACAACTTTTAAATCAAAGTTTATCATAGTTTTTAATTAACTAACCCAAAACAGCCCGCGATGTTACTACGACGGCGTAAATCCGGTTTTACGTTGTTTTTCGTGTTTCCAGGTTTTAAATCATTAAGTTAGCATATCATATAGATATAGAACATGTGTTTAGTTAATTTTAAAAGTCAAGTTTGAAGGATTAACTTTTGTTTGCGAACAAGTTTAGAATTAACTAAACTATGTTCTAGTGATTACGAGTTTAAACCTTCGAATAAGATAGTTTTATATATATGAATTGAATGATGTTATGAACATCATTACTACCTCAAGTTTAGTAGATAAACCTACTAGAAGTGACAAGAAATGATCTAGCTTCAAAGGATCTTGGATGGCTTGAAAGTTCTTGAAGTAGGATCATGACACAAAAACAAGTTCAAGTAAGATTTTTACTCGAATTAAGATAGTTTATAGTTATAGAAATTGAATCAAAGTTTGAATATGAATATTACCTTGAATAAGAAAGATAACCTACTGTATATAACAAAGGTTTCTTGATCTTAGATGATTACTTGGAATGGATTAGAAAGCTTGGAAGTAAATTAGTAAACTTGAAGGGATTTTTGAAGTGTTCTTGAAGTGTTCTTCCTATGATGATTATAGCTTGATTCTTGAAGTGATTTTTGATGAAGATGATGATTAACTACTGGAAAAATACGTTCATAATAGTGTGTGTGTGTGTATTGAGAGAGAATTAGAAAGAGAATTGGAAGTGAAATGGAGTGAATGATGAGTGGTAATTGGTGAGTGGTGAGTGGGGTTAAAAGGAGTTCTAGTTAGTTGACTAGCTCATGGTAGAAGTTAAAATTAATTAGTCATACATGACATAATTAAGAGTGGAATCCCATGCTAGTTCCTATTGGTATATACCCATAGTAAGTACGTTTTGAAGTTGTGTATAATACGGGTAAGAATACGACTAGAATTCTTGATGAAAGAAAAGAATGGGAAAGTAACTGTAACCATTTTCGTTAAGTATGAGTGTTTTGATATATGCCTTGAAGTCTTCCAAAAGTATTTTAATACATCTAAATACACTACATGTATATACATTTTAACTGAGTCGTTAAGTCATCGTTAGTCGTTACATGTAAGTGTTGTTTTGAAACCTTTAAGTTAACGATCTCAATTAATGTTGTTAACCCATTGTTTATTATATTTAATGAGATGTTAAATTATTATATTATCATGATATTATGATATATTAATATATCTTAATATGATATATATACATTTAAATGTCGTTACAACGATAATCGTTACATATATGTCTCGTTTCGAAATCCTTAAGTTAGTAGTCTTGTTTATATGTATATAACTCATTGTTAATATACTTATGGAGATACTTACTTATCATAATCTCATGTTAACCATATGTATATCCATATATATATCGTCATGTCGTTTTTACAAGTTTTAACGTTCGTGAATCGCCGGTCAACTTGGGTGGTCAATTGTCTATATGAAACATATTTCAATTAATCAAGTCTTAACAAGTTTGATTGCTTAACATGTTGGAAACATTTAATCATGTAAATATCAATCTCAATTAATATATATAAACATGGAAAAGTTCGGGTCACTACATTACCTACCCGTTAAATAAATTTCGTCCCGAAATTTTAAGCTGTTGAAGGTGTTGACGAATCTTCTGGAAATAGATGTGGGTATTTCTTCTTCATCTGATCTTCACGCTCCCAGGTGAACTCGGGTCCTCTACGAGCATTCCATCGAACCTTAACAATTGGTATCTTGTTTTGCTTAAGTCTTTTAACCTCACGATCCATTATTTCGACGGGTTCTTCGATGAATTGGAGTTTTTTGTTGACTTGGATTTCATCTAACGGAATAGTGAGATCTTCTTTAGCAAAATATTTCTTCAAATTCGAGACGTGGAAAGTGTTATGTACAACCGCGAGTTGTTGAGGTAACTCAAGTCGGTAAGCTACTGGTCCGACACGATCAATAATCTTGAATGGTCCAATATACCTTGGATTTAATTTCCCTCGTTTACCAAATCGAACAACGCCTTTCCAAGGTGCAACTTTAAGCATGACCATCTCTCCAATTTCAAATTCTATATCTTTTCTTTTAATGTCAGCGTAGCTCTTTTGTCGACTTTGGGCGGTTTTCAACCGTTGTTGAATTTGGATGATCTTCTCGGTAGTTTCTTGTATAATCTCCGGACCCGTAATCTGTCTATCCCCCACTTCACTCCAAAAAATCGGAGACCTGCACTTTCTACCATAAAGTGCTTCAAACGGCGCCATCTCAATGCTTGAATGGTAGATGTTGTTGTAGGAAAATTCTGCTAACGGTAGATGTCGATCCCAACTGTTTCCGAAATCAATAACACATGCTCGTAGCATGTCTTCAAGCGTTTGTATCGTCCTTTCGCTCTGCCCATCAGTTTGTGGATGATAGGCAGTACTCATGTCTAGACGAGTTCCTAATGCTTGCTGTAATGTCTGCCAGAATCTTGAAATAAATCTGCCATCCCTATCAGAGATAATAGAGATTGGTATTCCATGTCTGGAGACGACTTCCTTCAAATACAGTCGTGCTAACTTCTCCATCTTGTCATCTTCTCTTATTGGCAGGAAGTGTGCTGATTTGGTGAGACGATCAACTATTACCCAAATAGTATCAAAACCACTTGCAGTCCTTGGCAATTTAGTGATGAAATCCATGGTAATGTTTTCCCATTTCCATTCTGGGATTTCGGGTTGTTGAAGTAGACCTGATGGTTTCTGATGCTCAGCTTTGACCTTAGAACACGTCAAACATTCTTCTACGTATTTAGCAACATCGACTTTCATACCCGGCCACCAAAAATGTTTCTTGAGATCCTTGTACATCTTCCCCGTTCCAGGATGTATTGAGTATCTGGATTTATGAGCTTCTCTAAGTACCATTTCTCTCATATCTCCAAATTTTGGTACCCAAATCCTTTCAGCCCTATACCGGGTTCCGTCTTCCCGAATATTAAGATGCTTCTCCGATCCTTTGGGTATTTCATTATTTAAATTTCCCTCTTTTAAAACTCCTTGTTGTGCCTCCTTTATTTGAGTAGTAATGTTATTATGAATCATTATATTCATAGATTTTACTCGAATGGGTTCTCTGTCCTTCATGCTCAAGGCATCGGCTACCACATTTGCCTTCCCCGGGTGGTAACGAATCTCAAACTCGTAATCATTCAATAATTCAATCCACCTACGCTGCCTCATATTCAGTTGTTTCTGATTAAATATGTGTTGAAGACTTTTGTGGTCGGTATATATAATACTTTTGACCCCATATAAGTAGTGCCTCCAAGTCTTTAATGCAAAAACAACCGCGCCTAATTCCAAATCATGCGTCGTATAATTTTGTTCGTGAATCTTCAATTGTCTAGACGCATAAGCAATCACCTTCGTTCGTTGCATTAATACACAACCGAGACCTTGCTTTGATGCATCACAATAAATCACAAAATCAGCATTCCCTTCAGGCAATGACAATATAGGTGCCGTAGTTAGCTTTTTCTTCAATAACTGAAACGCTTTCTCTTGTTCATCATTCCATTCAAATTTCTTCCCTTTATGCGTTAATGCAGTCAAGGGTTTTGCTATTCTGGAAAAGTCTTAGATGAACCTTCTGTAGTAACCAGCTAGTCCTAAAAACTGGCGTATGTGTTTCGGAGTTTTCGGGGTTTCCCACTTTTCAACAGTTTCCATCTTTGCCGGATCCACCTTAATACCTTTTTTGTTCACTATGTGACCGAGAAATTGAACTTCTTCCAACCAAAATGCACACTTTGAAAACTTAGCGTACAATTCTTCCTTCCTCAATACTTCTAACACCTTTCTCAAATGTTCACCGTGTTCTTGGTCATTCTTTGAGTAAATAAGTATGTCATCAATGAAAACAATGACAAACTTGTCAAGGTATGGTCCACACACTGGGTTCATAAGGTCCATGAACACAGCTGGTGCATTAGTTAAACCAAATGGCATGACCATAAACTCGTAATGACCGTAACGTGTTCTGAAAGCAGTCTTTGGAATATCATCTTCTTTCACCCGCATTTGATGATACCCGGAACGTAAGTCAATCTTTGAATAAACAGACGAGCCTTGTAGTTGATCAAATAAGTCGTCGATTCTCGGTAGTGGGTAGCGGTTCTTGATGGTAAGTTTGTTCAACTCTCGGTAGTCGATACACAACCTGAATGTACCATCTTTCTTCTTGACAAACAAAACAGGAGCTCCCCACGGTGATGTGCTTGTCGAATGAAACCACGCTCTAAAAGTTCTTGTAATTGGCTTTGCAGTTCTTTCATCTCGCTGGGTGCGAGTCTGTAAGAAGCACGAGCTATTGGTGCAGCTCCTGGTACAAGATCTATTTGAAATTCAACGGATCGATGTGGGGGTAATCCCGGTAATTCTTTCGGAAATACATCGGGAAATTCTTTTGCAATGGGAACATCATTGATGCTCTTTTCTTCAGTTTGTACTTTTTCGACGTGTGCTAGAACAGCATAGCAACCTTTTCTTATTAGTTTTTGTGCCTTCAAATTACTAATAAGATGTAGCTTCGTGTTGCCCTTTTCTCCGTACACCATTAAGGGTTTTCCTTTTTCTCGTATAATGCGAATTGCATTTTTGTAACAAACGATCTCTGCTTTCACTTCTTTCAACCAGTCCATACCGATTATCACATCAAAACTCCCTAACTCTACAGGTATCAAATCAATCTTAAATGTTTCGCTAACCAGTTTAATTTCTCGATTCCGACATATATTATCTGCTGAAATTAATTTACCATTTGCTAATTCGAGTAAAAATTTACTATCCAAAGGCATCAATGGACAACTTAATTTAGCACAAAAATATCTACTCATATAGCTTCTATCCGCACCCGAATCAAATAAAACGTAAGCAGATTTATTGTCAATAAGAAACGTACCCGTAACAAGCTCCGGGTCTTCCTGTGCCTCTGCCGCATTAATATTGAAAACTCTTCTGCGGCCTTGTCCATTCGTGTTCTCTTGGTTCGGGCAATTTCTAATAATGTGGCCCGGTTTTCCACATTTATAACAAAATACATTGGCATAACTTGCTCCGACACTACTTGCTCCGCCATTACTCGTTCCGACACCATTTGTTCCTTTCGTTCTATTAACCCCTGGTCCGTAGACCACACACTTCACCGCGCTATGACCGTTTCTTTTACACTTGTTGCAAAATTTGGTGCAGAACCCCGAGTGATACTTTTCACACCTTTGGCATAGCTGCTTCTGATTGTTGTTGTTGTTGCGGTTATTATTGTTGTTGGGATGATTGTTGTAGTTGCTGTTGTTGTTGTTGTTGTTGTTGTTGTTGTTGTTGGGCCGTTTGTTGTAGTTGCGATTGATGTTGCGATTGTTGGGATAATTGTTGCGATTATTGTTGTAATTGCTGTTGTTGTTGTATTGGTGATTCTTATCACCGTTTTCCTCCCACTTTCTTTTGACTTGCTTCACATTGGCCTCTTCAGCAGTCTGTTCTTTAATTCTTTCTTCAATCTGGTTCACTAGTTTGTGAGCCATTCTACATGCCTGTTGTATGGAGGCGGGCTCGTGTGAACTTATATCTTCTTGGATTCTTTCCGGTAATCCTTTCACAAACGCGTCGATCTTCTCTTCCTCATCTTCGAATGCTCCCGGACACAATAGGCACAATTCTGTGAATCGTCTTTCGTACGTGGTAATATCAAATCCTTGGGTTCGTAACCCTCTAAGTTCTGTCTTGAGCTTATTGACCTCGGTTCTGGGACGGTACTTCTCGTTCATCAAGTGCTTGAATGCTGACCACGGTAGTGCGTACGCATCATCTTGTCCCACTTGCTCTAGATAGGTATTCCACCATGTTAACGCAGAACCTGTGAAGGTATGCGTAGCGTACTTTACCTTGTCCTCTTCAGTACACTTACTTATGGCAAACACCGATTCGACCTTCTCGGTCCACCGTTTCAATCCGATCGGTCCTTCGGTTCCATCAAATTCCAAAGGTTTGCAGGCAGTGAATTCTTTGTAGGTACATCCTACACGATTTCCTGTACTGCTAGATCCAAGGTTATTGTTGGTATGTAGCGCAGCCTATACTGCGGCTATGTTTGAAGCTAGAAAAGTACGGAATTCCTCTTCATTCATATTCACGGTGTGTCGAGTAGTCGGTGCCATTTCCTTCAAAATAGTCAAATGGAACAAGTTAATCATATAGAATATTAAGAGTAGTTAATAGTATTTCGTAGCATAATATGAACTCATTTATAAAAGCTTTTTCTTCATATTAGCGTTTTATAAGTTTAAATTCGGGTAGTACCTACCCGTTAAGTTCATACTTAGTAGCTAATATACAATTCAACTACTACAATTCTATATGAAAAACTGATTATAATAATATTTCGCGTTCAAACTTTTATACAATATTTTACAAACTTACAATACCGCTTATTTTACATAAAGCATGAAATATAGCACACAATAACTTTGATACAAGATAGTTGTGAAGATAATTCTAGCTAGTACACAAGTCGTTCAGCAAAGGCAATAAAGACACGTAATTCATACGTCCAGAAACAAGTCATGCATTCTGGTTTTACTAGGACTACTTCCCATCCTTAGTCTTGTGGAACATAACCATTATGGCCGTTGATAAGACAGCGTGTTGTAACATCGTCAAAGGGACGAGGGTTACGTAATGTCCAACAGTCCCGTAACAATCTAAAAACCTCATTTCTTACCCCAATTACCGACTCCGTCACTTGTGGGAACGTTTTGTTTAATAGTTGTAGGCCGATGTTCTTGTTCTCACTTTGGTGAGAAGCGAACATTACTAATCCGTAAGCATAACATGCTTCTTTATGTTGCATGTTAGCCACTTTTTCTAAATCACGAAGTCCAATATTCGGATATATTGAGTCAAAATAATTTCTTAACCCATTGCGTAAAATAGCATTTGGGTTCCCCGCAATATATGCGTCAAAGTAAACACATCGTAACTTATGGATTTCCCAATGTGATATCCCCCATCTTTCGAACGAAAGCCTTTTATAAACCAAGGCATTCTTGGAACGTTCTTCGAATGTCTTACAAACTGATCTCGCCTTAAATAGTTGTGCCGAAGAATTCTGACCGACTCTAGACAAGATTTCATCAATCATGTCTCCGGGTAGGTCTCTTAAAATATTGGGTTGTCTATCCATTTTGTGTTTTTATACTGTAAAATAGACAAGAGTTAGATTCATAAAAAAAAATACTTATTAATACAAGCAATTTTTACATATATCATAAAGCATAAGCACACTATATTACTTATATTACACCACACGAATACAACTATCTTATTCCGACTCGCTTGTTTCTTCTTCTTCGGTTTTGGTTCGTTTTGCCAAGTTTCTAGGGATATATGATGTTCCCCTAATACGAGCCGTCGTTATCCATATTGGTTTAGAAAAACCTGGTGGTTTAGAGGTTCCCGGGTCATTGTTACAATTTAAGGACTTCGGGGGTTGACGATACATATAAAGTTCATCGTGGTTGGAATTAGATTTCTCTATTTTTATGCCCTTTCCCTTATTATTTTCTTTTGCCTTTTTAAATTCAGTTGGGGTAATTTCTATGACATCATCGGAATTCTCGTCGGAATCCGATTCATCGGAGAATTGGTAATCCTCCCAATATTTTGCTTCCTTGGCGGAAACACCATTGACCATAATTAACCTTGGTCGGTTGGTTGAGGATTTTCTTTTACTCAACCGTTTTATTATTTCCCCCACCGGTTCTATTTCTTCATCCGGTTCCGATTCTTCTTCCGGTTCCGATTCTTCTTCTGGTTCCGACTCTTCTTCCGGTTTCTCTTCGGGAACTTGTGAATCAGTCCACGAATCATTCCAATTTACATTTGACTCTTCATTATTATTAGGTGGGTCAATGGGACTTGTTCTAGAGGTAGACATCTATCACATAATATCAAACGCGTTAAGAGATTAATATATCACATAATATTCACATGTTAAAAATATATAGTTTCCAACAAAATTTGTTAAGCAATCATTTTTCAAGTAAACACGGTCAAAGTCCAGACTCACTAATGCATCCTAACAAACTCGATAAGATACACTAATGCAAAATTCTGGTTCTCTAAGACCAACGCTCTGATACCAACTGAAATGTCCCGTTCTTATTGATTAAAAACGTTCCATATTAATTGATTTCGTTGCGAGGTTTTGACCTCTATATGAGACGTTTTTCAAAGACTGCATTCATTTTAAAACAAACCATAACCTTTATTTCATCAATAAAGGTTTAAAAAGCTTTACGTAGATTATCAAATAATGATAATCTAAAATATCCTGTTTACACACGACCATTACATAATGGTTTACAATACAAATATGTTACAACAAAATAAGTTTCTTAAATGCAGTTTTTACACAATATCATACAAACATGGACTCCAAATATCGTCCTTATTTAAGTATGCGATAGCAGAAGCTCTTAATAATCACCTGAGAATAAACATGCTTAAAACGTCAACAAAAATGTTGGTGAGTTATAGGTTTAACCTATATATATCAAATCATAACAATAGACCACAAGATTTCATATTTCAATACACATCCCATACATAGAGATAAAAATCATTCATATGGTGAACACCTGGTAATCGACATTAACAAGATGCATATATAAGAATATCCCCATCATTCCGGGACACCCTTCGGATATGATATAAATTTCAAAGTACTAAAGCATCCGGTACTTTGGATGGGGTTTGTTAGGCCCAATAGATCTATCTTTAGGATTCGCGTCAATTAGGGTGTCTGTTCCCTAATTCTTAGATTACCAGACTTAATAAAAAGGGGCATATTCAATTTCGATAATTCAACCATAGAATGTAGTTTCACGTACTTGTGTCTATTTTGTAAATCATTTATAAAACCTGCATGTATTCTCATCCCAAAAATATTAGATTTTAAAAGTGGGACTATAACTCACTTTCACAGATTTTTACTTCGTCGGGAAGTAAGACTTGGCCACTGGTTGATTCACGAACCTATAACAATATATACATATATATCAAAGTATGTTCAAAATATATTTACAACACTTTTAATATATTTTGATGTTTTAAGTTTATTAAGTAAGCTGTCCTCGTTAGTAACCTACAACTAGTTGTCCACAGTTAGATATACAGAAATAAATCGATAAATATTATCTTGAATCAATCCACGACCCAGTGTATACGTATCTCAGTATTGATCACAACTCAAACTATACATATTTTGGAATCAACCTCAACCCTGTATAGCTAACTCCAACATTCACATATAGAGTGTCTATGGTTGTTCCGAAATATATATAGATGTGTCGACATGATAGGTCGAAACATTGTATACGTGTCTATGGTATCTCAAGATTACATAATATACAATACAAGTTGATTAAGTTATGGTTGGAATAGATTTGTTACCAATTTTCACGTTGCTAAAATGAGAAAAATTATCCAATCTTGTTTTACCCATAACTTCTTCATTTTAAATCCGTTTTGAGTGAATCAAATTGCTATGGTTTCATATTGAACTCTATTTTATGAATCTAAACAGAAAAAGTATAGGTTTATAGTCGGAAAAATAAGTTACAAGTCATTTTTGTAAAGGTAGTCATTTCAGTCGAAAGAACGACGTTTAGATGACCATTTTAGAAAACATACTTCCACTTTGAGTTTAACCATAATTTTTGGATATAGTTTCATGTTCATAATAAAAATCATTTTCTCAGAATAACAAATTTTAAATCAAAGTTTATCATAGTTTTTAATTAACTAACCCAAAACAGCCCGCGATATTACTACGACGGCGTAAATCCGGTTTTACGGTGTTTTTCGTGTTTCCAGGTTTTAAATCATTAAGTTAGCATATCATATAGATATAGAACATGTATTTAGTTAATTTTAAAAGTCAAGTTAGAAGGATTAACTTTTGTTTGCGAACAAGTTTAGAATTAACTAAACTATGTTCTAGTGATTACGAGTTTAAACCTTCGAATAAGATAGTTTTATATATATGAATCGAATGATGTTATGAACATCATTACTACCTCAAGTTTAGTAGATAAACCTACTGGAAGTGACAAGAAATGATCTAGCTTCAAAGGATCTTGGATGGCTTGAAAGTTCTTGAAGTAGGATCATGACACAAAAACAAGTTCAAGTAAGATTTTTACTCGAATTAAGATAGTTTATAGTTATAGAAATTGAATCAAAGTTTGAATATGAATATTACCTTGAATAAGAAATATAACCTACTGTATATAACAAAGGTTTCTTGATCTTAGATGATTACTTGGAATGGATTAGAAAGCTTGGAAGTAAATTAGTAAACTTGAAGGGATTTTTGAAGTGTTCTTGAAGTGTTCTTCCTATGATGATTATAGCTTGATTCTTGAAGTGATTTTTGATGAATATGATGATTAACTACTGGAAAAATATGTTCATAATAGTGTGTGTGTGTTGAGAGAGAATTAGAAAGAGAATTGGAAGTGAAATGGAGTGAATGATGAGTGGTAATTGGTGAGTGGTGAGTGGGGTTAAAAGGAGTTCTAGTTAGTTGACTAGCTCATGGTAGAAGTTAAAATTGATTAGTCATACATGACATAATCAAGAGTGGAATCCCATGCTAGTTCCTATTGGTATATACCCATAGTAAGTACGTTTTGAAGCTGTGTATAATACGGGTAAGAATACGACTAGAATTCTTGATGAAAGAAAAGAATGGGAAAGTAACTGTAACCATTTTCGTTAAGTATGAGTATTTTGATATATGTCTTGAAGTCTTCTAAAAGTATTTTAATACATCTAAATACACTACATGTATATACATTTTAACTGAGTCGTTAAGTCATCGTTAGTCGTTACATGTAAGTGTTGTTTTGAAACCTTTAAGTTAACGATCTCAATTAATGTTGTTAACCCATTGTTTATTATATCTAATGAGATGTTAAATTATTATATTATCATGATATTATGATATATTAATATATCTTAATATGATATATATACATTTAAATGTCGTTACAACGATAATCGTTACATATATGTCTCGTTTAGAAATCCTTAAGTTAGTAGTCTTGTTTATATGTATATAACTCATTGTTAATATACTTATGGAGATACTTACTTATCATAATCTCAAGTTAACCATATGTATATCCATATATATATCGTCATGTCGTTTTTACAAGTTTTAACGTTCGTGAATCGCCGGTCAACTTGGGTGGTCAATTGTCTATATGAAACATATTTCAATTAATCAAGTCTTAACAAGTTTGATTGCTTAACATGTTGGAAACATTTAATCATGTAAATATCAATCTCAATTAATATATATAAACATGGAAAAGTTCGGGTCACTACACCTACTGCCATGCGATCGCATGGAAAATGCTCTTCCAGGCCATGCGATCGCATGGCCCCTTTTTCCAGCTCACAAGAGCTTGTTTCCTAGCTTGCCGAAGTTTATAATATATAATATAATATATATATTAATTTTAAGAATTAATTATATATTATATTATATTTATGTGCATGTGCATAGTTGACTTGTAATTTTAGGTCCGTTGCGTCGAGCGTTGAGAGTTGACTTTGGTCCCGGTTCCGGGTTTTCGAACGTCCTTGCGTATAATTTAATATCTTGTACTTTGCGTTTCGCGTCTTGTACTCTTGTAATTTTGAGACATCAATAATTGGAACCACTTTGATTGTATTTTGTACTTTTGAGCTTTTTGGTCGTTTGCGTCTTCCATTCGTCAAATCTGTCTTTTGTCTTCACCTTTTATTATTTAAATGAATATCACTTGTAAATAGAACAGTTGCAACTAAAAGCTTGTCTTTCTTGAGGGATAATGCTATTAAATATATGTTCGTTTCTAGAATTATCAAATATTCTCACACTTGAGCGTTGCTTGTCCTCAAGCAATATAGTCTTGAAATAAAAATACTAGAATCACTTCTTTATTCTTCACACTTTGTACATCAGTGATTTCTATACGGCGGTATAAACGATGGTAGTAACGATGTGGTTTACTGTAACAGACTGAAACCCGGGCTAGTTGTAAGTTGCCTATTTTGCCCTTAGGGTTTGTGCTTAGTCTTAAGTGCTTTTATTTTAATTATTTTATTAGTGTTTTATTATAATTGTGTTGTGACCAGTTTGTGACAAGGGTCCCAGAACAGGTTGGTTTATTTAATTTGGACTCTGTTAGGACTGCCTAAGGAGATACGAAAGGTTATCAGATAAGATAACTGGTAAATACCCGTGTGTGATGGGGTATGAGTTTGTAACTCATTTAAGTATATGTTTCTGGATATTTCTATCCATTTCTCATTTCTTCAAAAACACACACGAACCATACACAAACACATACTTAAACCCTAATTTTATTTGGTGAGCCTTTGGATTAATTGAAGCTAGAGATATATTCCTTGTGATTTCGTGATCAATATAAGGTATGCATATCATAGATTCATGCTTTGATTCTTGCTCTAATTGGGTTTTTGTGTTAAATGAGTTTTTGATAGAAATTAGCTCAAATTTAGTTGTTTGATGTTTGTTATGCTCAATTGATGTTAGAAATAGGTTGTATATATGTTTAGTAGCTTCCATGTGCTTAAAATTTGATCAAAATCGCTCAAAAATCGAGTTTTTGGCGAAAAATGTTCGAAATCAGCGTAAGTGTTCGAACCAGTTGCTACAGTGTCTGCTACAGTATTTTGCTACAGTACCAAACTGCTACAGTATCACTATTTGCTACAGTATCACTATTTGCTACAGTGTCACTATTTGCTACAGTGTTCGGGATTGCTACAGTACCACTATTTGCTACAGTACCTGAGTTGCTACAGTACCGTGTTGCTACAGTACCTTTTATGAAATTGAAACGGGCGTAACTTTCAAACCGTAACTCCGTTTTTGATGAATCAAATATCGTTGGAATCGTATTGAAGAGTACTTTTCAATGGTGAACTTTTAAGAAACTAGATCAAAATGTTTTTGGGTCGTAAAAGGAGTTTTAGTGTGTATGTCGTGTTTTGCACGCACCTGTATGCCGTTATTGAGTGGAGTCATGATGTAGACTCATAAAATTATGAATGTATGGTGTTATGACCTAGTTAATTGTATGAAATGATTATATTATTTATTGGATATGTATATTAACTTTGTTTGTGTTGTTCTCAGGTTATAAGGACAAGGAGGAAGCTCAGAAATAATAACTGAGCAGTTGCTGGTAATTGGTGAGTGGGTCTATCTCCGGATAGAGTTTAAGTAGCATATCATGCTACTGTGGTTGACTCTTTTACCATGCATAGTGTAGAAATTGCCATGTTAGAATGATATAGTATGCCTAATGTTGTATGTGATTTATGTGTACATTGTGTGAATGACACCAGTCGGGCCTAGGGAGACTGGGGATTCGAGACCATGCCTAGGAGAGGTTAGAGTCCGTATGAGGTCAACCGTGCCTAGGGGAGGTTGGGTCCATAGGCTACTAATTGTAGAATATAGTGTGAACGATGCATCCCCTGCATCTGGATAACTATACTGTGAATTGAGTAGCAGGGACTATCGGTAGACTCAAGTCCGATCAGCTAGGAGTCGTGTGCTCGTACAAGCCGCCGATCCTCGTATTGTCTTATTGTATGCTAGTTGATAGTTAGCATGTGTTGTTGTTAGTATATAGCTTGTGTGTGACTTAAGCTATATCTGTTAGATAGATTCCATTCACTTAGCGGTGCGCTAATCCCCCACATATTCTCCCCTTGCAGGTTTAGGTACTGCTAGTCGGGAAGGGTGCTATTGCAGAAGACATGTTTGACAACCCAACTCTGATGTGGACTTTTGTATAAATAATGTTTTGTGATAACGTAACACCGTTGTGTAAACTTAAACGTAATGATGTGACTTATAGTGTGTTTGTTAATAAAGTCTTCCGCTGTGTATTTAAAAAAAAAATGGCCGGTGTTACAAGTTGGTATCAGAGCATGGTTTGGCAGCAAATACGTTCGCGTATTTTGTTCCCAAACCCTGAGGCAAGTCAAACATGTCTGTGGGAGTGGGGGCTAAGTGAAAATAGGATATACGTGTGTTAGTTGTGATTGAACTAACTGTTATCCACTAAGCTTTTGTGTGAGCTGTTTTGTAGCACAGGTATGGCTGATAGAAATGCAACTGGCCCATCTAACCCCGGAACATTCAGAGCACTAGAAGAAGGTGTTGAGTCAGATGATGATCAGAGTAGTTACATCCTTCAGTTAGAAAGCAAGCTAAAAGAGGTTGAGGACAAAATTAATGAGCTTGAATTGGCGAGGCATTCTGGAAATGATGATACACCACCTGGATTCCCAACCGCGCAATCCCAAACGATACCTAATGTGCCCCAGAACCAGTTTCAGAATCAAATACCTAACCAATATTATATGCCACCACAAAACACCTTTACTTACCAAAATCCCATGATGATGAATCCATACCAAATGCAAATGTTCCATCAACCTTACATGCAACCACCCAAAAGATGTACGTATAAGAACTTCCGTGATTGCAAACCCTCCGAGTTCTCTGGAAGTACTGATCCGACTGTAACTCTCAATTGGTTGCGAGAAGTTGAAAGGGTATTTGAAGCGTGTCAGTGTGAACCCGAGCTGAAGGTAACATATGCTAGTAGACTGTTGAAAGGTAGGGCTATGATTTGGTGGGATTCTTTGATTTCTAGTATACCAAAAGAGCAAGTGAGTATGATCACATGGGAGCAGTTTCATGGGAAGGTGTGTGAACAATATTGTAATCCATTTGATATGAACCGAATCAAGACTGAGTTTCTTGAAATGAAGATGACACCTCAAATGACGATCGATGAGGTAGTAGAGAAGTTTATGGATAAACTGAGGTTTGTACAACAATGGGTGCCAGACGAAGCGTCTCGTATATAGCATTTTGTTAATATCATTCTGCCTGAGTACAGAACTTTTGTTAGAACAGCTACATCATTGTCTCAAGCTGTTGTGATGGCTAAGATGGTAGAAAGTGATGTTCAGGCTGCCAGAAACAGAATGTTTGGTAATGTGCTACAACAAGGTGGACAAGTATCTGGTCAATCAGGATCTAAATTTAAGAAGTCTAGTGGGTTTAAATCGAAGGGTAAAAGTGGTCAGAGTAGTACTGGATCTGGATCAGGTAAAGGGAATTGGTGTCACACGTGTCGATCTTCTCACAGTGGTCAGTGTTCTGAGGCTACAAGAAGATGCTTAAAGTGTGGTGTTGTTGGGCATGAGTCTTCAGCATGCCCGTATCCGAATAGTGTGTGTTGGAGTTATCACAAACCAGGGCATCGTGCAATTAGTTGTCCGTCGAAGAGTGGTAGTTCCGGGGCAGGGTCAGGGGCGCGTTCAGCATCAGCTGGAGGGTCAACTGCCTCGAGTGGGCAGAAGAGGAAGAACCCTCCAACAGCAGAGGCTAGAGCTTTTCAGATGTCGGTGGAAAATGCTGTGGCAACCGACGAAGTAATCACCGGTATGTTTCTAATCAACTCAATACCTGCTCGCGTATTGTTTGATTGTGGTGCCAATAAGTGTTTTATGTCCCTAGATTTCTGTGCTAAGTTGAATTTACCAGCTACTGTGTTACCCAAGCCGGTTAGTGTAGAAGTAGCTGATGGTAAGACCACACCCGTCACAACCTATGTGACTGGGGTTTGTATAGAGATAGAAGGGAAGTCTTTCCCGGTGACTTGTTTAGTATTACCTATTCCTAGCTTTGATGTAGTACTAGGAATGGATTGGTTGAGCTCGCTTAGGGCTAATATTAAGTGTGATAGGAAAATGATTACCTTTCGTTCGACCGATGGAACCCGTGTTGTGGCCCGAGGGGAGCGGGGAGGGTATAATTTTCTGTTGATAACCATGATGAAAGCGAAAAAGTCGATGGCAAAGGGTTGTGAATCATTTCTTGCATATGTGATTGATGCGAAGAAAGAAAAGAAAACAGTGGCCGATATTCCGATAGTATCAGAATTTCCCGAAGTGTTCCCAGATGAGTTACCAGGTCTGCCGCCGGTAAGGGAAGTTGAATATAAGATTGAATTGGTTCCTGGAACAACTCCAGTTGCAAAAGCTCCATACCGATTAGCGCCGTCTGAAATCCGTGAAATGATGTCACAGATTCAAGAACTATTAGATCGTGGGTTTATCCGACCGAGTTCTTCACCGTGGGGTGCTCCGGTATTGTTTGTTAAAAAGAAAGATGGGTCAATGCGTATGTGTATTGATTATCGTGAATTGAACAAAAGAACAGTGAAGAATAAGTATCCGTTACCTCGAATAGACGATTTGTTCGATCAGTTACAGGGTGCTTCATTCTTTTCTAAGATAGACTTACGATCCGGATATCATCAGGTTCGTGTTGCTGAATCAGATATACCGAAAACAGCGTTCAGAACAAGGTAAGGTCATTATGAATTTCTTGTCATGCCGTTTGGGTTGACGAATGCGCCAGCAATCTTCATGGATCTAATGAATAGAGTGTGTCGTCCGTTGTTAGATAAGTTTGTGATTGTGTTTATAGACGATATACTAGTGTATTCAAAGACCGAAAGTGAACATGCTGAACATCTGAGACAGGTTTTGAACATGTTGAAACGTGAACAACTATTTGCAAAATTTTCAAAGTGTGAATTTTGGTTACGTGAAGTGCAGTTTTTGGGTCATGTGATTTGTGCCGAGGGTATAAAAGTTGATCCGACAAAGATAGAAGCAGTAATGAATTGGAATTCTCCGAAGACTCCGACTGAGATTAAGAGTTTTCTGGGATTAGCCAGTTATTATCGCAGATTTATCAAGGATTTCTCGAAAATAGTGGGTCCGTTGACTAAGTTGACTCGTAAAGATGTAGCCTTTCGATGGACTGATGAACAGGAAAAGGCTTTTCAGAATTTGAAACAGCTACTGTGTCAGGCGCAAGTATTAGCTTTACCAGAAGGTTCAGATGACTTCGTGGTATACTGTGATGCGTCATTTGCTGGGTTGGGTTGTGTATTAATGCAAAGAGATAAAGTAATCGCTTACGCCTCACGACAGTTGAAAGTTCATGAGAAGAATTATCCAGTGCATGATCTTGAAATGGCTGCAGTAGTGTTTGCTTTGAAACTGTGGAGACACTATTTGTATGGAACCCATTGCGTTATATGTACAGATTACAAGAGTTTGCAGTATATCTTCTCACAGAAAGAATTGAATATGCGTCAGAGACGATGGCAAGAGTTGATCAAAGATTACGATTGTGAAATTAAATACCATCCGGGTAAGGCAAATGTGGTTGCAGATGCGCTAAGTCGTAAAAAATCAAGTGAAAATGTGAAATTTCTTCGTTTGAATATAACTTCAGATTTGATTAACAGCTTAAAAACCATTCAGGCCTGTGCTTTAGAGGACGAACATATTAAATCTGAATAAATGACCAAACGAAAAGTGGACTTAATTGATGACTCACGTGGACTAAAGACCTTAAACAATCGTGTTTGGGTGCCTAAGCTTGGAGATTTTAGGGATTTAATCATGACGGAAGCTCACAAATCCAGATTGACAGTACATCCGGGTAGTAATAAGATGTATCATGATTTGAAAACAGTGTATTGGTGGCCAACAATGAAATCAGATATCGCCCGTTATGTCGAAAAGTGTCATATATGTGCTCAAGTGAAGGCCGAACATCAGAAACCTTATGGTTCGTTACGTCAGTTACAGATTCCAGAGTGGAAATGGGAACATATAACGATGGATTTTGTGACCAAATTACCTCGAACTCAGAAAAGACATGATATGATTTGGGTAATAGTGGATCGTCTAACTAAAAGTGCTCATTTTCTTGCTACTCGTGAGACAGCTTCGTTAAGTGAGTTAGTCGAATTGTATGTGAAAGAAATAGTTAGTCGTCATGGTGTGCCGTTATCGATCGTTTCAGACAGAGATTCCAGATTTGTGTCAAATTTTTGGAATAGTCTTCAACAGAATTTGGGTACACGTGTGAATTTAAGTACAGCTTATCATCCTCAGACAGACGGTCAGAGTGAAAGAACGATACAGACTTTGGAGGATATGTTAAGGGCTTGTGTGTTAGAATACGGTGGTTCGTGGGATACACATATGCCGTTGGTCGAATTTGCGTATAATAATTCATATCATTCGAGTATAGGGATGCCGCCCTATGAAATGTTATACGGTCGTCGTTGCAGAACTCCGACTTGTTGGTTAGAAGCCGGGGAGAAACAGTTTGCAGGTCCCAAAATTGTTCAAATGACAGCCGAAAAAGTTGCAATTGCGAGAGAAAAGTTGAAAGCTGCTAGAGATAGGCAGAAAATGTATGCTGATCCGCGTAGACGTCCAGTAACATTTAATGTGGGTGAACGAGTGTATCTGAAAGTTTCGCCGTGGAAAGGGGTTATCAGATTCGGTAAACGTGGTAAGTTAGCACCGAGATTTATTGGTCCGTTTCCGATCAGTGAAGTGTTGAATGATCAGACTGTGGTGTTAGATCTTCCGTCAGAGTTAGCCGGTATTCATAATACATTCAACGTATGTTATCTTCGTAAGTGTAAAGTCGACGATGAAACACAACTTCTTCCTTTAGAAGATTTAAGGGTCGATTTGAAAAAGAAATTGGTGGAAGAGCCGGTCCGTGTGGTTGACCAAAAGGTGACTAAGCTGAGAAAGAAAGAGATTCCGATGGTGTTGATTGAGTGGAAACACAGTTTGGGTTCTAACTTTACGTGGGAGACAGAAGAGTTGATGAGAAATCGCTACCCTCGTTTGTTTGACCAAGACCAGATTCCGAGGACGGAATCTTCTTAAGGGGGGTGGATTTGTAACAGACTGAAACCCGGGCTAGTTGTAAGTTGCCTATTTTGCCCTTAGGGTTTGTGCTTAGTCTTAAGTGCTTTTATTTTAATTATTTTATTAGTGTTTTATTATAATTGTGTTGTTACCAGTTTGTGACAAGGGTCCCAGAACAGGTTGGTTTATTTAATTTGGACTCTGTTAGGACCGCCTAAGGAGATACGAAAGGTTATCAGATAAGATAACTGGTAAATACCCGTGTGTGATGGGGTATGAGTTTGTAACTCATTTAAGTATATGTTTCTGGATATTTCTATCCATTTCTCATTTCTTCAAAAACACACACGAACCATACACAAACACATACTTAAACCCTAATTTTATTTGGTGAGCCTTTGGATTAATTGAAGCTAGAGATATATTCCTTGTGATTTTGTGATCAATATAAGGTATGCATATCATAGATTCATGCTTTGATTCTTGCTCTAATTGGGTTTTTGTGTTAAATGAGTTTTTGATAGAAATTAGCTCAAATTTAGTTGTTTGATGTTTGTTATGCTCAATTGATGTTAGAAATAGGTTGTATATATGTTTAGTAGCTTCCATGTGCTTAAATTTTGATCAAAATCGAGTTTTGGGCGAAAAATGTTCGAAATCAGCGTAAGTGTTCGAACCAGTTGCTACAGTGTCTGCTACAGTATTTTGCTACAGTACCCAAACTGCTACAGTATCACTATTTGCTACAGTATCACTATTTGCTACAGTATCACTATTTGCTACAGTGTCACTATTTGCTACAGTGTTCGGGATTGCTACAGTACCACTATTTGCTACAGTTTTCGGGATTGCTACAGTACCACTATTTGCTACAGTACCGGAGTTGCTACAGTACCCGTGTGCTACAGTACCGAGCTGCTACAGTGTTCGGAAAATCACTATTTGCTACAGTACCTTTTATGAAATTGAAACGGGCGTAACTTTCAAACCGTAACTCCGTTTTTGATGAATCAAATATCGTTGGAATCGTATTGAAGAGTACTTTTCAATGGTGAACTTTTAAGAAACTAGATAAAACTGTTTTTGGGTCGGAAAAGGAGTTTTAGTGTGTATGTCGTGTTTTGCACGCACCTGTATGCCGTTATTGAGTGGAGTCATGATGTAGACTCATAAAATTATGAATATATGGTGTTATGACCTAGTTAATTGTATGAAATGATTATATTATTTATTGGATATGTATATTAACTTTGTTTGTGTTGTTCTCAGGTTATAAGGACAAGGAGGAAGCTCAGAAATAATAACTGAGCAGTTGCTGGTAATTAGTGAGTGGGTCTATCTCTGGATAGAGTTTAAGTAGTATATCATGCTACTGTGGTTGACTCTTTTACCATGCATAGTGTAGAAATTGCCATGTTAGAATGATATAGTATGCCTAATGTTGTATGTGATTTATGTGTACATTGTGTGAATGACACCAGTCGGGCCTAGGGAGACTGGGGACTCGAGACCGTGCCTAGGAGAGGTTAGAGTTCGTATGAGGTCAACCGTGCCTAGGGGAGGTTGGGTCCATAGGCTACTGATTGTAGAGTATAGTGTGAACGATGCATCCCCTGCATCTGGATAACTATACTGTGAATTGAGTAGCAGGGACTATCGGTAGACTCAAGTCCGATCAGCTAGGAGTCGTGTGCTCGTACAAGCCGCCGATCCTCGTATTGTCTTATTGTATGCTAGTTGATAGTTAGCATGTGTTGTTGTTAGTATATAGCTTGTGTGTGACTTAAGCTATATCTGTTAGATAGATTCCATTCACTTAGCGGTGCGCTAATCCCCCACATATTCTCCCCTTGCAGGTTTAGGTACTGCTAGTCGGGAAGGGTGCTATTGCAGAAGACATGTTTGACAACCCAACTCTGATGTGGACTTTTGTATAAATAATGTTTTGTGATAACGTAACACCGTTGTGTAAACTTAAACGTAATGACGTGACTTCTAGTGTGTTTGTTAATAAAGTCTTCCGCTGAGTATTTAAAAAAAAAAAATGGCCGGTGTTACATTTACAGTCCCACATGACTATAAAAATTTAGATCCTTAAGGAAATTGGATCTTTATGAAAACATTTGATCTTTTGAAAATACGATCTAGCTTTTACCCTAGATATGTTTTCTGGAATAACCCTTCACCGGTGTTTGCAAAATGTTTTTGTGGGTTTGGTGGGTTTCAGATTTGAAAATTTTAGCTTAAAACTTGCGGTTTTGTGTCACCCACTTGCTAACCTTGTATTGGGAAAGCAACATGTCCAGTATACTTGCTCCGTATATTATCTTTCGGTAAACTACCGTCCAGTTGTAAAAGAAAGCGTTGAACAAGCAACTGTTAAGGCAATGTCCCCTGACATGCTTTTAATTATGGTCTATAACGTGTCGGATGCAATTACTATCCTTTGTAGGAGCAATAGTAAAGCTCACCCTTATGGTTTTTCGGTCTGGCACAAGGTCCTATCTTCGACCATGCTATGCAACCACCGTTCTTACAGTTGACACCCGATTTAGTTCAGGTGACCTAATGAATTCCATGTGAATTCCTAGGATTTTACGTTCAATGGTAATGAACGCATTGAAAATGGGTTTTCAGAAAACAAATCGGTTTGTAATTTTGATCAAAATATTTTCTCGTTCAAGCTCGAGTTTAGATATCATCGAATTCCATGAGTTTGTAATTCTCAATCTTTAAGGTCAATCTCTAGGATTGAGTAATATCAGTCTTAAAAGCTGATTTTTAATCTTTAAGGAGATTATCCTTACTGGGGGTCTGATTCATTAGTCTTATCAAGCTAATTTGCACGGCATCCTCCTCATTTTACGAGACAGATCCTCTCATGGTTAGGATAAGTCTGACCACTTGACGACCCTGTTTGATGTTGAGGTCCGTGGATTTCCTGCTGATTTTAGTGATGACTTTTCTAGATTTTTCGTCAACCTACAGCTGGTCTGGACGACAACTTCCTGACCTAAATCAAGAAGCGTGTTTCTTTTTCGGAAGACTTTACTTCCTTTTAATGTTGGAATTGATTCATCGTGTAGATCCATCTTTCTTTCAAATATCTTACAATTTACCGGGCAAAACGGTTAATTTTATCCAAAACAAAAGTATCTTCAATTATTTGTACAAAAATATGTGATATATGTTTTTAAATAACTTGGTAAATTTTTCCCACACTTGGCTTTTATATTCCTTTTTATTGTCCTCTATTCCATTTTAAATGAATTCTAACATTTTGGGTTGTTTCTCAATTTATGTCCTTTCCGAGGTAACAATAATTTCGGTGTTAACACCTAGTTTTATCGTTCATAAATATGTATAAACATGATTTTGAATTCATTTAATTGAAAATTTTGAAAATTTTTACTAGAATTGGGTAGTCAGTATATAAGACTAGGGATGTTCTTTATTATCAGAGAGCACTAGATTCTAATACAACTACTGCATTACTAGTATTTCTAATGGTAACCAAGTGTTTAAATTTAAAATTTTAAAAATCCGAAAGAATTTAACCCCTTGTCACACTTAAGATCTTGCAATGCCCTCATTTGCAAGAAATCATTAACAATTTAAATTATTGAGGGTGATTAGCATAGAAAAATGATTAAATTTTACCAAAGTTTCCAAACATATTGGCGTTTGTTTGCTGAATGATAAATGGTGCACATCATTTGTTCATTTCGTCTTGTTGTTACATCACATTTGTTTTTCGTTTTGTCGTCAAAATTAGTAGCTTTTTGCTGAACTTAATGCCAGTCTTTGAAAATGCGCTATTTTAAACATGCATGGTAATTTGAAATGGGACTTAAAATTCCACTTTCAAATCAAATATGAAATATTAGTACCAAATAATAAATATATTAAACAATACATTAATGTATCACAATATCATATGTTTAAACACAAATAAATAAAAATAATAAAAAGATAAAAATCATAGAAATCACCAACTGGAACTATATCAATCTGGATAGGGGTTTCAGTTCATGTCGTCATCCGGGTTCCATGGTTGGTGATAGGTGTATTGGTAGGCCTGGTTAGGGTCGTAGAGAGTATATGGTGGTCTCATCTCGGGCTGGTGTGGAGGATAGTAAGTGGGTCGGGTCGAAACGTAGTGATCCTGAGGTGATAGCCGGCTCATAATCTGACGCTGATGATAGTCCCATCTATCATGTTGTGGTTGCCTGGAATGCTCGTAATCATTCCGGGCTTGCCACTGCTCCATCTGACGAAATCTCTCCCCGTTTGTCATATCTACCTCGTCTAAACGCTGGTAGACGTAAGTCATAGCCTCCCTAATGACATCCCTAATGTCATTCGCTTCCTTCATTTCCTCATCTGAAACTCTCTCTACCTGAGGATGACTACCTTCATAGGGTACTGCCTGGTTTCGTCTGCTCTTTAATACCTTATCACCCTGATAGACCTTCAATCCTAAAGGCTCAACCTATTCCCTACATTCCAAAATTGGACCCCCTTGATCCCTATCTACACCCAAATACTCTCCAATGAGAGTAACAAAAATACCTCCTCCTATTATTCCCCCTTCCTGTATTCCTTCCACCATCTTAGACAAATAAAAACCAACACAGTAGGGGATATTAACAAAGCTTCTTGGGTCTCGAATATACTTTAGGTAAAATAAATCATGTAAGGTCATTTTCTCTTTGTTGTGACCTCTCTGTGTAATCGAGTTAGCCAGAAATCTATGAATTATACGAAGTTCGGCTTTGTTAATATGTAAGTAGAAGTGTTTTCCTCCCAGCGTAAAAATATTATAGTTTGACATACGCCTCCAGATGGCGTTCGCGTCAAAATTCCTATCTACCCTTTCACTACGATAAATCAAATTCATACAATCGGGTAGTAGTAATTCACCGGGAGTATATATCTGTAAAGTCCTGGCCATGTCCAGCATGGACATCCTGTACATCCTATGGCCAAGGATAAATCTAAGGAAACTTCTATCATCTAATCTATCTATATCTACATTTAATGCTATAGTACTCATGAGCTCAACACATCATTCCTTATATACAGGCCTACGAATGGTGAATAGACGTTCCCAATCGATAAAATAAGAACTGCCATACCTTTGGATCAGATGCTCCCTAACTGAGTTAGCTAGTTCGACCTTTTCCAAAGGATCCCAATCGATTACCCTGGGCACTTCTACATTTTTCGGTAGCAGTTTGAATTTGTTACTTTGATATGCCGGGTAATCCCTCCAGCTTCTATCGAATCTCAGATTAGGATGCAATGTGTGTTCAGGAATTGTTGGGTATTCTACTGGTGGATGCATCAGAAATACTGTGAAGGCATCCACAAATTGTAGCGGATCATAATAAGGTACGTGTTGATCAGGCTGTTGTTGTGGTTCCTGTTGTTTTTCTTGTTCGGGCTCGTATTGCATTTCTGGTTCAGGTTCTGGAGCAGGTCGTCTAGATGTTGATGATGAACCTCCAGTTTCAGTATTAGTAAATCTCTGCAAAACACATTAAACACAAAATTTGTGCATCCAAATATGCATTAGTGTTAGCAAAATAACAAATTTACACAATTACAATAACATGTTAAATCAAAATTAAACTTATACACATTTTCACAATTTTAACAATTCTACAATTTTTCAAATAAGCATAAATGAAAATGTTTACAAAGTTCATAAACATTCAACTCAAATAACATGTTAAAACAACCCTTACTAGCAATTAAACAAGTCTCAAATGGCAATTATATCAAATTATTCAAGTTCATGAATTTTGTACTTAAAAAGTCCACTTTAATTCTTAAAAATCATGTTTAGGATCAAAGTTTGGATCATTTAGCTACCTAAACATGTTACACTACTTAATTTAGCAATAATTCATGACAAAAATCGGCCATAACCTGTTTATATCAAAAAGCCCCAAATTGCTCAAGAACACAAGCCCTAGATTCCTAAAAATTTTGAAGTTTCTGGCTTCAAATCATGTTAAATAGCATCAATCTAGGTTATACATGCATAAAATACTAATAATTTAACTCTAATTACACTAGAAATTAACAAAATCAAATTAGGTATAATATTGGTAAATATCACAAAAATTAGGAATTTTAAGAGTTTAGGGGAGTAATTTTTTACCTTTTTGTTGAAAAATCCGAACCTAGGCATGATTATAAAGGATTGTAGGACGAAATTTGGTGAAAAAATGGCGATTTTAGGAGTGTATATGTGTATATGTTCTTGTGTGTGTTGGTGTTTGAAGTGAGGTAGAGAGTAGAACTCACTGGCCTTTTCTTTCTGTCCAGAATTCCAGCCTCATGCGACCACATGAGGTTTGTGAAGGAACCCCGTGCGATCGCATGGGGCCTGTATATATATATATATATATATATTTTTTATAAAAACCCTTACTTAATAAAACATATATTTAATTAAAAATTAAAATTTTGTTTCTTTTTAGGATGAGGGCGTTTCGGATCGTTGTCCTAGTCCGTCCCTCGACAAAATTTTAAAATTTGTCATTTTTAAGCGCGTTTTAAAAGTAAAGATTTTTGGGTTTTTTTAAATGTTTTTGGCATACTTTAATTCAGTAAGATTAAAAATAATGATAATAAAAGTTCTCGTCCCTCCCTTGGGTAGAGCAATTTCGGTTCAACGACATAGTTTTCAACTCACGACGAATTTTAAAAAATCATATTTTTAACTTAGCGAAATAAAGTAAATTTTTATTTTTAAATTCACACCAAACTTAAATTTAAAATGCATAAAATTAAAAAATTCATATTATTAAGATTAAAAATTCACAACAAACTTTTATTATATTTTTGTTTTTATACATACAAACTTATATTAAAAATAGTAATTTTTCAAATATTTACAAACTTAAATATATTGATTTTAAAAAGTTACATTAATAATTTAATTTAATTTTAAAAACAAAGTAAGAATAAAAATAAATTAAAAATCTTTTTGGTCTTTTATCCCACTTTAATCAATCAAATATTATCAAAAATATACGCCCCTCTTTTCGGTAAAGTAACTTCGGCTATATTACCTAGTTTTACTTCTGACGAATTTTTGAAATATTTTGGGTTGATTGATTAAAGGTATTTATACCTTAAGAATAAACGGTAAATTTCGCAGTGATGTAATAAATTTTTGTATGATATCAATAATTTCGGTTACGCATACCTAATTTTATTGAATACCAATTTAATACTTTATAGCGAACAATTTAGCATTTATTATAAAAAGGTTAAAAGCAATAAAATAAAAATAAAAACTGTACATACTTACCTGTGAGATAGAATTCTCAGTGACCTGCTTTAGCCCACTCATAAGATAGTCGGACTAATTGGTTTTCCATAGCTACATAGGTGTAACCTCGAGCATTCAATGATTTTTCTTCGAAACATATGAACGGTCCTTCTCTACATAAAGTAACGAACTCGGTATTGGAATATGTTTGATTCGTCGAGCATTTTCCTTCATGTGACCATTTTCCGCATTTGTGACATCTTTCAAGGTGTTGTGCTCTTCTTTTCGCTGCGGATTTTGATTTTCCTTTACCAAAATGTAACTTATTATGATAGTTTCTGAGTTCTTTTCTTACTCCGTTCAATTTGGCTCTTATTACTGATACCAGGTCACTCGGGAGTGTGTCATTATTACGTTTAGTGATTAAAGCGTGTAGCATTAGACCATGGTTTAGATCAAAGGAATTCTTCATCTCGCAAAACCTAAAAAAATAAAAATTCAGAATGGGGGAAGAAGACTAGTTCTTTAGGGTCTGCTAGGGAAAGACCATTCGGATTCCATTCTCGAGAACTACACGAAAACAGAATATCTAACTCTAACAGAAATACATATTATCCTTTAAAGACTTGATTCTCCCCACACTTTGTTAGCCGTGGTGTTGAAATTGTGATTAAATTCGTTGTCAACTTCCATCGGACTACCTATGTAATGTTTAACTCTGTGACCATTAACTTTAAATTCAATCCCATTTGAATTTATTAATTCTACTGTTCCGTACGGGAAAACTCTTTTGACTATAAATGGTCCAGACCATCTTGATTTCAATTTTTCAGGAAATAGCTTGAATCGTGAATTAAAAAGAAGAACTCTGTCTCCTTCTTTAAATTCTTTTGAACTTCTGATTCTTTTATCATGCCATTTCTTCGTTCTTTCCTTATAGATTAACGAATTTTCGTATGCTTCATGTCTTAATTCTTCTAATTCATTTAGTTGACTTAATCGTAAACGTCCAGCTTCTTGTAAATCAAGATTACATGTCTTCAAAGCCCAAAATGCTTTGTGTTCAATTTCTACTGGAAGATGACATGCTTTTCCGTAAACGAGTTTAAAAGGTGTGGTTCCAATTGGAGTTTTGTAGGCTGTTCTAAAAGTCCAGAGTGCATCCTCCAATTTAATGGACCATTCCTTTGGATTTGATCCTACGGTTTTCTCTAGAATATGTTTTAATGCTCGGTTGGTATTTTCAAATTGTCCACTTGTTTGTGGATGATAAGCGGTGGAGATTTTATGAGTTACTCCATATCTTTTCAGAACTTTCTCAAGTTGATTATTACAAAAATGAGTACCCCGATCACTTATTAAAGCTTTCGGTGTTCCAAACCTTGTAAAAAGACGTTTTAAAAAGTTGACTACAACTCGTGCATCGTTAGTTGGGAGAGCTTGTGCTTCCGCCCATTTAGATACATAATCAATAGGAACGAGAATGTAGAGATTATTATGAGGTTTTGGAAATGGACCCATAAATTCAATACCCCAAATGTCAAATACTTCACATACTTGAATGACATTTTGTGGCATTTCATCACGTTGACTTATTTTTCCGGCCCTTTGACAAGCATCGCAGGATTTGCAAAGAAGGTGTGCGTCTTTGAAAATTGTAGGCCAATAGAATCCAGCGTCGTAAACTTTTCTTGCTGTAAGTTGAGGCCCATAATGCCCTCATGTTGGTCCTGTGTGACAATGGTTTAAGATTTGACTAGCTTCATCTCCGAATACACATCGGCGTATAATTCCGTCGGGATAACTTTTGAATAAATGTGGATCTTCCCAGAAATAGTGTTTTATATCACTAAAGAATTTTTTTCGTTTTTGGTACGATAATTCTTTTTCAAGGAATCCACATACTAAATAGTTTACATAGTCTGCAAATCATGGAATTTCATTATAATCTATCTTCAATAGATATTCATCAGGAAAGTTGTCTTGTATGGCCGATTCATTCAGAACTTCTAATTCAGGATTTTCAAGACGAGAAAGATGATCAGCGGCGAGATTTTCTGCTCCCTTTTTATCTCGGATTTCAATATCGAACTCTTGTAAGAGTAAGATCTAATGGATTAATCTTGGTTTAGCATCTTGTTTCGAAAATAGGTATCTAAGAGCAGAATGGTCAGTATAGACCACCGTTTTAGCTAGAACGAGATATGAACGAAATTTGTCAAAAGCAAAGACAATAGCAAGGAGTTCTTTTTCAGTAGTTGTGTAATTCATTTGTGCTCCTTGTAACGTCTTACTAGCATAATAAATAGGTTGAAATCAATTTCAATCCTTTGTCCTAAAACGGCTCCCATTGCAAAATTACTTGCATCGCACATTAGTTCAAACGGTAGATTCCAATTTGGAGTTAACATGATCGGTGCATTAGTGATTTTTCTTTAAGAATATTAAAAGATTTGATACATTCATCTGAAAAGATGAATGGAGCATCCTTTTCTAGGAGTTTATTCATAGGAGTGGCAATTTTAGAAAAATCTTTTATGAAACGTCGGTAAAAACCGGCATGCCCTAGAAAACTCCTAACTCCTCTAACATTGGTGGGATATGGAAGTTTAGCAATTACATCTACTTTAGCTCTATCCACTTCAATTCCTTCCATTGAAATTTTATGACCAAGAACGATGCCTTCTTTAACCATGAAATGGCATTTCTCCCAATTAAGTACTAGATTTGATTGCTCCCATCTAATAAGAATTCGTTCAAGATTAACTAGACATGATTCAAATATATCACCGAAGACTGAAAAATCATCCATGAAAACTTCCATACATTCTTCTATCATGTCGTGAAAAATCGCCATCATGCACCTTTGAAAGGTTGCAGGGGCGTTGCAAAGTCCAAATGGCATGCGTTTATAAGCAAAAGTACCATAAGGGCATGTGAACGCGGTTTTCTCTTGGTCCTCGGGTGCTATTGGAATTTGAAAGTATCCGGAAAAACTATCAAGAAAACAATAGTAACTATTTCCGGCTAATCTTTCCAACATTTGATCAATGAAAGGTAAGGTAAAGTGATCTTTTCTGGTGGCATCATTTAATTTTCTATAATCAATACAAACACGCCATCCTGTTACAGTCCTAGTAGGAATAAGCTCAATTTTCTCATTTGTGATGACAGTCATGCCACCCTTCTTAGGTACGCATTGAACTGGGCTTACCCATGGACTATCAGAGATTGGATAAATTAAACCTGCATCTAGCAGTTTAATAATTTCTTTCTTAACAACATCTTGCATATTAGGATTTAGTCTTTGTTGGCGTTGCACATACGTTTTATGAACTTCTTCCATAAGGATTTTATGTGTGCAATACGAAGGACTTATTCCTTTAATGTCATGAATCTTCCATGCAATAGCTGGTTTATGAGCTTTTAGCACAGAAATAAGTTGATATTTTTCATTTTCAGTAAGAGAAGACGATATTATTACAGGTAATTCAGATTCACGATGTAAATAAGCATATTCCAAATGGTTTGGAAGTGGCTTTAACTCTAATGTCGGTGGTTCTTCTATCGATGATTTATATCGATATCTGTCTTCTTCTTTTAGCATTTGAATTTCTTCTGTTGTTGGTTCATATCCATTAGCCATAAGTGTAGCTAACATTTCAGTTTCATCAATTGGTTCAGTTCCTTCTCCTAAAGAACATTCTCCTGTTCCTTGTAATTCTGGAAATTCTTCTAACAATTCTGCATGTGATTCTATAGTTTGAATATAATAACATGTATCATCTTCATATAGAGTTTCGTTTGGCTTTTGTGTGAACGTAACAATTTCTCCTTGAAGTCTTGCGGCTTTAGATGCCGGAAAGAATTGTTTAAGAAATTTTTCAACTAAAACGTCCCATGTATCAATCGCCCCTTCAGGTAACGATTCTAACCAATCTTTGGCTTCTCCCTTTAAAGTCCAGGGAAATAACATGAGATATATCTGTTCATCCTCAACTTCTCGGATTTTAAATAGTGTACAGATCCTATTAAAGGTACAAAGATGTTCGTTTGGATCTTCCTTCGGCGCACTACTAAATTGGCATTGATTAGTTACCATGTGTAGGGCTTGTCCTTTGATTTCATAATCTAGCGCATTTATGTCTGGATGAGTAATTGCGTGACCTTGGCCAGTGCGTTTAGCTCGCATTCGGTCTTTCATACTTAGAGGTTCAAGATTTTCCATAATTAAATTTGTTGAATCTGAATCACTAAAGGATTCTGATTTAATGGTTGGTTCCTCGACAATCTCTGTTTGAATGATTGGTGGTTCCGGAGGAAAGATTAATGGTTCAGGATTTCTGAATTGTCCCTGAAGATTCTCCGAATTCTCAATTGTGAGGTCGGGTTCAAAAAATGGATTATCGGAAATTGGAATTGGAGTACTTGGTTGACTGGATGACGATTCTAAAGAAAAATCAACGGCGACAATATTTGCTAGATGTCTTGATCGAGTTACAGGTGGTGAACGTACAAAAGGTGGTGAACGTTTTGCTCGGTGCATTCACTGAATATCCTATTAGTTATAAAAGATAAAAATTATTAAAGTTATCAAATTAACAGACTTTTCTGCTTTTGCCCACGTTTCGAATAGCCAAAAGATGTAGCAGGGAGCCAGAACCCTTTAAATCGGAAGCTCACAACTCAGCCACTAACAAATCCAACTATTACTACGAAGCAGAAAATTTGGATGTCTATCAATTTAACCACTTAAAATAATTTTTCGTTGAAATTTAAAGAAATTTTAGAGAAGAAATAGAAAAAAAACTAAGTCCTAAAAACTAGAGCGGCGAAAAATAAGAAAGAAAAAGAGCGCGTCGAAACGTCGAAAAATAAACAGTCAAAAAATAATAAAAAGAACGTAGCGCGTTAAAACTTAAAAGTCTAAAAACTAAAAATTAAAAGTTGCATCTAAAGATATTAAAGCTTAAAAGAAAAACTATATCCCAAATGGCAATAACTTAAAATGTACTAAAATATAAAAACGGCGTCGCAAAATTCTAAAGCACCTAAATCTTAGTCTAAAGAAAAAGCACTTATGGAATTTTACGGCAAAGCCTAGAAATCTAGAAATAAAAATAACTACGACAAAAACTATGACTTAAAACTAAATACGAGCGAAAAATACAAATATTACGCTAAAACGAATAAAAAGAAACAAAATATAAAAAATAATCTTAAAGTTGCAAAAAGTACAATTTTATAAAAATATTATTTTTATATTATTTATTTATAAAAGCTATTAATTTTATATATTAATAAAAACTAATTAAACTTAAAATACAAATTATAAATAAACTAAACTAAATTAATATTAAATATAACCCTAATTAGGGTTTTAATTATAATAATAATTATTATTACGTAATTATTGCTGTGGGAAGTCAAAATGTGGCGTGTCAGGTACGTTCATGTGGTCGCATGGACTTTTGCCTTCGGGCTCATGCGATCGCATTGTAGCAAGGTTTAGGCATATCTACTCTATAAATAAATAAATCACTTGTGTAAAATTGTATCGTATTTAATAGTATTTCGTAATAAATATATAACTATTTTATACACCACCTCGCACACATCAAGTATTTTTGGCGCCGCTGCCGGGGACACTAAAACGCCGGAAGCGAAACGCTATATATAAAAAAAAGGATTTTTAGTTTACTTTTGTAAAAATACGTTTTTGTAAAAATACGTTTTAATATAAAAATATAAAAAGAAAAACAAAATAAAGTATATATATTTTTTTGTTTAAAATACATAAATTATAAAGTACTTTTATTTTCTATTTTAGTTTTTAAAATTTAAGTTTTTATTTATTTTATATAAATAATTTATATAATTATAAAACAGAATTAGAAAACAAAAAAAAAATATATGAAATAAATAATTATGCTTATTTAAACTTCCGTAATCATGATGCTTATTTTCTTCATTTTGATATTGATAGGGATCCCCATTCATTCCTATTCCCATGGGTTAATTGTCCTTTGTCCTGGATTATTTAATATGTCCGTCTGGTTTTTGTCCATTACCGTCCATCAGTCATAAATATAAAGTACGAGTGTCCTCGTCAAATTATCCTTATATTCGAAGTCAAATATTCCAACTAATTGGGGACTTAAACTGTAATAAGGTCTTAATACTTTGTTTAATAATTACACCAGAATATCGACTGCGTGTAACCCAAGGTTTTAATACTTTGTTAACAATTACGCCAAGTGTCCTTGTACATAATCCACCCCTGTTTTAATAAGTCTATTAACTATTAATCCATTCCCGTATCCGGTTAAATGAACGATTATTCGTACATATAAATATCCCGCCCATCGTGTCCGATCGAGTGTATATGGTTATTTATAGGTACGTCTAATTGTAAATTTTTATATTAAAATTAACAAACTATCATTTAGTTAAACAAATATAAAGCCCATTAATAGCCCATAGTCTAATTTTCACAAGTGTCGTTCTTTTGTTCAAACCCCAATTATGGTACAAAACCCAATTACCCAATTTTAATATTTAGCCCAACATCACGATTACTTCGGCATTAAATAAGCATAATAATAACTTAGCTACGAGACATTAATTTAAAAAGGTTGAACATAACTTATAATGATTAAAAATAGCGTAGCGTTACACGAACAGAATTTCGACTTACACCCTTACAACATTCGCTAACATACCCTTATTATTAGAATTAAAATTAAAATTAAAATTAAAATTAAAATTATAATATATATATATATATATATATATATATATATATATATATATATATATATATATATATATATATATATATATATATATATATATATTATACGAGTGAGAGATAGAGGAAAGATATATGGATATATGATCACCAAACTGCGAAATTTATAGGCATGTGGCCAGCCACCTACTGCCATGCGATCGCATGGAAAATGCTCTTCCAGGCAATGCGATCGCATGGCCCCTTTTTCCAGCTCACAGGAGCTTGTTTCCTAGCTTGCCGACGTTTATAATATATAATATAATATATATATTAATTTTAAGAATTAATTATATATTATATTATATTCATGTGCATAGTTGACTTGTAATTTTAGGTCCGTTGCGTCGAGCGTTGAGAGTTGACTTTGGTCCCGGCTCCGGATTTTCGAACATCCTTGCGTATAATTTAATATCTTGTACTTTGCGTTTCGCGTCTTGTACTCTTGTAATTTTGAGACATCAATAATTGGAACCACTTTGATTGTATTTTGTACTTTTGAGCTTTTTGGTCGTTTGCGTCTTCAATTCGTCGAATCTGTCTTTTGTCTTCACCTTTTATTATTTAAACGAATATCACTTGTAAATAGAACAGTTGCAACTAAAAGCTTGTCTTTCTTGAGGGATAAAGCTTGTCTTTCTTGAGGAATATCACTTGTATATGTCTTTTGTCTTTTCTCAAGTTGATTATTACAGAAATGAGTACCCCAATCACTTATTAAAGCTTTCGGTGTTCCAAACCTTGCAAAAAGACGTTTTAAAAAGTTGACTACAACTCGTGAATCGTTAGTTGGGAGAGCTTGTGCTTCCGCCCATTTAGATACATAATCAATGGCTACGAGTATATATAGATTATTATGAGATTTTGAAAATGGACCCATAAAGTCAATACCCCAAATGTCAAATACTTCACATACTTGGATGACATTTTGTGGCATTTCATCACGTTGACTTATTTTTCCGGCCCTTTGACAAGCATCACAGGATTTGCAAAGAAGGTGTGCGTCTTTGTAAATTGTAGGCCAATAGAATCCAGCATCATAAACTTTTCTTGCTGTTAGTTGAGGCTCATAATGCCCTCCTGTTGGTCCTGTGTGACAATGGTTTAATATTTTACTAGCTTCATCTCCAAATACACATCGGCGTATTATTCCATCGGGACAACTTTTAAACAAATGTGGATCTTCCCAAAAATAGTGTTTTATATCACTGAAGAATTTCTTTCGTCTTTGGTACGATAATCCTTTTTCAAGGAATCCACAAACTAAGTAGTTTGCATAGTCTGCAAACCATGGAATTTCTTTATAATCTATCTTCAATAGATATTCATCAGGAAAGTTGTCTTGTATGGCCGATTCATTTAGAACTTCTAATTCGGGATTTTCAAGACGAGAAAGATGATCAGCGGCGAGATTTTCTGCTCCTCTTTTATCTCGGATTTCAATATCAAACTCTTGTAAGAGTAATATCCAACGGATTAATCTTGGTTTAGCATCTTGTTTCGAAAATAGGTATCTAAGAGCAGAATGGTCGGTATAGACCACCGTTTTTGCTAGAACGAGATATGATCGAAATTTGTCAAAAGCAAAGACAATAGCAAGGAGTTCTTTTTCAGTAGTTGTATAGTTCGTTTGTGCCCCTTGTAACGTCTTACTAGCATAATATATAGGTTGAAATCGTTTTTCAATCCTTTGTCCTAAAACGGCTCCCATTGCAAAATCACTTGCATCGCACATTAGTTCAAATGGTAGATTCCAATTTGGTGTTATCATGATCGGTGCATTAGTGAGTTTCTCTTTAAGAATATTAAAAGATTTGATACATTCATCTGAAAAGATGAATGGAGCATCTTTTTCTAGGAGTTTATTCATAGGAGTGGCAATTTTAGAAAAATCTTTTATGAAACGTCGGTAAAAACCGGCATGCCCTAGAAAACTCCTAACTCCTCTAACATTGGTGGGATGTGGAAGTTTAGCAATTACATCTACTTTAGCTCTATCCACTTCAATTCCTTCTTTTGAAATTTTATGTCCAAGAACGATGCCTTCTTTAACCATGAAATGGCATTTCTCCCAATTAAGTACTAGATTTGATTATTCGCATCTAATAAGCATTCGTTCCAGATTAGCTAGACATGATTCAAATGTATCACCGAAGACTGAAAAATCATCCATGAAAACTTCCATGCATTCTTCTATCATGTCGTGAAAAATCGCCATCATACACCTTTGAAAGGTTGCAGGGGCGTTACAAAGTCCAAATGGCATGCGTTTGTAAGAAAAAGTACCATAAGGGCACGTGAATGTGATTTTCTCTTAATCCTCGGGTGCTATTGGAATTTGAAAATATCCGGAAAATCCATCTAGAAAACAATAGTAACTATTTCCGGCTAATCTTTCCAACATTTGATCTATGAAAGGTAAGGGAAAGTGATCTTTTCTGGTGGCGTCATTTAATTTTCTATAATAAATACATACACGCCATCCTGTTACAGTCCTAGTAGGAATAAGCTCATTTTTCTCATTTGTAATGACAGTCATGCCACCCTTCTTAGGCACGCATTGAACTGGACTTACCCATGGACTATCAGAAATTGGATAAATTAGACCTGCATCTAGCAGTTTAATAATCTCTTTCTTAACTACATCTTGCATATTAGGATTTAGTCTTCGTTGGCGTTGCACATATGTTTTATGACCTTCTTCCATAAGGATTTTATATGTGCAATACGAAGGACTTATTCCTTTAATATCATGTATCTTCCATGCAATGGCTGGTTTATGAGCTTTCAACACAGAAATGAGTTGTAATTTCTCATTTTCAGTAAGAGAAGACGATATTATTACAGGTAATTCAGATTCACCATGTAAATAAGCGTATTCCAAATGGTTTGGAAGTGGCTTTAACTCTAATTTCGGAGGTTCTTCTATCGATAATTTGTATCGATATCTGTCTTCTTCTTTTAGCATTTGGATTTTTTCTGTTGTTGGTTCGTATCTATTAGCTATAAGTGTAGCTAACATTTCAGCTTCATCAATTGGTTCATTACCTTCTCCTAAAGAACATTCTCCTGTTCCTTGTAATTCTGGAAATTCTTCTAATAATTCTGCATGTGCATCTATAGTTTCAATATAATAACATGTATCATCTTCAGATTGTGGTTGTTGCATTGCTCTATCAACTGAAAAGGTAACACTCTCATCCTCTATACTTAGGGTCAGTTTCTTACCGAACACGTCTATCATTGCTTTAGCCGTATTTAAGAATGGTCTTCCTAATATGAGAGGAACTTGAGAATCTTCTTCCATGTCCAGAACAACAAAATCTACTGGAAATACTAAAGTACCAACTTTAACTAGCATGTTCTCCATTATCCCTCTAGGATATTTTATTGATCTATCGGCTAGTTGTATGCTTATTCTGGTTGGTTTCAATTCTCCAAGGTCTAGTTTAGCGTATAGTGAATACGGCATTAGATTTATACTAGCACCTAAATCTGCTAATGCTTCTATTGAACTAAGACTACCCAGAAAACACAGAATTGTGAAACTTCCTGGATCAGATAGTTTTTCTGGTTTATTATTCAACAGCACTGCTGAACAATTAGCATTCATAGTAACAGCCGAGAGTTCTTCCATTTTCTTTCTATTTGAGATTAGATCTTTCAAGAATTTAGCATATCTAGGCATTCCTGAAATCACATCAATGAAAGGAAGATTTACATTTATCTGTTTAAACATATCCAAGAATTTGGATTGCTCGGCTTCAAGTTTCTCTTTCTTCATTTTACTCGGGTAAGGAAGTGGTGGTTGGTATGGTTTAACATAAGGTTTAGCCTTAACTGTGTTATCTTCATTAACCTTTTCAACTACCGGTTCTTTTTCCTTATCTTGATCAGGTTGTGGTTCTTGTGAAGTAGGAATAGCTTCATCAGAAGTTACAGGTATTTTAGGTGATTTAAGTGTTGTACCACTTCTTGTGGTAATGGCTTTAGCTGTTTCATTCCGGGGGTTAGCATTTGTATCACTAGGTAGACTTCCCGGTTTTCTTTCACCTATTAACCTTGCTAGGTTACTTACTTCTTGTTCCAGATTTTGAATAGAAGCTTGTTGATTTCTAAATGCTTGAGCATTTTGTTCATTGGTTTGTTTTTGAGATGTGAAAAACTGCGTTTGAGTTTCAACTAGCTTCGTCATCATATCTTCTAAATTCGGCTTTTTATCATCGGTTTGTTGTGGTGGTTTGTTTTGAAAATTAGGTCTTTGCTGATTGTAAGTATTATTGGATACTTGTTGATTGTTAGGACCTTGTTGGTTGTTGTATGGAATATTTCGGTTATAATTCTGGTTTTGATTGTAAATTGGTCTTGGCGGTTGATAATTATTCTGATAATTATTTCCAGGCCTTTGGTTTATGTATGAAATATTCTCTCTTTGTTCCATTGTTAATTCAATACTGAGACAATCTTTTGTCAAATGTGGTCCTCCACACTGCTCACAACTAATTCGTATTGAGTGAATATCTTTAGTCATCTTTTCCATTCGTCTCTCGACAGCATCTATCTTTGCGGAAATGGAATCTAAGTCATGGCTAGAATCGGCTCTAGCTGCTTTAGATGATCTAACGATATCTTTTTCTTGGTGCCACTCATGTGAGTGGGAAGCAGTGTTATCAATAATTTTGTAAGCATCAGTTTCGGTTTTCTTCATAATAGAACCACCAGCTGCTATATCTATGTCTTTTCTTGTAGTTATGTCTCATCCTTGGTAGAATATTTGTACTATTTGACAGGTGTCTAAACCATGTTGCGGACATCCTCTTAACAAATTTCCAAATCTCGTCCACGCCTCATATAGAGTTTCATTTGTCTTCTGTGTAAACGTAACAATTTCTTCTTGAAGTCTTACGGCTTTAGATGCCGAAAAGAATTATTTAAGAAATTTTTCAACTAAAACATCCCATGTATCAATCGCCCCTTCAGGTAACGATTCCAACCAATCTTTGGCTTCTCCCTTTAAAGTCCAGGAAAATAACATGAGATATATCTTTTCATCCTCTACTTCTCGGATTTTAAATAGTGTGCAGATCCTATTAAAGGTACGTAAATGTTCATTTGGATCTTCCTTCGGCGCACCACTAAATTGGCATTGATTAGTCACCATGTGTAGAATTTGTCCTTTGATTTTATAATCTGGCGCATTAATGTCTGGATGAGTAATTGCGTGACCTTGGCCAGTGCGTTTAGCTCTCATTCGGTCTTCCATACTTAAAGGTTCCAAATTCTCCATAATTGAATTTGTTAAATCGGAATCACTAGAGGATTCTGATTTAATGGTTCGTTCCTCAACAATCTCTGTTTGAATGATTGGTGGTTCCGGAGGAAAATTTAATGGTTCAGGATCTACGAATCGTCCCTGAATATTCTCCGGATTCTCAATTGTGAGGTCGGGTTCAAAAAATGGATAATCAGAAATTTGAACTGAAGTACTTGGTCGACTGGATGACGATTCTAAAGAAAAATCAACGGTGGTAATATTTGCTAAATGTCTTGATCTAGTTACAGGTGGTGAACGTACAAAAGGTGGTGAACGTCTTGCTCGGTGCATTCATTGAATATCCTATTAGTTTTTAAAAGGAAAGAAAAATTATAATAAGTTATCCAATCAATAGACTTTTTCTGATTTTGCCCACGTTTCGAATAGCCAAAAGATGCAGCAGAGGGGCAGGATTCGTTTGGTCTCAATATAATTGAGGACTGTTTGGCTCCAATAACCCGGTCCACGTACAAATTCAACTATTACTACGAACCGGAAAATTTTAATGTCTATCAATTTAACCACTCAAAATAAATTTTCGTAATTTTAAGAAATTTAGATAAGAAGTAGAATAAAAATCTATGTCCTAAAATTAGAATAGCGAGAAATAAGAAAGAAAAAGAGTTCGTCGGAAAAAGGTTGAAAAAGAAAAATGGTTGAAAAATAAAAGGTGACGGAAAAATAAAAGAAACTTATAAAACTTAAAAATACTTGACTAACCTAACCTTATTACTACAACTAACTTAAAATTATAATCGCAAATTGAGATTACTAATTGGAATGATAATTGATACATAGGAAAAAGTCGTCTAAAAATATTAAAGCTTACAGGAAAAACTAAATCCCAAATGGAAATAACTTAAAAAGAAACTAAAACTTAAAAAGGCGTCGCAAAATTCTAAAGTACCTAAATCTTAGTCTAAAGAAAAAGCACTTAAGGAATTCTACGGCAAAATCTAAAAATCTAGAAGTAAAAATAACTATGGTAAAAACTAAGCTTAAAACTAAATATGAGCGAAACGATTAAAAAGGGACAAAATATAAAAATATACAAAAAGTTGCAAAAAATACAATTTTTATAAAAAATATTATTTTTATATTATTTATTTTATAAAAGTATTACTTTTTTAAACTAATTAAACTAATTAAAACTAAATAAAACAAATTAAATAAATAAACTAAACTAATTAATAAATAAATAAAACCTATTTAGGGTTTTTAATTAAATAATAATAATAATAATAATTACACCGTAATTAATGCCTGATTAGGGCTTCTTTATGCCCGTGTCAGACGGCTCCGCGAGTCGCGGTGTTTTCAGTTAAAAACCCCCGCAAGTCGCGGGGTTTGTATTTTCAAACGTGTACCAGGCTAAAATCGTTCGGTTTCTGTTTTTTATTTATATTTTTATATATATATATATTTTTTATTTTTCTGTTTTTAATTTAATTAAAATATTTATATAATTTAAATAAAACTTATCTTTAATAACTAAGATAAAAATAAAATACTTTATAACAATCTAAAAAAAATAGATTTATATATATTTATAGTTTTTTTTTTTCGATTTTTTTACGGTTTTTTATATTTATAAAATATATTTATAAAATAAATTAAATAAAACTTATATTTTTACAAACTAAAGAAACTTTATAAAACTTAAATATTTATCAAACTCCTAAAAATATTTATATTTTTGTTTTTCTTATTATATTTTTGAATATTTAAAACGTATTTTTATAAAAACGAATTTTAATAAAAGTAAACTAAAAATCTTTTTTTTTTATATTAGCGTTACGCTTCCGGCTTTTAAGCGAATCCCCGGCAGCGGCGCCAAAAATAACTTGATGTCGTGCGTGGTGTATATAAAATAGCTATTAAATTTTACAAGAAAATACTATTAAATACGATACAAATTTACACAAGATATTTATTTATTTAGAGAATGGATATACTTAAACCTTGCTACAATACTTATAGGCAGTGTACCTAATCGTACAGTAGTGTAGTTTTTAGTAAGTCCGGTTCGTTCCACAGGGAATCTTTTTAAACAAAGCTTAACGCTATATTAGTTTACTTTTATAAAAATACAAATATAAATATATAAGTAATATTATTATTATAAAGGGGGGTTTTTACCGTTTAATGACCGGTTTGTCGATTTTAAAACTTTAGTCGCAGTTAAAACCAAATTTAAAATATTAAAAATAAATACAAGACTTAAATTAAAGCGTAAAGTAAATAACGATAATGAAATTGCGAATAATAAAAGTGCGATAAAATAAACTTGCGATAATTAAAAAGTACGATAATTAAAAGTACAATTAAATACAATAACAATAAAAATGCGATAATTAGAAGTGCAATTAAATATAAAATAAAGGAAATTAAATATGAAATAAAAGAATTATGCTTATTTAAACTTCCGTAATCATGATGTTTGACGTGTTGATTTTAGTTTTATGCCCATGGGTTAATTGTCCTTTGTCCTGGATTATTTAATATGTCCGTCTGGTTTTTGTCCATAACAGTCCATCAGTCATAAATATAAAGTGCGAGTATCCTCGTCAAATTATCCTTATACCCGAAGTTAAATATTACAACTAATTGGGGACTTAAACTATAACAAGATTTTAATACTTTGTTTAATAATTACACCAGGATGTCGACTGAGTGTAACCCAAGGTTTTAATATTTTGTTATCAATTATACCAAGTGTCCTTGTACATAATTTCACCCCTGTTTTAATTATTCTAGTGGCTATTAATCCATTCCCGTGTCCGGTTAAATGAACAATTATTCGTACATATAAATACCCCGCCCATCGTGTCCGATCGAGTGTATATGGTAATTTATAGGGACGCCCAATTGTAAATCTTTATATTAACATTAACAAACTATCATTTAGTTAAACAAATATAAAGCCCATTAATAGCCCATAGTCTAATTTCCACAAGTGTCGTTCTTTTGTCCAAACCCCAATTATGGTACAAAGCTCAATTACCCAATTTTAGTAATTAGCTCAACATCATGATTACTTCGTTTTAAATAAGCATAAAAATAACTTAGCTACGAGACATTAAATTAAAAAGGTTGAACATAACTTACAATGATTAAAAATAGCGTAGCGTTACACGGACAGAATTTCGACTTACACCCTTACAATATTCGCTAACATACCCTTATTATTAGGATTTAAAATTAAAATTAAAATTAAAATATAAATTATATATATATATATATATATATATATATATATATATATATATATATATATATTTACGTATATATTGAGAGAGAGATAGATATTAGATGATGAAAAATGATCAGAATTCGGTTGGCTTTATAGGGAATTGCAGAATTTGGGGCTCCGCGACTCGCGGCCCTTTTTGCCATCAAACTCCGCGAGTCGCGGAGTTTGTAAATACAGCTCACACAATTTGGAGTCTTTCTTGCCGATGGTTTTTATTTATTTATATAATATATAAATAATTATAAGAATTATTTAAATATTATATTATATTTATGTGCATAGTTGACTTGTAATTTTTAGTCCGTTTCGTCGAGCGTTGAGAGTTGACTCTGGTCCCGGTTCTGGATTTTCGAACGTCCTTGCGTACAATTTAATATCTTGTACTTTGCGTTTTGAATCTTGTACTCTTGTAATTTCGAGACGTTTCTTATCAATAATTGGAACCTCTTTGATTGTCTTTTGTACTTTTAAGCTTTTTGGTTGTTTGCGTCTTCAATTCGTCGAATCTGTCTTTTGTCTTCACCTTTTATTATTTAAACGAATATCACTTTTAAATAGAACAATTGCAACTAAAAGCTTGTCTTTCTTGAGGAATAATGCTATGAAATATATGTTCGTTTTTAGCATTATCAGTCTTCAATTCGTCGAATCTCTCTTTTGTCTTCACCTTTTATTATTTAAACGAATATCACTTGTAAATAGAACAATTGCAACTAAAAGCTTGTCTTTCTTGAGGGATAATGTTATGAAATATATGTTCATTTTTAGCATTATCAGAATCCCATATGAAAACTCTCTGCCAAATTTCAAATCCCAATTCATTTTATCAAGCTCAAATTCCTGAGTCAAAGTTTTTGAACTAAAAAGTCAAACGGTGTTCATCAATCAAATTGGAACTTTCTGATGTAATTCAAGTAAAATGGATAATTTGTAAAGTTTATAGGAGATATTTGAAACCTACTTTATGTTGAAATCATCGTCTATTACGTGCTCTAATTCAAAATTCGATTTATTTTTTTCTCTGTACCATCACGACACAGCAGGTACCTGATTTCCCTTTTTTTTTTGTTTACAAATAATTCCAACCACTTCAATTAATTCGTTTCTCTTGTACCTATGAATTCTAAACTCAATTAGTTACTCTATTGTTATTATAAACGTTCCTGGTCGAATTTGGTGAGGAAGGAGATGAAAGAACAGAAACGAAGAATATATTTATTTTAGGTTACTAAATTATCAGAAAAATGGAAACAGCGTGATGGTTTAGAACGTTTGAGGGTATTCAAGTGGTCGCGGGTTCGAGTCTAAGCATGGACTGTTTTTTTTTTTTTGGGAACTCTTTTCATGTGAGGTAGTTTCCTAATTTTGTTATTAATTATTATTATTATTATTATTATTATTATTATTATTATTATTATTATTATTATTATTATTATTATTATTATTATTATTATTATTATTATTATTATACTATATACTAAATCTGGACATCAGCAACCAATCATGCCCCGCCACCTCAGTAACATTCCTGTTATACTGTAGCAATGTAGCGAACTCATCATCTTCTCATATCTACACAGCCTTCCAGAAGCTACCCAAAAAAAAAACTAGCATCATCGCCCCGTATCATCAAACTTTATCATTCTTTCCCTTTTCTTTTCTTTCTAGCTCTAACAATTCTAAAGACTATTCTCCATTCCTATGATATGTCTGTGTCGTATGTTAAATCGTTTCAAGATGCTAACTTAAGGTGGGTATTTCATTTCTTTATTTTGTTTTGTTCCTGTATTTTATAATTAGGTGATGTTCGGTTAAGGGTTTTTAATTTTATTTGTTCAATTACTTGGATTCGGATTGATGGACGATGTATTTATGGTTGTAAGGTTTGTCACTTTTTGAAAATTTGTGAAATTACTTTCAAGTTTTTATAAGTGGTATGTTGTTTGTATCTTCAAAAAGTGAGTAAAGTAGTTCTTTTCAATCAATTTGTAAGTAGAAGCTCTCTTTTATCTATGTTTCTTTATTAGAAAATTTTTGAAGTTACTGTAAGTATTTGCTTATAAAGATATCATTTAGAAGTTAGAACTTAAGATTGTAAGTCTTACTGCTCTTGGTGTCAATAGGAAGCCATTGGGCTATTAACATTGTGTGGATTCTGCAAATCAGTAACCACCTAGTTGTTTTGTTATTGTATATTAGGTGAATTTTTTTTTACCTATCAGTTATTATTTATGAGATAAAAGCACATTTTGAGTAGAGATGGTCAAATTAAGACATGATATAATGGCATCATGAAACATGATACATTTTAAGAAATAAGAATGTGCAATGGGTGTGACTAAGAAATCTACTGTTCTCACTGATAATTTATCTGGTAAATTTTTGTATCTGTACATCTATATGCGTGTATGATTTGAGCTATTTTCATGTCATCCTCTTTTGCTTCTAAGGATGATATTCGATACTAACGTAAAATAATATTTGTGTGTGTGATTTGAGCTATTTTCATGTCATCCACTTGAACTACTTAAGACAAAATTTGATACCAATGTAAAACGATGTTCGTAATTGTAATGTTAAATTTATCACAAACAGGTATGCTTAAGTTACTTTATTTACTCTAAAGGGATAGAGACGGTGTTGAAAATGCACTTTTACTCTGAGGGTTGTAGCAACGATGTTAAGCATTGTATCCTGGAAGGTATTTCTTCAGTATCCTAATTTTAATTCATCACAATTAATTATCTTATGTTATGATGGTTGAACATATGAATTTATTTGGTTATGACATGAGCTGATGTTTCTATTCTAAATATGTATGTTCATGATTAATTTAATACCAATTTTTTATTTAAGGTGATAAAACATGCAATAATGGTTAAGTAGATTTATACTACAATGATCTTGATGTTTTACATCTCAAGTAACAAGTAAGTGCCCCTCTGGTACAATATATATTTTTTCTTATTTAAAAGGATGGTTCTTATTATATAGTCATATTTATATTTATATAGCATCAATCGACAATCGTATATTGAAGGCCAAAACAATTTCTTGAAATCTGAAATTTTTTTGATTCTGAAAAGTCAAACATGAAGATCTTTTTTATATTCAAGGGTCAAATGGGCAGCATATTGTATTAAAAATTTTATTGAAGCAAATGTGCTGATGTGCTATATGATGTTATGTGTGGGCTTATAGCTTAGTTCAAAACGTCTTATATATTCAAGGGTAAAATGGGTAACAAAATCAAATAAAATTGCTTATGTAGCAAATGGGTGGATTTATTGGAAGTCTCTTAAAATGTATCCTAAAATATACATCCTCTAAAATTTATTTAGTTTAAAACTTCAAATATGATATGCTAATTGTGTATATAGCTTATGCAATCATAGTTGACAGAGACTAAGAGACATAACAATGGGTTGCAGGCTAATAGTTGTGAATGTTAGTTCTACTCCTAAATGTCGTATGCTATTTTGGAAGATTATATCTGACCGATTCTTTTGTAAACTACTAATGTGGCCAGTAGGTTGAATACTACAACCGAACACAAGAATTTGGAAATGGATGATCAAAACATGAATAATTCCATGTTAGTATTTGTATATGTCAGTTGTAACTTTGTTTATTTTGTTGATGGTCTGGCTACTGCAACATTATAATGGATCATTGGCATGTGAATGTGGATCATTATCTAACATCATAGCTGTTTAAAATGTGGATTATTGGCACTTGAATGCGTAAGTATGAGATGGAATGGTATGTGTCATGACCCGTATGAGGAGAAACAGTTGTATATGGTTGCGTAAGTTTTGGAATCCGTTTTAAATGTTTTAATTGTAATCATGGGATTCCGTGTCAGGACTCGGGTATAACTCTATATTTCTCATTTTGGTTTCTGCTTGTGGAACTAACATGTAAATCCCAGGACTTTTCAAGATAGCTCAAGGGATACACATTGTGGATCCTAACTCTGTTAAATAGATTTAAACGCGAACACTTAAAGGATCATCACTTCAGGTTTGTCCTTCATCATGCTCTACTCTTCTTTGAAATGCATTGCTTCAGGTTGAACCTTTTCTTCATTTCTATATTACATTTAATAATGCATCAGGTAAAGAAGAAAGCAAAATCTTTATTTCTCAAAAACTCATATGCAAGTGGGGTGCTCACACAAATATTCAACTATTGATATTACAGTATTTGGCCAAGGGTGTCTTATATTTGTTTGAGATTGATGTTTGGTGTTTTTATGATGCCAAACTATGTTATTTATTGGGGGTTTAAATTTAATAATTTTTAGTATTCATATAAGAGTTTATATTTCATGTTTCTTATAAAATTTTAATGATAATATTTGTAATTGCACGTGACGAAGACAATGCTCCCCAAGGGAAAGACTAAGCACCAATGTTATTCAAAGGCCATCTCTTGTGCAACGTTCGGCCATCCTTTGATATACCTCTGGCATTCCAATGTAATATAGTCTGTAACGAAATGTACCTAGCTTTATGCCAACATCATGTACCAACCGATGTAGGAATCATATGTAAAAATATATGTATAATAATCCTATACTTACCTATATAATGTAGTGTTTCAAATATGTAAAACATCTACCAAAAACATCAGCAAAATACCCACAACAAAAAACTTTACAAAATTCGCCGCAACGTGCAGACCTCCTATCTAGTTATTACTAACTATTATTATTATTATTATTATTATTATTATTATTATTATTATTATTATTATTATTATTATTATTATTATTATTATTATTATTATTATTATTATTAATTATTATTATTATTATTATTATTATTATTATTATTGTTATTATTATTATGATTGTTATTATTATTGTTATTATTATACTTATCACCATAGTTATAAGTATTATAGTCATTATCATTAATATTAGAATTTGTATCATTTTATAAATATTAGTATTATCAATATATTTTTAATTATTGATATCATATTTATCATATTTATTGTTATAAGTATTATCATTAATATTATCATTATTATTATTATGATTAACATCATTAGTATTATTATTATTAAAATTAATTATCATTACTATCAATTTTACTAAAGTTATTATTAATACTATGAGTATTATTATTATAATTATTATCAATATTATTATTATTAAAATGATTTAGGAATATAAAAATAAAAGTTTTAATAACGTTGTTATGATTACAGATATAAAAATAAATATTTTTATATACAAATATATATTTAAATTACATAACTTAACTATATTAAAATCTATATATATATATATATATATATATATATATATATATATATATATATATATATATATATATATATATATATATATATATATATATATTAAATGAAAATATATAAATAAATAATAAAACTTATAAAGTATTAACATAACAGATATATTCTAAATAATAAATAGATTTATTCGATTACGAGTATATGTTTTAATATATATATACAAATGATATAGGTTCGTGAATCCGAGACCAACCCTGCATTGTTCAGTTTCGTCATATGTATTTTTACTACAAAATACAGTATTGTAAGTTTCATTACTCCCTTTTTATATATATTTTTGGGACTGAGAATACATGCGCTGCTTTTATAACTGTTTTACGAAATAGACACAAGTACTTGAAACTACATTCTATGGTTGAATTATTATATCGGATATCATCATTTAAAAAGCTTGGTAGCCTAAGAATTTGGGAACAGACTCCCAAATTGACGCGAATCCTAAAGATAGATCTATTGGGCATAACAAACCCCATCCAGGTTATGGATGCTTTAGTACTTTGATTTTATATACAGATGAGTGTACCTGTATATTTGGGGATATTCTAAATGCATTTGTTAATGTCGGTTACCAGGTGTTCACCATATGAATGATTTTTAATTCGCAGGTTATGCGTACTATTTTGTACTCGGGTTACGTGTACAATTATATATCTGAAATCTTGTGGTTTATTAAAATGATGGAAATGAATGTTTATGATAAACTAATGAACTCACCAACCTTTTAGTTGACACTTGAAAGCATGTTTATTCTCAGGTTTGAAAGAAATCTTCCGTTGTGCATTTGCTCATTTAGAGATATTGCTTGGAGTCATTCATGACATATTTCAAAAGATGTTGCATTCGAGTCGTTGATTTCAACAAGATTACTATTAAGTCATTTATAGTTTGGATATATTATGAAAGGGTAAGCATGCCTGTCAACTTTCGATGTAATGAAAGTTTGTCTTTCAAAACGAATGCAATGTTTGTAAAATGTATCATATAGAGGTCAAATACCTCGCAATGTAATCATATGTTATTGTATTCGTTCTTATGGATTAGGACGGGTCTTTACAAAACCGATCAATAAATGACGACTTAGATCGATGCCTAGAGTCGTTAATTCAATTTGTGTGGGTCGCGGGATGATTCGGTACTAGAGAAAATGGCTGGACACTAAACGAGATGAGTAACATACTAATGAAGCCCTTAACATCTATATATACTCTCTGCGGTGACCCTCGATCGATGGTCAAGCACTTAACCACCACAAGCGACAAAATCGTAAGTAACCAACATCCCCGAAAATTCTAGCCCGTATCGCCAGAAGTTTTCAAAGACAAAACCCTCTCGCTACTCGCGTCATCAAACTTGAAACTCGAAAATTCATCTAGAAACTACAGCAACTTCGAAAAATAAAATATGAAAATTCAACAACCTCAAGTGTATGTTACCTGCAGAAAAACTTCAAAGCAATCCAATGGTTGACAAACCCGCTCTGAAATTTTTTCCTCCAACTGCGCATGAACATCCCAATTTGATAGCTCAATCATTCTTTCGCACAAAATTGCAAAGAATGATAACTCAGATCCGACAATCGGATTTCTCAAAAAATATCTCCACAACAAGCCCATTTATCCGATTCATTACTCTGTAACCCTCGATAACAATCACCATCATAATGCAAAGTGGTGTCCCTATTACATCATAACCCGCCAGAATCATCGACAATCCTGGTGTGATCGACTCCTTGGATACATAGACCATACCCTATGATTTCAACACGATCAACTAAGTCACTTGGTCTCGATACATGTGATAATGCTAAAAACGAACATATATTTCATAGCATTATCCCTTAAGAAAGACAAGATTTTAGTTGCAATTGTCCTATTTACAAGTGATATTCGTTTAAATAATAAAAGGTGAAGACAAAAGACAGATTCGACGAATTGAAGACGCAAACGACCAAAAAGCTCAAAAGTACAAATTACAATCAAAGTGGTTCCAATTATTGATGAGAAACGTCTCAAAATTACAAGAGTACAAGACGCGAAACGCAAAATACAAGATATTAAATTGTACGCAAGGACGTTCAAAAATCCAGAACCGGGACTAAAGTCAACTCTCAACGCTCGACGCAACGGACTAAAAATTACATGTCAACTATGCACATAAATATAATATAATATTTAAATAATTCTTAAAATTATTTATATATTATATATATTTATATAAATCGTCGGCAGAATGCAAACAAAGACATGTGACTTGGAAAAGCTGGCCATGCGATCGCATGGCCTGGAAGGCAAAAAACCATGCGATCGCATGTTGAACAGGAACAGGTCTGGTCCTATAAAGTTCGCGAGTTTTGGACGAATTTTTACACCTTTTTCCATCTTTTTCTCTTCTTCCTTCATACGTAAATATATATATATATTATATTTTAATTTTAATTTTAATTTTAAATTCTAATAATAAGGGTATGATAGCGAATGTTGTAAGGGTGTAAGTCGAAATTCTGTCCGTGCAACGCTACGCTATTTTTAATCACTGTAAGTTATGGTTAATGTTATTTTTAAATTAATGTCTCGTAGCTAAGTTATTATTATGCTTATTTAATGCCGAAGTAATTATGATGTTGGGCTAAATATTAAAATTGAGTAATTGGGCTTTGGACCATAATTGGGGTTTGGATAAAAGAACGACACTTGTGGAAATTAGACTATGGGCTATTAATGGGCTTTATATTAACTAAATGATACCTCATTAATTTAATATATAGACTTATAATTTGACGTATTTATATATAACCACATACGCTTGACTGGGTACGGTGGGCGGGATATCTATAAATACCAATAATTGTTCATTTTACCGGACACGAAAATGGATTAATAGTTAATAGACTTGTTGAAACAGGGGTGGATTACATTCAAGGGTAATTGGTGTAATTGTTAACAAAGAAGTAAAACCTTGGTTTACACGCAGTCGATAACCTGGTGTATTCATTAAACAAAGTATTAAGACCTTGTTACAATTCGAATCCCCAATTAGTTGGAATATTTGACTTCGGGAATAAGAATAATTTGACGAAGACTTTCGCACTTTATGATTATGACTGATGGACTATTATGGACAAATCTGTATGGACATATCGAATAATCCAGGACAAAGGACAATTAACCCATGGTAATAAAACTAAAATCAACACGTCAAACTTCATGATTACGGAAGTTTAAATAAGTATAATTTATATATTTCATATTTAATTGCACTTTTAATTATCGCACTTTTATTTATTGTCATTTTATTTAATTGCATTTTTGATTATCGTACTCTTTAATTATCGCAATTTTATCGCACTTTTATTTATCGCAATTTCATTATCATTATTTACTTTACGCTTTAAATTAAGTTATATTTATTTTTAATATTTTACATTAGGTTTTAACTGCGACTAAAGTTTTAAAAATCGACAAACCGGTCATTAAACGGTAAAAACCCCATTTATAATAATAATAATACTTATATATATTTTTGAATTTTTACAATTATAAGTTAAAACTAATATAGCGTTAAGCTTGTTTAAAAGATCCCTGTAGAACGAACCGGACTTACTAAAAACTACACTACTGTACGATTAGGTACACTGCCTATAAGTGTTGTAGCAAGGTTTAGGTATATCCATTCTATAAATAAATAAATATCTTGTGTAAAATTGTATCGTATTTAATAGTATTTCGTTGTAAAAAAATAATACTATTTCCTAGTACACCTCGCACACATCAAGTATTTTTGGCGCCGCTGCCGGGGAAAGTCTTGCTTAAACACCGGAAGCGCAACGCTATAAAAAAAAGATTTTTATTAATTTTTAGTTTACTTTTATAAAAATACGCTTTTGTAAAAATACATTTTAAATATACGAAAATATAAAAAGAAAAACAAAATTTATATATTTTTAAGAGTTTGTTAAATATATAAGTTTTATAAAGTTTCTTTATTTTTATTTTTAGTTTGTAAAAACATAAATTTTATTTAAATATTTTGTATTAATTTAAAACAGAAAAAAAATAATATAAAATCATTCGGCCCGATCACTGTTGCAGTCCAGGTTCTGGCCCAAATTCGCAGACCATGCGATCGCATGGTATTTCAACGGTCAGGCCATGCGATCGCATGACCTGATTTGACTTGCCTGGTAACCTCAGCCGACAGTAGGGTGTTATTATTATTATTATTATTATTATTATTATTATTATTATTATTATTATTTAATTATAACCCTAATTAGGGTTTATTTATTTAATTATTTAGTTTAGTTTTTATTTAATTTGTTTTATTTAGTTTATTTTAGTTTTATAAATTATAAAATTAATAGTTTTATAAAATAAATAATATAAAAATAATATTTTTATAAAAATTGTACTTTTTGAAACTTTAAGATTATTTTATATTTTGTATCTTTTTATTTGTTTTAGCGTAATATTTGTATTTTTCGCTCGTATTTAGTTTTAAGTCATAGTTTTTGCCGTAGTTATTTTTATTTCTAGATTTCTAGGCTTTGCCGTAAAATCCCTTAAGTGCTTTTTCTTTAGACTAAGATTTAAGTGCTTTAGAATTTTGCGACGCCGTTTTTATATTTTTGTACCTTTTTAAGTTATTGCCATTTGGGATATAGTTTTTCTTTTAAGCTTTAATATTTTTAGACGCAACTTTTAATTCTTAGTTTTTGGTTCCTTTTTAAGTTTCGACGCGCTACTTTCTTATTTTTATTTTTCGACGCCTATTATTTTTCGACCTTTTATTTTTCACCGATCTAGTTTTTAGGACTTAGATTTTTTCTATTTCTTATCTAAAATTTCTTTAAATTTCAACGAAAAATTATTTTAAGTGGTTGAATTGATAGACATCCAAATTTTCTGTTTTGTAGTAATAGTTGGATTTGTTAGTGGCTGAGTTGTGAGCTTCCGATTTAAAGGGTTCTGGCTCCCTGCTGCATCTATTGGCTATTCGAAACGTGGGCAAAAGCAGAAAAGTCTATTAATTTGATAACTTATATAATTTTTAACTTTTATAACTAATAGGATATTCAGTGAATGCACCGAGCAAAACGTTCACCACCTTTTGTACGTTCACCACCTGTAACTCGATCAAGACATCTAGCAAATATTGTCGCCGTTGATTTTTCTTTAGAATCGTCATCCAGTCGACCAAGTACTCCAATTCAAATTTCTGATAATCCATTTTTTGAACCCGACCTCACAATTGAAAATTCGGAGAATATTCAGGGACAATTCATAGATCCTGAACCATTAATCTTTTCTCCGGAACCACCAATCATTCCAACAGAGATTGTTAAGGAACCAACCATTAAATCAGAATCCTCTAGTGATTCAGATTCAACAAATTCAATAATGGAGAATCTGGAACCTCTAAGTATGGAAGACCGAATGCGAGCTAAACGCACTGGCCAAGGTCACGCAATTACTCAACCAGACATTAATGCGCCAGATTATGAAATCAAAGGACAAATTCTACACATGGTAACTAATCAATGCCAATTTAGTGGTGCGCCGAAGGAAGATCCAAATGAACATCTTCGTACATTTAATAGGATCTGCACTCTATTTAAAATCCGAGAAGTGGAGGACGAACAGATATATCTCATGTTATTTCCCTGGACTTTAAAGGGAGAAGCCAAAGATTGGTTAGAATCGTTACCTGAAGGGGCGATTGATACATGGGACGTTTTAGTTGAAAAATTTCTTAAACAATTCTTTTCGGCATCTAAAGCTGTAAGACTTCAAGGAGAAATTGTTACGTTCACGCAAAAGCCAAATGAAACTTTATATGAGGCATGGACCAGATTTGGAAAGTTATTAAGAGGATGTCCGCAACATGGTTTAGACACCTGTCAAATAGTACAAATATTCTACCAAGGATGCGACATCACTACAAGGAAAGACATCGATATAGCAGCTAGTGGTTCCATTATGAAGAAAATCGCAACTGACGCTTACAAAATTATTGATAACACTGCTTCCCACTCACATGAGTGGCACCAAGAAAAAGATATCGTTAGATCATCTAAAGCAGCTAGAGCCGATTCTAGCCATGACTTAGATTCCATTTCCGCAAAGATAGATGTTGTCGAGAGACGAATGGAAAAGATGACTAAAGATATCCACTCAATACGAATTAGTTGTGAGCAGTGTGGAGGACCACATTTAACAAAAGATTGTCACAGTATTGAACTAACAATGGAACAAAGAGAGAATGTTTCATACATAAACCAAAGGCCTGAAAATAATTATCAGAATAATTATCAACCGCCAAGACCAATCTACAATCAAAACCAGAATTATAACCGAAATGTTCCATACAACAATCAACAAGGTCATAGTAATCAACAAGTATCCAATAATACTTACAACCAGCAAAGACCTAATTTTTAAAATAAACCACCACAAACTGATGATAAAAAGCCAAATCTAGAAGATATGATGTCAAAGCTAGTTGAATCTCAAACACAGTTTTTCACATCTCAGAAACAAATCAATGAACAAAATGCTCAAGCATTTAGAAATCAACATGCTTCGATTCAAAATTTGGAACAAGAAGTGAGCAACCTAGCAAGGTTGATAGGTGAAAGAAAACTGGGAAGTTTACCTAGTGATACAAATGCTAACCCCCGGAATGAAACAGCTAAAGCATTACCACAAGAAGTGGTATGACACTTAACCCACCTGAAATACCTGTAATCTCTGATGAAGCTATTCCTACTCCACAAGAACCACAATCTGATCAAGATAAGGAAAAAGAACCGGTAGTTGAAAAGGTTAATGAAGATAACACAGTTAAGGCTAAACATTATGTTAAACCATACCAACCACCACTTCCTTACCCGAGTAAAATGAGAAAAGAGAGACTTGAAGCCGAGCAATCCAAATTCTTGGATATGTTTAAACAAATAAATGTTAATCTTCCTTTCATTGATGTGATTTCAGGAATGCCTAGATATGCCAAATTCTTGAAAGATCTAATCACAAATAGAAAGAAAATGGAAGAACTCTCGGCTGTTACTATGAATGCTAAGTGTTCTGCAGTGCTGTTGAATAAGATACCAGAAAAATTATCAGATCCAGGAAGTTTCACAATTCCATGTTTTCTGGGTAGTCTTAGTTCAATAGAAGCATTGGCAGACTTAGGTGCTAGTATAAATCTAATGACGTATTCACTATACGCTAAATTAGACCTTGGAGAATTGAAACCAACACGAATAAGCATAAAACTAGCCGATCGATCAGTAAAATATCCTAGAGGGATAATGGAGAACATGCTAGTTAAAGTTGGTACTTTAGTATTTCCAGTAGATTTTGTTATTCTGGACATGGAAGAAGATTCTCGAGTTCCTCTCATATTAGGAAGACCATTCTTAAACACGGCTAAAGCAATAATAGACGTGTTCGGTAAGAAATTGACCCTAAGTATAGAGGACGAGAGTGTTACCTTTTCTGTTGATAGAGCCATGCAACAACCGCAATCTGCAGATGATACATGTTATTATATTCAAACTATAGATTCACATGCAGAATTGTTAGAAGAATTTCCAGAATTACAAGGAACTGGAGAATGTTCTTTAGGAGAAGGTACTGAACCAATTAATGAAACTGAAATGTTAGCTACACTAATGGCTAATGGATATGAACCAACAACAAAACAAATTCAAATGCTAAAAGAGGAAGACAGATATCGATATAAATCATCGATAGAAGAACCACCGGCATTAGAGTTAAAGCCACTTCCAAACCATTTGGAATACGCTTATTTACATGGTTAATTTGAATTACCTGTAATAATATCGTCTTCTCTTACTGAAAATGAAAAATCTAAACTCATTTCTGTGCTAAAAGCTCATAAACCAGCCATTGCATGGAAAATTCATGATATTAAAGGAATAAGTACTTCGTATTGCACACATAAAATCCTTATGGAAGAAGGTCATAAACCGTATGTGCAACGCCAATGAAGACTAAATCCAAATATGCAAGATGTTGTTAAGAAAGAAATTATTAAACTGCTTGATGCAGGTTTAATTTATCCAATTTCTGATAGTCCATGGGTAAGCCCAGTTCAATGCGTACCTAAGAAGGGTGGCATGACTGTCATCACAAATGAAAAAAATGAGCTTATTCCTACTAGGACTGTAACAGGATGGCATGTTTGTATTGATTATAGAAAATTAAATGACGCCACCAGAAAAGATCACTTTCCCTTACCTTTCATTGATCAAATGTTGGAAAGATTAGCCGAAAATAGTTACTATTGTTTTCTTGATGATTTTTCCGGATATTTTCAAATTCCAATAGCACCCGAGGATCAAGAGAAAACCACATTCACATGCCCTTATGGTACTTTTGCTTACAAACGCATGCCATTTGGACTTTGCAACGCCCCTGCAACCTTTCAAAGGTGCATGATGGCGATTTTTCACGACACGATAGAAGAATGCATGGAAGTTTTCATGGATGACTTTTCAGTCTTCGGTGATACTTTTGAATCATGTCTAGTTAATCTTGAACGAATGCTTATTAGATGCGAACAATCAAATCTAGTACTTAATTGGGAGAAATGCCATTTCATGGTTAAAGAAGGCATCGTTCTTGGCCATAAAATTTCAAAGGAAGGAATTGAAGTGGATAGTGCTAAAGTAGATGTAATTGCTAAACTTCCACATCCCACAAATGTTAGAGGAGTTAGGAGTTTTCTAGGGCATGTCGGTTTTTACCGACGTTTCATAAAAGATTTTTCTAAAATTGCCACTCCTATGAATAAACTCCTAGAAAAAGATGCTACATTCATCTTTTTGGATGAATGTATTAAATCTTTTAATATTCTTAAAAAAAACTCACTAATGCGCCGATCATGATAACTCCAAATTGGAATCTACCATTCGAACTTATGTGCGATGCAAGTGATTTTGCAATGGGAGCCGTTTTAGGACAAAGGATTGAAAAATGATTTCAACCTATATATTATGCTAGTAAGACGTTACAAGGAGCATAAACGAATTACACAACTACTGAAAAAGAACTCCTTGCTATTGTCTTTGCTTTTGACAAATTTCGATCATATCTCGTTCTAGAAAAACGGTGGTTTATACCGACCATTCTGCTCTTAGATACCTATTTTCGAAACAAGATGCCAAACCAAGATTAATCCGTTGGATTTTACTCTTACAAGAATTCGATATTGAAATCCGAGATAAAAAGGGAGCAGAAAATCTCGCAGCTGATCATCTTTCTCGTCTTGAAAATCCTGAATTAGAAGTTCTAAATGAATCGGCCATACAAGACAACTTTCCTGATGAATATCTATTGAAGATAGATTATAATGAAATTCCATAGTTTGCAGACTATGCAAACTACTTAGTATGTGGATTCCTTGAAAAAGGATTATCGTACCAAAAGCGAAAGAAATTCTTTAGTGATATAAAACACTATTTCTGGGAAGATCCACATTTGTTTAAAAGTGGTCCCGATGGAATAATACGCCGATGTGTATTCGGAGATGAAGCTAGTAAAATCTTAAACCATTATCACACAGGACCAACAAGAGGGCATTATGGGCCTCAACTCACAGCAAGAAAAGTTTACAATGCTGGATTCTATTGGCCTACAATTTTTAAAGACGCACACCTTCTTTGCAAATCCTGTGATGCTTGTTAAAGGGCCGAAAAAATAAGTCAACGTGATGAAATGCCACAAAATGTCATTCAAGTATGTGAAGTATTTGACATTTGGGGTATTGACTTTATGGGTCCATTTCCAAAATCTAATAATAATCTCTACATTCTCGTTGCCATTGATTATATATCTAAATGGGCGGAAGCACAAGCTCTCCCAACTAATGATGCACGAGTTGTAGTCAACTTTTTAAAACGTCTTTTTGCTAGGTTCGGAACACCGAAAGCTTTAATAAGTGATCGGGGTACTCATTTTTGTAACAATCAACTTGAGAAAGTTCTCAAAAGATATGGAGTAACTCATAAAATCTCAACCGCATATCATCCACAAACAAGTAGACAAGTTGAAAATACCAACCGAGCATTAAAACGTATTCTAGAGAAAACCGTAGGATCAAATCCGAAGGAATGGTCCATGAAATTGGAGGATGCACTCTGGGCTTTTAGAACAGCCTACAAAACTCCAATTGGAACCACACTTTTTAGACTCGTTTACGGAAAAGCATGTCATCTTCCAGTAGAAATTGAACACAAAGCATTTTGGGCTTTGAAGACATGTAGTCTTGATTTACATGAAGTCGGACGTCTACGGTTAAGTCAATTAAACGAATTAGAAGAATTAAGACATGAAGCATACAAAAATTCGTTAATCTATAAAGAAAGAACGAAGAAATAGCATGATAAAAGAATCAGAAGTTCAAAAGAATTTAAAGAAGGAGACAGAGTTCTTCTTTTCAATTCACGATTCAAGCTATTTCCTGGAAAATTAAAAATCAAGATGGTCTGGACCATTTATAGTCAAAAGAGTTTTCCCATACGGAACAATGGAGTTAATAAATTCAAATGGGATTGAATTTAAAGTTAATGGTCACAGAGTTAAACATTACATACATGGTCCGATGGAAGTTGACAATGAAGTCAATCATAATTTCACCACCCAAGAAAACTCTCAAAATGAAAACATAAATATGTTATCAACAACATATGAAAAATCAAAATTGGAAAATAGGGAGGATTCAAATTGTAGTGATGAAGAAGAATTCTTATACAAACCTCCCATTCCAAGAAACGAAGAAAAATGTGAACAAGAAGTTCAAATAGAAGTGAAAGAACCAAGAAAAGAACACCCGAAAAAGGTTTACAAACCAACTCGACTTACTAAAGCAGGAGACCGGGTGAATTTATCATTTCTTGCTTGCTTAATAATGGTGCTGTATATAATGGACTCGTAGATTTAGGAGCAAGTGCAAATATTATGCCTCTTTCCTTATACAAAAGATTAGGTATGGGTAAATTAAAACCAACCAAAATAGGTGTTCAATCATTTGACCTAACCATTAAACACCCGGTTGGAATAGCAAATAATTTACTTGTTAACGTGGGAAGTTTGACCTTTGTTGCAAACTTCATAGTGATTAATATGGAGGAAAACCTTGATATTCCTCTAATTTTAGGTCGCCCATTTTTAGCAACCACCGAGGCATTCATTGAAGTAAGAGAAGGTAGAATGACACTTAGGGATGGTGATAAATCGATTACCTTTGTGAACCGAAAGTTTAGATCTCCACCAACCAAAACTGTCAAACCAATAAAAACGCATAAGTGTGGGGAAGATGAAGAAACACTTAATGACGATCCGATTACAAAGAACCCCGTTGATGATAAGAAATTAGATGAACCCGTTTTTAACAGTTCAACGAATAAACTTTATAAACGGATTCACGATACTAGGATTAAGGGAAACTTTAAGTTATGTAACAGATTAGTATCCAATTTATCGCCAAAAGAAAAGGCGATGTTAGTTGAATTTGTGAAAGCTACGGAGGAAATCAACAAATGGATTGAAGCAAAAGTCAGAGATATACAAGTTGTTGATGATCCAATTGAAAATAACGTTAATCACAATTTCAACTAAGTATGGGGAGGTTCGAATCTTTTTAGGGTAATATGTATTTCTGTTAGAGTTAGATTTTCTGTTTTCGTGTAGTTCTCGAGAATGGAATCCGAATGGTCTTTCCCTAGCAGACCCTAAAGAACTAGTCTTCTCCCCCCATTCTGAATTTTTATTTTTTTTAGGTTTTACGAGATGAAGACTTCCTGTGAATTAAACCATGGTCTAATGCTACACGCTTTGATCACTAAACGTAATAATAACACCCTTTCAAGTGAATTGGTATCATTAATCAGAGGTAAATTGGACGGAGTAAGAAAAGAATCAAGGAACGAAAATAATAAGTTACAATTTGGTAAAGGAAAATCAAAATCCGCAGCGAAAAGAAGAGCACGACACCTTGAAAGATGTCACAAATGCGGAAAATGGTCACACGAAGGAAAATGCTCGATGAATCAGACATATTCCAATACCGAATTTGTTACTTTATGCAGAGATGGACCGTTCATATGTTTCGAAGAAAAAACGTTGAATGCTCGAGGTTACGCCTATGTAGCTATGGAAAACCAATTAGTCCGACTATTTTATGAGTGGGCTAAAGCAGATCACTGAGAATTCTATCGCACAGGTAAGTATGTACAGTTTTTTTTATTATTATTTTTAACCTTTTGATAATAAACGCTAAATTGTTCGCTATAAAGTATTAAATTGGTATTCAATAAAATTAGGTTTTGCGATCGAAATTATTGATATCATACAAAAATTTATTACATCACTGCGAAATTTACCGTTTATTCTTAAGGTATAAATATCTTTAATCAATCAACCCAAAATATTTTAAAAATTCGTTAGGAGTAAAACTAGGTAATATAGCCGAAATTACTTTACCGAAAAGAGGGGCGTATATTTTTGATAATATTTGATTGATTAAAGTGGGATAAAAGACCAAAAAGATTTTTAATTTTATTTTTACTTTATTTTTAAAATTAATATTTAAAAATCAAATTAATATTATAAACTTTTTAAAATCAATATATTTAAATTTGTAAATATTTGAAAATTTAATATTTTTTATAAGTTTGTATGTATAAAAACAAAAATATAATTTAAGTTTAGTGTGAATTTTAATAATAATATGAATTTTAATTTTATGCATTTTAAATTTAAGTTTGGTGAGAATTTAAAAACAAAAATTTACTTTATTTCACTAAGTGATGTCAAAGCTAAGGGGTATAAAATACTATTGAAGTTTACAACGAAACACTATTAAATACGATACAATTTTACACAAGATATTTATTTATTTAGAGAATGGATATACTTAAACCTTGCTACAACACTTATAGGCAGTGTACCTAATCGTACAGTAGTGTAGTTTTTAGTAAGTCCGGTTCGTTCCACAGGGAAATCTTTAAACAAAGCTTAACGCTATATTAGTTTACTTTTATAAAAATACAAATACATATATATAAGTAATATTATTATTATAAAGGGGGGTTTTTACCGTTTAATGACCGGTTTGTCAATTTTAAAACTTTAGTCGCAGTTAAAACCTAATGTAAAATATTAAATAAATAAAAGACTTTAATTTAAAGCATAAAATAAATAACGATAATGAAATTGCAATAAAAGTGCGATAAAATAAAATTGCGATAATTAAAAAGTACGATAATTAAAAGTGCGATTAAATAACAATAAATAAAAGTGCGATAATTAGAAGTGCAATTAAATATAAAATAAAGGAAATTAAATATGAAATAAAAGAATTATGCTTATTTAAACTTCCGTAATCATGATGTTTGACGTGTTGATTTTAGTTTTATGCCCATGGGTTAATTGTCCTTTGTCCTGGATTATTTAATATGTCCGTCTGGTTTTTGTCCATAACAGTCCATCAGTCATAAATATAAAGTGCGAGTGTCCTCATCAAATTATTCTTATACCCGAAGTTAAATATTCCAACTAATTGGGGATTCGAATTGTAACAAGGTTTTAATACTTTGTTTAATGAATACACCAGGTTATCAACTGCGTGTAAACCAAGGTTTTACTACTTTGTTAGCAATTACACCAATTACCCTTGAATGTAATTTCACCCCTGTTTTAATTATTCTAGTGGCTATTAATCCATTCCCGTGTCCGGTTAAATGAACGATTATTCGTACATATAAATATCCCGCCCATCGTGTCCGATCGAGTGTATATGGTAATTTATAAGGACGCCCAATTGTAAATCTTTATATTAACATTAACAAACTATCATTTAGTTAAACAAATATAAAGCCTATTAATAGCCCATAGTCTAATTTCCACAAGTGTCGTTCTTTTGTCCAAACCCCAATTATGATACAAAGTCCAATTACCCAATTTTAGTAATTAGCCCAACATCATGATTACTTCGTTTTAAATAAGCATAATAATAACTTAGCTACGAGACATTAATGTAAAAAGGTTGAACATAACTTACAATGATTAAAAATAGCGTAGCGTTACACGGACAGAGTTTCGACTTACACCCTTACAATATTCGCTAACATACCCTTATTATTAGAATTATAATTAAAATTAAAATATAAATTATAAATATATATATATATTTTACGTATGAGAAGAAGAAGAAAAAGATGGATGAAAATGATCAGAATTCGGTTTGCTTTATAGGGAGTTTCAAAACTGGGGGCTCCGCGACTCGCGGCCATTTTGGCCTTCAAACTCCGCGAGTCGCGGAGAATGAAATTACAGCTCAGTCCCTTGGAGTCTTTCTCTGCCGACGGTTTTTATTTATAAATATAATATATATATAATTAATATAATTAATTATATATTATATTATATTTATATACATAGTTAACTTGTAATTTTTAGTCCGTTGCGTCGAGCGTTAAGAGTTGACTCTGGTCCCAGTTCTGGATTTTCGAACGTCCTTGCGTACAATTTAATATCTTGTACTTTGCGTTTTGAATCTTGTACTCTTGTAATTTCGAGACGTTTCTTATCAATAATTGGAACCTTTTTTATTGTCTTTTGTACTTTTGAGCTTTTTGGTCGTTTGCGTCTTCAATTCGTCGAATCTGTCTTTTGTCTTCACCTTTTATTATTTAAACGAATATCACTTGTAAATAGAACAATTGCAACTAAAAGCTTGTCTTTCTTGAGGAATAATGCTATGAAATATATGTTCGTTTTTAGCATTATCAAATATTCCCACACTTGAGCGTTGCTTGTCCTCAAGCAATATCGTCTTGAAATACTAGAATCACTTCTTTATTCTTCACACTTTGTATATCAGTGATTTCTATACGGCGGTATAAACAATGGTAGTAACGATATGGTTTACAGTCCCACATGACTATAAAAATTTAGATCCATTAAGGAAATTGGATCTTTATGAAAACATTTGATCTTTTGAAAATTAAATCTAGTTTTTGCCCTAGATAAGTTTTCCGGAATAACCCTTTACCGGTGTTTGCAAAATATTTTTGTGGGTTTGGTGGGTTTTAGATTTGAAAATTTTAGCTCAAAACTTGCGGTTTTGTGTCACCCACTTGCTAACCTTGTATTTGGAAAGCAACACGTCCAGTTTACGTGTTCCGTATATTACCTTTCGGTAAACTACCGTCCGGTTGTAAAGGAAAGCGTTGAACAAGCAACTATTAAGGCAATGTCCCCTGACATGCTTTTAATTATGGTCTGTAACGTGTTGGATGCAATTACTATCCTTGGTAGGAGCAATAGTAAAGCTCACCCTTATAATTTTTCGGTATGGCACAAGGTCCTGTCTTTGACCATGCTATGCAACCACCGTTCTTACGGTTGACACCTGATTTAGTTCAGGTGACCTAATGAATTCCAGGTGAATTCCTAGGATTTTACGTTCAATGGTAATGAACGCATTGAAAATGGGTTTTCAGAAAACAAATCGGTTTATAATTTTGATCAAAATATTTTCTCGTTCAAGCTCGAGTTTAGATATCATTGAATTCCATGAGTTTGAATTCTCAATCTTTAAGGTCAATCTCTAGGATTGAGTAATATCAGTCTTAAAAGCTGATTTTTAATCTTTAAGGAGATTATCCTTTCTGGGGATCTGATTCATTAGTCTTATCCAGCTAATTTGCATGGTGCCCCCCCATTGTACGAGATAAATCCTTCTCATGGTTAGGATAAATCTGACCACTTGGCGACCCTGTTTAATGCTGAGGTCCGTGGATTTCCTGCTGATTTTAGTGATGACTTTTCTAGATTTTTCGTCAACCTACAGCTGGTCTGGACGACAACTTCATGACCTAAATCAAGAAGCGCGTTTCTTTTTCGGAAGACTTTACTTCCTTTTAATGATGGAATTGATTCATCGTGTAGATCCATCTCTTCTTTTCTTTCATCGGGTAAAAACAATTTAGTTTAGTCCAAAGCAAAAGTATTTTCAGTTATTTGTTACAGATATATGTGACATATGTTTAAGATAACTTGGTAAATTTTCTCACACTTGGCTTTTATTTTCCTTTTTATCGTCCTCTATTCCATTTTAAATGAATTTTAACATTTTGGTTTGTTTCTCAATTTATGTCCTTTTTGAGGTAACAATAATTTCGGTGTTAAAACCTAGTTTTATCGTTCATAAATATGTATAAACATGATTTTTAGTTCCTTTAATTGAAAATTTTGAAAATTTTTACTAGAATTGGGTAGTCAGTATATAAGACCAGGGCTGTTCTTTATTATCAGAGAGCACTAGATTCTAATACAACTACTGCTTTACTAGTATTTTTAATGGTAACCAAGTGTATAAAGTAAAAATTTTTAAAATCCGAAAGAATTTAACCCCTCCCCACACTTAAGATCTTGCAATGCCCTCATTTGCAATAAATCAGTAACAATTTAAATTATTGAGGGTGATTAGTGTGAAAATGATTAAATTTTTACCAAAGTTTCCAAATATATTGGCGTTTGTTTGCTGAATGATAAATGGTGCACATCATTTGTTCATTCCGTCTTGTTGTTATTTCACATATATTTTGCATCTTGTCGTCAAAATTAGTTGCTTTTGCTGAACTTAATGCCAGTCTTTGAAAATGCGTTATTTTACCCTGTTGTGTACATAAGATAAACTGCAAACATATATACATATTTTTGAAGTTTGGTATATTACCCCACATTCAAAAATTATTAAAATCTAAGAATAAAAGTTAGATAATTATAAAAATGATTACAATATTAACAAAAGCATTAAACGTATCTATAATTACAAATTACAAAAAAAAAAAAATAAGTATACTAGGGATGATACTGGTACCAATAGGGGTTCCATGCATAACCATAGGTGCTATAGAATGCTTCGGCAGGGTCATACGTAGGATACGGTGGCTGCATCTCTATAGACCAGGGAGGGAAGATGGGTTTCGGTGTAGGAATATAGTTTCTACCTATATGTTGGCAATGAGCTATGATTTGGTTCTGAAGAACTTGCCAATCTTCAAATGCTCTCTGTCTAGCATTTTCGTATTCCTGAGAAGCTATAAACCTTTGCATTTCTTGCATCTCATTCCCCCCTCCTACATTACCTTGCTGTTGGTTTCTCTCCACCTGTGGATGTCTACCATGGTATCGTACTGCGGCGTTATTTCGCCTCTTCAAAACTTTCGCACCATGGTATACATTTAAACCTATAGTATCGCGGGGTTCTGGTTCTTCTACTAATAATCCCCCCCGACTTATATCCACACCGAGATATTCACCAATCAAAGTAATAAAAATACCACCTCCTATTATGCTATGCGGTCGCATCCCCCGAACCATAGCTGATAAATAATAACCCACACAATACGGTATACTTACAGCGCTTTGTGGGTCTCGAATACACATATGGTAAAACAAATCCTGTTCATTTACTTTTTCCTTGTTCTTACCCCTTTGTGTAATCGAATTAGCTAAAAACCTATGTATCACTCTTAATTCTGCTCTATCTATATCCAAATAAGAGTAATTTCCCCCTTTGAAACGGTGATGGCTTGTCATTTGACTCCACACACCGTGTGTATCAAAATTTTCATCTATCTTTCTACCGTTTAGTATCAATCCTCTACAATCGGCAGACGCTAACTCCTCAGGCGTATATATACGTAAAGCCTGAGCCATGTCCATTAAAGACATGTGGCGCATCGAACCGCCTAACAAAAATCTAATAAAAGAACGATCGGTTAAACTAGCTACCCGATCATTCAACTCTATATTACATAACAATTCTTCACACCATACTTTATATACAGGTCTACGCATGGTGAATAAATGTACCCAGTCATTAAAAGAAGAATTACCATACCTCTGTACAAGTAATTCCCTAATTGGCCCGGCCAATTCTACAGCTTCTAAGGGTCCCCATTCTATGACCCTCGGTACCTCAACAACCTTAGAATGAAGAGTATGCAAACCCCTTTGGTATTTTGGATAATCTATCCAAAGTCTGTCAAATCTCAGGTTCGGGTGTAACTCTTCCAAGTGCATATCAGAAAAGGTCATGACTGAATGAGGTATATCCTGCTTGTAGTAGTTATCCACCTCCTGTTGTTCCATATTCTCAGCAGGAGCATTGCGGGCTTGGGATGAAGATTCACCCCTTTCAGTCTGCAAAACACATCAAACACAATTTTTGTGCATCCAAATATGCATTAGTGTCAGCAAAATCATCAATCAAAATAATTACAATGACATTATCAATTTATATCAAACTTAAGCTCATTTTCACATTTTTATCAAATCTACACTTTTTCAAATAAGCATATACGAAAATGTTCGCCAAGTTCATAAACATTCAACTCAAATAACATGTCAAGATAATCATTACTAGCAATTAAACAAGTCTCAAATGGCATTATCTTTCAAAAATCAAGTTCATGAATTTTAGACTTGAAAAAGTCCACTTTAATTCTCAAAATCATGTTTAGGCTCAAAGTTTGGATCATTTAACTACCTAAACATGTTACACTACTTAATTTAGCAACAATTCATGATAAAAATCGGCCATAACCTATTTCTATCAAAAAGCCCCAAATTTGCTCAAGAACACAAACCCTAGATTATTCAAAATTTGAAGTTTAAGGCTTCTAATCATGTTAAACAGCATCAATCTAGGTTATACAAGCATAATACATAAACAATTTAAGCATAATTACACTAAAAAGCATCAAAATCAAATTGGGGAAAAAATTGCTCAAGAACACCAAATTTCGGATTAAATGGTGTTTAGGTGTAGAAATTTACCGTTTTTCTTGAGTAATTCTTAGATAGCATCCTTCTCAACATGATTTTAGTAAAAAATTTGGTGATTAACCGTTAAAAATTGGGATTTTTGGGGTGTTTTTGGGTGTATTTTCGGAGTGTTTTTCGCAGTATTTTTGAGTTGTGGTGTGTGAAACTGAGCTGTTGCAGCTCTTTATTTTTTTTCTGTAATCCGACTCCTTCGCGAGTCGCGGCGAATTGCACTTCAAACTCCGCGAGTCGCGGAGTTTGCTATTTTTTTTTTTTTTATAATCATTAACTTATGAAACAATTAAGTACTTAATTTTAAAATTTTGTTTCCTTTGTTATTTAGGACGAGGTCGTTTCGGATCGATGTCCTAGTCCGTCCCTCGACAAAATTTTAAAATTTGTCTTTTTGTAGCGATTGTTTTAAAAGCTAAGATTTTTGGATTTTTTCAATGTTTTTGGCATACTTTAATTCAATAAGATTAAAAATAATGATAATAAAAGTTCTCGTCCCTCCCTCGGGTAAAGCAATTTCGGTTTAAAGACCTAGTCTTCAACTTACGACGAATTTTAAAAATCATATTTTTAACTTAATGAGATAAAGTAAATTTTTGTTTTTAAATTCACACAACTTAAATATAAAAAAAATTCACACCAAACTTAAAATTGAAATGCATAAAATTAAAAATTTATATTTTAAAAATTAAAAATTCACACCAAACTTAATTTAAAAATTTATAAATTCATACCAAACTTATATTAATTTTTTAAATATTTACAATTTTAAATATATTGTTTTTATAAAGTTTACAATATTAATTTAAGATTTAAATATTAATATTAAAAACATGGTAAGAATAAAATTAAAAATCTTTTTGTCTTTTTATCCCACTTTAATCAATCAAATATTATCAAAAATATGCGCCCCTCTTTTCGGTAAAGTAATTTCGGTTCCAAGACCTAATTTAACTCATGACGAATTTTTGAAATATTTTGTGTTGATTGATTAAAGATATTTATACCTTAAGAATAAACGTTAAATTTCGCAGTGATGTAATAAATTTTTGAATGATATCAATAATTTCGGTCGCCAAACCTAATTTTATTCAATACCAATTTAATACTTTTTAGCGAACAAATTAGCGTTTATTATCAAAAGGTTAAAAATAAAAATAAAAATAAAAACTGTACAGACATACCTGTGAAATAGATTTCTTAGTTATATGATCTATCCCATTCATAAGATAGTCGGTTTAATTGGTTTTCCATGGCTACATAGGCGTAACCTCGCGCATTCAGTGTCTTTTCTTCTAAACATATGAACGGTCCGTCTCTGCATAAAGTAACAAATTCGGTATTTGAATAGGTTTGATTATTTGAACATTTACCTCCATGTGACCATTTTCCGCATTTGTGACATCGTTCTAGGTGTCGTGCTCTTCTTTTCGCTGCGGATTTTGATTTTCCTTTACCAAATTGTAACTTATTATCTTCGCATCTGGATTCTTTTCTAACTCCGTCCATTCTTTCTCTGATTACTGATACTATTTCACTCGGTAGTATGTCATTATTACGTTTAGTGATCAAAGCGTGTAGCATTAGACCATGGTTTAGCTCACAGGCAGTCTTCATTTTGTAAAAACCTAAAAAAAATAAAAATTCAGAATGGGGGGAGAAGACTAGTTCTTTAGGGTCTGCTAGGGAAAGACCATTCGGGTTTCATTTTCGAGATTTACACGAAAACAACAATCTAACTCTAACAGAAATACATATTATCCTTTAAAGACTTGATTCTCCCCACACTTAGTTAGCTGTGGTGTCGAAATTATGATTAACTTCGTTGTCGACTTCCATCGGACCATGTATGTAATGTTTAACTCTGTGACCATTAACTTTAAATTTCATCCCATTTGAATTTATTAATTCTATCGTTCCGTATGGGAAAACTCTTTTGACTATGAATGGTCCAGACCATCTTGATTTCAATTTTCCAGAAAATAGCTTGAATCGTGAATTGAAAAGAAGAACTCTGTCTCCTTCTTTAAATTCTTTTGAACTTCTGATTCTTTTATCATGCCATTTCTTCGTTCTTTCTTTATAGATTAACGAATTTTCGTATGCTTCATGTCTTAATTCTTCTAATTCGTTTAGTTGACTTAATCGTAGACGTCCAGCTTCATGTAAATCAAGATTACATGTCTTCAAAGCCCAAAATGCTTTGTGTTCAATTTCTACTAGAAGATGACATGCTTTTCCATAAACAAGTCTAAAAGGTGTGGTTCCAATTGGAGTTTTGTAGGCTGTTTTAAAAGCCCAGAGTGCTTCCTCCAATTTAATGGACCATTCCTTCGGATTTGATCCTACGGTTTTCTCTAAAATACGTTTTAAAGCTCGGTTGGTATTTTCAACTTGTCCACTTGTTTGTGGATGATATGCGGTGGAGATTTTATGAGTTACTCCATATCTTTTAAGAACTTTCTCAAGTTGATTATTACAGAAATGTGTACCCCGATCACTTATTAAAGCTTTCGGTGTTCCAAACCTTGCAAAAAGATGTTTTAAAAAGTTGACTACAACTCGTGCATCGTTAGTTGGGAGAGCTTGTGCTTCCGCCCATTTAGATACATAATCAATGGCTACGAGTATATATAGATTATTATGAGATTTTGGAAATGGACCCATAAAGTCAATACCCCAAATGTCAAATACTTCACATACTTGGATGACATTTTGTGGCATTTCATCACGTTGACTTATTTTTCCGGCCCTTTGACATGCATCACAGGATTTGCAAAGAAGGTGTGCGTCTTTGTAAATTGTAGGCCAATAGAATCCAGCTTCATAAACTTTTCTTGCTGTTAGTTGAGACCCAAAATGCCCTCCTGTTGGTCCTGTGTGACAATGGTTTAAAATTTTACTAGCTTCATCTCCAAATACACATCGGCGTATTATTCCATCGGGACAACTTTTAAACAGATGTGGATCTTCCCAGAAATAGTGTTTTATATCACTGAAGAATTTCTTTCGTCTTTGGTACGATAATCCTTTTTCAAGGAATCCACAAACTAAGTAGTTTGCATAGTCTGCAAACCATGGGATTTCTTTATAATCTATCTTCAATAGATATTCATCAGGAAAGTTGTCTTGTATGGCCGATTCATTTAGAACTTCTAATTCGGGATTTTCTAGACGAGAAAGATGATCAGCGGCGAGATTTTCTGCTCCTCTTTTATCTCGGATTTCAATATCAAACTCTTGTAAGAGTAAGATCCAACGGATTAATCTTGGTTTAGCATCTTGTTTTGAAAATAGGTATCTAAGAGCAGAATGGTCGGTATAGACCACCGTTTTTGCTAGAACGAGATATGATCGAAATTTGTCAAAAGCAAAGACAATAGCAAGGAGTTCTTTTTTAGTAGTTGTATAGTTCGTTTGTGCTCCTTGTAATGTCTTACTAGCATAATATATAGGTTGAAATCGTTTTTCAATCCTTTGTTCTAAAACGGCTCCCATTGCAAAATCACTTGCATCGCACATTAGTTCAAATGATAGATTCCAATTTGGTGTTATCATGATCGGCGCATTAGTGAGTTTCTCTTTAAGAATATTAAAAGATTTGATACACTCATCTGAAAAGATGAATGGAGCATCCTTTTCTAGGAGTTTATTCATAGGAGTGGCAATTTTAGAAAAATCTTTTATGAAACGTCGGTAAAAACCGGCATGCCCTAGAAAACTCCTAACTCCTCTAACATTGGTGGGATGTGGAAGTTTAGCAATTACATCTACTTTAGCTCTATCCACTTCAATTCCTTCTTTTGAAATTTTATGTCCAAGAACGATGCCTTCTTTAACCATGAAATGGCATTTCTCCCAATTAAGTACTAGATTTGATTTTTCGCATCTAATTAGCATTCGTTCCAGATTAACTAGACATGATTTAAATGTATCACCGAAGACTGAAAAGTCATCCATGAATACTTCCATGCATTCTTCTATCATGTCGTGAAAAATCGCCATCATACACCTTTGAAAGGTTGTAGGGGCGTTGCAAAGTCCAAATGGCATGCGTTTGTAAGCAAAAGTACCATAAGGGCACGTGAATGTGGTTTTCTCTTGGTCCTCGGGTGCTATTGGAATTTGAAAATATCCGGAAAATCCATCTAGAAAACAATAGTAACTATTTCCGGCTAATCTTTCCAACATTTGATCTATGAAAGGTAAGGGAAAGTGATCTTTTCTGGTGGCGTCATTTAATTTTCTATAATCAATACATACACGCCATCCTGTTACAGTCCTAGTAGGAATAAGCTCATTTTTCTCATTTGTAATGACAGTCATGCCACCCTTCTTAGGTACACATTGAACTGGGCTTACCCATGGACTATCGGAAATTGGATAAATTAAACCTGCATCTAGCAGTTAAATAATCTCTTTCTTAACTACATCTTGCATATTAGGATTTAGTCTTCGTTGGCGTTGCACATACGTTTTATGACCTTCTTCCATAAAGATTTTATGTGTGCAATACGAAGGACTTATTCCTTTAATATCATGAATCTTCCATGCAATGGCTGGTTTATGAGCTTTCAACACAGAAATGAGTTGTGATTTCTCATTTTCAGTAAGAGAAGACGATATTATTACAGGTAATTCAGATTCACCATGTAAATAAGCGTATTCCAAATGGTTTGGAAGTGGCTTTAACTCTAATTTCGGAGGTTCTTCTATCGAAGATTTGTATCGATATCTGTCTTCTTCTTTTAGCATTTGAATTTCTTCTGTTGTTGGTTCATATCCATTAGCTATAAGTGTAGCTAACATTTCAGCTTCATCAATTGGTTCATTACCTTCTCCTAAAGAACATTCTCCTGTTCCTTGTAATTCTGGAAATTCTTCTAATAATTCTGCATGTGCATCTATAGTTTGAATATAATAACATGTATCATCTGCAGATTGTGGTTGTTGCATTGCTCTATCAACTGAAAAGGTAATACTCTCATCCTCTATACTTAGGGTCAGTTTCTTACCGAACACGTCTATTATTGCTTTAGCCGTGTTTAAGAATGGTCTTCCTAATATGAGAGGAACTTGAGAATCTTCTTCCATGTCCAAAACAACAAAATCTACTGGAAATACTAAAGTACCAACTTTAACTAGCATGTTCTCCATTATCCCTCTAGGATATTTTATTGATCTATCGGCTAGTTGTATGCTTATTCTGGTTGGTTTCAATTCTCCAAGGTCTAGTTTAGCGTATAGTGAATACGGCATTAGATTTATACTAGCACCTAAGTCTGCCAATGCTTCTATTGAACTAAGACTACCCAGAAAACATGGAATTGTGAAACTTCCTGGATCAGATAGTTTTTCTGGTATCTTATTCAACAGCACTGCTGAACAATTAGCATTCATAGTAACAGCCGAGAGTTCTTCCATTTTCTTTCTATTTGAGATTAGATCTTTCAAGAATTTAGCATATCTAGGCATTCCTGAAATCACATCAATGAAAGGAAGATTTACATTTATCTGTTTAAACATATCCAAGAATTTGGATTGCTCGGCTTCAAGTTTCTCTTTCTTCATTTTACTTGGGTAAGGAAGTGGTGGTTGGTATGGTTTAACATAAGGTTTATCCTTAACTGTGTTATCTCCATTAACCTTTTCAACTACCGGTTCTTTTTCCTTATCTTGATCAGGTTGTGGTTCTTGTGGAGTAGGAATGGTTTCATCAGAAGTTACAGGTATTTCAGGTGGTTTAAGTGTTGTGCCACTTCTTGTGGTAATGGCTTTAGCTGTTTCACTCCGGGGGTTAGCATTTGTATCACTAGGTAGACTTCCCGGTTTTCTTTCACCTATTAACCTTGCTAGGTTACTCACTTCTTGTTCCAGATTTTGAATAGAAGCTTGTTGATTTCTAAATGCTTGAGCATTTTGTTCATTGGTTTGTTTCTGAGATGTGAAAAACTGTGTTTGAGTTTCAACTAGCTTCGTCATCATATCTTCTAAATTCGGCTTTTTATCATCGGTTTGTTGTGGTGGTTTGTTTTGAAAATTAGGTCTTTGCTGATTATAAGTATTATTGGATACTTGTTGATTGCTAGGACCTTGTTGGTTGTTGTATGGAATATTTCGGTTATAATTCTGGTTTTGATTGTAAATCGGTCTTGGCGGTTGATAATTATTCTGATAATTATTTCCAGGCCTTTGGTTTATGTATGAAATATTCTCTCTTTGTTCCATTGTTAATTCAATACTGAGACAATCTTTTGTCAAATGTGGTCCTCCACACTGCTCACAACTAATTCGTATTGAGTGAATATCTTTAGTCATCTTTTCCATTCGTCTCTCCACAGCATCTATCTTTGCGGAAATGGAATCTAAGTCATGGCTAGAATTGGCTCTAGCTGCTTTAGATGATCTAATGATATCTTTTTCTTGGTGCCACTCATGTGAGTGGGAAGCAGTATTATCAATAATTTTGTAAGCATCAGTTTCGGTTTTCTTCATAATAGAACCACCAGCTGCTATATCTATGTCTTTCCTTGTAGTGATGTCGCATCCTTGGTAGAATATTTGTACTATTTGACAGGTGTCTAAACCATGTTGCGGACATCCTCTTAACAACTTTCCATATCTAGTCCACGCCTCATATAGAGTTTCATTTGGTTTCTGTGTAAACGTAACAATTTCTGCTTGAAGTCTTACGGCTTTAGATGCAGGAAAGAATTGTTTAAGAAATTTTTCAACTAAAACGTCCCATGTATCAATCGCCCCTTCAGGTAACGATTCTAACCAATCTTTGGCTTCTCCCTTTAAAGTCCAGGGAAATAACATGAGATATATCTGTTCATCCTCCACTTCTCGTATTTTAAATAGTGTGCAGATCCTATTAAAGGTACGTAGATGTTCATTTGGATCTTCCTTCGGCGCACCACTAAATTGGCATTGATTAGTCACCATGTGTAGAATTTGTCCTTTGATTTCATAATCTGGCGCATTAATGTCTGGATGAGTAATTGCGTGACCTTGGCCAGTGCGTTTAGCTCTCATTCGGTCTTCCATACTTAAAGGTTCCAGATTCTCCATAATTGAATTTGTTGAATCGATATCACTAGATGATTCTGATTTAATGGTTCGTTCCTCAACAATCTCTGTTTGAATGATTGGTGGTTCCGGAGGAAAGTTTAGTGGTTCAGGATCTACGAACCGTTCCTGAATATTTTCCGGATTCTCAATTGTGAGGTCGGGTTCAAAAAATGGATTATCGGAAATTTGAACTGAAGTACTTGGTCGACTGGATGACGATTCTAAAGAAAAATCAATGGCGGTTATATTTGCTAAATGTCTTGATCTAGTTACAGGTGGTGAACGTACAAAAGGTGATGAACGTCTTGCTCGGTGCATTCACTGAATATCCTATTAGTTTTAAAAAGGAAAGAAAAATTATAATAAGTTATCCAACCAATAGACTTTTCTGATTTTGCCCACGTTTTGAATAGCCAAAAGATGCAGCAGAGGGGCAGGATTCGTTTGGTCTCAATATAATTGAGGACTGTTTGGCTCCAATAACCCGGTCCACGTACAAATCCAACTATTACTACGAACCAGAAAATTTTGATGTCTATCAATTTAACCACTCAAAATAAATTTTTGTAATTTTAAGAAATTTAGATAAGAAGTAGAATAAAAATCTATGTCCTAAAACTAGAATAGCGAGAAATAAGAAAGAAAAAGAGTTCGTCGGAAAAAAAAATTGAAAAAGAAAAATGGTTGAAAAAAAAATAAAAGGTGACGGAAAAATAAAAGAAACTTATAAAAAATTAAAAATACTTGACTAACCTAACCTTATTACTACAACTAACTTAAAATTATAATCGCAAATTGATATTACTAATTGGAATGATAATTGATACATAGTAAAAAGTGTCTAAAAATATTAAAGCTTACAGGAAAAACTAAATCCCAAATGGAAATAACTTAAAAAGAAACTAAAACTTAAAAAGGCGTCGCAAAATTCCAGAGTACCTAAATCTTAGTCTAAAGAAAAAGCACTTAAGAAATTCTACGGCAAAGCCTAAAAATCTAGGAGTAAAAATGACTATGGCAAAAACTAAGTTTAAAATTAAATATGAGCGAAAAATACAAATATTACGCTACAACGATTAAAAAGGGACAAAATATAAAAATATACAAAAAGTTGTAAAAATTACAATTTTTATAAAAATATTATTTTTATATTATTTATTTATTAAAACTATTAATTTTACAATTTAATAAAACTAATTAATACTAAATACATAAATTAAATAAAAAGTAAAAGTTAAAATAAAATTAATTATAATAATAATAATAATTAGGGTTAATAATAATAATAATTATTAAATACCCCGTAATTAATGCTGAATTAGGGTTCTGTCTCGTGTCAGAGTCACTCCGCGAGTTGCGGTATTTAAAACATCAAACCCCGCGAGTCGCGGGGTTCAGAATTTCAACTGACAGGTTTAATTTCAACGCGTTTTTCTTTATTTATTTATTTTTTTTTTTTCTGTTTTTATATAAATAAAAGATATTTAAATAAAACTTATATTTTTTATAAACTAAAATAAAAATAAAGAAACTTAATCAACTTAAATATTTAACAAAATCTTAAAAATACTTATATTTTTGTTTTTCTTTTTATATTTTCGAATATTTAAAACGTATTTTTACAAAAGCGACTTTTAATAGAAAAAATCTCTTTTTTTTTTTTTTTTTTTTTTTATTATTAGCGTTGCGCTTCCGGCGTTTAGAAAGTTCCCCGGCAGCGGCGCCAAAAATACTTGATGTCAAAGCTAAGGGGTATAAAATACTATTGAAGTTTACAACGAAAACTATTAAATACGATACAATTTTACACAAGATATTTATTTATTTAGAGAATGGATATACTTAAACCTTGCTACAACACTTATAGGCAGTGTACCTAATCGTACAGTAGTGTAGTTTTTAGTAAGTCCGGTTCGTTCCACAGGGAAATCTTTAAACAAAGCTTAACGCTATATTAGTTTACTTTTATAAAAATACAAATACATATATATAAGTAATATTATTATTATAAAGGGGGGTTTTTACCGTTTAATGACCGGTTTGTCGATTTTAAAACTTTAGTCGCAGTTAAAACCTAATGTAAAATATTAAATAAATAAAAGACTTTAATTTAAAGCGTAAAATAAATAACGATAATGAAATTGCAATAAAAGTGCGATAAAATAAAATTGCGATAATTAAAAAGTACGATAATTAAAAGTGCGATTAAATAACAATAAATAAAAGTGCGATAATTAGAAGTGCAATTAAATATAAAATAAAGGAAATTAAATATGAAATAAAAGAATTATGCTTATTTAAACTTCCGTAATCATGATGTTTGACGTGTTGATTTTAGTTTTATGCCCATGGGTTAATTGTCCTTTGTCCTGGATTATTTAATATGTTCGTCTGGTTTTTGTCCATAACAGTCCATCAGTCATAAATATAAAGTGCGAGTGTCCTCATCAAATTATTCTTATACCCGAAGTTAAATATTCCAACTAATTGGAGATTCGAATTGTAACAAGGTTTTAATACTTTGTTTAATGAATACACCAGGTTATCAACTGCGTGTAAACCAAGGTTTTACTACTTTGTTAGCAATTACACCAATTACCCTTGAATGTAATTTCATCCCTGTTTTAATTATTCTAGTGGCTATTAATCCATTCCCGTGTCCGGTTAAATGAACGATTATTCGTACATATAAATACCCCGCCCATCGTGTCCGATCGAGTGTATATAGTAATTTATAAGGACGCCCAATTGTAAATCTTTATATTAACATTAACAAACTATCATTTAGTTAAACAAATATAAAGCCTATTAATAGCCCATAGTCTAATTTTCACAAGTGTCGTTCTTTTGTCCAAACCCCAATTATGGTACAAAGTCCAATTACCCAATTTTAGTAATTAGCCCAACATCATGATTACTTCGTTTTAAATAAGCATAATAATAACTTAGCTACGAGACATTAATGTAAAAAGGTTGAACATAACTTACAATGATTAAAAATAGCGTAGCGTTACACGGACAGAGTTTCGACTTACACCCTTACAATATTCGCTAACATACCCTTATTATTAGAATTATAATTAAAATTAAAATATAAATTATAAATATATATATATATATTTTACGTATGAGAAGAAGAAGAAAAAGATGGATGAATATGATCAGAATTCGGTTTGCTTTATAGGGAGTTTCAAAACTGGGGGCTCCGCGACTCGCGGCCATTTTGGCCTTCAAACTCCGCGAGTCGCGGAGAATGAAATTACAGCTCAGTCCCTTGGAGTCTTTCTCTGCCGACGGTTTTTATTTATAAATATAATATATATATAATTAATATAATTAATTATATATTATATTATATTTATATACATAGTTAACTTGTAATTTTTAGTCCGTTGCGTCGAGCGTTAAGAGTTGACTCTGGTCCCGGTTCCGGATTTTCGAACGTCCTTGCGTACAATTTAATATCTTGTACTTTGCGTTTTGAATCTTGTACTCTTGTAATTTCGAGACGTTTCTTATCATTAATTGGAACCTTTTTGATTGTCTTTTGTACTTTTGAGCTTTTTGGTCGTTTGCGTCTTCAATTCGTCGAATCTGTCTTTTGTCTTCACCTTTTATTATTTAAACGAATATCACTTGTAAATAGAACAATTGCAACTAAAAGCTTGTCTTTCTTGAGGAATAATGCTATGAAATATATGTTCGTTTTTAACATTATCACTAAGTCAAAAATATGATTTCTAAAATTCGTCGTAAGTTGAAAACTAGGTCGTTGAACCGAAATTGCTTTACCCAAGGGAGGGACGAGAACTTTTATTATCATTATTTTTAATCTTATTGAATTAAAGTATGCCAAAAACATTAAAAAACCCAAAAATCTTTGCTTTTAAAACAACGCTTTAAATTGACAAATTTTAAAATTTTGTCGAGGGACGGACTAGGACATCGTTCCGAAACGCCCTCATCCTAAAAAGAAACAAAGTTTTAATTTTTAATTAATTATATGTTTTATTAAGTATAAGGTTTTATAAAAAAAAAAAAAATCACTGTACCCGGACCCCATGCGATCGCATGGGGTTTGCACTGGAGCCTTATGCGATCGCATGAGGCTGGAATTCAGGTCAGATAGAAAAATTCCAGCGAGCAGTCTGTCTTCACACTAAACACACACAACATACACGAACACATACACATTTTATCTCCTAAAATCACCATTTTAACACCAAAATTCACCAAATTTCTTGTTACAATCCGCTCTAAACATGAAATTGTTCAGAAGTTTATCAAGAAAGGTAACAATTACATCCCTAAAACCTCTTTAGATTTGATTTTTAGTGTTCTTGAGCTATATTTTTCCTAATTTGATTTTGTTAATTTCTAGTGTAATTAGAGTTAAATTGTTAGTATTTTATATATGTATAACCTAGAATGATGCTATTTAACATGATTTGAAGCCAAAAACTTCAAAAATTTTAGGAATCTAGGGTTTGTGTTCTTGAGCAATTTGGGGCTTTTTGATATAAACAAGTTATGGCCGATTTTTGTTATGAATTATTGCTAAATTAAGTAGTGTAACATGTTTAGGTAGTTAAATGATCCAGACTTTGATCCTAAATATGATTTTTGAGAATTAAAGTGGACTTTTTAAGTCCAAAATTCATGAACTTGATTAATTTGATATAATTGCCATTTGAGGCTTGTTTAATTGTTAGTAATGGATGTTTTAACATGTTATTTGAGTTAAATGGTTATGAACTTTGTATACATTTTCATATATGCTTATTTGAAAAAGTGTAGAATTGTAAAAATTGCGAAAATATGTATAAGTTTAATTTTGATTGAACATGTTAATTTAATTGTTTCAAGTTGTCATTTTGCTAACACTAATGCATATTTAAATGCACAAATTTTGTGTTTAATGTGTTTTGCAGAGATTTACTGATACTGATGGTGCTTCAACATCATCTAGACGACCTGCTCCAGAACCTGAACTAGAAATGCAATACGAGCCTGAACCGGAACAACAATAGGAACCACAACAACAGCCTGATCAACACGTACCTTATTATGATCCACTACAATTTGTTGATGCCTTCATAGTATTTCCAATACATCCGCCAGTAGAATACCCAACGATTCCTGAACACACGTTGCATCCTAATCTGAGATTCGATAGAAGCTGGAGAGATTACCTATCATATCAAAGTAACAAATTCAAACTGCTACCGAAAAATGTAGATGTGCCAAGAGTAATCGATTGGGATCCTTTGGAAAGGGTCTAACTAGCTAACTCAGTTAGGGAGCATCTGATCCAAAGGTATGGCAGTTCTTCTTTTACTGATTGGGAACGTCTATTCACCATTCATAGACCTGTATATAAGAAATGGTGTGTTGAGCTGATGAGTACTATAGCATTAAATGTAGATGTAGATAGATTAGATGATAGAAGTTTTCTTAGATTTATACTTGGCCGTAGGATGTACAGGATGTCCATGCTGGACATGGCCAGGGCTTTACAGATATATACTCCCGGTGAATTACTACTACCCGATTGTATGAATTTGATTTATCGTGGTGAAAGGGTAGATAGGAATTTTGACGCGAACGCCGTCTGGAGGCGTATGTCAAACTATAATGTTTTTACACTGGGAGGAAAACACTCCTACTTACATATTAACAAAGCCGAGCTTCGTATAATTCATAGATTTTTGGCTAACTCGATTACACAGAGAGGTCACAACAAGGAGAAAATGACCTTACATGATTTATTTTACCTAAAGTGTATTCGAGACCCAAGAAGCTTTGTTAATATCCCTTACTGTGTTGGTTTTTATTTATCTAAAATGGTGGAAGGAATACAGGAAGGGGGGATAATTGGAGGAGGTATTTTTGTTACTCTCATTGGAGAGTATTTGGATGTAGATAAGGAACAAGGGGGTCCACTTTTGGAATGTAGGGAACATGTTGAACCTTTAGGATTGAGGGTTTATGCAGGTGCTAAGGTATTAAAGAGTAGACGCAACCAGGCAATACCCTATGAAGGTAGTCATCCTTAGGTAGAGAGAGGCTCAGACGAGGAAATGGAGGAAGCGGATGACATTAGGGATGTCATTCGGGAGGCTATGACTGACGTCTACCAGCATATAGATGAGGTAGATATGACAAATGCTAAGAGATTTCGTCGGATGAAGCAGTGGCAAGCCCGGAATGATTACGAGCATTCCAGGCAACGACAGCATGATAGATGGGACTATCATTAGCGTCAGATTATGAGCCAGCTGTCACCTCAAGATCACTACGTCCCGACCCGACCTGCTTACTATCCTCCACACCAGCCCGAGATGAGACCGCCATTTACTCTCTACGACCCTAACCAGGTATACCAGTACACCTATCACCAACCATGGAACCCGGATGACGACATGAACTGGAACCCCTATCCAGATTGATTTAGTTCCTGTTGGTAATTTTAATTATTTTTATTTTTATTATTTCTGTTTGTTTATGTTTAAACACATTATATTATGATACTTTTAATGTTTAATATTTTTATTTTTTACTAATATTTCATATTTGATTTGAAAGTGGGATTTTAAGTCCCATTTCAAATTACCATGCATGTTTATATTTGTATTGTATGTATTTTATTTCATGTACACAACAGGGTAAAATAGCGCATTTTCAAAGACTGGCATTAAGTTCAGGAAAAGCTACTAATTTTGATGACAAAACGAAAAACAAATGTGATGTAACAACAAGACGGAATGAACAAATGATGTGCACCATTTATCATTCAACAAACAAACGCCAATATGTTTGGAAACTTTGGTAAAATTTAATCATTTTTCTACGCTAATCACCCTCAATAATTTAAATTGTTACTGATTTCTTGCAAATGAGGGCATTGCAAGATCTTAAGTGTGAGAAGGGGTTAAATTCTTTCGGATTTTAAATTTTTTTGACTTATATACTTGGTTACCATTAAAAATACTAGTAAAGCAGTAGTTGTATTAGAATCTAGTGCTCTCTGATAATAAAGAACAGCCCTAGTCTTATATACTGACTACCCAATTCTAGTAAAAAATTTTAAAATTTTCAATTAAATGAATTCAAAATCATGTTTATACATATTTATGAACGATAAAACTAGGTGTTAACACCGAAATTATTGTTACCTTGGAAAGGACATAAATTGAGAAACAACCCAAAATGTTAGAATTCATTTAAAATGGAATAAAGAACAATAAAAAGGCAAATAAAGGAAAATAAAAGCCAAGTGTGGGAAAAATTTACCAAGTTATTTTGAACATATATCACATATTTTTGTACAAATAACTGAAGATGTTTTTGCTTTAGACTAAACTAATCAGTTTCACCCGATTTACTGTAATATATTTGAAAGAAAGATGGAGCTACATGGTGAATCAATTCCAACATTAAAAGTAAGTAAAGTCTTCCGAAAAAGAAACGCGCTTCTTGATTTAGGTCAGGAAGTTGTCGTCCAGACTAGCTGTAGGTTAACGAAAAATCTAGAAAAGTCATCACTAAAATCAGCAGGAAATCCACGGACCTCAGCATCAAACAGGGTCGCCAAGTGGTCAGATTTATCCTAACCATGAGAGGATCTGTCTCGTAAAATGGGGAGGACGCCGTGCAAATTAGCTTGATAAGACTAATGAATCAGATCTCCAGAAAGGATAATCTCCTTAAAGATTAAAAATCAGCTTTTAAGCCTGATATTACTCAATCCTTGAGATTGACCTTAAAGATTGAGAATTACAAACTCATGGAATTCGATGATATCTAAACTCGAGCTTGAACGAGAAAATATTTTGATCAAAATTAAAACCGATTTATTTTCTGAAAACCCATTTTTAATGCGTTCATTACCATTGAACGTAAAATCCTAGGAATTCACCTAGAATTCATTAGGTCACCTGAACCAAATCGGGTGTCAACCATAAGAACGGTGGTTGCATAGTATGGTCGAAGACAGGACCTTGTGCCAAACCAAAAAATTATAAGGGTGAGCTTTACTATTGCTCCTACCATGGATAGTAATTGCATCCGACACGTTATAGACCATAATTAAAAGCATGTCAGGGGACATTGCCTTAACAGTTGCTTGTTCAACGCTTTCCTTTACAACCGGACGGTAGTTTACCGAAAGGTAATATACGGAGCAAGTATACTGGACGTGTTGCTTTCCTAATACAAGGTTAGCAAGTGGGTGACACGAAACCGCAAGTTTTGAGCTAAAGTTTTCAAATCTGAAACCCACCAAACCCACAAAAACAATTTGCAAACACCGGTGAAGGGTTATTCTGGAAAACTTATCTAGGGTAAAAGCTAGATTTAATTTTCAAAAGATCAAATATTTTTATAAAGATCCAATTTCCTTAAGGGATCTAAATTTTATAGTCATGTGTGACTGTAAACCACATCGTTACTACCATTGTTCATACCGCCGTATAGAAATCACTGATGTACAAAGTGTGAAGAATAAAGAAGTGATTCTAGTATTTTTATTTCAAGACTATATTGCTTGAGGACAAGCAACGCTCAAGTGTGGGAATATTTGATAATGCTAAAAACGAACATATATTTCATAGCATTATCCCTCAAGAAAGATAAGCTTTTAGTTGCAATTGTCCTATTTACAAGTGATATTCGTTTAAATAATAAAAAGGTGAAGACAAAAGACAGATTCGATGAATTGAAGACGCAAACGACCAAAAAGCTCAAAAGTACAATCAAAGTGGTTCCAATTATTGATGAGAAACGTCTCAAAATCACAAGAGTACAAGACGCAAAACGCAATATACAAGATATTAAATTGTACGCAAGGACGTTCGAAAATCCGAAATCGGGGCTAAAGTCAACTCTCAACGCTCGACGCAACGGACTAAAAATTACATGTCAACTATGCACATAAATATAATATAATATTTAAATAATTCTTAAAATTATTTATATATTATATATATTTATATAAATCGTCGGCAGAATGCAAACAAAGACATGTGACCTGGAAAAGCTGGCCATGCGATCGCATGGCCTGGAAGACAAAAAACCATGCGATCGCATGGTGAACAGGGACAGGTCTGGTCCTATAAAGTTCGCGAGTTTTGGACGAATTTTTACACCTTTTTCCATCTTTTTCTCTTCTTCCTTCATACGTAAATATATATATATATTATATTTTAATTTTAATTTTAATTTTAAATTCTAATAATAAGGGTATGATAGCGATTGTTGTAAGGGTGTAAGTCGAAATTCTGTCCGTGTAACGCTACGCTATTTTTAATCACTGTAAGTTATGGTTAATGTTATTTTTAAATTAATGTCTCGTAGCTAAGTTATTATTATGCTTATTTAATGCCGAAGTAATCATGATGTTGGGCTAAATATTAAAATTGGGTAATTGGGCTTTGGACCATAATTGGGGTTTGGATAAAAGAACGACACTTGTGGAAATTAGACTATGGGCTATTAATGGGCTTTATATTAACTAAATGATACCTCGTTAATTTAATATATAGACTTATAATTTAACGTATTTATATATAACCACATACGCTTGACTGGGTACGGTGGGCGGGATATCTACAAATACCAATAATTGTTCATTTTACCGGACACGGAACTGGATTAATAGTTAATAGACTTGTTGAAACAGGGGTGGATTACATTCAAGGGTAATTGGTGTAATTGTTAACAAAGAAGTAAAACCTTAGTTTACACGCAGTCGATAACCTGGTGTATTCATTAAACAAAGTATTAAGACCTTGTTACAATTCGAATCCCCAATTAGTTGACATATTTGACTTCGGGAATAAGAATAATTTGACGAAGACTTTCGCACTTTATGATTATGACTGATGGACTATTATGGACAAATCCGTATGGACATATCGAATAATCCAGGACAAAGGACAATTAATCCATGGTAATAAAACTAAAATCAACACGTCAAACATCATGATTACGGAAGTTTAAATAAGCATAATTTATATATTTCATATTTAATTGCACTTTTAATTATCGCACTTTTATTTATTGTCATTTTATTTAATTGCATTTTTAATTATCGTACTCTTTAATTATCGCAATTTTATCGCACTTTTATTTATCGCAATTTCATTATCGTTATTTACTTTACGCTTTAAATTAAGTTATATTTATTTTTAATATTTTACATTAGGTTTTAACTGCGACTAAAATTTTAAAAATCGACAAACCGGTCATTAAACGGTAAAAACTCAATTTATAATAATAATACTACTTATATATATTTTTGAATTTTTACAATTATAAGTTAAAACTAATATAGCGTTAAGCTTGTTTAAAAGATCCCTGTGGAACGAACCGGACTTACTAAAACTACACTACTGTACGATTAGGTACACTGCCTATAAGTGTTGTAGCAAGGTTTAGGTATATCCATTCTATAAATAAATAAATATCTTGTTTAAAATTGTATCGTATTTAATAGTATTTCGTTGTAAAAAAATAATACTATTTACGAGTACACCTCGCACACATCAACATGTTACCAAACAAAACCCCAGATCCGTTGTTCGTTCACCCGATGATAACCTAATCTTCAAATATCGAAAACCAACTCCAATCCGCCATTGTGCGCGATCTTCAAACCTTGAAGCTCTGATCCACTTGTTAATAATTTATGATGTCCCCAAACAAGATAAGTGATTGATTACAATCACTAACTCACAACAACAAACGAATAATTAAAACATAAACGATATAAAACGTAAACGAAACAAGAATTTAACGTGATTACATCTCAACTCCAATCGCATTTAATAGAGTGTGGTCCACGGGCGCAACTCATAAATTTTTTATTATAATTTTCGTGCACAAATTTAAATAAGGTTAGAGTTACATTATATATGAAGAATAGAAAACGTTTGCTAATCTTGTTTGACTTTTTGCGAAAGGCAGCCTAGCTATCCACGAACTATGTATCTAAAGCCTTCGCGACTTGCGAGCCATGCCTCGCGAGTTGCAAGAGTGCTCGACCAAAACCATGCAAAATTTGTGCCACATGACTCCATGAGATTGTTATCGCACGAGATACTTCAATCTTTTTCCTTTTATTCTAGTCTTCACAATCAACATACACTTTCGTTCTAATCTTCACACTCAGCATACACCCCCGAAGCGCAAACCACACAAAAACCGAAATCTTTGAAAGCACCACCTTAGTTTCAGACTCCGTACTATTGAAACCTAATATGGTGTATATTCATTACTAGACAACGACAAAATTTGAACCCCCTTCCGGTACCGAATAACCTTCTTCGGGGTTTGGAGCCCACGTACACCAATTGGACGTACCAAACAACTCTTGAACCACCTTCATTTCGCGATGCTGCTACTCGGGTAGAGTGCGGTAGATGTAAATTCCAAAATGACAAAGATATTGGGAAACTTTACCTCTTGGATTTGTGGTCATCCGATACTCATACATACAATATATATATTCGCTTACAAATAAAAATAAACAGTACTCCGTATATGAATTTCGTTTTTAATATAAAGAAGAAAAGAAATAAATAATTAAATCTCAAAAGCGTCTTTAAAAAACAAACTCATTCCTTTTCATACCCAACAATAGTAAAAGAAAAAAAAAAAAAAAAAAAAAAAGCTAAATAAGCCCATAATTATCATCACTTGCTACACATTTCATCTCTCTCCTTATTTTTAGGTGTGTGAGAGTGTGTGTGTCTGTACATCTCTGTAACAAACATCACTCCATCATCCCCTATCTAATAATTCCACCCAATCCTCCAAAAAAAATGGTGAAACAAAAAGAACCATCTTCCCCACCACCAATCGAAACCTCCAAAAACAACAAAATGTTCATCGGAATCGTATGGAATTGTGCCCCTGAGCTCAAACTTTTACTCTCTGCTCTCTTATTCTTTTGTTCCTTAATTACCCTTTTCCAATTCTTCCCTAATCATCTCTCTTTCTCCGTTCAAGATCTCCGTCACTGCGCCACCCTCCCTCCACCACCTTCCACCGTCCCACCCCCACCACCACCACCGCTTCCCACCACCATCCACGACACCATTCTCCCCAACGGCATCGTTAAACGCAACTTCAACACTTACGGCTCCGCCGCCTACAACTTCATCCTCATGTCAGCTTACCGTGGCGGCGCCGACACCTTCGCCGTCATCGGTCTCTCCTCTAAACCCCTCCACGTTTTCTCCAAACCCACTTACACCTGCCAGTGGGTCCCACACAACACCACCGCTCAAAACCGTAACATCACCGTCTCCGGCGTCAAAATCCTCCCTGACTGGGGCTACGGCCGCGTCTACACCGTCGTCGTCATCAACTGCACTTTTCCACTCACCGCCGCATCCACCCCCGGAAAACTACTCATCCACGCCGCCACATCTGGCGGCGACGACGCCAATTTTAACCTCACCGACACCATCGAAGCATTAACCGAATCACCGGCGAGTAATCAATTAAACTTAAAACAATTTACAGATGCTCCAAAATACGATTATTTATACTGTGGGTCCCCATTGTACGGTAACTTAAGTCCACAACGAATTCGTGAATGGTTAGCTTATCACATCAAATTTTTCGGTGAGAAATCGCATTTTGTGATTCATGATGCTGGTGGTGTTCATCCTGAAGTAATGGAGGTTTTAAAACCATGGATTGAAAAAGGGTTTGTGAGTGTACAAGATATACGTGAAGAAGAACGATTTGATGGATATTATCATAATCAATTTTTGGTTGTGAATGATTGTTTGCATAGATATAGGTTTGTTACTAAATGGATGTTTTTTTTCGATGTTGATGAGTTCATTTTTGTTCCGAAAAAGAGTACGATTAAAAGTGTGATGGATTCGTTATCGGGGTTTACGCAGTTTACGATTGAGCAACGAACAATGTCGAATAAGCTTTGTTACCTTGATGATCATGCTGGTAAAATCTACAGGTATGTTTTAATTGTGAATTATTAGTGTTAAATAATAAATTACTGTTAATTTGATTTTTATACTACTAATAGTAATAGTAATGATTGATTTTGGTGCTAATTGGATGGAATAATTGTTGGTTGTTTTTTGACATGTGGGATTGAATAATTTGGTTGGAACATTTTGCTTTGTAGGATGCTTAGATCTGCAGTAGGAAATAATTAATTGTTTAATTAATTTATTTTTCATATACATACACATCAGTGGTGTAGCTGTAAATTTGGCTTCTTTCTGTACTTAAATTTAACACCAAGTTGTATGTTTTATAATGCCCATTTAGGTTTTGATCTGTAGTGTTATGGTAGAATATAGTTGCTTATATTAGAAACTGGCAATATGGTTACATTGTCACTCAACTCCTTCAAATAATTGTGAAATTACACATTAGGATACATCTCAAGTTTTTATCCAACCCAAGGTTGTAATAGTCTTTTAGTTGGGGGCTACTTAAGGGACTAGTCGGGTGAGATCTTATAGGGACTAATCAGCCAAGTCAAAGATAAGTCAAAGATTAGTCGGGAATTAATTGAATGTTGACCAAATTTGACTCCAACTATATTTGACCTACTTTGACTGATTTTGACTGAATATATCTTATTTAAAGAAATAAATCCAATTTTGCTGAGTAAACTGAACTTTTGACAACTTTGATCGAATAAATTGACCAAGTCGTTGAATAGTCGAACTACTTCAAAATCTCGATTAAGTCGAACTACTTCAAAATCCCGGCTAGTCGGCCTAGGCGGGAGACACTTATAAGAATGATCCGACTTGTATGTTTTATAACCTTTAGTTAACGAAAAACTTCATTTACTTTTTACAGAACAATTTTGGTAACGTGTCTGTGTGTCACACGCTAAGATACATTTGATTAACTCTTGATTTTTACAGTAACTGGAATAGAATTTGTAATTAATATCCGCATAAAAGGGAAATTTTAAAAGTTATATGATATGTTTAAAAAATCTACGTAATTAAATACAGAGTATAACCTAATGTGTGCGTCTTAGATACGTATTTTATACCAGGGAATGGCTAACTTATGCCCTAAAAGCATAAGATAAGAATCATTAATCACACTTAAAACTTTCTAAATATAATATAATATGCGTTTAATGAACTCTTTAATTTCTATATATGTAATCATATTAATTATAAAATATGTTATTCATGAAAGGTTTTGTGTTAATTAATGATTCTTATCTCATGCCTTAGGGCATGAGTTAGAAAATCCCTTTATACTAATATTGTTCATTAAATATGTTTTGAGTCTACACAAATATTGTTAGTCCTTTATTAACTTAAGTTGCTCATATATAAGGTTGCAAAATATGACCGTTAGATGAGTTGTTCATTGTTGCAAGTATCTGACAATATATATATTTATATTTATATATACTATAAAATGTGAGGTTATTATTATTGTGGACCTGTCATCATTCATTTTCTTTGAATGCATTATCGTTGTCCATAATTCAATTTATTACCTCCTTGTCACGTTTGCTATAACTAACCATCAAATAATGTTTTCGACATACATTTTGATTATTCTAAAAAGCAGCTCTAAATATAGTCATCTTACATACATCATTTTATAAATAAGCAATCTTTAATTTTAGTTTTTGATAAATTATTGTATTTTGACAGGAAATGGGGGATTGAGAAGTTGGTGTACCGGGATATAATAAAAGGTATAAGAAGGGACCGCAAATACGCAGTGCAACCACGCAATGTATTTGCAACGGGAGTACATATGTCGGAAAATACCATAGGGAAAACGACACATAAGACTGAAGGTAAGATAATGTATTACCATTACCACGGGACTATATCTGAAAGGAGAGAGCCGTGTAGACAATTTGTAAATACAACCGAAATGAAGCTTGGTGGAACGCCGTATATGGTTGATAAGACGATGAGTGAGGCGGCTGGAGCCGTTAAACGATTTGAGATGCGAATGATTGGATCGGTTCTCCTTAGAACTCATCAATGACAATTACAATGACAATGACAATGACGATAATGATGAGTATGTTTCACGTTTCATAAATTATTTTACTTTATGTATAGATAGATGAATGAATCGAGTACATTTTGTTATTGGTAATTAAGAAGGTACAAGTGACAATTTGTTTGTTAACTTTCTCTATTTCGTCTATGTATTTATTCATTTGTTAATTTTATTTTTTAAACAATACTAATAGCAAAAAAAGGGTCCATGTTGTTTCGATTTTAATATTTAGGTAAGTAAAGCAGGGATCATTGAATGAATTTTAAGGCTCCGTTCCAAAGCTGTTATTTGGAAAGAAAGGAATTGATTTGGAAGGAGATTAAAATTACAAATGCGTTCCCTAGTTTTGACAGAAAAGAAAAGGAAGGGAATGGACGGGTATTTTACTCTTCATCTCTTCCTTCCAAATTAGAAGTATTTGAAATCTCTTCATTTCCTTTCCTTTATAAAGAACTAGGAACAGACCCTAAGCGTTTTAATGACCAAATTAAAAATAAGTGGAGACGTACCGGCCCCACTACCTTTATGAAGCACTGGATCGAGTAGCTATTCTTAAAATCAAAGATGCTTCTGTTACAAAACTAAACGGTCAAGATACGATGACCATCACGATCGATTTCTCTAAATATTATTAAAAATAATTGTAATTATACGAGTAATTGATTATGATAACGATAGATTATGATTTTAAGAAAGTGAGTTAAAGTTAGTGCATCTACTTTGCGTTATTCCCAACCAACAATAATAAAAATAATATAATCATGGATGTTTCAAAATTAATCGTAAGGTTTTAACTTCATCCAATTAGATATGATTCAAGTTGCTAAGAATGAAATTTAATTGGCTAACAGTTTATTATATCAAACAGTCGTTCACTTGAGGAGAAGGTTGAGGCCTATTGTCCACGTATCAGTGAATGAGATCGTTTATATCTTGTTGTTGGAAAGATTGATGCCCTATTGTCTGTCTTAAGATTTCGTCGCTTCTAAGAATCGTGCGGCTAGCTTGGGTCACGATCCTAAAACAAACAAAATGTAAAAATTTATCCATGAAGAGATATCCAAGCGATCTAAATAGTAAGAAACGTTTTTGAATCTCTGATTTTGAACGGGTAGACTAATGTTACAACTAAGTCGCCAATGGTCTCTACGAATTCGATGGTGTACGTTAATCACCTTAGGAGCATCCATACGGCGTGGGATAAAGTGTTCTTAGCGGCAAATGTGTTGCCGAAAGTTGTTGAAGGTGTAAGCGATGATTTGATGGTTCATCTTGATTCTGAGCAGAACCTACCTTCCCACCTAGATTTGTGCCTTCTATTTCTAATCGTCAAGATCAGTGGCGGAAGGTGAAAAATTTTTCTAGGATGGCCCAATAGAGTAAAATATGCATAAATGAAGTTTGGGATGACCCAATAGAGTAAAAAAAAAAAATTAGCCCATAGAATATTAATAGAAGTCCACTAGTAGCCCAAAATTCTAGAATGGCCATGGCCCTCCTACACCCAAAGGAGGATCCGCCTCTGGTCAAGATGGGCCGATTAGTGGAAACAAAAGTCATGTTGTTCCTGGTCGAAAGTGCCTACTATTGGTTCGTATGATATTTAAAGGGTTAAGGCTATTAAATAGCTATATATTTTTTTGTTCCAATGTAGGCTATATACCCATAAAATACTATTGTAGGCTATTTACTTTGAAAAGTGTGTTAATGTAAACAAAAGGTGACCGGTTACCTGCTAGACTGGTTAAACTGATTATTTGTCTTTTTTTTTTAGCAGCCCCTTAGAACCATCAGCTTACCATCAACACCATCTTTGAGCAAACTGAAATCGATTAATACCAATAAAGATGTACAGATATGGAACAATGTTGTATTTGATAATGTCAGTGATTCAAAGTGTTTCAAATCGAATAATTTGATCAAATCACCATCTTTGTTGTTGAAGAAACCACTTGTTTCTATAAACCCATGTTCCGATTCTTTTGATTCTTCATTTTCTAATAAAGAGAATCAGAGCCCAATAGGGTTATCAAATACCTCTGTTCTTGTTCACCAATTGAAACAGAAACCCAAACCCTTGAAGAATCTTGAAATTGGGAAGGAAGTTAAGATTCGGGAAGAGAAGACTGATGAAGTGATCGAAATTGAGAAAGAAATTAGTAGATTGTATGCGAAAGTTGAATCAATTCGATCAAAGAAAGCGGCACACGGAAAGAAAATAAGATTCTTGAAAACAGGGGAAGAAAGTGGCTGCTAAGTTTCTCGAGCCTATTAAAGATTCAAGTGTCAAGAAGATGGAAGAATCTGGTTTTTCTAAACCGAAGAGTCAAAGAAGTGGTTTTAGTTTGGGACCAAATGAGATCATGAATGCATCGAATTCCAAAGAAAATCTTGTTTCTGGAAATTAGATGATATTGAAGAAGAAAACTATGGGTTTTGATGTCTTAATTTTCAGTTTTAAGGTACTTTAGCCACCAACCACCGTAGCTCAGCCGTCACTCTGCCGGAATCCACAAAAATCATTCGTAACACACTTTTTTAAAAAGTACATAGCCTACAATAGTATTTTTATGGGTATATAGCCTACATTGAAAAGAAAAAAAAAGTATATAGCTATTTGGTAGCCTCCCTATTTAAAATGGGCTGGTAGAGACTGTTGTTCATGGCCGGAAGTTTGTGCAAGTGGGCCAATAACTGATGTTGGAGGGCTGTTAGTGATACAGTGGTTGTGTTGCCTGGTAAAAGGGGAAAATGTAACGACCCAACCCGTTATCCTACCAAAAACACGCCTTAATTTTTTTTTTCTGAAACAACACATCTAGACGGCGTCCAGTTATCTGGACGACGTCCAGCAGAGAAGACCAGGACGGCGTCCGAGCTATTTGGACGGCGTCCAAATGAACTGTAAGTTACTGATCAGTTTGTCAAATACACGCGGACGAAAAACCCGCTTTCCGACACTTTTAAACTAAACGGTTTCCACAACATGTTAATAATAATTAAACTAAGGGTTTTCCATAATAAAAATCGAGTTTTACATTACCGGGCCCACATCGACCCATATTACGACAAGTGACCATTTCGACCCATTTTAGTTTTAATACAAAACATAGACCGAGCATGGTGATTGGGGATACGCTACCCGATCCTAAACAATCCAAAAGCACGATCTTCTAAAGCAACTACGCGAGTCCACTAGTTCCCACGCTTACCCGAGCCACCGCATCCATGCAAATCTATAAAAAGGAAACAACGAGAGGGTAAGCTAACGCTTAGTGAGTGAGAATATACTACATACATATATATGCATAAAATTGACACGCCACACAATGATAATAAAATAACGCATACCAGAGCATCCAAGCATAAAGGCAAGCTAAGCTAAGCATACCGTACGATCACTAAGCAACAAGTTAAAATAACAACAAATATAAGTTCACCAACGACGATGTGAACAACGCCAATAAGCTACACCCGGAGGTTTAGCTACATCACAACAATACGACAATATATAAAACAATATACAAACGTCCAAGGTTAACCCCTTAACCCAATACCGGAACCGACTACCAATTACCAACATGAAGATTGGCCGAACTACACGAGCCTTAGTAAATCCGCATCCACACGAGACTACTATCTTCAATACCACAACAAACATCGAGGTTGGCCGAACTACAAGAGCCTTAGTAAATTCGCAACCACACGAGATCACTACCTCAATAAGATGACCTAACTACACGCGTCATCGTGAATCCAAACTACACGAGACTCACTTTCTCAATAAGATGACCGAAACTACACGCGTCATCGTGAATCCGCATCCACATGTGATCCACTTCTCCAATCACAACTTAATACCAACCCTTCGCCATTGGGGTTGTATAATCCACATCACAAGCATATGTGATAATGTACACAAAGTGTGCACCTCGCCAAAGGTGGTCAACCAAAAACGCACAACCGTGCTAATTGGACTCATACACAATTTCATCAAATCCACATATATGTGAAGTGAGCTCTATAGCCGAGAATCACTTCACCCGACCCTCACCCATCCTACATATACATATGCACATAGGATATTAACACTCACCTTGTCGCTTTGATGAATGTTACCGAATTAATCCGCAACTTGCCGATGAAATGTACCTATTCCATTATCACAATACAAACAACACAATTAGGGTGGACTTACAAACCAACCCAAATCACACTTAGTGCAATTTCGACCCAAATGCACTTCCAAACACAAACCGTGCCCAAACTAACCAATAATCATTAACATAAGTGAAAATGGTCCTAATACGCCAATTAAACCCGAACACAAGTGTTAAACACTCGTCTCGCCCAAAATGACACCAAACCCTAATTTTGACCCATTTCAAAATTAGTCAACCAAATGCCCAAAATGGGTTCCAACACTTCCATAATCACTAACACTAGTGATTATACCCATTAATAGTCACCACAAACCCACTTCATCATCTAAAAGGGTTTTATAACTAATCAAGCTCAAACCCTAACATTGAATCTCAAATCAAACAATGAAACTCGGAGTTAGAACTTACCAATACTACCACAACGTAGCCGTGAACGAGATGAACAACTTTAGAACCCGAGCTTTGGCGAGAATCCGACTCATTCCTCTCCAAATCAACCTCTCTCTCTCTCTAAACTCTTACTCTCTATCTAGATATGGTTGAGAGTGTTTGTGTTGGTGAAGATAAGGTTGAATGAGCTCAACCTTGCCCATTTGTGGCCTAAAACCGGCCACCAAGTGAAAAGACCAACATACCCCTTTCAAAATCTAAAAACTACACAGCTGGCCTGTTAGACCATTTGGACGGCGTCCCACGCTTCACTACTGGACAGCGTCCCACGCTTCACTACTGGACGGTGATGTCAAAGCTAAGCGGTATAAAATACTATTAAATTTTACAAGGAAATACTATTAAATACGATACAATTTTACACAAGATATTTATTTATTTATAGAATGGATATACTTAAACCTTGCTACAACACTTATAGGCAGTGTACCTAATCGTACAGTAGTGTAGTTTTTAGTAAGTCCGGTTCGTTCCACAGGGAAATCTTTAAACAAAGCTTAACGCTATATTAGTTTACTTTTATAAAAATACAAATATATATATAAGTAATATTATTATTATAAAGGGGGGTTTTTTTACCGTTTAATGACCGGTTTGTCGATTTTAAAACTTTAGTCGCAGTTAAAACCAAATGTAAAATAATAAATAAATACAAGACTTATTTTAAAGCGTAAAGTAAATAACGATAATGAAATTGCGAATAATAAAAGTGCGATAAAATAAACTTGCGATAATTAAAAGATGCGATAATTAGAAGTGCAATTAAATATAAAATAAAGGAAATTAAATATGAAATAAAAGAATTATGCTTATTTAAACTTCCGTAATCATGATGTTTGACGTGTTGATTTTAGTTTTATGCCCATGGGTTAATTGTCCTTTGTCCTGGATTATTTAATATGTCCATACGGATTTGTCCATAATAGTCCATCAGTCATAAATATAAAGAGCGAAAGCCTTCGTCAAATTATTCTTATTCCCGAAGTCAAATATTCCAACTAATTGGGGATTCGAATTGTAACAAGGTTTTAATACTTTGTTTAATGAATACACCAGGTTATCGACTGCGTGTAAACCAAGGTTTTACTACTTTGTTAACAATTACACCAATTACCCTTGAATGTAATTCACCCCTGTTTCAACAAGTCTATTAACTATTAATCCAGTTCCGTATCCGGTAAAATGAATAATTATTGGTATTTATAGATATCCCGCCCACCGTACCCAGTCAAGCGTATGTGATTATATATAAATACATCGAATTATAAGTTTGTATATTAAATTAACAAGGTATTGTTGAATTAATATAAAACCCATTAATAACCCATAGTCTAATTTCCACAAGTGTCGTTCTTTTATCCAAACCCCAATTATGGTACAAAGCCCAATTACCCAATTTTAGTAATTAGCCCAACATCATGATTACTTCGGATTAAATAAGCATAATAATAACTTAGCTACGAGACATTAAATTAAAAAGGTTGAACATAACTTACAATGATTAAAAATAGCTTAGCGTTACACGGACAGAATTTCGACTTACACCCTTACAACATTCGCTAACATACCCTTATTATTAGGATTTAAAATTAAAATTAAAATTAAAATTATAATATATATATATATATATATATATATATATATATATATATATATATATATATATATATATATATATATATATATATATATATATATATATATATATATATATATATATTACGTATATATTGAGAGAAGAAGGAAAAAAATGATAAAAATGATCAGAATTCGGTTTGCTTTATAGGGAGTTTCAAAACTTGGGGCTCCGCGACTCGCGGCCCTTTTGGCCTTCAAACTCCGCGAGTCGCGGAGATTGAAATTACAGCTCAGTCCCTTTTGGAGTCTTTCTTGCCGACGGTTTTAAATATTAATATAATATATAAATAATTATAAGAATTATTTAAATATTATATTATATTTATGTGCATAGTTGCCTTGTAATTTTTAGTCCGTTGCGTCGAGCGTTGAGAGTTGACTCTGGTCCCGGTTCCGAATTTTCGAACGTCCTTGCGTACAATTTAATATCTTGTACTTTGCGATTTGAATCTTGTACTCTTGTAATTTCGAGACGTTTCTTATCAATAATTGGAACCTCTTTGATTGTCTTTTGTACTTTTGAGCTTTTTGGTCGTTTGCGTCTTCAATTCGTCGAATATGTCTTTTGTCTTTACCTTTTATTATTTAAACGAATATTACTTGTAAATAGAACAATTGCAACTAAAAGCTTGTCTTTCTCGAGGAATAATGCTATGAAATATATGTTCATTTTTAGCATTATCAAATATTCCCACACTTGAGCGTTGCTTGTCCTCAAGCAATATCGTCTTGAAATACTAGAATCACTTCTTTATTCTTCACACTTTGTACATCAGTGATTTCTATACGGCGGTATAAACAATGGTAGTAACGATATGGTTTACAGTCCCACATGACTATAAAAATTTAGATCCATTAAGGAAATTGGATCTTTATGAAAACATTTGATCTTTTGAAAATTAAATCTAGTTTTTACCCTAGATAAGTTTTCCGGAATAACCCTTCACCGGTGTTTGCAAAATATTTTTGTGGTTTTGGTGGGTTTCAGATTTGAAAATTTTAGCTCAAAACTTATGGTTTTGTGTCACCCACTTGCTAACCTTGTATTTGGAAAGCAACACGTCCAGTTTACTTGTCCCGTATATTACCTTTCGGTAAACTACCGTCCGATTGTAAAGGAAAGCGTTGAACAAGCAACTGTTAAGGCAATGTCCCCTGACATGCTTTTAATTATGGTCTATAACGTGTCGGACGCAATTACTATCCTTGGTAGGAGCAATAGTAAGGCTCACCCTTATAATTTTTCGGTCTGGCACAAGGTCCTGTCCTTGACCACTATGTAACCACCGTTCTTACGGTTGACACCCGATTTGGTTCAGGTGACCTAATGAATTCCAGGTGAATTCCTAGGATTTTACGTTCAATGGTAATGAACGCATTGAAAATAGGGTTTTCAGAAAACAAATCGGTTTTATTTTTGATCAAAATATTTTCTCGTTCAAGCTCGAGTTTAGATATCATTGAATTCCATGAGTTTGTAATTCTCAATCTTTAAGGTCAATCTCAAGGATTGAGTAATATCAGGCTTAAAAGCTGATTTTTGATCTTTTAAGGAGATTATCCTTTCTGGGGATCTGATTCATTAGTCTTATCCAGCTAATTTGCATGGTGCCCCCCCATTTTACGAGATAAATCCTTCTCATGGTTAGGATAAATCTGACCACTTGGCGACCCTGTTTAATACTGAGGTCCGTGGATTTACTGCTGATTTTAGTGATGACTTTTCTAGATTTTTCGTCAACCTACAGCTGGTCTGGACGACAACTTCATGACCTAAATCAAGAAGCGCGTTTCTTTTTCGGAAGACTTTACTTCCTTTTAATGATGGAATTGATTCATCGTGTAGATCCATCTTTCTTACAGTAAATCAGGTAAAACCTTTTAGTTTAGTCCAAAGCAAAAGTATTTTCAGTTATTTGTTACAGATATATGTGACATATGTTTAAGATAACTTGGTAAATTTTCCCACACTTGACTTTTATTTTCCTTTTTATCGTCCTCCATTCCATTTTAAATGAATTTTAACATTTTGATTTGTTTCTCAATTTATGTCCTTTTCTGAGGTAACAATAATTTCGGTGTTAAAACCTAGTTTTATTGTTCATAAATATGTATAAACATGATTTTAAGTTCATTTAATTGAAAATTTTTAAAAATTTTACTAGAATTGGGTAGTCAGTATATAAAACTAGGGCTGTTCTTTATTATCAGAGAGCACTAGATTCTAATACAACTACTGCTTTACTAGTATTTTTAATGGTAACCAAGTGTATAAAGTAAAAAATTTTAAAATCTGAAAGAATTTAACCCCTTCCCACACTTAAGATCTTGCAATGCCCTCATTTGCAAGAAATCAGTAACAATTTAAATTATTGAGGGTGATTTGTGTGAAATTGATTAAATTTTACCAAAGTTTCCAAATATATTGGCGTTTGTTTGCTGAATGATAAATGGTGCACATCATTTGTTCATTCCATCTTGTTGTTATTTCACATATATTTTGCATCTTGTCGTCAAAATTAGTTGCTTTTTGCTGAACTTAATGCCAGTCTTTGAAAATGCGTTGTTTTACCCTGTTGTGTACATAAGATAAACTGCAAACATATATACATATTTTTGAAGTTTGGTATATTACCCCACATTCAAAAATTATTAAAATCTAGGAATAAAAGTTAGAAAATTATAAAAAACTATTACACTATTAACATAATATTAAACGTATCAACATTACAAATTACAAAATAAATAAAACTAAGTAGACTAAGGATGATACTGATACCAATAGGGGTTCCAAGCATAACCATAGGTGCTATAGAATGCTTCAGCAGGGTTATATGTACGATACGGTGGTTGCATCTCTATAGACCAGGGAGGGAATATGGGTTTCGGAGTAGGAATATAGTTTCTACCTATATGTTGGCAATAAGCTATGATTTGGTTTTGATGAACTTGCCAATCTTCAAATGCTCTCTGTCTAGCATTTTCGTACTCCTGTGCGGCTATAAACCTTTGCATTTCTTGCATCTCATTTCCCCCTCCTACATTACCTTGCTGTTGGTTTCTCTCAACCTGTGGATGTCTACCATGGTATTGTACTGCGGCGTTATTTCGCCTCTTCAAAACTTTCGCACCATGGTATACATTTAAACCTATAGTATCGCAGGGTTCTGGTTCTTCTACTAATAATCCCCCCCGACTTATATCCACACCGAGATATTCAGCAATCAAAGTAATAAAAATACCACCTCCTATTATGCTATGTGGTCTCATCCCCCTAACCATAGCTGATAAATAATAACCCACACAATAAGGTATACTTACAGCGCTTTGTGGGTCTCGAATACACATATGGTAAAACAAATCCTGTTCATTTACCTTTTCCTTGTTCTTACCTCTTTGTGTAATCGAATTAGCTAAAAACCTATGAATCACTCTTAATTCAGCTCTATCTATATCCAAATAAGAGTAATTTCCCCCTTTGAATCGGTGATGGCTTGTCATTTGACTCCATACACCGTGTGTATCAAAATTTTCATCTATCTTTCTACCATTTAGTATCAACCCTCTACAATCGGCAGATGCTAACTCCTCAGGCGTATATATACGTAAAGCCTGAGCCAAGTCTAGTAAAGACATGTGGCGCATCGAACCTCCTAACAAAAATCTAATAAAAGATCGATCGGTTAAACTAGCTACCCGATCATTCAACTCTATACTACACAACAATTCTTCACACCATACTTTATATACAGGTCTACGCATGGTGAATAAACGTACCCAGTCATTAAAAGTAGAATTACCATACCTCTGTACAAGTAATTCTCTAATTGGCCCGGCCAATTCTACAGCTTCTAAGGGTCCCCATTCTATGACCCTAGGTACCTCAACAACTTTGGAATGAAGAGTATGCAAACCCCTTTGATATTTTGGATAATCAATCCAAAGTCTGTCAAATCTCAGGTTCGGGTGCAACTCTTCCAAGTGCATATCAGAAAATGTCATGACTGGATGAGGTATATCCTGCTTGTAGTAGTTATCCACCTCCTGTTGTTCCGCATTCTCAGCAGGAGCATTGCGGGCTTGGGATGAAGATTCACCCCTTTCAGTCTGCAAAACACATCAAACACAATTTTTGTGCATCCAAATATGCATTAGTATCAGCAAAATCATCAATCAAAATAATTACAATGATATGATCAATTTATATCAAACTTAAGCTCATTTTCATATTTTCATCAAATCTACACTTTTTCAAATAAGCATATACGAAAATGTTCGCCAAGTTCATAAGCATTCAACTCAAATAACATGTCAAAATAATCATTACTAGCAATTAAACAAGTTTCAAATGGCATTATCTCTCAAAAATCAAGTTCATGAATTTTAGACTTGAAAAAGTCCACTTTAATTCTCAAAATCATGTTTAGGCTCAAAGTTTGGATCATTTAACTACCTAAACATGTTACACTACTTAATTTAGCAACAATTCATGACAAAAATCGGCCATAACCTGTTTATATCAAAAAGCCCCAAATTTGCTCAAGAACACAAACCCTAGATTACTCAAAATTTGAAGTTTAAGGCTTCTAATCATGTTAAACAGCATCAATCTAGGTTATACAAGCATAATACATAAACAATTTAAGCATAATTACACTAAAAAGCATCAAAATCAAATTGGGAAAAAAATTGCTCAAGAACACTAATTTCGGATTAAATGGTGTTTAAGTGTAGAAATTTACCGTTTTTCTTGAGTAATTCCTTGATAGCATCCTTCTCAACATGATTTTAGTAAAAGATTTGATGATTAACGGTTAAAAATTGTGATTTTGGGGTGTATTTTTCGGGGTTTTTTTGCAGTTTTGTTTTCGGCTGTTCTTTGCTGTGTTTTACTTGTGGTGTGTGGACTGAGCTGTTTAGCTCGATTTTATTTTTTCTGTATTTCGATCCTCCCGCGACTCGCGGCATTTAAGCCTTCAAACTCCGCGAGTCGCGGAGTTTGGTTTTTTTTTTTTTTTAAATCTTATACTAATTAAAACAATTAAGTAATTAATTTTAAAATTTTGTTTCTCTTGTTATTTAGGACGAGGTCGTTTCGGATCGATGTCCTAGTCCGTCCTTCGACAAAATTTTAAAATTTGTCTTTTTGTAGCGATTGTTTTAAAAGCTAAGATTTTTGGGTTTTTTTTATTGTTTTTGGCATACTTTAATTCAATAAGATTAAAAATAATGATAATAAAAGTTCTCGTCCCTCCGTTGGGTAAAGCAATTTCGGTTCAAAGACCTAGTCTTCAACTTACGATGAATTTTAAAAATCATATTTTTAACTAAATGAGATAAAGTAAATTTTTGTTTTTAAATTCACACAATTTAAATATAAAATTCAAAATTAATATTAAAATTCACACCAAACTTAATATTTAAAATGCATAAAATTAAAAATTTATATTTTAATAATTAAAAAAAAAAAATTCACACCAAACTTAATTTAAAAATTCATATTATAAATTCACACCAAACTTATATTAATTTTTCAAATATTTACAATTTTAAATATATTGTTTTTACAAAGTTTACAATATTAATTTAAGATTTAAATATTAATTTTAAAAATATGGTAAAAATAAAATTAAAAATCTTTTTGGATTTTTATCCTACTTTAATCAATCAAATATTATCAAAAATATACGCCCCTCTTTTCGGTAAAGTAATTTCGGTTCCAAGACCTAATTTAACTCATGACGAATTTTTGAAATATTTTGGGTTGATTGATTAAAGATATTTATACCTTAAGAATAAACGTTAAATTTCGCAGTGATGTAATAAATTTTTTGAATGATATCAATAATTTCGGTCACCAAACCTAATTTTATTCAATACCAATTTAATACTTTATAGCGAACAAATTAGCGTTTATTATCAAAAGGTTAAAAATAAAAAAAAAATAAAATAAAAACTGTACAAACATACCTGTGAAATAGATTTCTTAGTTATATGATCTATCCCATTCATAAGATAGTCGGTTTAATTGGTTTTCCATGGCTACATAGGCGTAACCTCGAGCATTCAGTGTCTTTTCTTCTAAACATATGAACGGTCCGTCTCTGCATAAAGTAACAAATTCGGTATTTGAATAGGTTTGATTATTTGAATATTTACCTCCATGTGACCATTTTCCGCATTTGTGACATCTTTCTAGGTGTCGTGCTCTTCTTTTTGCTGCGGATTTTGATTTTCCTTTACCAAATTGTAACTTATTATCTTCGCATCTGGATTCTTTTCTAACTCCGTCCATTCTTTCTCTGATTACTGATACTATTTCACTCGGAAGTGTGTCATTATTACATTTAGTGATCAAAGTATGTAGCATTAGACCATGGTTTAGTTCACAGGTAGTCTTCATTTTGTAAAAACCTAAAAAAATTAAAAATTCAGAATGGGGGGAGAAGACTAGTTCTTTAGGGTCTGCTAGGGAAAGACCATTCGGGTTCCATTTTCGAGAACTACACGAAAACAGACAATCTAACTCTAACAGAAATACATATTATCCTTTAAAGACTTGATTCTCCCCACACTTAGTTAGCTGTGGTGTCGAAATTGTGATTAACTTCGTTGTCGACTTCCATCGGACCATGTATGTAATGTTTAACTCTGTGACCATTAACTTTAAATTCAATCCCATTTGAATTTATTAATTCTATTGTTCTGTATGGGAAAACTCTTTTGACTATGAATGGTCCAGACCATCTTGATTTCAATTTTCCAGGAAATAGCTTGAATCGTGAATTGAAAAGAAGAACTCTGTCTCCTTCTTTAAATTCTTTTGAACTTCTGATTCTTTTATCATACCATTTCTTCGTTCTTTCTTTATAGATTAACGAATTTTCGTATGCTTCATGTCTTAATTCTTCTAATTCGTTTAGTTGACTTAATCGTAGACGTCCGGCTTCATGTAAATCAAGATTACATGTCTTCAAAGCCCAAAATGCTTTGTGTTCAATTTCTACTGGAAGATGACATGCTTTTCCATAAACAAGTCTAAAAGGTGTGGTTCCAATTGGAGTTTTGTAGGCTGTTCTAAAAGCCCAGAGTGCATCCTCCAATTTAATGGACCATTCCTTCGGATTTGATCCTACGGTTTTCTCTAGAATACGTTTTAAAGCTCGGTTGGTATTTTCAACTTGTCCACTTGTTTGTGGATGATATGCGGTGGAGATTTTATGAGTTACTCCATATCTTTTAAGAACTTTCTCAAGTTGATTATTACAGAAATGGGTACCCCGATCACTTATTAAAGCTTTCGGTGTTCCAAACCTTGCAAAAAGACGTTTTAAAAAGTTGACTACAACTCGTGCATCGTTAGTTGGGAGAGCTTGTGCTTCCGCCCATTTAGATACATAATCAATGGCTACGAGTATATATAGATTATTATGAGATTTTGGAAATGGACCCATAAAGTCAATACCCCAAATGTCAAATACTTCACATACTTGGATAACATTTTGTGGCATTTCATCACGTTGACTTATTTTTCTGGCCCTTTGACAAGCATCACAGGATTTGCAAAGAAGGTGTGCGTCTTTGTAAATTTGTAGGCCAATAGAATCCAGCATCATAAACTTTTCTTGCTGTTAGTTGAGGCCCATAATGCCCTCCTGTTGGTCCTGTGTGACAATGGTTTAATATTTTACTAGCTTCATCTCCAAATACACATCGGCGTATTATTCCATCTGGACAACTTTTAAACAAATGTGGATCTTCCCAAAAATAGTGTTTTATATCACTGAAGAATTTCTTTCGTCTTTGGTACGATAATCCTTTTTCAAGGAATCCACATACTAAGTAGTTTGCATAGTCTGCAGACCATGGAATTTCTTTATAATCTATCTTCAATAGATATTCATCAGGAAAGTTGTCTTGTATGGCCGATTCATTTAGAACTTCTTATTCGGGATTTTCAAGACGAGAAAGATGATCAGCGGCGAGATTTTCTGCTCCTCTTTTATCTCGAATTTCAATATCAAACTCTTGTAAGAGTAAGATCCAACGGATTAATCTTGGTTTAGCATCTTGTTTTGAAAATAGGTATCTAAGAGCAGAATGGTCGGTATAGACCACCGTTTTTGCTAGAACGAGATATGTTGTCAAAAGCAAAGACAATAGCAAGGAGTTCATTTTTAGTAGTTGTATAGTTCGTTTGTGCTCCTTGTAACGTCTTACTAGCATAATATATAGGTTGAAATCGTTTTTCAATCCTTTGTCCTAAAACGGCTCCCATTGCAAAATCACTTGCATCGCACATTAGTTCAAATGGTAGATTCCAATTTGGTGTTATCATGATCGGCGCATTAGTGAGTTTTTCTTTAAGAATATCAAAAGATTTGATACACTCATCTGAAAAGATGAATGAAGCATCCTTTTCTAGGAGTTTATTCATAGGAGTGGCAATTTTAGAAAAATCTTTTATGAAACGTCGGTAAAAACCGGCATGCCCTAGAAAACTCCTAACTCCTCTAACATTGGTGGGATGTAGAAGTTTAGCAATTACATCTACTTTAGCTCTATCCACTTCAATTCCTTCTTTTGAAATTTTATGTCCAAGAACGATGCCTTCTTTAACCATGAAATGGCATTTCTCCCAATTAAGAACTAGATTTGATTTTTCGCATCTAATAAGCATTCGTTCCAGATTAACTAGACATGATTCAAATGTATCACCGAAGACTGAAAAGTCATCCATGAAAACTTCCATGCATTCTTCTATCATGTCGTGAAAAATCGCCATCATACACCTTTGAAAGGTTGCAGGGGCGTTGCAAAGTCTAAATGGCATGCGTTTGTAAGCAAAAGTACCATAAGGGCACGTGAATGTGGTTTTCTCTAGATCTTCGGGTGCTATTGGAATTTGAAAATATCCGGAAAATCCATCTAGAAAACAATAGTAACTATTTCTGGCTAATCTTTCCAACATTTGATCTATGAAAGGTAAGGGAAAGTGATCTTTTCTGGTGGCGTCATTTAATTTTCTATAATCAATACACACACGCCATCCTGTTACAGTCCTAGTAGGAATAAGCTCATTTTTCTCATTTGTAATGACAGTCATGCCACCCTTCTTAGGCACGCATTGAACTGGGCTTACCCATGGACTATCAGAGATTGGATATATTAGACCTGCATCTAGCAGTTTAATAATCTCTTTCTTAACTACATCTTGCATATTAGGATTTAGTCTTCGTTGGCGTTGCACATACGTTTTATGACCTTCTTCCATAAGGATTTTATGTGTGCAATACGAAGGACTTATTCCTTTAATATCATGAATCTTCCATGCAATAGCTGGTTTATGAGCTTTCAACACAGAAATGAGTTGTGATTTCTCATTTTCAGTAAGAGAAGACGATATTATTACAGGTAATTCAGATTCACCATGTAAATAAACATATTCCAAATGGTTTGGAAGTGGCTTTAACTCTAATTTCGGAGGTTCTTCTATCGATGATTTGTATCGATATCTGTCTTCTTCTTTTAGCATTTGAATTTCTTCTGTTGTTGGTTCATATCCATTAGCTATAAGTGTAGCTAACATTTCAGCTTCATCAATTGGTTCATTACCTTCTCCTAAAGAACATTCTCCTGTTCCTTGTAATTCTGGGAATTCTTCTAATAATTCTGCATGTGCATCTATAGTTTGAATATAATAACATGTATCATCTGCAGATTGTGGTTGTTGCATTGCTCTATCAACTGAAAAGGTAACACTCTCATCCTCTATACTTAGGGTCAATTTCTTACCGAACACGTCTATCATTGCTTTAGCCGTGTTTAAGAATGGTCTTCCTAATATGAGAGGAACTTGAGAATCTTCTTCCATGTCCAGAACAACAAAATCTACTGGAAATACTAAAGTACCAACTTTAACTAGCATGTTCTCCATTATCCCTCTAGGATATTTTATTGATCTATCGGCTAGTTGTATGCTTATTCTGGTTGGTTTCAATTCTCCAAGGTCTAGTTTAGCGTATAGTGAATACGGCATTAGATTTATACTAGCACCTAAGTCTGCCAATGCTTCTATTGAACTAAGACTACCCAGAAAACATGGAATTGTGAAACTTCCTGGATCAGATAGTTTTTCTGGTATCTTATTCAACAGCACTGCTGAACAATTAGCATTCATGGTAACAGCCGAGAGTTCTTCCATTTTCTTTCTATTTGAGATTAGATCTTTCAAGAATTTAGCATATCTAGGCATTCCTGAAATCACATCAATGAAAGGAAGATTTACATTTATCTGTTTAAACATATCCAAGAATTTGGATTGCTCAGCTTCAAGTTTTTCTTTCTTCATTTTACTCGGGTAAGGAAGTGGTGGTTGGTATGGTTTAACATAAGGTTTAGCCTTAACTGTGTTATCTTCATTAACCTTTTCAACTACCGGTTCTTTTTCCTTATCTTGATCAGGTTGTGGTTCTTGTGGAGTAGGAATAGCTTCATCAGAAGTTACAGGTATTTCAGGTGGTTTAAGTATTGTACCACTTCTTGTTGTAATAGCTTTAGCTGTTTCATTCCGGGGGTTAGCATTTGTATCACTAGGTAGACTTCCCGGTTTTCTTTCACCTATTAACCTTGCTAGGTTACTTACTTCTTGTTCCAGATTTTGAATAGAAGCTTGTTGATTTCTAAATGCTTGAGCGTTTTGTTCATTGGTTTGTTTCTGAGATGTGAAAAACTGCGTTTGAGTTTCAACTAGCTTCGTCATCATATCTTCTAAATTTGGCTTTTTATCATCGGTTCGTTATGGTGGTTTGTTTTGAAAATTAGGTCTTTGCTGGTTGTAAGTATTATTGGATACTTGTTGATTGCTAGGACCTTGTTGGTTGTTGTATGGAATATTTCTGTTATAATTCTGGTTTTGATTGTAAATTGGTCTTGGCGGTTGATAATTATTCTGATAATTATTTCCAGGCCTTTGGTTTATGTATGAAATATTCTCTCTTTGTTCCATTGTTAATTCAATACTGAGACAATCTTTTGTCAAATGTGGTCCTCCACACTGCTCACAACTAATTCGTATTGAGTGAATATCTTTAGTCATCTTTTCCATTCGTCTCTCGACAGCATCTATCTTTGCGGAAATGGAATCTAAATCATGGCTAGAATCGGCTCTAGCTGCTTTAGATGATCTAACGATATCTTTTTCTTGGTGCCACTCATGTGAGTGGGAAGCAGTGTTATCAATAATTTTGTAAGCATCAGTTTCGGTTTTCTTCATAATAGAACCACCAGCTGCTATATCTATGTCTTTCCTTGTAGTGATGTCGCATCCTTGGTAGAATATTTGTACTATTTGACAGGTGTCTAAACCATGTTGCGGACATCCTCTTAACAACTTTCCATATCTTGTCCACGCCTCATATAGAGTTTCATTCGGCTTCTGTGTGAACGTAACAATTTCTGCTTGAAGTCTTACGGCTTTAGATGCAGGAAAGAATTGTTTAAGAAATTTTTCAACTAAAACATCCCATGTATCAATCGCCCCTTCAGGTAACGATTCCAACCAATCTTTGGCTTCTCCCTTTAAAGTCCAGAGAAATAACATGAGATATATCTGTTCATCCTCTACTTCTCGGATTTTAAATAGTGTGCAGATCCTATTAAAGGTACGTAGATGTTCATTTGGATCTTCCTTCGGCGCACCACTAAATTGGCATTGATTAGTCACCATGCGTAGAATTTGTCCTTTGATTTCATAATCTGGCACATTAATGTCTGGATGAGTAATTGCGTGACCTTGGCCAGTGCGTTTAGCTCTCATTCGGTCTTCCATACTTAAAGGTTCCAGATTCTCCATAATTGAATTTGTTGAATCGGAATCACTAGAGGATTCTGATTTAATGGTTCGTTCCTCAACAATCTCTGTTTGAATGATTGGTGGTTCCGGAGGAAAGATTAGTGGTTCAGCATCTACGAATCGTTCCTGAATATTCTCCGGATTCTCAATTGTGAGGTCGGGTTCAAAAAATGGATTATCGGAAATTTGAACTGAAGTACTTGGTCGAATGGATGACGATTCTAAAGAAAAATCAACGGCGGTAATATTTGTTAAATGTTTTGATCTAGTTACAGGTGGTGAACTTCTTGCTCGGTGCATTCACTGAATATCCTATTAGTTTTAAAAAGGAAAGAAAAATTATAATAAGTTATCCAATCAATAGACTTTTCTGATTTTGCCCACGTTTCGAATTGCCAAAAGATGCAGCAGAGGGGCATGATTCGTTTGGTCTCAATATAATTGAGGACTGTTTGGCTCCAATAACCCGGTCCACGTACAAATCCAACTATTACTACGAACCAGAAAATTTTGATGTCTATCAATTTAACCACTTAAAATAAATTTTCGTAATTTTAAGAAAATTTAGATAAGAAGTAGAATAAAAATCTATGTCCTAAAACTAGAATAGCGAGAAATAAGAAAGAAAAAGAGTTCGTCGAAAAAATGTCGAAAAAGAAAAATGGTTGAAAAATAAAAGGTGACGGAAAAATAAAAGAAACTTATAAAACTTAAAAACACTTGACTAACCTAACCTTATTACTACAACTAACTTAAAATTATAATCGCAAATTGAGATTACTAATTGGAATGATAATTGATACATAGGTAAAAGTCGTCTAAAAATATTAAAGCTTACAGGAAAAACTAAATCCTAAATGGAAATAACTTAAAAAGAAACTAAAACTTAAAAAGGCGTCGCAAAATTCTAAAGCACCTAAATCTTAGTCTAAAGAAAAAGCACTTAAGGAATTCTACGGCAAAGCTTAAAAATCTAGAAGTAAAAATAACTATGGCAAAAACTAAGTTTTCAAACTAAATATGGGCTAAAAATACAAATATTACGCTAAAACGATTAAAAAGGGATAAAATATAAAAATATACTAAAAGTTGTAAAAAGTACAATTTTTATAAAAATATTATTTTTATATTATTTTATAAAAGTATTAATTTAAATATATAAATAAAACTAATTAAAACTTAATATAACTAAATGATTAAAATTAAATATTAATTTAATTAAAACATAAATCTTAATTAATTAATAATAATAATTATTACTCCGTATTAATTGCAGTTAGGGTTTCTGGCAGGCGTGTCAGAAAAAGCTCCGCGAGTTGCGGTATTCAATGCAGCAAACCCCGCGAGTCGCGGGGTTCCAAAAATCAACTCAGGTACGTTTTTTTATTCGACGTTTTTTTTTATGTTTTCTAATTTTCTGTTTTTATATAAATAAAAGATATTTAAATAAAACTTATACTAAAATAAAAATAAAGAAACTTATAAAACTTTTAACAAACTCTTAAAAATATATAAATTTTTGTTTTTCTTTTTATATTTTCGAATATTTAAAACGTACTTTTATAAAAACGAATTTTAATAAAAGTAAAATAAAAATCTTTTTTTTTATGTAGCGTTGCGCTTTCGGCTTTTAAGAGGTCTCCGGCAGCGGCGCCAAAAATACTTGATGTCAAAGGTAAGGGGTATAAAATACTACTAAATTTTACAAGGAAATACTATTAAATACGATACAATTTTACACAAGATATTTATTTATTTATAGAATGGATATACTTAAACCTTGCTACAACACTTATAGGCAGTGTACCTAATCGTACAGTAGTGTAGTTTTTAGTAAGTCCGGTTCGTTCCACAGGGAAATCTTTAAACAAAGCTTAACGCTATATTAGTTTACTTTTATAAAAATATAAATATATATATATAAGTAATATTCTTATTATAAAGGGGGGTTTTTTTACCGTTTAATGACCGGTTTGTCGATTTTAAAACTTTAGTCGCAGTTAAAACCAAATGTAAAATAATAAATAAATACAAGACTTAATTTAAAGCGTAAAGTAAATAACGATAATGAAATTGCGAATAATAAAAGTGCGATAAAATAAACTTGCGATAATTAAAAGATGCGATAATTAGAAGTGCAATTAAATATAAAATAAAGGAAATTAAATATGAAATAAAAGAATTATGCTTATTTAAACTTCCGTAATCATGATGTTTGACGTGTTGATTTTAGTTTTATGCCCATGGGTTAATTGTCCTTTGTCCTGGATTATTTAATATGTCCATACGGATTTGTCCATAATAGTCCATCAGTCATAAATATAAAGAGCGAAAGCCTTCGTCAAATTATTCTTATTCCCGAAGTCAAATATTCCAACTAATTGGGGATTCGAATTGTAACAAGGTTTTAATACTTTGTTTAATGAATACACCAGGTTATCGACTGCGTGTAAACCAAGGTTTTACTACTTTGTTAACAATTACACCAATTACCCTTGAATGTAATTCACCCCTGTTTCAACAAGTCTATTAACTATTAATCCAGTTCCGTATCCGGTAAAATGAATAATTATTGGTATTTATAGATATCCCGCCCACCGTACCCAGTCAAGCGTATGTGGTTATATATAAATACGTCAAATTATAAGTTTGTATATTAAATTAACAAGGTATTGTTAAATTAATATAAAACCCATTAATAACCCATAGTCTAATTTCCACAAGTGTCGTTCTTTTATCCAAACCCCAATTATGGTACAAAGCCCAATTACCCAATTTTAGTAATTAGCCCAACATCATGATTACTTCGGATTAAATAAGCATAATAATAACTTAGCTACGAGACATTAAATTAAAAAGGTTGAACATAACTTACAATGATTAAAAATAGCGTAGCGTTACACGGACAGAATTTCGACTTACACCCTTACAACATTCGCTAACATACCCTTATTATTAGGATTTAAAATTAAAATTAAAATTAAAATTATAATATATATATATATATATATATATATATATATATATATATATATATATATATATATATATATATATATATATATATATATATATATATATATTACGTATATATTGAGAGAAGAAGGAAAAAAAATGATAAAAATGATCAGAATTCGGTTTGCTTTATAGGGAGTTTCAAAACTTGGGGCTCCGCGACTCGCGGCCCTTTTGGCCTTCAAACTCCGCGAGTCGCGGAGATTGAAATTACAGCTCAGTCCCTTTTGGAGTCTTTCTTGCCGACGGTTTTAAATATTAATATAATATATAAATAATTATAAGAATTATTTAAATATTATATTATATTTATGTGCATAGTTACCTTGTAATTTTTAGTCCGTTGCGTCGAGCGTTGAGAGTTGACTCTGGTCCCGGTTTCGGATTTTCGAACGTCCTTGCGTACAATTTAATATCTTGTACTTTGCGTTTTGAATCTTGTACTCTTGTAATTTCGAGACGTTTCTTATCAATAATTGGAACCTCTTTGATTGTCTTTTGTACTTTTGAGCTTTTTGGTCGTTTGCGTCTTCAATTCATCGAATCTGTCTTTTGTCTTCACCTTTTATTATTTAAACGAATATTACTTGTAAATAGAACAATTGCAACTAAAAGCTTGTCTTTCTCGAGGAATAATGCTATGAAATATATGTTCGTTTTTAGCATTATCAGACGGCGTCCCCCAAATTGGACGACGTCCCATATAACTGAAAAGGAAACAGGGTCTTACAACTCTCCCCCACTTAGAATCGATCACGTCCTCGTGATCCTCGTCACTTATCCGATCGGACCCCCACTTTATGGTCCTCAAACATACGTTTCAATCCGACTTTCGTCACATGAACCATCAACTCGAAGATTATTCAACTTACCAATTATACACGTGCACGCATTTCGAGACATGCAATGCACATAACATCCGAAAACTACTACAAACGCTTAACATACGCAGAAACATCATGTTTCCTTCCAACTCCTCGAGGCGATTCTTCTCCACGAATCACTTTTAACACTAAATCGTCATTCACGATTTATCAAGTCCACAAATTCGAGCACTAAAACTTGCTCAATCCCTCATATCGGGAAAAACTCAACCAATCTCGTACCGAGGTATCAACTCTTTAGCGTACTCCTAACAAGTACAATGCTAAAGTAACCAAGTTTCGACCTAAGGTCAATAACCCAAACGATGAAGACCGAACAAAAGGAATCCTTACGGATAACACTTATCACTAAACATCCCTCGTAGTGTGCAATACGACTAATACGCAACTATCGTAACATCATAAGCAAACGGCTAAAACCGATAGCGCCCAAAACAACTATGGCAACGCTAATCCCAAGGTGTACAAAATCGACTATTGTCACACCCGTAACAACATGTGAGCGAAACACGGCTATCGCATCACTAATCACGCAACATGGCCCTCACGACCCCACCATCGGCGTATAAAACAACCAATAGTTCACACAACATGGTCCTTATGACCCCACCATTGGCGTATAAAACAACCAATAGTTCACACATCCAACAACATGAAGGCTGGCCGAAAACTACACGCGCCTTAGTGAATTCGAACCACACGCGACTCAACTACCTCCACCTCACAATAATCGGGATTGGCCGAACTACACGCGCCCCAGTGAATCCGAACTACACGAGAGTCACTATCCCAATAGAATGACCGCATCCACACGAGTCATTGTGAATCCGAACTACACGAGACTCACTTCCTCAATATAATGACCGCATCCACACGTGTCATTGTGAATCCGAACTACACGAGACTCACTTCCACAATATAATGACCGCATCCACACGTGTCATTGTGAATCCGAACTACACGAGACTCACTTCCACAATAAGATGACCGAAACTACACGCGTCATCGTGAATCCGCATCCACACGTGATCCACCTCCCAAATCTCAACACAGAAATGGTACTCCCATTCCCCATCGGTACTCGAATTTCCCGATAACGTTATACCATACCGATATAACACTACTCCCATGGTGAAGTTAGCGGACCACGTCAACGGTCATAACTCACCAATCACACACGCTCTTTTGGCCTCATACAACGAGCAGTGTAACATTGCGCACTGCTACACCATAGTGAATCCTAACGGAATACACTAACCATACCCGCGTCATGGTGATACCGGCTCCATGGTTCACACCATACGCATTGTCACGATGCTACCGGCTCCGTGGTTCACATCATAACTCACCCGCACATGCTATGGCACTACCGGCGCCGTGGTTCATACCATAGCACACAACTAATACACTATATACATACATGTATAATCATTCCACCCACTCGAAATCTTTGCATACGCATCATACGTACACGTTCACAACGCCAACACAATCGAGCAAGGACCACCTATATCGCACATAGGCACACACAATAATTCTCTAAAAGAGAATCTGATACGCACATCCCTTAACCGAGGGATCTTACTTGCTCGTCAAACACGTCCGTTATCTCTAAATGAGATTCATCACATTACCACCTCAGTGATAATTTAAATCCAAAACCATAAGTACAATTTATTCTAAATCGTACTTTTACCACAATCGACCAACGTAGGTCTCAACGCTAGCTCCGAATCCATACGAGCATCGTCCAATATCAATACACTAGAACACCTTCGTGCGAGATTACAACTCCCCCACTTGGAACTCCGTTCCATAACCACATCATCGAGATAAAGGTATCTCATGATATACACTTCATAATACCTTGCCCTATCCATGAGCATACAAAGGATTTTAACCTATCCTTAAACACTTCGAATGAAAAGTTTACCACAATTACACAAACTTTAATCTCGCAATCCTCCGATTGCTTTAGCTTGTCAAATTTTCACCTAGTCACTCATGTACCTAAGGGTTTCTCTCCGGTACCCTAAGTACAATGTAACCGCAACATCATCGGAGTCGAATACCACGCTAGTAGGTATGAAAAAGGCACCTAACATCGCGTCACGTAGACTCTATTACCAACGCACATCGAGATCAAACACTCGACCTCAAGGGTTTCACCCACCCGACGAACCACACGGTTCATCAATTTCAACACGAGAGCGAACACGCTCAATCCTCCAAACACCAAAGCCCACACCCCTGGCTTGGTAAAAACATTTCCCAACACCAAGGAATGCTTGGTTGCACCAAGTCTTACGCCCTTTGCCCATCAATCAAAACGTCACCTTAGGGTAATTCCATTAGGAACTTCATCCTTAATAATACTATGCACAACACAGGGCATTTAACATACCCAAACTCAATCGGCACTGATATCGGCTAAAAAGTCACGTTTTTACCCCGGTATTAAGGCCCAAAAACAAGAAAGATTCGAACTGTGTCTGCAAAAATACCCACTTTGTCAGTTAGAATTGAAGAACAAGTAATTACGAAGGCGGTGCAAAAATAATCAAGAGAATCGGAGCTAAAACGAAGATTCTAGAGCGAAAACGGTGAAAGACAAGAAATCAAGTTACGATCCAGGGAATTCAGGCTGACCAGGAAGCCATACTGCCTGCCATACGGCCTGCCAGTATGGAAACGGCCTGCCATATACGTGCCACCACACGAGCCACCAAACGGCCTGCCTTGCATACGACCTGCCAAATACGGCCTGCCATACGGCCTGCCAGGCGTATTTGGCAATTTTCAAGTCTATTTAAAGGGTCTTTGTCATTCATTCCAACACACACTTCAATTCACTTCTTTCTCTCTCTTATACAATATTAGTCATACTTTCAAGGCCTTCTCACCTCCGAGCGGGAAATTAAGTACCCGGAGGTGAACGCTGAAGATTGTATTAGGAGCAGTCTGGATTCTTGAAGTTGTCACTTTTGTATTCGAAACTCATTTAATCTACTGGTACTTCTATCCTTTATCTTAAATAATATTTTATGATATTATTGCCATGATTAGCGAGTAGTTATCTTTAGTGTATGCTATGATGTAAGCAGTTATAATGCCGAAATAATATTATGGTCTTTGTATGTTGTCGAAATGCTTTTCGATTATGCTTTAAACTCAATCGCTTTTCTAACTAATAGAACGTAGTTATAGGCTCTGTTATTGGGAAGTCGCGAACCCCGATTCAGAGTAACAGTATCTGTGTCACCCCTTGGTAAAAGAAGTCTATCGGATACAACGTAAGATCGACTGAGGCACACCGGTTGTAGTAAGTCTATCGAACTTTGGATTCTGACTGACGACTCTTTCGTAGTGAAACATCTAACTAGACCCCTAGTACATTATCAGTCCCAGACCATGCTGGTGTAGTCACCAAGCATATAAACTTCGTACGTGCACGCTGAAGCACAACGGTTGTTGTAAGCTGTACCTTTGCTAAGTAAGACCATGGAACATGGTTAGTGTTAACCAGTACACTGCACCATAACGCGGTCTCAAGCATTGCACCCCGCTTAAGGGATTCTTAGTTAATTAAGTAACTGTTTGTTTAGACACATAAAGGATTGGACCGTTAGGATAACCGAACGTGTTCATGGAAGTCAGACTTGACTTGGCCATGATGTTATTTATGGTTGAACTCTTTTTAAGGGCCTAACTATCTTTTACCAATTATTAACGAAAGCATTGAAACACATCACGTCTCTCGAATATGGTAAACCATGTATTCTATTATGCTTAAGAAAGTTTAGACCATTTTGGAATGTTAATACGTCACCCAACCGAGTTGCTCAATTGGATGAGCCGTCTGAACGTGTATGCCTGTAGTCAGACTGCACGGGCGTCGGGGGTAAGGGACGTTGCTGTCTATTCAGAATCTTCAAGCCTAACGCAGTACCCAGTGACATGTCTTATGACAGGGGCGTTTAGGATCAGTGTAATGAATACAAGGCCTCTGCCTATTCATGAGCCAGCATTTCATAATCTCGGCAGAATAACTGATGAAGTCATAGTATGCGCTTACTTTAACCTTATCTGAATTACAAATTTTATCGCATTTACTTTATCTATCTTAAATTAGAAAATCCCAAAATAAATATTCACTACTCCCTAACTATCTTAGGCTACAATATAGGTTCGATGTTACTGATATCTCAAAAATACGACTCTAGGTCATACTTCCCTTACTTATAAGGAGTAGTAAGATTTAGGTCCCGCTAAATATAAATTTAAAACAGTACCCTCTCCCACGAGTGGCTGATCCTGGCGATCCGCGGCCTAACGACACCGCGCAAGTAAAAACCGTCCGTTTCGGCCATATCAAGAGAACTACTAGTTTTTGGCGCCGCTGCCGGGGAACTAGTATCAGGCAATACTGTTTTCAATCAAACTTATTCACAAGCATTTAGTGGTGTCTAAGAAAGACAATTATACAAGGACTTGGTTATTGGATTTTCCGAACATTCGCCAATTATATTGGGACCAAAAGGATCCTGCCTCTCCGTAGTCGGCCTGGCCACTTGGTTTGTTGAATAGTTTATGCAAAACTTTGTTACCGAAATACCAGGGAATCAGTAGCCAGAACCAAAAACATATTCCACCATAGGATAGTTAGTTAATTAGATTAGATTACTTTAGATTACTCTAGTTTACCTTAGATTAGACCACCTTAGATTACCTTAGATTGCCTTAGATTAAATTAGATTACCTTAGAATTAGATTAGTTTAGTTTTGCTTATTATAATTTAGCTTATTTGCGAAAATTAAAAACAAAAAGGCATACCTAGTGTATGACCCAAACCCGATCTAGACTAGGGCCGTTGTTATTCGTACCTGATCCAGACGCAATAATCTCTAAAACACGCAAGGAAGCACGAATCAGAAACCAAATGGCGTTACACGTTACTTTAGTAGAAAACACGAAACCCTCGATTGAAGGTCGAGGAGGACCAATCAGATTTCCAGAGATTCAAGGACTCTCGTTCGAGTTAAAACATCACATCATCCAGCTCATTCAAAATAGCTGTCAGTTTCATGGATTACCGAATGACGATCCTAATTCTCACTTTGATAAATTCATATCTCTTTTGAACTCCTACAAACAGCCAGGGATAGGACAAGATATAGTCCAGCTATACTTGTTCCCCTATTCTCTCACTCATCATGCTCAAACTTGGTTTGAAGGACTGGAAAAAGATTCCATCACGTCATGGACAGAGATGGCGACTAAATTCCTAACCAAATATTTCCCTCCTTCTAAATAAACCAAACTGAAGAATGACATCATTAACTTCAAACAAAGTTATGATGAATCGCTTTACACCGCATGGGAGCGTTTCAAAACCCTGCTGAAGAAGTGCCCTAATCACCAGTTAGAACGGTCAGCCCAAATCTGTACCTTCTACAATGGTCTTACGGTAAATCATAGGACGACGATCGATGCAGCAGCTCAAGGGAATCTGATGAACCAAACCGCAGATGAAGCATGGGAATTGCTCGAGAACATGACGATGCATCATCATGACTGGAACAGTGGTGAAACAACTTCATCATCTGCCCCACTCTCTGCACTTAACAATCAAACGGAGGCCATCAAATCCCTCACAGATAAGATGGAATCTCTTGCCAAACAACTCGGAGAATTGAAGACGCAACCGCAGAAGTTTAACCAAGCTCAGGCTTGTGTTAATTGTACCAACCCGCAACCTACTGAAGACTATCAAGTTAAGTACGAAAACCCTGACGGTTCAGTCTGTTACGTTCAATACCCAGCTCGTCCACCAAATCCCGGATTCAATCAACCACCAAGGGTTAATCAATTTCAGCGAAGCAATCAACCTTTCCGCTATCGCTATCCATCCAGCCCAACAATCTCAATTGACCTACGATCAACCACTTCCACTCACTGGTCCCCCAGTTGAGGAGAATTCCCCTACCACCCAGATTACAAAAGCAGCTAACCCCACTCTCGGAGCTGATGATCAGTTAACTCAGTTCATCCAAGGACAACAACAATTAAATCAGAGAACTGCAACCAGACAAGATCAGACGAAGATACTAATGAGAAATCAATTGGCTCTGCTCAAAAGTTTGGAAACGCAGCTCGAACAGTTATCACAGTGCCTTGAAACCCAACCGCAAGGAAGATTGCCAAGTAATACTATCTAGAATCCCCACATAGAAGAAGCAAAGCAAATGGATTTCGTAATCCCAGAGGAAGAACCACGAAGAAGGTCAGCTAGGCTCAAGAACAAATCGACATATACTCAGAAGCTGACCCCGGCAACTCCAGTTCGAGTATCCTATCCTGGAAGGCTACAGGAGGAACCATCCAAGCTTGACTCCTTCAAACTTGATGGAAGATTCCTGGACACTATGTCCAAAGTCCCCAACGAGAAGAGATACATCCGAAGGCTTCTCTCTACAAAGGAGAGGATACCAGATTCTAACAAAATTCCACTGAGTGAAGAATGCTCTGCATTACTCAGAAACTCTCTACCACCTAAGCTAGGAGATACTGGCCGATTCGTTTTCCCATGTTCAATCTACCAATCTGGAACCATTCATGCGCTAGCAGATTTAGGAGCAAGTATCAACCTAATCCCCTACTCTCTCTACAAGAGATTAGAGTTAGGAGATTTGTCACCAACCAAAATGACAATCCAACTTGCCGATCATACAATTCGATATCCTAAGGGCATAGTTGAGAACGTCTTGGTGAAAGTCAACAAATTCTTGTATCCTACGGATTTCATAGTAATGGATATTAAGGAATACCTACACACCCCAATAGTGTTAGGAAGACCTTTCATGAATACGGCTAGGACTGTCATTGATGTGTACAATCAAACCATGATCTTACGATCACATGGGGAGAGCGTTACCTTCAAAATTGACCGATCAACCGATCTTTCTGGACAGGCAGAGATGTTTGCTATTTCCACCAGACGGATCACTTCCGATGATGAGTCATTACCACCAGCCGACGATATTGAGATGGGTGTCGAATCACAGTCTGAAGACGACCCAGAAATGGAAGAAGAGGATCCCATCGAAGAAATAGAGGAAAAGGAGGAATCTGAAGAGGAAGAGGAAATAGAAGACGTAAAAGAAACTGCGACAACACCCGTTCCAAGCACTGAGCGTCATGAAGAAATAATGAGGCTTGAAATGGCAGATCATAGTTTAATCATTCGCTTCAAAAAGAAGAACGACAAGGCTGAGGTTAAGGATATATAAATTGATCCTGTAAGTATCAAAGTGGAGAATCAGAATACTGAAGAAACCCGTTCATCAGACGCATCCTTAGAGGAACCGGATTCCGATGATGACGAGGAAGAGCATCATGAAGACATTATGACTAACTCACACTCTCCAACCGAAGTAGATCAAGGGGAACCGGACTCTTCTTTAGATCAAATTCCGGTTATATCCACACATGCAGACATGATTACCTTCATTAATGATACCGATGATTTTGAAGACATTTTCGAAGCCATCCGAAAGTCAACCATTGATTTTTCGCTACACTTAACAGAATGAATCATGGCTATCAGAGAAGAGCACCACCTCTATCTCTGAAGAGAAGACAATGATGTTGAAATCCTAGAAGAACGCATTCAAGACTTTATCGACTCTCTTCACGATCATATCTATCACGAAGAAAGGCAACGAGAGCACAATTCAGTGGTTCACACTATTCTTGAAACAAGATTCTGTCGAGATCAGAAGATTATTTACTCTAAGGTTTATAATGCCTTAGCTGGATCTGCACTTCCGTTCTCATGAAATGAACGAGCACTACTGACTCTCATCCGGAAGCATATGGATCTTTCCACCGGTTGTCCGACTTATCACTCTGATTTGCAAATGATCGAGGATATTCACAGTTTTTTCGCTCTTCTGGATAGAGATAACTTCGAAAGCACACCATACAGACTAGTGATTTACGTAACAATTGATCACCACGCTGATCTGATTATCAAAGAGTTACAAGATGCTGTTATGAAGGAAGCAAGGCGAAACAATCCGTTCTCTCATCTTGAACCAGATCGAGTCAACATTGCCACCTATGTTACGAAGCAGCTATCACGTATGTTCCACGAATCCACAGATCTTAGTTTCATATTTAAAGCTGGATGTCGAGAGATATACTCAAAGACGGTGAAATTAATACTCGGATCAGGATTGCTGTTCACTTCTTTCCAGCTTCGTCTCTTAACTAATCTGTGCAAAGCTACAGACTCTTACTGTGGAGATCACCGTTCTGAAGACTTCAAAATTCTAAAGATACAGTTTCTTACATTGTTTGAAGACCTCCGAAATGAGCATCCAGTCAGAGAAATCATCAACACCAGCACTGCAACCATGATTGACGTTCATGGGTCAACCAGCAGAGCTGTGGATCATATTCTCATCGGACTTCAAGACTTATCAAGAGCCGAAACTGCGCACTACTTATCGTTCAGAAGATCTTCAAGAGAAGTACCGGACTTGTTACCACTATTGGTCCGACACTTTCTCAGAACTTATCCACCAAGACTCACATTCCCTCAAGAAGACCAAGATCACAACCATCAACGAGGAATGTTTGCTTTTTGAAGAATCACTACGATCGAGCCAATGACCTTAAACAAAAGCGCTTCTCGGGAGGCAACCCGTGCAATAAAGTAGAGTAGAAGAATAAAGGATGACAAATGAGCCGATAAAGAAGTAAGGAAGCCAGCCGCATCTGCTAGGGGTATTTCTTTCTTTTCATTACTAGCTCAAGATTCAAACTATACCGCATCCTAGCTTATCACTAAGTGTGGAATAACACCCAATTAAAACACTAGACAAACACTCCCAAATCTTTAACTAAAACTCCTAAGTGTGGGATACACTAGGAATATTGAGGACAATGTTCGTCTAAATGTGGGATGTTGGTATCTTTTTATGCTATATCATAATAAACCATTACGAAGATTCCAAGTCCTTAAGCCAAATTTCAAATTTTTTGCAAAAGAAACCCTTTTCGAAAAAGTATTTTTGAAAACCTAAAACGTTTGTCAATAAAAGTAAGGCTTAAGTAAGGTGGAAATCTTGTTAGATTGAAATCTCTAATAGAGCATTGCATGACTAAGGCATTATCGACCTAAATTGATTATGGTGAGGCACCCCAAATAAGACCAGCATTCATCTTTAATGCTTCACTATTTTCTGTTGAGAGTGCCGATGACTGTTCTCAGAATCAGAACTTGCTTTAGATCTACATCTCCAAGCAGCAAAGCGTGGTTTGGTTGTAATTAAAATAGCTACCTATTTGTCAAACATAAGCCTTCCACACCTCTACTACTTCTATTCCACCACCACATCCATATCACCTTTACTATTTCTCAGAAAACCCAAAAAATGAGATTCCTTCCGAAAACCCAATGTTATAAACCTCTCAAGTATCATGGCAAATGTCTTGAAAAAGTTTACCGGCAAAAAGTTTCTCGAGATGAAGTCTCCAAAAAAAAAATGATGAAGGAGCAGAACTAAATAAGAGAAATGCCGAAGAGAACTCGATCGAAAATGAAAATCAAATGAAGAAAAAGTTCAAAAGTGCTTCTCAAAATACTTCAGCACTCCTATCTATCCGAATAAAAGTTTGTATAAAGACTACATTACCCTTTTATCTCACCCTTCAAAAATAACTTCACTACCACTACAAAATTCCTTCTCCATCATTGACAAATAACCCATAAAGCTGAGATTACTACTGTTCTCACGTTAGCAATAAGGATTTGAGTCTTTATCAAGCCTATGATGATGGGTGCAGCATGACTGGCTATGAGTGTATTCATTTCTTAGATCTATTGGGAACCCTAAACACTTGAGTGATTTGAGTGACCCGTGAAAGCTAGCCTATGTCATGTAACCTCCTCGCATGCTTGCAGAGATAATTTCAATCCTAACATAGATAACTCACCTTATCTTTATGCTCTTATAATAAAAGCAAATCGCTTAGGCTATTAGAAAAGAAACGCCAAAAAGATTCTTTAAAATGAGAGTTTGCTTGAGGACAAGCAAAGTCTAAGTGTGGGATATTTGATATCGGCTAAAAAGTCACGTTTTCACCCCGGTATTAAGGCCCAAAAACAAGAAAGATTCGCAATTTATCGGCAAAAATACCCACTTTTTCTGTTAGAATTGAAGAACAAGTAATTACGAAGGCGGTGCAAAAAGAATCAAGAGAATCGGAGCTAAAACGAAGATTCTAGAGCGAAAACGGTGAAAGACAAGAAATCAAGTTACGATCCAGGGAATTCAGGCTGACCAGCAAGCCATACGGCCTGCCATACGGCCTTCCATACGGCCTGCCAGTATGGAAACGGCCTGCCATATACGTGCCCCCACACGAGCCACCAAACGGCCTGCCTTGCATACGGCCTACCATACGGCCTGCCAGGCGTATTTGGCAATTTTCAAGTCTATTTATAGGGTCTTTGTCATTCATTCCCACACACACTTCAATTCACTTCTTTCTCTCTCTTGTACAATATTAGTCATACTTTCAAGGCCTTCTCACCTCCGAGCGGGAAATTAAGTACCCGGAGGCGAACGCTGAAGATTGTATTAGGAGCGGTCTGGAGTCTTGAAGTTGTCACTTTTATATTCAGAACTCGTTTAATCTACTGGTATTTCTATCCTTTATCTTATATAATGTTTTATGATATTATGGCCATGATTAGCGAGTAGTTATCTTTAGTGTATGCTATGATGTAAGCAGTTATAATGCCGAAATAATATTATGGTCTGTGTATGTTGTCGAAATGCTTTCCGATTATGCTTTAAACTCAATCGCTTTTCCAACTAATAGAACGTAGTTATAGGCTCTGTTATTGGGAAGTCGCGAACCCCAATTCAGAGTACAGTATCTGTGTCACCCCTTGGTAAGAGAAGTCTATCAGATACAACGAAAGATCGACTGAGGCACACCGGTTGTAGTAAGTCTATCGAGCTTTGGATTCCGACTGACGACTCTTTCGTAGTGAAACATCTAACTAGACCCCTAGTACATTATCGGTCCCAGACCATGCTGGTGTAGTCACCAAGTATATAAACTTCGTACGTGCACGCTGAAGCACAACGGTTGTTATAAGCTGTACCTCTGCTAAGTAAGGCCATAGAACACAGTTAGTGTTGACCAGTACACTGCACCGTAACGCGGTCTCAAGCATTGCACCCCGCTTGAGGGATTCTTAGTTAATTAAGGAACTATTTGTTTAGAGACATAAAGAATTGGACCGTTAGGATAACCGAACGTGTTCATGGAAGTCAGACTTGACTTGGCCATGGTGTTCTTTATGATTGAACTCTTTGTAAGGGCCTAACTATCTTTTACCAATCATTAACGAAAGCATTGAAACACATCACGTCTCTCGGATATGGTAAATCATGTATTCTATTATGCTTAAGAAAGTTTAGACCATTTTGGAATATTAATACGTCACCCAACCGAGTCGCTCAATTGGATGAGCCGTCTGAACGTGTATGCCTGTAGTCAGACTGTACGGGCGTCGGGGGTAAGGGACGTTGCTGTCTATTCAGAATCTTCAATCCTAACGCAGTACCCAGTGACATGTCTTATGACAGGGGCATTTAGGACCAGTGTAATGAATACAAGGCCTCTGCCTATTCATGAGCCAGCATTCCATAATCTCGGCAGAATAACTGATGAAGTCATAGTATGCACTTACTTTAACCTTATCTGAATTACAAATTTTATCGCATTTACTTTATCTATCTTAAATTAGAAAATCCCAAAATAAATATTCACTACTCCCTAACTATCTTAGGCTACAATATAGGTTCGATGTTACTGATATCTCAAAAATACGACTCTATGTCATACTTCCCTTACTTATAAGGAGTAGTAAGATTTAGGCCCCGCTAAATATAAATTTAAAACAGTACCCTCTCCCATGAGTGGCTGATCCTGGCGAGCCGCGGCCTAACGACACCGCGCAAATAAAAACCGTCCGTTTCGGCCATATCAGGCACATAATAAATAATCAAAGGACATATTTATTAAAACGAAACGTACCTTAACGTCTCCTTGCCGCATCCGTTCCCGCTAACTCGGGAAACTCCGACTTACGATGTCCTTCCTCTTGGCAATTGAAGCACACCGTGCCATCACCCATTGGCACCGAACATTCCCAAGACTTGTGACCCCTCAAGCCACAATTGTAACACCTAGACGCACTAGAGTCCGATATACCCGTTCGTGTACCACCCGTGCTCACACTCGGACCCTTTGTCCTCTTACTTGGAGCACCATATGAAACAACCCTTCTCTCACTTGAAGGTTTACCCATCTTCGATCGCGAATACGACTCGAAACCTCTAGCCACGGAGAATAATTCCGCAAACGATTTCGCGTGACCTCTGCTAATTTTGTTCTTCAAGTCATCATTCAAAGTTCGATAGAAATCCTCCATCAACAAACGATCATACCCCAAATACTCCGGGCAAAAACGAGCCTTTGCCATAAAGTTCGTCTTGAGAGTATTCAAATCAATAGAACTCTGTTGCAAATTTCGCAACTCAGTACGCAATTCCGTCAAATCTGCTGAAGTCCAGAACTCCTCGAAGAATTCCTTCTTAAAATCGTCCCACGATAATGCCATAAACGGTTCACCACCGACAAGATCAATCTTACCATCCAAACAATTCTTCGCCCTACCCCGCAACAAACTAGTAGCGAGTCTCGTCTTTTTCTCGGGAGGGCATTCAATAGTGCGAAAACACCCTTCGACGTTCGAGATCCATGTTGTGCTAACCAAAGGATCCGGTTTCCCGTCATACATCGGGGGTTTAGTCCTCATGAAGCTCTTATGACAACGCTCCATTTCACTACTACTTTGAAATTCGGAATACTTCCTATCCATTTCTTCTCGAAACGCACCCATTTGCTCCGCAACGGCGGCCGCAACTCTAGCGTTAAACTCCTCGTCATTCGTCTCAATCTCGTTTCGCGTCGTCATTCTAAAGAATGCAAAACGCTTAGTCTACGAATGTATAATACCACACGCACAACACCGCCTCATCTTGCTCAACACTCGTCGTACATCACTTGTTATACACGATTTGCACCCGTAATAAGGTTTGCAAGTCCTTATTACGCACACACGCCGTATCAACTCATTAGTACAACGACCTCCTCGCTCGATGATATAAACCAACACAACGAAAATTCTACGCGACACAAGCACACGAAAGAATTACGACACAATACAAGCCACAATCCTAGTTAGTTCACCTACACGCTAAGGCACTAACCAAGTTCCCATTCTGACCCGCACACCTACAAGTCCCGCAACAAATAAGCACACACAAAAGTCTAAGTCTAGACACCTATCTCAAGTCACCTAAATCCCTTAGACCATGCTCTGATACCACTTGTAACGACCCAACCCGTTATCCTACCAAAAATACGCCTTAAAAAAAATTCTGAAACAACACATCTGGACGGCGTCTAGTTATCTGGACGGCGTCCAGTTATCTGGACGGCGTCCAGTTATCTGGACGGCATCCAGCAGAGAAGACCAGGACGGCGTCCAAATGAACTGTAAGTTACTGATCAGTTTGTCAAATACAGGCGGGCGAAAAACCCGCTTCTCGACACTTTTAAACTAAACGGTTTTCACAACATGTTAATAATAATTAAACTAAGGGTTTTCCATAATAAAAACCGAGTTTTACAATACCGGGCCCACATCGACCCATATTACGACAAGCGACCATTTCGACCCATTTTAGTTTTAATGCAAAACATAGACCGAGCATGGTGATTGGGGATACGCTACCCAATCCTAAACAATCCAAAAGCACGATCTTCTAAAGCAACTACGCGAGTCCACTAGTTCCCACGCTTACCCGAACCACCGCATCCATGCAAATCTATAAAAATGTAAACAACGAGAGGGTAAGCTAACGCTTAGTGAGTGAGAATATACTACATACATATATATGCATAAAATTGACACACCACACAATGATAATCAAATAACGCATACCGGAGCATCCAAGCATAAAGGCAAGCTAAACAAAGCATACCGTACGATCACTAAGCAACAAGTTAAAATAACAACAAATATAAGTTCACCAACGACGATGTGAACAACGCCAATAAGCTACACCCGGAGGGTTAGCTACATCACAACAATACGACAATATATAAAATAATATACAAACGTCCAAGGTTAACCCCTTAACCCAATACCGGAACCGACTACCAATTACCAACATGAAGATTGGTCGAACTACAAGAGCCTTAGTAAATCCGCATCCACACGAGACTACTATCTTCAATACCATAACAAACATCGAGGTTGGCCGAAATACACGAGCCTTAGTAAATCCGCAACCACACGAGATCACTACCTCGATAAGATGACCGAACTACACGCGTCATCATGAATCCGAACTACACGAGACTCACTTTCTCAATAAGATGACCGAAACTACACGCGTCATCGTGAATCCGCATCCACACGTGATCCACTTCTCCAATCACAACTTAATACCAACCCTTTGCCATTGGGGTTGAATAATCCACATCACAAGCATATGTGATAACGTACACACAAAGTGTGCACCTCGCCAAAGGTGGTCAACAAAAAATGCACAACCGTGCTAATTGGACCCATACACCAGTCCATCAAATCCACCTATATGTGAAGTGAGCTCTATAGCCGAGAATCACTTCACCCGACCCGCACCCATCCTACACATACATATGCACATAGGATATTAACACTCACCTTCTCGCCTTGATGAATGCTACCAAAATAATCCGCAACTTGTCGATGGAATGTACCTATTCCATTATCACAATACAAACAACACAATTAAGGTGGACTTACAAACCAACCCAAATCACACTTAGTGCAATTTCGACCCAAATGCACTTTCAAACACAAACCGTGCCCAAACTAACCAATAATCACTAACACAAGTGAAAATGGTCCTAATACGCCAATTAAACCCGAACACAAGTGTTAAACACTCGTCTCGCCCAAAATGACACCAAACCCTAATTTTGACCCATTTCAAAATTAGTCAACCAAATGCCCAAAATGGGTTCCAACACTTCCATAATCACTAACACTAGTGATTATACCCATTAACAAAGCCTAAACGTGGCAAAAACGTCAACCAACCCAAAACCCGTTAAGTGACAAGAATAACTAGTCACCACAAACCCACTTCATCATCTAAAAGGGTTTTACAACTAATCAAGCTCAAACCCTAACATTGAATCTCAAATCAAACAATGAAACTCGGAGTTAGAACTTACCAATACTACCACAACATAGCCGTGAATGAGATGAACAAATTTAGAACCCGAGCTTTGGTGAGAATCCGACTCCTTTCACTCTAAATTAACCTCTCTCTCTCTCTCTCTAAACTCTTACTCTCTATCTAGATATGGTTGAGAGTGTTTGTGTTGGTGAAGATAAGGTTGAATGAGCTCAACCTTGCCCATTTGTGGCTTAAAACCGGCCACCAAGTTAAATGACCAACATACCCCTTTCAAAATCTAAAAACTACACAGCTGGCCCGTCAGACCATTTGGACGGCGTCCCAAAACTTGGACGGCGTCCCACGCTTCACTACTAGACGGTGTCCCCCAAATTGGACGGCGCCCCATATAACTGAAAAGGAAACAGGGTCTTACAGAAAAATAGTGCACCTTTTATGAGAGCGATATTAAAGAAAAATAAGGGTGTTGTGGGAGTTTTGAAGAAGTGGGACGTGGAGTTTGGACCGGGGTGCCATGGCTCTTTTTCTCTTCGTGATAAAGATGATGTTTCGGTTATTGGTGATTCGCTTATGACGGGTTTCTTTAGTCGATTCTTGGCCCTTCTAAAGTAGAAGGTAAGTTGGTTAGGTCCTCGTTGTTAACTGCTGGGTGCAAAGAAGATCAAAACGAATGAGCTGAGTTATCGTGTTTGGGTGATGTTTATCGTGTTCGGGTAATGTTTGTCGCCAAACGGTGATGTTTGTCGTAAAACGCGACAAGACTGGAAAGTGATAAAGTGCACTGAAACGAGACAAATATGGCAAGAGTGGGTGTCAGAAGTTGTCACGTTCTGAACCACTTTATCACGTCCTGATGCAGTTTGTCGCAGAACGCGACAAAGTGTCACGAAACACGACAGTGTGCGTAGCCAGCAAGTTATTCGATTTGTTTTCTAATTTTGATTAGCACTATAAATATACCTATTGTAACCTGTAAAGTGTGCACGAAAAGTATAGAAAAAGATATCTGGTTTGCGCCCGTGGAGTAAACCCTTCTCCGTGTTTGGAGTTGGGATATAACCACGTTAAATCCATGTGACGTTTATGCTTTATTTATCGTATTGCTTATTCGTTTGTTGTATGTGGGTTATGTGATTATTGTAAATCACATGTTCTTGTTAGGGTCCACTACCGAATTCCTAGTAAGTGGTATCAAGAGCTAAAGGTTTGAAGAGCTGGTACAATGGCGAATTAAAAGCAAGTATACGATTGTTGGTGATTCGGTTATCATCAAGAGAAGAAACGACAGATCTAGGGTTGTGTGTCTTGCAACTTGTGTCGAGATCTAGAGACTTAGTTAATCGCGGTGAACTTGGGGTATGTCTATGTACCTGATCAATCCATAATTAATGATGTTACTTAATTACGGATTGAGTGCAATGAGATTATGATGGAAGATGGAGTGTTTGATGATTATTTTGGGCCCCGATGATCGTCTTTCACTTTTACTATCAAGTGATCAACCACCCCGACCTGGTCTTGATTGTCAATTAGCATAATTCACCTTAACTCAATGTGAAAATTCCTTGGGCAAAGTTACAAGTGAAATTCACAAAGGCTTGGGCAAAGGGCAGAGAATCCACAACCTCTAAATGAGAGGCCAAGCTCCCTATTTATAGTATTCGAGATATCCGTGGTCTGTGAATCACCTAACCGTCCACAGAAACTCAGCGGATTAAACCGCAGTCCCTTATTAACGCGGAAACATAACTGCTGTACTTTATTTTCAGCGAATATTGCATAGCTTAGCTTTAGAGTTCCCGTAATTCTGCCTTTGGCCTTTAGCAAATAAAATATACATATACAATGCCATGTATATGATCAAGTCCCCCCAGTTTATGATGATTCATTTTGCGAAGCAGATGTATCATGATAAACTCTAAAATTTCGCATTTAACATAACCGCTATTCACATTTAGCTATTTTCGATTTAGCTTAGTTACCGTTTTCATCCGTTGTCTCAAATATTACCGTTTGAGTTATCACAACGGATAATTAATACAATCAATTTCCACCCTTATTTCCCCTATATATATCATGATTCATAACCACCGAGGTCTCACTCACTTTGTCTAACATACTTCGCAATTACAAAAATTCGCAAGTAACCTTTACGAATTCTTAACCACCGCTTCTCCTTCTTAATTAAAAATGAAGATTGACGAAGTTGATAGAAAGGTAGATCCCAAGGCTTTAATTACAAAGTTGCTGACAAGCCCGGAGTCTAAATCGACGGCATCCTCCGGCGGCCAAATCAAACAGGAAAAACAACCAATTCCTGTTGTTGATTTGACATCGAAGTCCCCACCGTCACAACCGAGTTCAACTAAACGACCACTTCAGACTCCACCATCATCGCAGAGTAAAAAACTCAAACAAAGCACTCCCCTGGTCGATAATCCAATTTCCTCGGATTATGAAGGGGAGAAACAAATTGGTATATCGCGTACTTTTACTCATATGTATGACCTTGTTTACTGTACATTCCACTGCTATAATACTTGTTATGGTTTATAGGAGGATCACCTTTCAATCTACGCTACCCGAGCCCGCAGTCCATGGAGCAGATTACAGAGCTATTCCGCACTCCTCCAGACTCGTATGGGGTGCGGATTGATGGCCTATCGGGGTATACTTATGCCTCTGCTGCTGCTGCACTTGACCAGCGTCAACAGATGAAGTTGGCCATTCCAGGCGAGCTTCGCCGCGAATTTTCTAAGCTCTCTGCGCTTGATGCGCACAACAGTTTTGTTCAAAACTTTTATATGTGTTTCAACTCGGCGTACGATGTGTTATGCCGTCAAGAGCAATTTTTTACCGTTCTTGAAGCCGAACAGCAGAAGTACAATGCCGAGAAGATTAAGGCTGAAAACAGCAATAAACGCTGTATTGACCTCTCCTATGAGCTTACCGCGGCCAAAACCGCAGTAGATGATTTGAAGCTACAAGTGTCTGCTGCAGCTGACAAACAAAAAAACCTTCAAACTACAATCTCCTCACTACAAGAGGAGGTTTCAAAGCTTTCTGCAGAGCGAGACAATGCTCTGGCCTCCGCAGCCTCCACGAAATTTGAGTTCACCCAACTCCGCGAACACTTACCGGAGTTTTCTAAAAAGGTTCTCAATTTGCGTCCCGTGAATGTTTGGTTTTCTACTTACGCAGCTGCTTTACGACTGCGCGAGAGAGTAGAGTTTCTGAATGAAATTGCTCCACATTGCACCATACCAGATCCACTACCTCCCTCCATTGGAGATCGCGTTTGTTCACTTGCCGAAGCGCGTGATGCAGCTGCTACTGCACAAGCAAACTTAGCGGATATTTCAATCGACAAAGTTACTGCAATAAGTCAACGAGATGATGCTACATTAAAAGACATCTTTGAACTTGATTTATCTAAGCTAGAATAAAATGTTGTAGAAATTAGCGCGCAGCTATCTCTGCGCCATTATCAATGAAATTTCACTTTTTCATATTTATTTGCGAGTACTCTTTATTTATATAGCGCTGTTATTAATAATATTCATAACACAAACTTGTCCTTTGCAATTTCCAACTTTTATTATTGTGCACATAATAAATGCGTACTTTTGCAAAACAATCTGTATGCGTATATATTTATACGTTATGAATCTTCTAAGTCTGCCAAAACGATCCTTAGGCAATTAATTAGCATTGCGAAGCATCTAAGTATTGGCAAAATCAAATACTTAGGATATAAAATTCCTTTCGCAATAATTTGCATGCAAAAGTGGACAATTTCATCACTTTGCTATCAAAACACTTGTGAAATACTACAACTTTATGAAACAAACTGTAAAACATTTCATAATCATTCGCATTTCACAGATAAAATTTTCGCATACTTTTACAAGTGTTTATTTTTAAAATTCCTACAAGCGTGATCAAGACTTGCAAAAAATTAAAAATAAAAACACCTAATAAGTATATCAGCCATATGCCTTGAATCCCATTTCGCACTTTGTACATATATCCTCAATAGTTTTCGCAAAGCTATGCATAATATCGCTTTAATAAAACAGCATGCCACGCATTAGGTAAAGTTCGCCGTTCCATATCCGCGAGCTTATATGAACCTGCAGTATTAATTGCCACAATTTGATAAGGGCCTTCCCAATTAGGACCCAATTTGCCAAGCTTTTCTGCTCTGCTTGCTTCATTATTTCGCAGCACCCATTCGCCTATAGCGAAAGACAAAACACGCACTCTTTTGTTATAATACTTAGCAATTTGCTGCTTATTATTCGCTTCTCTGATAGCAGCCATTAACCTCCGCTCTTCAATGAAATTCAGGTTTTCGCTCAACGCAGCATCATTCGCTTCTTCCTCAAAGTTAACTATTCTGTGTTTTGGTACCAGAATTTTTGCGGGAATTACTGCCTCAGAACCATATACCAAACTAAAAGGTGTTTCCCCTGTGCTCTTTTTAAAAGTTGTGCGATGTGCCCACAACACATTGGGTAATTCATCTACACAACCAGTTTGCTTTTCGCATAACCTCTTTTTAATACCGCTTACTATATCGCGGTTGGTTACTTCGCATAAGCCATTAGCTTGTGGGTGCGCTACTGACGTAAACTTTTGTATGATATTTAAATCAGTGCACCATGTTTTGAAAGGATCTTTCGCTATTTGTGCACCATTATCGCTAACCAGTTCTCGCGGAATGCCAAATCTACAAACAATGTATTCCCATACAAAATTTCGCACTTGTATACCAGTAATATTGCGGACCGCCTTAGCTTCAACCCATTTGGTAAAATAATCGATTGCCACAATCAGGAATTTAACATTGCCAGGCCCTGCAGGAAATGGCCCTACAATATCAATAGCCCATTTGTGAAATGGCCATGGCGAATTGACAGGAATCATATCATGCCTTGGCATTCGGTTCTGCGGGACATGCCTTAGGCAACTTTTGCATCTTTTAACAATTTTAGCCACATCGCGGTATAGGGATGGCCAAAAGTAACCCATTCGCATAATTTTTGCTGCAATTGTTTTGTAGCCTGAATGCAGTGCACAAGTACCATTATGCACTTCATCTACAATCATTTCTGCCTCAATTGGGCCAACACATCGCATCATTGGTCCACAGTACGATTTGCGGTATAAAATATCATTTTGAACGATATACATTGGTGCTCGCTCTCTTACTAAACAAGCTTCGCGGCTGTCGCTTGGCAGAGTATCATTGCGGATATATTGTATAATTGGTTCCATCCAATTTGGCTGTTCTTCTTCAACAGATGCGACCATTAAGTCACTATCTATTGATTTACTTGGTAATTCCTCAACCCATACTTTTTTTGAAAATGCGAAAACGTTAAAGCGACCAATTTGCTCAAAGCATCCGCCTTCTTATTTTGACTTCTTGGCACTTGCGCAAGTTCAAAATGCTCAAACCGCGCTGCTAATTCTTTCAATAGCTGCAAGTATTTCTGCATAGAGGGATCATGTGCTTCGAAAGAGCCGTTAAACTGATTCGCGACTAACTGCGAATCTGTAAATGCTCGCAACTTAGAAATATTCATTTTTCGCGCAATATTTAAACCAGCAAGTAGTGCTTCATACTCCGCTTCATTATTTGACACATCAAAATTGAAACGCAGTGCATACGTATGCTCCTCACCACTTGGGTTTGCCAAAACCAAACCCGCACCCGCACCTTCTGCGTAGGAAGCACCATCAGTAAACAAATCCCAAGTTTCGCCAAGTACCGGTTTCAACGCGGGGCGCTCATTGATCACCTCCAATTCTCCAGACATTTCAGCGAGGTAATCCGCCATAATCTGACCTTTTACAGCACTACGCGGAAGGTAAGATATTTGATAAGAACCTAATTCTACTGCCCACAATGAAAGCCTACCAGATATCTCTGGTTTTGTTAAAACTTGCTTGATTGGCATATTAGTTAATACATGCACTGGATGCCCTTGAAAATATCTTCTTAACCTTCGCGATGTTAATATAAGCGCGTACACAATCTTTTCAATCGGCGCATAGTTTATTTCACTTCCTGTAAGAGCTTTACTAACAAAATACACCGGCTTTTGTATTTTGTTCCTTTCCGCGATCAAAACTGAACCGAAAGCTTCGTTTGCCACTGACATATAAAGGTAAAGAATTTCGCCATCAATTGGCGCTGTTAATGTAGGCAAAGTTTTCAACAACTTTTTCATCTCTTGAAACGCGGTTTCTGCTTCGCTGGACCAAACAAAACTTTTTTGTTTCAAACATCCTTTTAAAGTTTTGAAAAACGGCAACTGCCTTTCAGCAGCTTTAGACAAAAAACACGTTAACGCGGCCAGTTTTCCCGTCAAACTTTGCACCTTTTTAACCATTTTTGGCGCGATCATATTTTCTATAGCCGCGATCTTTTTTGGATTAGCTTGAATACCTTGTTCTGTAACAAGATATCCCAAAAACTTTCCTTCAGTTTCGCCAAAACTGCATTTTAGCGGATTAGCTTCATGTTTATTTTTCGCAGTGTATCAAATGTTTCACGCATATCTTCAATAGTTCGCTCTTGCGTTGTGCTTTTGATTACTAAATTATCTACATAAGCCTCGAGATTACGCCCTATTTGTTTGTCAAACGCGGTATCAATCAAACGTTGATATGTCGCACCTACATTAATTAAACTAAAAGGCATCATTATATAGCAATATATGCCTTTGCCCGTATGAAATGCGGTTTTATCTGCGTCTTCTTGAGCCATTGGAATCTGGTGATAACCTCTTGCCGCGTCTAGAAAATATTTATACGGGAAAGCATGCAAAGATTCCACTTTTAAATCAATTTCTGGAAGCGGATAGTTATCCTTGGGGTACGCTTTATTTAAATCTTTGTAATCAATACACATTCTCCAAGAACCATCAGGTTTTTTCACTAACACTGGATTCGCGATCCACGATTGGTATTGAACTTCGCGCAAAATTCCAGCTCTCACCAATTTTGTTACTTCTTCGCACAACCATTTTACGCGATCTGGGGCCATACCCCTTCGCTTTTGCACTATAGGTTTTAGAGCTAGATTGACATTAAGCCTGTGTTCCGCAATATGACGCGGAACACCAGTCATATCATTTTCATTCCAAGCAAAAACATCAGTGTACTGGACAAGTAATTGGATTATTTGCTTCCTAGTATCCGCACTAATATTGCGTCCCACTTTAATTTTCTGCTCTGGATATGCGGGATTAATAATTTCCATATTATCCACATCATCAGCAGTTTCCTGCCCTGTGGTTTTTACGTTAACAGCCGCACAAATAGGCATAATGCTCATTGAACATATTGTGGCAACCCCTTTATATGTTGGAAATTTGATCATGCCATGAATTGTAGACGGGATAATTCCAAATTTACTTATAGCGGTTCTTCCCAGCAGCAAGTTATAGCGAGATGAGGCTCGCATAATATAAAAATCTAACCGCGCCTGTCGCGCCAAAGCGTTGTTGTTAATGCTAAAAACGAACATATATTTCATAGCATTATTCCTCAAGAAAGACAAACTTTTAGTTGCAATTGTTCTATTTACAAGTGAGATTCGTTTAAATAATAAAAGGTGAAGAAAAAGACAGATTCGACGAATTGAAGACGCAAACGACCAAAAAGCTCAAAAGTACAAAAGACAATAAAAAAAGGTTCCAATTATTGACAAGAAACGTCTCGAAATTACAAGAGTACAAGATTCAAAACGCAAAGTACAAGATATTAAATTGTACGCAAGGACGTTCGAAAATCCGGAACCGGGACCAGAGTCAACTCTCAACGCTCGACGCAACGGACTAAAAATTATAAGTCAACTATGCACATAAATATAATATAATATTTAAATAATTCTTATAATTATTTAATATATTATATTTATATTTAAAACCGTCGGTAAACAAAGAGCCAAGCTTGTGTGAGCTGTAAAAGTAAACTCCGCGACTCGCGGAGTTTGAAGGCCAAAATGGCCGCGAGTCGCGGAACCCCAATTTCAGAAACTCCCTATAAAGCTCGCGCATTCTGATCGTAAAAAATCTATCTTTTTCTTCTCCTCATTCATACGTAAAATATATATATATATATATATTTATAATATATATTTTAATTTTAATTATAATTCTAATAATAAGGGCATGTTAGCAAATGTTGTAAGGGTGTAAGTCGAAATTCTGTCCGTGTAACGCTACGCTATTTTTAATCATTGTAAGTTATGTTCAACCTTTTTACATTAATGTCTCGTAGCTAAGTTATTATTATGCTTATTTAAAACGATTTAATCATGATGTTGGGCTAATTATTAAAATTGGGTAATTGGGCTTTGTATCATAATTGGGGTTTGGACAAAAGAACGACACTTGTGGAAATTAGACTATGAGCTATTAATGGGCTTTATATTTGTTTAACTAAATGATAGTTTGTTAATGTTAATATAAAGATTTACAATTGGGCGTCCCTATAAATTACCATATACACTCAATCGGACACGATGGGCGGGGTATTTATATGTACGAATAATCGTTCATTTAACCGGACACGGGAATGGATTAATAGCCACTAGAATAATTAAAACAGGGGTGAAATTATGTACAAGGACACTTGGTATAATTGATAACAAAATATTAAAACCTTGGGTTACATTCAGTCGACATCCTGGTGTAATTATTAAACAAAGTATTAAAATCTTGTTATAGTTTAAGTCCCCAATTAGTTGGAATATTTAACTTCGGGTATAAGAATAATTTGACGAGGACACTCGCACTTTATATTTATGACTGATGGACTGTTTTGGACAAAAACCAGACGGACATATTAAATAATCCAGGACAAAGGACAATTAACCCATGGGCATAAAACTAAAATTAACACGTCAAACATCATGATTACGGAAGTTTAAATAAGCATAATTCTTTTATTTCATATTTAATTTTCTTTATTTTATATTTAATTGCACTTCTAATTATCGCATTTTTATTGTTATTGTATTTAATTGCACTTTTAATTATCGTACTTTTTAATTATCGCAAGTTTATTTTATCGCACTTTTATTATTCGCAATTTCATTATCGTTATTTACTTTATGCTTTAATTTAAAGTCTTGTATTTATTTGGTTTTAACTGCGACTAAAGTTTTAAAATTGACAAACCGGTCATTAAACGGTAAAAACCCCCCTTTATAATAATAATATTACTTATATATATATATATTTGTATTTTTATAAAAGTAAACTAATATAGCGTTAAGCTTTGTTTAAAAAGATTCCCCGTGGAACGAACCGGACTTACTAAAAACTACACTACTGTACGATTAGGTACACTGCCTATAAGTGTTGTAGCAAGGTTTAAGTATATCCATTCTATAAATAAATAAATATCTTGTGTAAAATTGTATCGTATTTAATAGTATTTTCTGTAAAAATATAAGCTATTTCGTATACCCCGCTGCAAACATCAAGTATTTTTGGCGCCGCTGCCGGGGAGTCTCTTAAAAGCCGGAAGCGCAACGCTAATATAAAAAAAAAATTTATGTATTTTTAAGATTTTGTTAAATATTTAAGTTTTATAAAGTTTCTTTATTTTTATATAAGTTTTATTTAAGTATTTTGTTTTTATTTAAAAACATAAAAATATATATATATATATATAAATCTAGTTTTAAGCATTTTATTTATTAAAATTATAAAGTAATTCTATTTTTATTTAAGTTTTTAATATAAGTTTTTATACACATATTTTTTTATATAAGCAGAAAAAATTAAAAACAGAAAATAAAAAAAAAATAAATAAAGAAAAACGCGTCGAATTTAAATAAGCTGTCATCTGAATTTCTGAACCCCGCGACTTGCGGGGTTTTCTGCATTGATTACCGTGACTCGCGGAGTTTCTCTGACGCCACCGACAGAACCCTAAATCAGGCATTAATCACGGTGTAATTATTATTATTATTATTATTTAATTAAAAACCCTAAATAGGTTTTATTTATTTATTAATTAGTTTAGTTTATTAATTTAATTTGTTTTATTTGTTAAATTAGTTTAATTAAATTATAAAATTAGTAGTTTTATTAAATAAATAATATAAAAATAATATTTTTATAAAAATTGTACTTTTTACAACTTTTTGTATATTTTTATATTTTGTCACTTTTTAATTGTTTTAGCGTAATATTTGTATATTTAGCTCATATTTAGTTTTAAACTTAGTTTTTGCCATAGTTATTTTTACTCCTAGATTTTTAGGCTTTGCCGTAGAATTCCTTAAGTGCTTTTTCTTAGACTAAGATTTAGGTATTTTAGAATTTTGCGACGCCTTTTTAAGTTTTAGTTTCTTTTTAAGTTATTTCCATTTGGGATATAGTTTTTCCTGTAAGCTTTAATATTTTTAGACACCTTTTACTATGTATCAATTATCATTCCAATTAGTAATCTCAATTTACGATTATAATTTTAAGTTAGTTGTAGTAATAAGGTTAGGTTAGTCAAGTACTTTTAAGTTTTATAAGTTTCTTTAATTTTTCCGTCACCTTTTATTTTTCAACCATTTTTCCTTTTCCGACGAACTCTTTTTCTTTCTTATTTCTCGCTATTCTAGTTTTTAGGACATAGATTTTTATTCTACTTCTTATCTAAATTTCTTAAAATTACGAAAATTTATTTTAAGTGGTTAAATTGATAGACATAAAAATTTTCTGGTTCGTAGTAATAGTTGGATTTGTACGTGGACCGGGTTATTGGAGCCAAACAGTCCTCAATTATATTGAGACCAAACGAATCCTGCCCCTCTGCTGCATTTTTTGGCTATTCGAAACGTGGGCAAAATCAGAAAAGTCTATTGATTGGATAACTTATTATAATTTTTCTTTCCTTTTAAAAAAAACTAATAGGATATTCAGTGAATGCACCGAGCAAGACGTTCACCACCTTTTGTACGTTCACCACCTGTAACTAGATCAAGACATTTAGCAAATATTACTGCCGTTGATCTTTCTTTAGAATCGTCATCCAGTCGACCAAGTACTTCAGTTCAAATTTCCGATAATCCATTTTTTGAACCCGACCTCACAATTGAGAATCCGGAGAATATTCAGGAACGATTCGTAGATCCTGAACCACTAAACTTTCCTCCGGAACCACCAATCATTCAAACAGAGATTGTTAAGGAACGAACCATTAAATCAGAATCCTCTAGTGATTCCGATTCAAAAAATTCAATTATGGAGAATCTGGAACCTTTAAGTATGGAAGACCGAATGAGAGCTAAACGCACTGGCCAAGGTCACGCAATTACTCATCCAGACATTAATGCTCCAGATTATGAAATCAAAGGACAAATTCTACACATGGTGACTAATCAATGTCAATTTAGTGGTGCGCCGAAGGAAGATCCAAATGAACATCTACGTACCTTTAATAGGATCTGCACACTATTTAAAATCCGAGAAGTGGAGGATGAACAGATATATCTCATGTTATTTCCCTGGACTTTAAAGGGAGAAGCCAAAGATTGGTTGGAATCGTTACCTGAAGGAGCGATCCATACATGGGATGTTTTAGTTGACAAATTTCTTAAACAATTCTTTCCTGCATCTAAAGCCGTAAGACTTCAAGCAGAAATTGTTACGTTCACACAGAAGCCGAATGAAACTCTATATGAGGCGTGGACAAGATATGGAAAGTTGTTAAGAGGATGTCCGCAACATGGTTTAGTTACCTGTCAAATAGTACAAATATTCTACCAAGGATGCGACATCACTACAAGGAAAGACATAGATATAGCAGCTGGTGGTTCTATTATGAAGAAAACCGAAACTGATGCTTACAAAATAATTGATAAAACTGCTTCCTACTCACATGAGTGGCACCAAGAAAAAGATATCGTTAGATCATCTAAAGCAGCTAGAGCCGATTCTAGCCATGACTTAGATTCCATTTCCGCAAAGATAGATGCTGTGGAGAGACGAATGGAAAAGATGACTAAAGATATTCACTCGATACGAATTAGTTGTGAGCAGTGTGGAGGACCACATTTGACAAAAGATTGTCTCAGTATTGAATTAACAATGGAACAAAGAGAGAATATTTCATACATAAACCAAAGGCCTGGAAATAATTATCAGAATAATTATCAACCGCCAAGACCAATTTACAATCAAAACCAGAATTATAACCGAAATATTCCATACAACAACCAACAAGGTCCTAGCAATCAACAAGTATCCAATAATACTTACAATCAGCAAAGACCTAATTTTCAAAACAAACCACCACAACAAACCGATGATAAAAAGCCAAATTTAGAAGATATGATGACGAAGCTAGTTGAAACTCAAACGCAGTTTTTCACATCTCAAAAACAAACCAATGAACAAAATGCTCAAGCATTTAGAAATCAACAAGCTTCTATTCAAAATCTGGAACAAGAAGTAAGTAACCTAGCAAGGTTAATAGGTGAAAGAAAACCGGGAAGTCTACCTAGTGATACAAATGCTAACCCCCGGAATGAAACAGCTAAAGCTATTACCACAAGAAGTGGTACAACACTTAAACCACCTGAAATACCTATAACTTCTGATGAAGCTATTCCTACTGCACAAGAACCACAACCTGATCAAGATAAGGAAAAAGAACCGGTAGTTGAAAAAGTTAATGAAGATAACACAGTTAAGGCTAAACCTTATGTTAAACCATACCAACCACCACTTCCTTACCCGAGTAAAATGAAGAAAGAGAAACTTGAAGCCGAGCAATCTAAATTCTTGGATATGTTTAAACAGATAAATGTAAATCTTCCTTTCATTGATGTGATTTCAGGAATGCCTAGATATGCTAAATTCTTGAAAGATCTAATCTCAAATAGAAAGAAAATGGAAGAACTCTCGGCTGTTACTATGAATGCTAATTGTTCAGCAGTGCTGTTGAATAAGATACCAGAAAAACTATCTGATCCAGGAAGTTTCACAATTCCATATTTTCTGGGTAGTCTTAGTTCAATAGAAGCATTGGCAGACTTAGGTGCTAGTATAAATCTAATGCCGTATTCACTATACGCTAAACTAGACCTTGGAGAATTGAAACCAACCAGAATAAGCATACAACTAGCCGATAGATCAATAAAATATCCTAGAGGGATAATGGAGAACATGCTAGTTAAAGTTGGTACTTTAGTATTTCCAGTAGATTTTGTTGTTCTGGACATGGAAGAAGATTCTCAAGTTCCTCTCATATTAGGAAGACCATTCTTAAACACGGCTAAAGCAATTATAGACGTGTTCGGTAAGAAATTGACCCTAAGTATAGAGGATGAGAGTGTTACCTTTTCAGTTGATAGAGCAATGCAACAACCACAATCTGCAGATGATACATGTTATTATATTCAAACTATAGATGCACATGCAGAATTATTAGAAGAATTTCCAGAATTACAAGGAACAGGAGAATGTTCTTTAGGAGAAGGTAATGAACCAATTGATGAAGCTGAAATGTTAGCTACACTTATAGCTAATGGATATGAACCAACAACAGAAGAAATTCAAATGCTAAAAGAAGAAGACAGATATCGATACAAATCATCGATAGAAGAACCTCCGAAATTAGAGTTAAAGCCACTTCCAAACCATTTGGAATACGCTTATTTACATGGTGAATCTGAATTACCTGTAATAATATCGTCTTCTCTTACTGAAAATGAGAAATCACAACTCATTTCTGTGTTGAAAGAACATAAACCAGCCATTGCATGGAAGATTCATGATATTAAAGGAATAAGTCCTTCGTATTGCACACATAAAATCCTTATGGAAGAAGGTCATAAAACATATGTGCAACGCCAACGAAGACTAAATCCTAATATGCAAGATGTAGTTAAGAAAGAGATTATTAAACTGCTAGATGCAGGTCTAATTTATCCAATTTCTGATAGTCCATGGGTAAGCCCAGTTCAATGCGTACCTAAGAAGGGTGGCATGACTGTCATTACAAATGAGAAAAATGAGCTTATTCCTACTAGGACTGTAACAGGATGGCGTGTATGTTTTGATTATAGAAAATTAAATGACGCCACCAGAAAAGATCACTTTCCCTTACCTTTCATAGATCAAATGTTGGAAAGATTAGTCGGAAATAGTTACAATTGTTTTCTAGATGGATTTTCCAGATATTTTCAAATTCCAATAGCACCCGAAGATCAAGAGAAAACCACATTCACGTGCCCTTATGGTACTTTTGCTTACAAACGCATGCCATTTGGACTTTGCAACGCCCCTGCAACCTTTCAAAGGTGTATGATGGCGATTTTTCACGACATGATAGAAGAATGCATGGAAGTTTTCATGGATGACTTTTCAGTCTTCGGTGATACATTTGAATCATGTCTAGTTAATCTTGAACGAATGCTCATTAGATGCGAACAATCAAATCTAGTTCTTAATTGGGAGAAATGCCATTTCATGGTTAAAGAAGGCATCGTTCTTGGACATAAAATTTCAAAAGAAGGAATTGAAGTGGATAGAGCTAAAGTAGATGTAATTGCTAAACTTTCACATCCCACCAATGTTAGAGGAGTTAGGAGTTTTCTAGGGCATGCCGGTTTTTACCGACGTTTCATAAAAGATTTTTTTAAAATTGCCACTCCTATGAATAAACTCCTAGAAAAGGATGCTCCATTCATCTTTTCAGATGAGTGTATCAAATCTTTTAATATTCTTAAAGAGAAACTCACTAATGCGCCGATCATGATAACACCAAATTGGAATCTACCATTTGAACTAATGTGCGATGCAAGTGATTTTGCAATGGGAGCCGTTTTAGGACAAAGGATTGAAAAACGATTTCAACCTATATATTATGCTAGTAAGACGTTACAAGGAGCACAAACGAACTATACAACTACTGAAAAAGAACTCCTTGCTATTGTCTTTGCTTTTGACAAATTTCGATCATATCTCGTTCTAGCAAAAACGGTGGTCTATACCGACCATTCTGCTCTTAGATACCTATTTTCAAAACAAGATACTAAACCAAGATTAATCCGTTGGATCTTACTCTTACAAGAGTTTGATATTGAAATCCGAGATAAAAGAGGAGCAGAAAATCTCGCCGCTGATCATCTTTCTCGTCTTGAAAATCCTGAATTAGAAGTTCTAAATGAATCGGCCATACAAGACAACTTTCCTGACGAATATCTATTGAAGATAGATTATAATGAAATTCCATGGTTTGCAGACTATGCAAACTACTTAGTTTGTGGATTCCTTGAAAAAGGATTATCGTACCAAAGACGAAAGAAATTCTTCAGTGATATAAAACACTATTTTTGGGAAGATCCACATCTGTTTAAAAGTTGTCCCGATGGAATAATACGCCGATGTGTATTTGGAGATGAAGCTAGTAAAATTTTAAACCATTGTCACACAGGACCAACAGGAGGGCATTATGGGCCTCAACTAACAGCAAGAAAAGTTTATGATGCTGGATTCTATTGGCCTACAATTTACAAAGACGCACACCTTCTTTGCAAATCCTGTGATGCTTGTCAAAGGGCCGGAAAAATAAGTCAACGTGATGAAATGCCACAAAATGTCATACAAGTATGTGAAGTATTTGACATTTGGGGTATTGACTTTATGGGTCCATTTCCAAAATCTCATAATAATCTATATATACTCGTAGCCATTGATTATGTATCTAAATGGGCGGAAGCACAAGCTCTCCCAACTAACGATGCACGAGTTGTAGTCAACTTTTTAAAACGTCTTTTTGCAAGGTTTGGAACACCGAAAGCTTTAATAAGTGATCGGGGTACTCATTTCTGTAATAATCAACTTGAGAAAGTTCTTAAAAGATATGGAGTAACTCATAAAATCTCCACCGCATATCATCCACAAACAAGTGGACAAGTTGAAAATACCAACCGAGCTTTAAAACGTATTCTAGAGAAAACCGTAGGATCAAATCCGAAGGAATGGTCCATTAAATTGGAGGATGCACTCTGGGCTTTTAGAACAGCCTACAAAACTCCAATTGGAACCACACCTTTTAGACTTGTTTATGGAAAAGCATGTCATCTTCCAGTAGAAATTGAACACAAAGCATTTTGGGCTTTGAAAACATGTAATCTTGATTTACATGAAGCTGGACGTCTACGATTAAGTCAACTAAACGAATTAGAAGAATTAAGACATGAAGCATACGAAAATTCGTTAATCTATAAAGAAAGAACGAAGAAATGGCATGATAAAAGAATCAGAAGTTCAAAAGAATTTAAAGAAGGAGACAGAGTTCTTCTTTTCAATTCACGATTCAAGCTATTTCCTGGAAAATTGAAATCAAGATGGTCTGGACCATTCATAGTCAAAAGAGTTTTTCCATACGGAATGATAGAATTAATAAATTCAAAAGGGATTGAATTTAAAGTTAATGGTCACAGAGTTAAACATTACATACATGGTCCGATGGAAGTTGACAACGAAGTTAATCACAATTTCTACACCACAGCTAACTAAGTATGGGGAGAATCAAATCTTTAAAGGATAATATGTATTTCTGTTAGAGTTAGATTATCTGTTTTCGTGTAGTTCTCGAAAATGGAACCCGAATGGTCTTTCCCTAGCAGACCCTAAAGAACTAGTCTTCTCCCCCCATTCTGAATTTTTATTTTTTTAGGTTTTTACAAAATGAAGACTGCCTGTGAACTAAACCATGGTCTAATGCTACACGCTTTGATCACTAAACGTAATAATGACATACTACCGAGTGAAATAGTATCAGTAATCAGAGAAAGAATGGACGGAGTTAGAAAAGAATCCAGATGCAAAGATAATAAGTTACAATTTGGTAAAGGAAAATCAAAATCCGCAGCGAAAAGAAGAGCACGACACCTAGAAAGATGTCACAAATGCGGAAAATGGTCACATGGAAGTAAATGTTCAAATAATCAAACCTATTCAAATACCGAATTTGTTACTTTATGCAGAGACGGACCGTTCATATGTTTAGAAGAAAAGACACTGAATGCTCGAGGTTACGCCTATGTAGCTATGGAAAACCAATTAAACCGACTATCTTATGAATGGGATAGATCATATAACTAAGAAATCTATTTCACAGGTATGTCTGTACAGTTTTTATTTTTATTTTTATTTTTAACCTTTTGATAATAAACGCTAATTTGTTCGCTAAAAAGTATTAAATTGGTATTGAATAAAATTAGGTTTGGCGACCGAAATTATTGATATCATTCAAAAATTTATTATATCACTGCGAAATTTAACGTTTATTCTTAAGGTATAAATATCTTTAATCAATCAACCCAAAATATTTCAAAAATTCGTCATGAGTTAAATTAGGTCTTGGAACCGAAATTACTTTACCGAAAAGAGGGGCGCATATTTTTGATAATATTTGATTGATTATAGTGGGATAAAAAGCCAAAAAGATTTTTAATTTTATTTTTACCATGTTTTTAAAATTAATATTTAAATCTTAAATTAATATTGTAAACTTTGTAAAAACAATATATTTAAAATTGTAAATATTTGAAAAATTAATATAAGTTTGGTATGAATTTATAAATTTTTAAATTAAGTTTGGTGTGAATTTTTAATTTTTAAAATATGAAATTTTAATTTTATGCATTTCAAATTTTAAGTTTGGTGTGAATTTTTAATATTAATTTTGAATTTTATATTTAAATTGTGTGAATTTAAAAACAAAAATTTACTTTATCTCATTAAGTTAAAAATATGATTTTTAAAATTCGTCGTAAGTTGAAGACTAGGTCTTTGAACCGAAATTGCTTTACCCGAGGGAGGGACGAGAACTTTTATTATCATTATTTTTAATCTTATTGAATTAAAGTATGCCAAAAACATTAAAAAAACCCAAAAATCTTAGCTTTTAAAACAATCGCTACAAAAAGACAAATTTTAAAATTTTGTCGAAGGACGGACTAGGACATCGATCCGAAACGACCTCGTCCTAAATAACAAAGGAAACAAAATTTTAAAATTAATTAATTAATTGTTTTAATAAGTTAAGGATTATAAAAAAAAAATACCAAACTCCGCGACTCGCGGAGTTTGAAGGGGATATCTCCGCGAGTCGCGGAGGGACCAAAATACAGAAAAAAAAATATAAACGCATAACAGATCAGTCCCAACCCAAAACAAAAACATACTGCGAAAAACTGCACGAAAAAACCCGAGAAAAAACCCCCAAAATCACAATTTTTAACCGTTAATCACCAAATCTTTTACTAAAATCATGTTGAGAAGGATGCTATCAAGGAATTACTCAAGAAAAACGGTAAATTTCTACACCTAAACACCATTTAATCCGAAATTAGTGTTCTTGTGCAATTTTTTCCCCAATTTGATTTTGATGCTTTTTAGTGTAATTAGGCTTAAATTGTTTATGTATTATGCTTGTATAACCTAGATTGATGCTGTTTAACATGATTAGAAGCCTTAAACTTCAAATTTTGAGTAATCTAGGGTTTGTGTTCTCGAGCAAATTTGGGGCTTTTTGATATAAACAGGTTATGACCGATTTTTGTCATGAATTGTTGCTAAATTAAGTAGTGTAACATGTTTAGGTAGTTAAATGATCCAAACTTTGAGCCTAAACATGATTTTGAGGATTAAAGTGGACTTTTTCAAGTCTAAAATTCATGAACTTGATTTTTGAGAGATAATGCCATTTGAAACTTGTTTAATTACTAGTAATGATTATTTTGACATGTTATTTGAATTGAATGCTTATGAACTTGGCAAACATTTTGGTATATGCTTATTTGAAAAAGTGTAGATTTGATAAAAATGTGAAAATGAGCTTAAGTTTGATATAAATTGATCATGTCATTGTAATTATTTTGATTGATGATTTTGCCGACACTAATGCATATTTGGATGCACAAAAATTGTGTTTGATGTGTTTTGCAGACTGAAAGGGGTGAATCTTCATCCCAAGCTCGCAATGCTCCTGCTGAGAATGCGGAACAACAGGAGGTGGATAACTACTACAAGCAGGATATACCGCATCCAGTCATGACATTTTCTGATATGTACTTGGAAGAGTTGCACCCGAACCTGAGATTTGACAGACTTTGGATAGATTATCCAAAATATCAAAGGGGTTTGCATACTCTTCATTCTAAGATTGTTGAGGTACCAAGGGTCATAGAATGGGGACCCTTAGAAGCTGTAGAATTGGCCGGGCCAATTAGGGAATTACTTGTACAGAGGTATGGTAATTCTACTTTTAATGACTGGGTACGTTTATTCACCATGCGTAGACCTGTATATAAAGTATGGTGTGAAGAATTATTGTGTAGTATAGAGTTGAATGATCGGGTAACTAGTTTAACCGATCGATCTTTTATTAGATTTTTGTTAGGCGGTTCGATGCGCCACATGTCTTTACTGGACATGGCTCAGGCTTTACGTATATATACGCCTGAGGAGTTAGCATCTGCCGATTGTAGAGGGTTGATACTAAACGGTAGAAAGATAGATGAAAATTTTGATACACACGGTGTGTGGAGTCAAATGACAAGCCATCACCGTTTCAAAGGGGGAAATTACTCTTATTTGGATATAGATAGAGCCGAATTAAGAGTGATTCATAGGTTTTTAGCTAATTCGATTACACAAAGGGGTAAGAACAAGGAAAAGGTAAATGAACAGGATTTGTTTTACCATATGTGTATTCGAGACCCACAAAGCGCTGTAAGTATACCGTATTGTGTGGGTTATTATTTATCAGCTATGGTTCGGGGGATGAGACCGCATAGCATAATAGGAGGTGGTATTTTTATTACTTTGATTGGTGAATATCTCGGTGTGGATATAAGTCGGGGGGGATTATTAGTGGAAGAACCAGAACCCCGCGATACTATAGGTTTAAATGTATACCATAGTGCGAAAGTTTTGAAGAGGCGAAATAACGCCGCAGTACCATACCATGGTAGACATCCACAGGTTGAGAGAAACCAACAGCAAGGTAATGTAGGAGGGGGGAATGAGATGCAAGAAATGCAAAGGTTTATAGCTTCTCAGGAGTACGAAAATGCTAGACAGAGAGCATTTGAAGATTGGCAAGTTCATCAGAACCAAATCATAGCTCATTGCCAACATATAGGTAGAAACTATATTCCTACACCGAAATTCATCTTCCCTCCCTGGTCTATAGAGATGCAGCCACCGTATCCTATGTATAACCCTGCCGAAACATTCTATAGCACCTATGGTTATGCCTGGAACCCCTATTGGTATCAATATCATTCCTAGTTTACTTATTATATTTTTTTTTATTTTGTAATTTGTAATGATTGATACGTTTAATACTTTTGTTAATATTGTAATAGTTTTTATAATTGTCTAACATTTATTCTTAGATTTTAATAATTTTTGAATGTGGGGTAATATACCAAACTTCAAAAATATGTATATATATTTGCAGTTTATCTTATGTACACAACAGGGTAAAACAACGCATTTTCAAAGACTGGCATTAAGTTCAGCAAAAGCAACTAATTTTGACGACAAGATGCAAAATATATGTGAAATAACAACAAGACGGAATGAACAAATGATGTGCACCATTTATCATTCAGCAAACAAACGCCAATATATTTAGAAACTTTGGTAAAAATTTAATCATTTTCACACAAATCACCCTCAATAATTTAAATTGTTACTGATTTCTTGCAAATGAGGGCATTGCAAGATCTTAAGTGTGGAAAGGGGTTAAATTCTTTCGGATTTTAAAATTTTTATCTTAAACACTTGGTTACCATTAAAAATACTAGTAAAGCAGTAGTTGTATTAGAATCTAGTGCTCTCTGATAATAAAGAACAGCCCTAGTCTTATATACTGACTACCCAATTCTAGTAAAATTTTTCAAAATTTTCAATTAAATGAACTCAAAATCATGTTTATACATATTTATGAACGATAAAACTAGGTTTTAACACCGAAATTATTGTAACCTCGGAAAGGACATAAATTGAGAAACAAACCAAAATGTTAAAATTCATTTAAAATGGAATAGAGGACGATAAAAAGGAAAATAAAAGCCAAGTGTGGGAAAATTTACCAAGTTATCTTAAACATATGTCACATATATCTGTAACAAATAACTGAAAATACTTTTGCTTTGGACTAAACTAAACTGTTTTACCCGATGAAAGAAAAGAAAGATGGATCTACACGATGAATCAAATCCATCATTAAAAGGAAGTAAAGTCTTCCGAAAAAGACACGCGCTTCTTGATTTAGGTCATGAAGTTGTCGTCCAGACCAGCTGTAGGTTGACGAAAAATCCAGAAAAGTCTTCACTAAAATCAGCAGGAAATCCACGGACCTCAGCATTAAACAGGGTCGCCAAGTGGTCAGATTTATCCTAACCATGAGAAGAATTTATCTTGTACAATGGGGGGCACCATGCAAATTAGCTGGATAAGACTAATGAATCAGATCCCCAGAAAGGATAATCTCCTTAAAGATTAAAAATCAGCTTTTAAGACTGATATTACTCAATCCTTGAGATTGACCTTAAAGATTGAGAATTACAAACTCATGGAATTCAATGATATCTAAACTCGAGCTTGAACGAGAAAATATTTTGATCAAAAATTACAAACCGATTTGTTTTCTGAAAACCCTATTTTCAATGCGTTCATTACCATTGAACGTAAAATCCTAGGAATTCACCTGGAATTCATTAGGTCACCTGAACCAAATCGGGTGTCAACCGTAAGAACGGTGGTTGCATAGTGGTCAAAGACAGGACCTTGTGCCATACCAAAAAATTATAAGGGTTAGCTTTACTATTGCTCCTACCAAGGATAGTAATTGCGTCCGACACGTTATAGACCATAATTAAAAGCATGTCAGGGGATATTGCCTTAACAGTTGCTTGTTCAACGCTTTCCTTTACAACCGGACGGTAGTTTACCGAAAGGTAATATACGGGACAAGTAAACTGGACGTGTTGCTTTTCAAATACAAGGTTAGCAAGTGGGTGACACAAAACCGCAAGTTTTGAGCTAAAATTTTCAAATCTGAAACCCACCAAACCCACAAAAATATTTTGCAAACACCGGTAAAGGGTTATTCCGAAAAACTTTTCTAGGGTAAAAACTAGATTTAATTTTCAAAAGATCAAATGTTTTCATAAAGATCCAATTTCCTTAATGAATCTAAATTTTTATAGTCATGTGGGACTGTAAACCATATCGTTACTACCATTGTTTATACCGCCGTATAGAAAATCACTGATGTACAAAGTGTGAAGAATAAAGAAGTGATTATAGTATTTCAAGACGATATTGCTTGAGGACAAGCAACGCTTAAGTGTGGGAATATTTGATAATGCTAAAAACGAACATATATTTCATAGCATTATTCCTCAAGAAAGACAAACTTTTAGTTGCAATTGTTCTATTTACAAGTGAGATTCGTTTAAATAATAAAAGGTGAAGACAAAAGACAGATTCGACGAATTGAAGACGCAAACGACCAAAAAGCTCAAAAGTACAAAAGACAATAAAAAAAGGTTCCAATTATTGACAAGAAACGTCTCGAAATTACAAGAGTACAAGATTCAAAACGCAAAGTACAAGATATTAAATTGTACGCAAGGACGTTCGAAAATCCGGAACCGGGACCAGAGTCAACTCTCAACGCTCGACGCAACGGACTAAAAATTACAAGTCAACTATGCACATAAATATAATATAATATTTAAATAATTCTTATAATTATTTAATATATTATATTTATATTTAAAACCGTCGGTAAACAAAGAGCCAAGCTTGTGTGAGCTGTAAAAGTAAACTCCGCGACTCGCGGAGTTTGAAGGCCAAAATGGCCGCGAGTCGCGGAACCCCAATTTCAGAAACTCCCTATAAAGCTCGCGCATTCTGATCATAAAAAATCTATCTTTTTCTTCTCCTCATTCATACGTAAAATATATATATATATATATATATATATATATTTATAATTTATATTTTAATTTTAATTATAATTCTAATAATAAGGGTATGTTAGCAAATGTTGTAAGGGTGTAAGTCGAAATTCTGTCCGTGTAACGCTACGCTATTTTTAATCATTGTAAGTTATGTTCAACCTTTTTACATTAATGTCTCGTAGCTAAGTTATTATTATGCTTATTTAAAACGAAGTAATCATGATGTTGGGCTAATTATTAAAATTGGGTAATTGGGCTTTGTATCATAATTGGGGTTTGGACAAAAGAACGACACTTGTGGAAATTAGACTATGAGCTATTAATGGGCTTTATATTTGTTTAACAAAATGATAGTTTGTTAATGTTAATATAAAGATTTACAATTGGGCGTCCCTATAAATTACCATATACACTCAATCGGACACGATGGGCGGGGTATTTATATGTACGAATAATCGTTCATTTAACCGGACACGAGAATGGATTAATAGCCACTAGAATAATTAAAACAGGGGTGAAATTATGTACAAAGACACTTGGTATAATTGATAACAAAATATTAAAACCTTGGGTTACACTCAGTCGACATCCTGGTGTAATTATTAAACAAAGTATTAAAATCTTGTTACAGTTTAAGTCCCCAATTAGTTGGAATATTTAACTTCGGGTATAAGAATAATTTGACGAGGACACTCGCACTTTATATTTATGACTGATGGACTGTTATGGACAAAAACCAGACGGACATATTAAATAATCCAGGACAAAGGACAATTAACCCATGGGCATAAAACTAAAATCAACACGTCAAACATCATGATTACGGAAGTTTAAATAAGCATAATTCTTTTATTTCATATTTAATTTCCTTTATTTTATATTTAATTGCACTTCTAATTATCGCATTTTTATTGTTATTGTATTTAATTGCACTTTTAATTATCATACTTTTTAATTATCGCAAGTTTATTTTATCGCACTTTTATTATTCGCAATTTCATTATCGTTATTTACTTTATGCTTTAATTTAAAGTCTTGTATTTATTTGGTTTTAACTGCGACTAAAGTTTTAAAATTGACAAACCGGTCATTAAACGGTAAAACCCCCCTTTATAATAATAATATTACTTATATATATATATATTTGTATTTTTATAAAAGTAAACTAATATAGCGTTAAGCTTTGTTTAAAAAGATTCCCCGTGGAACGAACCGGACTTACTAAAAACTACACTACTGTACGATTAGGTACACTGCCTATAAGTGTTGTAGCAAGGTTTAAGTATATCCATTCTATAAATAAATAAATATCTTGTGTAAAATTGTATCGTATTTAATAGTATTTTCTGTAAAAATATAAGCTATTTCGTATACCCCGCTGCAAACATCAGTTGTCATTTACAACGGCTAGCTCGATTCCTAATGGCAAAATGCCCATAGGCAACGAAGACACCCCTGCAAAACCAGTTTGCGAAATCGCGGTTGCTTATAGGTTTGCTTTAATACCCTCCGGCAGCTGAATAAAGCATTGTTCGTAGATAATATCAACACTGCTGCCATTATCAACATGAATTTTCATGACTGTAATTTCAGCTTCTGCGATTTTGCACGATACTACTATCGGCATTTCAGAAAAATCATCGCTCTGCGTTTTCGTGAAACTAATTGGCGCAAATTGCCAATTATGATACATTTTAGCTGACTTTCGCTTTTTTCCTCTTTTTTGGGCATTTGCTCGCACAGCAACCACTACATCGCCATTATTCCCGATATTACTCATTATTCTAAGCAATCGAGCAACTTACCGCTGATTTTAAATGTATTCGCCTGCAAATCATCACAACAAAAACACGATTGAAATTAAACTAAAGAATTAATCGTTTGATAGCGCAAAACAAATAATTTTCAGTTTAATTCATAAAACGTGTTCCACGGATGGCGCCAAATGATCAATCCATAATTAATGATGTTACTTAATTACGGATTGAGTGCAATGAGATTATGATGGAAGATGGAGTGTTTGATAATTATTTTGGGCCCCGATGATCGTCTTTCACTTTTACTATCAAGTGATCAACCACCCCGACCCGGTCTTGATTGTCAATTAGCATAATTCACCTTAAATCAATGTGAAAATTCCTTGGGCAAAGTCACAAGTGAATTTCACAAAGGCTTGGGCAAAGGGCAGAGAATCCACAACCTCTAAATGAGAGGCCAAGCTCCCTATTTATAGTATTCGAGATATCCGCGGTCTGTGAATCACCTAACCGTCCGCGGAAACTCAGCGGATTAAATCGCAGTTCCTTATTAACGCGAAAACATAACTGCTGTACTTTATTTTCAGCGAATATTGCATAGCTTAGCTTTAGAGTTTGCGTAATTCTGCCTTTGGCCTTTAGTAAATAAAATATACATATACAATGTCATGTATATGATCAGTACCCATGAAGTTGATCACACCAGGGTTGGTCTGATTCTGGCAGGTTATGATCTAAACGGGACGCTGGTTACATCGTGATGGTGATTTATTCGCGAAGGGTTACGGAGTCTAAGGGGTCAGTTCGATAGGGTTTGGTTACAGAAGATACACGTAGAGATTTTTTTCTGAAAGATCCGGGTGACGGATCGGGTTCTTGTTCCGCGTTATCCCGTACGAAGGAATGATGGAGCAAAATTCGAATGTTCATGCGCAGCTACAGAAGAAAATTCATAGCGGGTTCGTTAACTGTTGGATCACCTTGAAAATTTTACTGTATTTAAAGGACATATAGATCCAATCGCTGTAAAATTTTGAGGCCGATCAGACCGTTGAATTTTGAGATACGATTTTTTCGAATCTGGGCAGTTTTCAGGGTGAACTTTTCGGGTTTTGATGACGCGAGTGCGAGATGGTTTTGTCTCGGAAAACTTTGGGCGATACGTGCTGGATATTATGGGATGTTGGTTTGTTACAGAAGCTCACGAGAGTGATTCTCTCAGGTTTGGGCATGGTTGGGTAACGATGGGTACATCCGGGTTATTATCGACAGTGGAAGTTATCGGGGAAGTTTTATGCTTGCGGTTTTGAAACGGGACGACCAAATGTTTTGGTTAGATATTCCAAAGTGTGTGGAATATGCGGGAGGGTTAGAGCTTCTCTCACTAAGGAGATTGGTTGACGAAGGGTGTCGGATAGAACGTGTTCGACCAGTGCTCAGGGTTTTGGGTGATGTTTGGTTCAACAAACGAGCTTTTTTCTTCGGGGTTACCAATTAGGAGTTCTTAGGTGATTGATGGAGTGGATAATCTTGTAAGTCCTAGAACTTGAAGCTTTCAAGATATTGTTGAGAGTGTCGGGAACTCGGAGTGAGTTTGGGAACTGACGGAAGTATCGGGTAAGTGGGAGTTGGACGACTAGTGGGAGTTGTAGAGATGGTTGTGCGATATGTTTCTCTGATTTTCACAGGGTTAGTACGTCAATTCCGACTAGATACTCGGGTACTTATTTTACTCTCAAATGGCTTGCAACTGATCGGGTGGTACGAAACAGATTCTTCTCGGGTAGCAGCGGTTTATTTTTCTTACTCGTACAGTGGGAGCGTGCTTGAGATTGAGAAGATGGGTTCGTGAAATTCATATCTATGAGGATCAGTGTACCAGCGTGAAAGCGGAAAGTTGAAAGTGTAGATTTCGATGTTGTGAATGCGTTCTCACTGGAGCCTGGATGAATAGTCTACAAGGGCGTTTGTCAGATTTTCTGATTGCTGGGAAGGAAAATCAGTGATAGACGGAAATTCTGTATGAGGGTGATCATTGATATGTCGGTGACAGGATTGGGCGTGTCTAGAGTGATGAGTTGAGGTGGTTTTGTCTCCTGTTTAAAATCCTGTGATTGAAGTCTCGCACACTTTAATAGTGGCGCAGAAATCGATAGATGACCCAAGCTAGCAACGGAGATCGGATTATTACTCAGCTATTTGAGTGTCGAAAGTCTTCCTTCCCATGGCGTGGAAGTGCGGCGTGTTCCGGGTGTTTATTCGGCGGTGTTCAAATGGAGTTCCATAATCGGGTGATCTAGAGTTGTTGTGGGTGTTTAACACAAGTAAAAGGTGAAGTTGATTACATTTTGACAAGTGTAGTTGAAGTGCTCTTTATCGAAAGCTGCTAACTTGTTGGTTAGAATGTGCGTGTCCCAAGAAGCTTTCTTGGCGGTATAGACGGGTACGTTCAAGAGTCGAAGTGTTGATCGAATACAGGTTAAGGTTGGGTTTTGTTCTCCTTTGAGTGGGAGAATTGTTGGGTACAAAGAAGATCAAAACGAATGAGCTGAGTTATCGTGTTCGGGTGATGTTTATCGTGTTCGGGTAATGTTTGTCGCCAAACGGTGATGTTTGTCGCAAAACGCGACAAGACTGGAAAGTGATAAAGTGCACTGAAACGGGACAAATATGGCAGAAGTGGGTGTCAGAAGCTGTCACGTTCTGAACCACTTTGTCACGTCCTGATGCAGTTTGTTGCGGAACGCGACAAAGTGTCGCGAAACTCGACAGTGTGCGTAGCCAGCAAGTTATTCGATTTGTTTCCTAATTTTGATTAGCACTATAAATATACCTATTGTAACCTGTAAAGTGTGCATGAAAAGTATAGAAAAAGATCTCTGGTTTGCGCCCGTGAAGTAAACCCTTCTCCGTGTTTGGAGTTGGGATATAAACACGTTAAATCCCTGTGTCGTTTATGCTTTATTTATCGTATTGCTTATTCGTTTGTTGTATGTGGGTTATGTGATTATTGTAAATCACATGTTCTTGTTAGAGTCCACTACCGAATTCCTAATATTAACCTCATATGGATTTCCAATTTTTATAAATCTCATACATGTAAGGAATTTTGCTATCAAAAGATTGACTGGAACGTTTCAAAAATGGGCTCGAGATGAAAGAAGGGTTTTCTTGATGCAGATGATCTCAGTCGCTCTTAAATAGGTCTTCAGTTGCTTAGTGTTTTTTCTTCCGTTTTGTTTATTGAACGTTCCAAGGTTGTTTTCTCTCGTTAGTAGTTCTTGGTTTGTTTCTTTGTATTGGTTGCCCTTGTTGCCTCTCGTTTTGTCTTTGTGGCCTGTTTTGAGTGTTTGTTGCCTGATGTCGTTGTATGGGTCGGTGCGGCTCGTCTTTAGATAGTATGTTTTAGGTTGTTTCAGTTTGTTTTAGGGTCTCTTTCTAGAGGGGAGGGGAGCGGGGTTATGGTATTAGTTTGATTGCTTTTACCGATTCATGAAAATCTATGATTATATAGGTAATGTTTTTTCGAAAAAAAAGCGTTCACTTTAACGAACTTAAAGAGTTAATCATATAGAAACAAAATCTCGTCAACAAAGAACAAGGATCACTGATGTAATCTAGGAAAATCACATGCATGGATCAACCAATAATTCTTTCTATAAATAAATAAATAATATAACAACATACTTGTGAAAACATACTATTCGAAGTATTTTATTAGAATACTAATTTATAACTAAATATTTATTGTTATACTGTTGCTACTGCTGCCGCCGCCGTGCCACCGCCGCTGCCGGCACCACCACTGCCAACTCAAAAAAATCTGACGAACCCAACGGGACTAACTATACGCGAAACGGACATCGTTAAAACATTAAATAACGGGCCCTATATTTTCGCTCGGTGCGAGTTAAAATTTTCTGAGACCACAGTTCAACTCGAAATAATTTTACGAACACAACGCGACTAATTATACGCGAAACGGACATCGTTAAGAAAAAATAAATATTTTGGGCTATATTTCATAAATACACATACACGTCCAACAAACAACCCAACCTACTAGATATATTAGGTACCAAACAACGTATATCCAAATTCGACCGCACGTTGAATACAACCGCAGCAACGCACGATCGATTTTTTTTCTAGTTATTATTATTAACATTACCAAGTATTATACAGGTTCAAAGCAGAGTAAGGGCGTGTTTGACGACACAGCTTCTAGGAGCTTAAGCTTATTTTTTTCATAAGCTCTAGCTTCTAGCCTTGTTTGATATACAAATGTTCCGGAGCTTATAAAAAAAATAAATTGTGGGAAAATAAGCTAGTTGAACTAGCCCCTTATGAAAGTAAAATTACATTATTAACCCTTAAATCATTATTTATCATTTATTTTTTATCCTTTTATGTCATTTTACATACATTAGTTCCAACTATTTTACAAAACAATGATAAAACATAAACTGACAAAAGTTAACAAAGTTCAAAGTAGAGTAAATTTAAATGTTAAAAATGAAACGTGTTTTTTTAACAAGAAAGTTGACAGTAGAAGAAAACTGTCATTGCATAAGAAAAGTTAACAAAGTTAGAATTCTTACACATATAGTCACGTTTAAATTATGAAACATATAAAATACGGTATTACGGTTTGAAATTAATTTGAGTGATACGTACATTATTGTATACTAAATTCGTCTCTTCTTGGACATACAAACTTTTGTCGCATTTTCATGTATGGACAATTATTAAGTTTTGCTAGTTTTTATACATGTTATTCATGCAGTATTGTTTTTTACTAATGTCCATTTCAATCAACCTCTTAACATATTGGATGTCCTATTCTTCAAATAACGCCTTTTTTTCTCATTAAGTCGTTTTTAGTACTTAAGCCACATCACCAACTATTTACGTAGTCCACTTCACATTCATCTCGTTTTGCAAATGTCATTATCACAAAAATAGATAATTATTGAATGTTTAAGGTAACGGTTTCGTAATTGGAAATGCGAAAAGAAAATTTTGAAAGGCATCCAGAAGTTTATAGACATGGAAGCACTAAGAGATAGTTGTTGAAAGTTTAATAGTTTACGGAACAAAAAGGCTTCGCTCGAATGACATCAATGTTCGATAATACTCGGGATTTTATGTTTCCTCAATGAATTAACGTACGGACATTGGTTAAACAAGCTACCATCGTCACATATTCACTAATCGCTGGGAATTTTAGTACATAAGATAGTTAGATACCAATGTCTAGGCCCAATCATTTAAACAACGCTCTGGGCTGGGCCCAATCATGCAAATGTAAAGGGATTATAGCCAAAATGCTCATTCCCAAACAAATTCTTGCGCTGGAGCCAAACAAAAAAAAAATTTGCCAGGTTGCCTTCGCAAGACGCGAGAATACTTGCGTCTTGCCATCGCAAGGCGCAAGCTTGCGTCCTTGCGATCTTGCGACATTATCTGATCATATGTTGGATTTTCAGATAAGAATTAGTAAGATTTCCTAGATTTTTGTCGGATAAGATTTTTACCCTATTTATAGTATGACCCTGGAACTTTGATTTCACAATCTCATAACAATTCCAACCTTGTGCAATTCATTGATTAAAGGCACTTTAAGGTACTAATTTAATCATTTTCTTCACTAATTTTAATATTTATTATTTGTGTTAATGATGATTATTTTTAATTATTTTGTTATTTACAGTTAATCTCAGTTAATATCCATGGACAGAAGAGCTAGAGCTTCACACCGAGTTTCACAAGGAGAGTCAGAACAACAAGTTGCTGAAAGACGACCACTATTAGCCGAACGTCCTATTCTTATTGGTCTTTACGTTGCTGCTCAAGGTAGTTTTTCTGCGTACTGGCGGGGAATATATGCTGGAGCTTTTCTCTATCGAGATAATGAGTACTATCCCAGACTTGTTAGGGAATTCTATGCAAACTATGTGTTTAATTCACGTAAATTGAAATGTGTTCACGTGAACATGTTTGGTTATTCCTACGATTGGACGTTGGAGGAGTTTGCTGAGATTCTGGATATTCTAGATGGAGATTTCAAGTTTTTCAGTCTTAGCAAGGATGTGAAAAATGCCCCGAGGAGGTCAGCTACAGGAAATTCATTCTCAGCTTCTGGGTTTGTTTCAGGACTATGTAAACCTGGTTTTGACATGCCAAACAGTGGTCCTGTCATTATCAGGGAAGAACATATTCAGGTCCTGTCATTAAGAGGAATGTCATGTTTCGAGATGATGCTGATGTGGAGCTATATGTAACTGAAGTTTTGATTTTGATGTGTTTGCTCGAACAAATCCCAATTAATCTGGCATATGTGGTTGCTAATCGGATGGCGGGATTGCCTGCAGCTGGTGGGAGAGGATTGCCCTATGGCATGTTGTTGAACAACTTCTTTGCTGATGAAGATGAGTTGGTGTATCCCTCTGATCGGGAGGTGTTGAATGCTGAGATTATGTATGCTGCTTAAATTTTATAATTGGGTTGATCATGTAATAAACTAGGTCGTAGGGCCTTTTGTACTACTTTTGGGTTAATGAAATATCCTAATGGTATTTTAATTTTAGCCTATCTGTTTTACTGCTCATTTTAATTTCAGTACAAGTTCAAGGACGACGGGAGTAATTTGGTCAATGACTTTTATAAACTTACACTTGAGCACTAGATAAATATTTGTAAACATAGATGGACATATACATTAACAGAAGTTAAACAAATAAAAAAAACTCAAACAGCAGCAACATAAAATATTAATCATACTATACGCAAAGACGTAAATCGAACCTTGCGACTGGACGCAAGATGCAAAGTCTGTGGTTCTTGCGAGCTTGCGTCTTTGCGTCTTGCGCTTGTTATTATTAGGTTATAAACCTATTTTCAGCATTCACTTGACACACACACACACACATCCCCAGACGCAGAGAAGCAAAATACGGCAAACCTAGACAAACGCAAATACGCAAAGCTCCATCATCTTCTCTCTCGTTCGAACAGTAGATCGTAACCACCATCACCACCTGCACTACCCCCAGTTCATCGTATTCACCACCACCACCACGTACCAGCGTCTACGTCACCAACTACGTCACCATCGTCTTCGTCTGCTTCATTTTAACTAAGAAAGAAATCAAGAAGTCAACATAATAACAATGGCAAATCCGCAGGTTAGTTCTTCCTTCACTATAATGTTAGTTATATGGGAGTTGTATATAAATTTCATATGTTCATATATAAATGTGAAAACGTGCACACCTACTGTTCGATGAAATGTCTCTATGATAATCATCATTATTTAACCGTATTCTTGCTTTTTTTTTTAATAATGGGGTATATTATCTCTTGGTTTGTATAGTTATTTGGTGAAACAACAATTTGTTGCTCGTCAAATTAGTTTGACTGTCCAGGCGCAAGGATCATTTTGCGTCTTTGCGTTCCGGACACAATTTGGTCGCAAGACCAAATTTGCGACCTTGCGTACCAATGGTTTAACACGCAAGACCAATCTTGCGCCTTTGCGTATCCTATGCTGATGTTGTTATTGTTAATTTTACAGGGATGGGTTGAAGGTAAACTGACGATGAAGAATAAAATAAGTATTATAGGTGATGTGAAGAAAGTAATGACTGAAAATCAAATTAAAATATTTAAAGAAACGTGTTTTGGTGTATGGTTAGATCTTGAATACATGGGAAACGATCCCGGACTTGTACATGCAATGCTCCAACGTAAAACTGTACGGCCGGAAAGAATTGATGATGCTAAGTACCCAGAGGAGGAAGATGACATATGGTTTAGATTTAAGCCTAATTTTTCTATTAGATTTGGTCGCCGAGAGTTTTGTCTAGTAACGGGGTTTTTGTTCGATACCGGTACAGATATGGCACATTACATCCCTAAAGATTATGAAAAAGAGACGGCTCCAATTAGAAAACGTTTATTTCCGTCCATTAAAGAGAGCACAAACATTTTGATTGGTGATATTGAAAAGAAGCTTCTAAAAAGTAGTCGGGTTGGTGTTTCGGACGATGATGTGGTTCGACTAGCAATCATATTAGTTGTAGAGAGAGCTTTTATGGGTAAACAATCTGCCCATGTGGTGAACAAGAAGTTCTTATATTTAGTTGAAGATTTTTCAAGTGTTAATAAGTACCCATGGGGGTCTCGTATATGTGAACCGACTTACGAAGCGGTTAGTGAAGGGTTTGGTGTTCGGGAAAGCCAATTAGAGAGCGGCAAGGCGTACACTTTGGCAGGATTTATGTAGGCATTTAAGGTAACGACATGTTTGATTTCAAATACTTTTATTATTTAAAGATAATATATATATTGATATTGTTAAAACAAATGATTTGTAGATTTGGATCCTCGAGGCTTACCGTCGTACCATTAAATCCTTTGCTACAAAAACGGACAAGAATGGAGTACCGAGGGCTCTTTTTTGGAAGCGTACAACAGCGGAGACTTTCGGAATCTCTGATTACATTAAACTCTTAGATATTCAGGTTAGTTGCATTTAATTTTTGAAATTACCATTGACTGTTGAAACAGAGAGGATATGGCAAGGACGCAACACCATTCCTGCATCCTTGCGTCTCTCTTAAGCTTGGAAGCAAGGTTGTACTTGCGGCTTTGCGTACTTGCTACATTGGAGACGCAAACCTATATTTGCGTCCTTGCGTCTCGTTGACCAGAAAAGTTCCAAGTATTTTTTGTAATCTTGCGTATAAAGTCGTGTTTAATTATTATGCAGGATGATTGTCCCAAGAACAAGAAACCTCTACGTGGTCTCTTCCCCACTGATACAGAGAAGGAGTGTCAATGGTGGATTGATAGTGAAGCGTTATTTCTTGGAACATTAGTTGAACAGGAGATCCAGCAAGATGAAACCGAAATAATTCCAGAAACTGTAGAGCAGACACAGACACAGACACAGACATCAACACATCAAAATACTGAGGTACAAGAGTTACATCGTGTGGTCGCGTTGTTGACCGAGCGGGTGGACAAAAGTGAAAAAGAATTTAAAGAGCGGATGGACAAAGTTGAAAATGAATTAACTGAATGTAAAAGGAAATTGTCGGAATACGAAGAAAACCCTTTTTTAGAGCAAGAGTATCCGGTATATTTTGAATTTATTAATTATTATTTTTTCATTTGAATATTTGTTCTCATCCGAATTTATATATTTTTTGTTTTATATTTGTTATTTGCTTAGGACGATACGTATTATGATAAATCTTTCTCTGACAATGAGATTGTCTACCTTCTCCGATGCAAATACGACGTGGAATAAGAGAAAGACGGCCCACGCGTGCATTAAGGTCCCCGTTTACTTCACCTGGATATAGAAATAGAAAACCAATTGAGAAGGTAAATTTCTGCATTACAATATTATAACAGTGTTTTTTTTTTAAAAAAAATCCTAAATATTTGTTGTTCTTGATTCACTGATGTGGACGCAAGGTTAGTCTTGCGTCCTTGCGCTAGGTGGACGCAAGGTTAGTCTTGCGTCCTTGCGTCGGTGTTTTTTGTTAACTAGATTTCCTGTTTTGCACAGTTGTCCAGACATGTCATTGAGAAAGTGGAAAACATGAATGTGGTCAACCTTGATACAGAAGAGCAATGTGTTGATGAGCAATTGGTTGATCAGAAAGCTGTTGATGGATAACCTGATGATGATATTATGGTAGTTGATAACGTTGCACCTGGTGAAACAGAAGGACCAAAGAATGTAAGTTGTAAGGATGTGAAGGTGTGTTTTAAGAGAAAAAAGGAAGGAAAAGGACTGGGCTAGTGAAGAAGAAATCTGGGCCATGATCGACAGACTTATAAATGATCAAGGTTGTCTTAAACCACCACCAACTGGAGCATGGAGAGATCAGAGAAAGCATGCACCCCCTGCAAAAGATCCCACGACAATTATACAGAGCAAGCAAGAGACTCGTTGCATGTTCATCTTTCAAAGTGATCAGTTCATTTACCTTAGTACGGAGTTTTGGATTCGCTTGCTGGGGTTAGGAGAGGCAGGATATTTGGAGAACTTGGTGAGTGTTCATCTTAATTTTGTGTTTATGGCATGAATTAATTTGTGTTAATATCTTAACCTGTCTTCTTAATTTGTAGCACATTGATGACTGGGCTACATTTCTTTTAAGATATCGTCAGAGATTTCTCCCCAGAGCAAGCCAGATGTTTAACACTCCTGAGTTTCCACACGAGGTGGTTAAAGTAAGTTCTCGATGGACGATTATGCCATCTGGATTCCTGGCTCAGCTTGCAAACTTTAAAGAATTTTGGGGATTAAGTCAGAAGGAGAAGGATGAGAAGTTTAAGCAAAAGGAGGAGAAGTTGAAGTAGGCCAAGGCCAAAGATCCTAATTTCAAAGAAAATGAAGGAATCACTGCCTTTAGGGAACCAAATTACACGTATATAATTGCTTTTGGGGATGGTAGTGATGAAATGTATCCAGCTTGGTCTTCCTGTGATCAGGTACTTACATTCTAATTATCAATCTGGTGTTGTTTATAATTAGTAATCACAACATGTTTTTTGTAAGATGGAACAGGCGCAAGGTAAATATTGAGACCTTGCGTCTGGTAATGTGCTTGGACGCAAGGTAAGTCTTGCGACCTTGCGTATCCGTGTAATTTAGATGAAGGTACATTTTGCGTCCTTGCGTATGGATGGTTTTGTGACTAAACTTTCTTTCTGTTTCAGATCTTGATCCCAGTACACTTTAGACACCCAGAACATTTCTTGCTGCTATCATTAAAGTTAGAAGAAATGAAAGTTTATGTGTACGACAGTTTCCCCGGTCTTGCAAGTGAACAGCTACAATATGTTGTCACAATGTTGTGTGAAAATTTGCCCGTCTACTTGCACGCAATTGACTACTATAACAAGACGCCAGAATCACAGCTTGAAGATTACTACCAAAACAATGAGAGTATGGAGTTGATGATTGAAACTGGGCGTAATGTACCAGTGCAGGTAGGTGAAACCGGCGACTGTGGGGTTTGGGTGTGCATCCATATGGAGAGACTGGTGTTTGCATGGGAGGGGCTTGATGACATTGGAGATCCAAAAAAGGCTGCACAGGAATATAGGAACAGAATGGCAAGGGGGTTCTTCCGTGCACGTTTTAATACACTACCGCCACCACCAGAGGAAAAAGATGCGACAAAGAATGCTAAAAAGGCTGCACAGGTTGTATGATTATTATTACTGTTTAAATACTAATTATTTTGTATTACACTTAGTTGTTAAGTTGTGTAATTTTTTGTATAATTAGTAGTCTGTCATGTACGGATAGTGCATTAACAGACTCTACACGGTTGCTAGTAAGGTATGAATACCTAACATGTTCAGCTCTACTTCTAGACCATTTGTGGAACCCAACATCACTTAAAATTTTGTAAGACGCTTTCAATCTTCTTCGAAATACATTAAGATGATCCTCAAAATCCGACGCACGATAAGCTTTGACCATTTTCCAATAATGCCATTCAAAATATTTGAATTTGTTGGATTTACTTTTAATGCTTGCAAACAAATGACGAGCGCAGAAACAGTGAAACGCTTTGGGGAACACGGTTGACATTTGGCCCTCCATGCTTGATTGTAAGATATGCTGACACCGAATCGGTTGCCTATATCCGCACGTATATCGTTTGCTTTATATTCCCGGTTTGCAGATTTGAATGAATCCACAAGCATACTACCCAACACCTTTTTGGTTGCATGTTTATTGTTTCCCATAATTAGTGTGCGTGAGCATGTGTGTACGTCATGCAGTTTCTTTACCATAAAGTTTTCAATAAATCGTATTCTGTAAGCACTACATTTTCACTCACAGTTTGGCAACACACATTTAGCTGTGTACCGAGATTTGTCTGACTTTACAGGCTTTATTTGGAAGTTTTCTTCAAGACATTTTGTAAAAAGGGTGTTTATAAACTCTTCTTTGTTTAGGAAAGTTTGACGAACTTTTATTAAATCTGACACCCTATACGTGGTTGGTATTTCAGTCGTATGTTCGCACTCTTCCTCATGCTGACTCAAAAGAGTTGGCATATTCCAGAACGGATCTTGCTTTTCTTCTTCATATTGGAATTCTGCGTCTCCGTCTTTTCCTCCATCTGAATCACTATCTTCGACCAGAGGTACCTCAAACAGGTGGTTTAATTCTTTAATTTTACATACGTTTTTAAGACCATAGTTATGCAAATCAAACTCTTCTGTGTTTGGAAGTGGCAATTCAGGTTCTTCCACTTCGAAATTGTTACTTGCGAGGTTTTCTTCGGTATCATGTTGTAGTAACAATTGTTGTGGTTGGTGTTTTGGTGGTTTAGATTTTTTTGGTGTTTTGGTGGTTTCTTGATTTTGTTGTAGTAGTGGCTGGTTTGTCGAGTATTTTGTTTCTGAATTTCGTTGTGGCTGATGCATTATTACTCTATCGACAATATAAATATCAATAGAAGCATTTACAATTGCATATTGTAAAAACTCTTGAAAGTCTTCATCATCATCAGTAATATCAAAAACATGATTATTAAAAACGTATCTCATTGAAACAGCTGCATTGGGTGGGAATTAAATCTTTTTAAGAACATTTTTTAACAATATTCTCCGATTCATTGGTTTTACGGGCGCAATTGGAAGTCTTAACCAAATTTTAAAACAATCTCGTGGCATATATATGGGTATGTTGTTAATGTACTCAAAATAACCCCCACAACATATATTAACAACAAATTTATCATCATTAACACAATTCATAATGACAAAAATTAGTGAAAAAATAGTTAAAATAGTACCTTAACGTGGGTATAAGCTCTGCATTGAAAACTTTTGAAATTGTTATGAGACTGTGATTTCAAAGTCTCTGGGTCAATCTAAATATAGGGACAAAATGTTATCCGTAAAAATCTAGGATATCTCACGAAATCTTATCCACAAAATCGTATTTCTGATCAGATAAGGTCGCAAACTCGCAAGGCGCAAGGACGCAAGCTTGCGCCTTGCGAGGGCAAGACGCAAGTCTTCTTGCGAGGGCAACCTGGCAATATTTTTTTTTTTTTTGGCTCCAGCGCAAGAATTTGTTTGGGAATGTTCATTTTGGCTATAATCCCAAATATAAAAGTTTATAACTAATAAAATTTATCTTGTTTTTTAAAAATAAAAAATAGTTTATGAATTTCGTAATCTATGTGGAACAAATTTTCTCTTTAAACACTTTTTCTTGTTAAAAAATTACAACAACAATACTTAATTACACACATGTGGAGTATGAGAAAGGTGTGATGTAGACAAATCTTCCTCTACTTTAGAGTAAGCTTAGGTATATTTTTAGCGCCACTAATATTTATACTACTCCGTAATATAAATATATTAGCCTTAAAAAAGGTAAAAAGAAAAAATGTAAAAAACGAAGGAATAATTGGATGGCTAAGATATTAGAAGGGATCATGTGGTAATAGGTGAAGGGTTGAGGGGCCTCGATCAATCACAGCCAATAATCCCATTCTTTTAAGAAGGGTTGAGGGGCCTTGACCAATCAGAGCCAATAATCTCATGCTTTTAAGAACATTTAATTGTTAGTTGCTATACCTTTAACTATTCAAATTAATATACGGAGTATAATATATAATATAATTATATGTAGTATAATTGTAGATTGGTCGGCTCTATTTTTGAGTCAACAGCAAGCGTCGATTTATTGGCGTCTTGACTGTCATTTAGAGCCTAAATTGAATTGCATGCAGAATTTAAAACTAATGGAAATTTGATTCTACCATTTTCATGGTGTCTCAATTTTATTTTTAATTTTATTTTACTTTTTTTTTAAAGAATTTCCTACTTATTGGCCGGAGGTCCATTCGGAAGCAATATCTTTATCCGTCGAATAGAAAGAGGGATGACTTTCTCTACTTTTGAGAGTGTTTCACTCTGAGTGGAGAAATGACTTGTTTTTATTCTCGGATAGGAGAATGATTGTCTACATCTCACCTCCCCCATACACCACTCATGTGGTATTGGGTTTTGTTGTTGTTGTTGTTGTTGTTGTTGTTGTTGTTGTTGTTGTATAATTGTAGATTATGTATTTCTCCATTGTACATGGTTTAATAAGATATGGAGTATGGACGGCTCTTATCAATTGGTAGAACGTGAATTGAATTATGTCTTCGTCTATTCTCGAATTCTCTCATGATTGGGGTTCGTCTATTCTCGAATTCTCTTATGATTGGGGTAATGGCTTGGACATCAAGGTGGGTCGGTTTTGGAAGTTGATTGGTCCGGCGGCTATATGGGCAATTTGGTTGGCTAGAAACCAGTTGGTGTTTAAGGGTTTTGTTGGGCCGTGACGGTCGAACATATCAAGCTAAAGATGTTTCAATGGTTATGTAATGCGAAGTTATGCGTGAGTTACCAACTACATATATGGAATTCTCAACCTTGGGCTCTTATATAAGACTTTACGTCCACCGGACACCTCAATCACAAGAGGCATAACGAACGACATAATGGGAATCTCCACAAGCCGATTATCGAAAATCCGTGAAAACTGGTCAATAAACCATTCTTTTTTAGCCTTGGAGGTATTCGAATTGAGGGTTGCGCTAGCGCTTGACTAATAGAATAGGGGGCTGAGAAGCTCTTGCTTGCTGTCTACTTCGCGTGTCTTCACTGTAACTTACCTTCTTTCGTCCGTCCACGAGGCTGTAAAAGAGAGAAAGGGGCAGCTATCTAGCGGGAGTCATTTCGGTTGTATGCTACTTAAACAACCTAAAGACTTGGCCCGGTCTGAAAGAAGAATAATGTATTCTGCCTCTTTCACTATTTCGTGAAACAGAGGCTTATTAATATGAATCTTCTTTTTCTTGCTATAAGAAAAATACAATTTAATTATATTTAACTGATTTCAGAAATCACGAGTTTATTAAATAAAACAACAAAATTTGTTATAAGCATCATAGCAATTCTTTATTTCTTAGTCATACATTATATGCAAATATTAGTGTGTTACAATTATTAATCATCGTCACACACTTGTAGCATTTCTTTATATATCAAATTATTTGTATTTACTATCGATATTCATATTCATATCATCACTATTATATTATTATATGTAACAAATAGGAGTAATAACCTTGAGTAATGATTAACATTTAACATACAATATTAATTGACCTTACACATTTTTAACGGTTATATTTGACATTCGCATGAAGTCGTGCATTAGCACACTTTCAATAATCATCGACTTTAAAATCCATCTCACTAACATTATCAAAGTTAAAAAACCAATCACAATTAAAATCCATGTGTAGAAGTTTTTTATGAACTAGCAAGTTAAAAGAATTATTTTTATCCAAAATGACACTAAAACTGAAGATATGTATAAGCTAAAGCTAAAGAAAGCTCAGGGCACGTAGAACAGATTAGACTAAAATAAGCTTAACTATAAACACTGATGATCAATTTAGTACTATTATAATTATAATTATTATAAATATAATATAAATATATACTAAATGGCGTAAAAAGCCAATCAAATGATTGGACCACATGTCCACATCTACTATCTTCTTCATAATTTAAATTTAACCCTTTAATTTTTTAAATTTTCACTATTAACCCTATTAAAAGAACCTTTTAACTTTCTAATCTTTCAATACGCATTCTGAAATTCTTTCTTCAATTTAATATTTTAAAAAGACATACTAAATACGAAATATTTGCTACTTTTATAATTATTCTCTTAACTTCTTTACAATCTAAAAAAATAAAAAGACATACAGTACTAAATATTTGCTACAACAACAACAATAAAAAACAATCCCACATGTGTGAGGTATGGGAGAGGTGGGGCGTAGACAATCCTTCGTATATCATAGTTAATATTAATTAGTGTAAATGATACTCAACAAGATTTTGCCACATCATCATTTTCCCACTATTCACACTATAGCAAATTAAGAATTTGGCAACTTTAGTCCTTGGATTTTTCTTTTTTACTTTCTTTTTTCTTTTTCACCTCTCATTATATTTATATTTATATTTATATAATATACTAATTGATGTAAATGGTCCACAATCATATCGCACCACGCCAACAAAAAGTTAAACGCTAACTAATCATATCTCGCCAAGCCATCAAAAAATTACTATTCATACTGTAGCAAAAATACTGCAGCTTTTTTTTCCCCTTACCTACGCTAATTCTTTTCTTTAATTTTGATTCGCTTAGAAGGTGGGTATTCGATGTGGAAACCATTTTACTCATATACATCGATTTCTTTTTTCCTTTTTTTGTTTCTTTTCACCTATCATTAAATTATATAATATACTAATTGGTGTAAATGGTACCCAATACCTACGCTAATTCTTTTCTTTAATTTCGATTCGCTTAGAAGGTGGGTATTCCCGGTCAGTGAATTTACGTAGAATATTGAGATTTTGTTTTGGTCTTTTACATACTTATTATTATTTTTTCGTCAAATCCAAAAGAAAATTTTCACGATGGAGATTTTGTAAGTTATAACATGTTCTAATATAGTTAAGTGTGAGATGTAAGATGTTCTAAGTGTTACTATTGGTTCTATTCATGCCTCTTTACCCACATGAGATAACAATTTATCCTGAAAACTGCGCTCTACTGTATTTACCGAACTCTTATCGCAAAGCCGCAGCATCGTGCGGACCAACACACTAGAAAATGAGCGGCAGAAAGTGGTGTAAATGGTACCCAATCATATCTCGCCACATCATTAAAAAGTTAAATGGTACCCAATCATATCTTGGCGCGTCATCAAAAAGTTACTATTCATATTGTAGCAATTTTTTTTTTGGTTTTCCCTTACCTACGCTAATTCCTTTCTTTAATTTCGATTCGCTTATATATATATATATATATATATATATATATATATATATATATATATATATATATATATATATATATATATGCATCGAATTGCTCCAATACTATACCTTCTCAAATCTTCTACACATTACAAGAGTGGATTTACCTAGGATATTGAGATTTTGTTTTGGTCTTTTACATACTTATTATTATTTTTTCGTCAAATCCAAAAGAAAATTTTCACCATGGAGATTCTGTAAGTCACAATAGGTTCTAATATAGTTAATTGTAAGATGTAAGATATTCTTTACTATTGGTTCTATTTATGCCTCTTTACCCACATGAGATAACAATTTATTCTGGAAACTACGCTCTACTGTATTTACTGAACTCTTATCGGAAAATCGCGGCATCATGCGGACCAACACACTATGTAACATCCCGCGTTTTTCCGTTAAATTTATTTTTAACACCGTCTTTTTTTTAAAATAATACCTTCCGTTATTTAAATTCGTAGTTTCCGTTGACTAACGTTCATAATATTCCCGTTATTTAATTATAACATCACTCGTTTACTCGAGCGTTTTTAAAAATATTCGTTTGGTTAATCCACGCACCCGCTTTGAAACTTGAGGGACTAAACTTGTCAAGAGGGTAAAGAGATGACTAGGTCAACTAGTCAACCTTCACCCTCCTCCAATCATTTTCATCCTCCCCATTTCATTACTTCCATTTTTATTCTCTCAAATCCTCAAACATAAAATCATCATCTAAATTCGATCAAGGAGGCTAACATCAAAACAAATTACATTTTCGAGATCCTCTCTTCATCCTCTACATTTTGGTACCAGTTTCATCACATTTGGGTAACATTTCTAAAACACTAGATTTCTCTAAATTCGTTTTATATACTTGAAATGGTGTTAATTAGTGTCTATGGCTCAAGTCTAACATGAATATGTGTTTAGTTTGCTCGATTTGTTGTTTTAAGTAACTAGTTTGAACACTTGAAATGGGTTTGCTTAATCTTGGATTTTGGATGATTAAATGTTGTTTAAATGTTAAATTTCATGTATTAAAAATGTTACTAGCATCATTAGTTTCAATTTGATGTGTAGATTGATTTGGAAAACTTCATAAACATGATTATTGATTTTGTGATTTTGGGTTAGGGTTTGATGAACTTTAAAATGAACTTCTGATGCTTTGAATGTCATGAAATGTTATTAGTAAGTGTTTAGTTGTAATGTATGTTTCATTACCTTCAAAACGGCATATTGTATGTGTAAATTGGATTCCCGAGTCAAGAAATGCGTTTTATGAACTTGAAACTTTGATTTTGAACATTTAATGATCATTTGATGAGGTTTTCACTATGGTTAATGATGGATTTGATTCATGAAATGTGTTTATTTTTGTGTTCCTTGTCGAAATACCTTTCCAACGATATAAGATACTTGTTTTGAATGTTTACGGTTCATGAGTTATGCTTGTTTGAAGTTTGGTTCGTGCACTTGATAAAACTCAGAAACTGCATTTCCCAGGTACAGGAGCGACGCTCCTAAACTAAGAGCGCCGCTCCTAGTAGGCCTTTTTGTGGAGTTTTTCATCAGACGTCAGGAGCGCCGCTCCAGGAAACAAGAGCGCCGCTCCTGGTTTTGGTGTGCCGCTCCTGTGCTGAAAAAGTAGACCAACTTATTTTGTGTTTTCACAAATTCATCCCCGCTTACTAGCAACTCCGATTAACATGAAATTTGGCCAACATGTTTATATATGACTACTAATTGAAGAAAAATTGTCGGATACCCGACCCGACCCCGTTGACTTTGACTTTGACCAAGTTTGACTTTTAGTCAAACTTAACAAAACACTTATGCGATCGTTCTAATCTTATTTTATATTTGATTCTTGCATGAAACTTGACAACGTGACACACATGCTATATAATCGAGTCGTAACGAGCCATAGGACTAATTGAACACATTTCGCCCGACCTTGTGTCGTAACCGGTTAATTGATACAACTTACTTGTTTAGGTCAAGGCTAAGCAACTATCATGCACACGTTTACTTTGTGAAGTACATTTATACTCGTGCACTCGAGGTGAGATCATAGTCCCACCTTTTCAACAACTTTTTATACTTTTAAATTGTGGGCTGAGAAACATATACTTTGTTATATTTTATACTACTTACTTTTATACTTTGAACACAAGTACGATGAAACAAACATTCCACAACGAGTTAGAACAAAAATCCTCAATTCGATTATCATTAGTTACCCTTGCAGGGTGTAAGCGAGAACTTATATTGTGTGTCCATACGGGTTTGACAAACCCTCATTTCGGACGGTTCGCTACAGTCTACGGATGAAATATATTTTTGAGAAACATTGTATGTTCTAACACTATTGTGATGGAGTTCTATGGAAGGATACGTTGAGTCTTGATAATTGGGTGCTCGTGAACAATACTTTTGGAATGCAAACGATTTTGATAATCAACGTTATGGGAATACTAAATCTTGTGGTTCAAAAACAACGTTTATTACAAACACCTATGATTTCACCAACGTTTTTCCTTGACAGTTTTCTACATGTTTCTCAGGTTCATACATGGCTATTTGATACATGCTTCCGCGTACACTCATACTTGCTTGGGTCAAGCATACATGCATACACTCTGATTTCTTACTTGGAGTCAAGCATACATACATGCATACGCTAGTGATAGCACCTTTGGATTCAAACATATTGTTTACATACTTACGCTATTTATAGCAACCGTGACTTTCAACTTATATTATGTCGCAAGTTTATTTCATTTATAGATTACACTTTTGTAAACTTAAACTTGTTGTCGATCCGTTTGGTAAACTAAACTTTGTAAGTCTTGTACTTTTCAAATGAATGCGACATAATTTTGGTCAAACGAGTCTCATATAGGGACTACGACCATGTAACGGGACCTAAGTTAGCGGCGCCGTCAATGACGATTTTGTCGGGTCGCTACACACTAGTTAACTATAATTCGAAAAAGTCAAGTTGTAGCCATTTATCTTTAGGACAAAAACGAAATTTGCATTAACGAATTTAGAGATCAGGTATCGGTCCGCCATCTTCGTCTTGAACTTGAAAGCTTTTTTCTTTTCTTTCAGTTCCTCAATATCGTCAACGTTAAGTTTAAATAATTTAATAACTTTTAATAACTTTCATTGCTGATTGTGCGCATTCTTCCTCAACTATAGCATCGATACCCTTGCTTCTTTTCTCCAAATCCGCCTCCTTTTGCATATCCCATTTTAAAGCCAACTCTTCGAATCTTGAAGAGTTCATACCCCGTGATGGTGAAGTCCCCGCGTCATACGAAGCAGAACTTCTAGCAGCCTTCTTCGATCGTTCTCTTCCCATTGGACGTCGAATCGCATCATCACCAAATAGCTTCTGGAGGTTGTTTAAGCGATCTTCACCGAGATTGACTGTTTGGTTTTTGGAAACCACATCGTCTTCTTCATCGTCGAGTACAGCTTGTGTAGCTCTTCTTGTTCACACACCACTTCCACCAACTGCAGGTGGTGTATACCACTTCGGCCTCTTCTTCAAGAATTCCCAAACCTCTTTTTAATTCCATGGGTTCGCAAACCGATTATGATATATTTTCGTCATATATGTCTTCCTCGTTCGACCCCTATGCGCTGGGTTACGTTCTTCTTCATTATATAGGCCCGTTAAATCTTTGCACGCTGTGACGACCCGTCCGAAACCAACATGTACGGATCATCAACAACAGGTCCATTACACGGTATAACACTACATGCTGTTTTGAAACAAAGTTTAAATTCATGAAAAGATAACGTTTTTACCAACGTCAAATGTTTTACAAAGGTAACATGCTTCTACAAATAGAAAGCATTAACAAAAGTACGTGACACTAAGGTCATAACAAAACCAAAAATGACATAAGTAGTGAATGCAAAAATAAAAGTCCATGCTTGAGACATCTCTAGTAATGCAGCGGAAGTCTAACACAGCGAGTCTATAACAGCAGTCTATTACAGCGGAAGCAATTTCATCTAAGCACCTGGGAAATAACATGCTTAAAAACGTCAACACGAATGTTGGTGAGCTATAGTTTTATTGTAAACAATAATGTAATGTAGACCACGAGATTTCGTATTCAAAACATTATGAAACGTATATGCTTAACCATGGGCACTTGGTAACTAACTTAACGTAAAATAATATATCACCCCCTAAAAGTACACTTGGCGAGTGAGTTAAAACAGACGAAGTATTAAATACCCGTTAAATGCTAGCGTGACTAGCTCGAGTGGGGATGTCAAACCCTATGGATCCATATCTAAGATTCGTGTCTACCGGTTCATAAACCAATAGTTAAACGTTACCGAGCTAAGGGGAAAATTTGTACCGTTATATCACCCACACATATATAAAGTTTAAGTACTCGTGTCTAGTATGTAAAACATAAAAAGCGCATGTATTCTCAGTCCCAAAATAGTTAAAGTAAAAAAAGGGAGCTGTAACTTACAGTGAATGTGCGGTAAAATCGATACGAAAACGTAAGCAAGTAGTAAGTCGGTCCGAAAGGTCCTCAACCTAAGTCAAAGGTTACTAAGTCATTAAATCGTCCCAAAAGATTTAAAAGTACGTAAGTTAAGTCTTAGGCATCATCATTATCATCATACTTAAAATATAAAGTAAGTTTTCAATCAAGAATAGATATCAAAACAAAGGGCTGACTTCGGGCAGCCGCTACGACCTCTATACAAACTGAAATGATGTGCGGCCAGTGGCCAAGGATCCGTTTGTGAGTCCTCTTACCGTTTTCCAATTTTCAGATCCTAACTCAATGTCGTTTGACCGTAGAGACGGTTCAAGCGCGAGTACGTCAGAAATTTCAGCATGTCGTTACGAAGGCGTAGTGATTTTCGGAAGGCTATAAATCCTAAGCCGTATATTGGATTTAGACGAGTCTTAAATGAAAAGTCATCTAATCAAACCGAAATATCTGAAAATCAACTTTCCAGAAGTCCCAGGAGTCTGATCAGACCCTGAAAAACAGAAACAAGTGCTCCGGTGGGTTTCTCGGTATTTGATGCTCATCACGGTTCTCATCCTTGATGCGTATAAGCCTCAAATGTACAACTCTTTGATGTTTTAGCATCATTTTGACCAAGTTTTAACCATCAACACACAACTAAAAGTAAAAGCTAACTTTTTATAAGTTTTGAACATCAAAGTTGTCTCTTTATTGTATAAACACAATAAAGCTTCAACCTTTGTCCGTTTGATACAAGTTTATGCATCTTCATCATATGAGATGAGGGAGACTTGATTTTTATCACCACAAAAATCATAGAAAGGTTCCAAGTAAGTGAGATCTACAATAATAACTTAGATCTCAAGTATTAAGAAACCTCAAGCTAGAAAGCTTGGATTTTTACAAGATTAATGAGACCATAAGCTAGAAAGCTAAGATCTAGTAAAAGTAATAATATCATAAGCTAAAAAGCTTAGATCTAAACAAAATAATGAAACCTAATGTTCTTGAAGATCTTTAAAGCAAAAAGTTAGATCTACAAGTTGCATGAAGATCATAAACACAAGTTTTGATCTTTTAACAAAATAAAGTGATCTTAAGCTATAAAACTTAGATCCAACAAAGAAATGAAGATTCAAAGCTAAAAGCTTGAATCTTTCATGTTCTTAAAGATTCCAAATCAAAGTTTGAATCTACAGGATGTAACAAGATCAAAAAGCTAAAAAGCTTGATCCTTTGATGATGATGATGATGATGATGATGATGATGTCGTCATTCAAGAAAGAAAAAGAAGAAGAAAAAAATTCAAGAACTTACAATTTTAGTGTGAGAAAGACTAGAGAGAGAATTAGAGAGAAAGTGTGTGTGAAATGAGAATGAAATGAAGTGTGAAATGAAGAATGAGGCTTGAATTTATAGTGGTGGTGGGGGTGCATGGTGGCGACGGCCTAGGGGGACAAGGGGGGACAACTTTTTCTTTTTGCATGGTGGTGGTACAAAGGTGGTGCTTGTATGTTGGGATCCCATGCAACATGTGTAGTAATGGCTAACAAAGATGCTAGTATGTTGGATTAACTTAATGGGTTTTTGTCCTACATCTTAATGGGTCATAAATCCATTAAAATTGGGCTAACTTAAAAGTCCAATAGCTAGAGTAGGGTGGGATTAAGTCCATTAAGGTAAAAACTCCATTAAGACTAACTAGTGTGCATTAGTAAATCACTAAGCGTAATTAAGCAACCAATAAGCTAAGTAATTGTCATTAGAAAATAACAATTAGATTTACGTAGTCATAATATTCCAATTATGACAAAAGTGTAACGTGTACAAAGTACGTAGCTCGTTTTAAAACAACAAGTGACATTAACGGTCGTAAAAGCATTCGAGGACCAAGTTAAGTGATTACGCACTTAATAACATGTTGTAAGATATTAATGAAAGTAATTAACATGAATAATGATCCCAGAATATAATATAGCTCAGTACGCACAAATACGCAATTTCGTGAAAGTAATAAATATAAATATAAGTCGAAAAGGTCGGGTCGTTACATTACCCACCTGTTAAAGAAAATTTTGTCCGAAAATTTTAAGCTGAGGTAGACGGTAGAGTCGGGAAAAGGTGAGGATATTTCTGCGTCATCTGATCCTCTCGTTCCCAAGTAAACTTGGGTCCTCGTTTAGCATTCCAATGGACTCGAACAATTGGAATCTTGTTGCGCTTCATCACGGTCCATGACTTCTACAGGTTCTTCCACGAAATGGAGTTTGTCGTCAATCGTAGCTCCTCGAGTGGTATGACAAGTTCTGGTTCGGCAAGACATTTCTTCAGGTTCGATACGTGAAAAGTGGGATGAACAAAACTCAATTGAGTAGGAAGATCCAAACGGTAAGCAACGGGTCCAATACGCTCCAAGATTTCAAAAGGACCAATATATCGCGGATTTAGCTTTCCACATTTTCTGAAACGGATTACACCTTTTTAAGGTGCGACTTTTAACATTACGCGGTCACCCACTTGGAATTCAAGATCCTTAGGTCTGATGTCAGCATAGCTCTTTTGGCGACTACGGGCCGTCTTGATCCTTTCCTGGATTTGAACGATCTTCTCGGTTGTTTCATGGATGAGTTCGGGTCCAGTGATTTTCTTATCACCTACCTCGGCCCAACAAACAGGAGAACAACATTTACGGCCATATAAAGCTTCAAAAGGTGCAGCATTAATGCTCGAGTGATAACTATTGTTGTAAGAGAATTCGGCTAGAGGCAAATGCTTTTCCCAAGCTTTTCCGAAGTCAATAACACAAGCTCGTAACATGTCCTCCAAGGTTTGAATCGTGCATTCGCTTTGTCCGTCGGTTTGTGGGTGATATGCGGTGCTCATGTCAAGACGTGTTCCCAAGGCTTCCTGTAAGGAACGCCAAAATCTAGAAGTAAAACGGGCATCGCGGTCGGAAATAATCGATAAGGGTACGCCATGAAGAGATACAATTTCCTTTATGTATAGTTGTGCAAGCTTGTCCATCGTATCGGTTTCTTTCATGGCTAGAAAATGAGCGGATTTGGTGAGACGGTCAATAATAACCCAAATGGTATCATAACCTCCTACTGTCTTTGGTAGTTTCGTGATAAAGTCCATCGTTATTCTTTCACATTTCTATTGTGGGATCTCGGGTTGTTGAAGTAACCCAGATGGACTTTGAAGTTCGGCTTTGACCTTGGAACAAGTTAAATACTTTCCAACGTAAATAGCAACATCCTTTTTGAGGTTTGGCCACCAATATCGCTCCTTGAGATCATGGTACATCTTACCAGCTCCTGAATGAATTGTATACCTTGACTTATGAGCTTCATCTAGAATAAGACTTCGTAAATCCCCATAACTAGGCACCCAAATTCTTCCGGCAAAATATCGGAGTCCAGTCTCCTTAACCTCGAATCGAGAGACTATAATGTTCAAGCGTTCTTGAGGGATATTCTCCTCTTTGAGAGCCTCATCTTGAGCTACACGGATTTGGCTTTTGAGATTTGCGTGGATGGTGATGTTCAAGGCTTGGACACGAAGGGGTACCATTCTCTCCTTTCGGCTCAAGGTATCAGCTACTACATTTGCCTTGCCAGGATGGTAATGAAGTTCACAATCGTAATCGTTCAATGTTTCGATCCACCGTCGTTGTCTCATATTCAGTTGCTTCTGATCGAAAATGTGTTGGAGACTTTTGCGGTCGGTGAAGATGGTACTCTTGGTTCCATAAAGATAGTGTCTCCACAATTTAAGTGCAAAGACAACGGCTCCAAGTTCGAGATCGTGCATCGTGTAGTTTCGTTTGTGGATCTTCAATTGTCGAGAGGCGTAAGTAATAACCTTCTTTCGTTGCATCAATACGCACCCAAACCATGTTTTGAGGCATCGCCGTATACAACGAAGTCATTGCTGCCTTCGGGAAGGGATAAGATAGGTGCGGTGGTTAACTTCTGCTTCAGGGTTTGGAATGTCGACTCTTGCTCAGCCGCCCAAACGAATTTCTTCCCTTTGTGAGTTAACGACGTTAAAGGTCATGTAATCAAAGAGAAACCTTCGATGAACCTACGATAATAACCGGCGAGGCCTAAAAATTGACGAATATGAGTAGGAGTAGTGGGGTTTCCCACTTGCAAACGGCTTCTATTTTCACGGGATCGACTTTAATACCTTGATCGCTCACAATATGACCAAGAAATTGAACTTCCTTTAACCAAAATTCACACTTGGAGAATTTGGCATAGAGTTGTTGTTGCCTCAAGAGCTCAAGCACGAGTCGAAGATGTTGTTCGTGTTCTTCTTCGCTTTTAGAATAGATTAAGATGTCGTCTATGAATACGATAACGAATTTTTCTAGATACGGCTTGCACACACGGTTCATAAGATCCATAAACACAGCAGGTGCGTTAGTTAAACCAAATGGCATCACGAGAAACTCATAATGACCATAACGAGTTCGAAACGCAGTCTTAGGGACATCGCCCTCCTTCACCCTCAACTGGTGATAACCTGACCGTAGATCAATCTTGGAGTAAACGCTTGATCCTTGCAGCTGATCGAATAGATCATCAATCCTAGGAAGGGGATATCGGTTCTTGATTGTCAACTTATTGAGTTCGCGGTAATCGATACACATATTGAAAGATCCGTCCTTCTTCCTCACGAACAAAACAGGAGCGCCCCAAGGTGAAGAACTTGGTTGAATAAATCCACGGTCTAGCAATTCTTGGAGTTGAGTCTGTAACTCTTGTAGTTCGGAAGGTACAAGTTGATAAGGTGCGCGAGCTACATGTGCAGCTCCTAGAACTAGATCGATATGAAACTCCACTGATCGCGGCGGTTGTAATCCCGGTAATTCTTCTGGAAAAACTTCGGGAAATTCGCTTACAATCGGTACATCCTTCACGCTTTCCTCCTCAGTCTCCAATTTCTTTACGTGTGCCAAAATAGGAAAACGCCCTTTTCTCATAACCTTTTGTGCCTTCATGCAACTAATAAGGTTCAGATTTGGGCTACATCTCTCTCCGTAAACTATTAATGGCTCACCATTCTCGCGAGGTATACAAATAATCTTCTCTCCACAGACAACTTCTGCTTTCACCTTTGACAGCCAGTCCATACCGACTATCACGTTAAAGCTTCCCAACTTAATGGGTATCAAACCAATCTTAAAATCCACACCATCTAAGTTAATTATACTTCCACGACAAATTTGATCAGATTTCTCAAATTTCCCATTAGCTACCTCAACAAGATAATTCTCATCCAAAGGCACTAATGACCAATCTAACTTAGAGCAAAAATGTCTACACATATAACTCCTATCGACACCAGTATCAAACAAGACAGAAGCTAATAGTTTAGTAACAGTGAATGTACCTGTAACCAAGTCAGGATCCTCGCGGGAATCTCTGGCGTTCAGGTTAAAGACTCTTCCACGTGCAGGCCCGCCATCCTTCTTCTTGTTAGGACATTCATTCTTGAAGTGACCCTGCTAGCCGCATTCAAAGCACTTCCTTGGCGCATTGGGGTTCGCCTTCACAGCTGAGGTGTTGATCTTACAATCCTTGCCGATGTGTCCAGTCCTCTTACACTTCTCACACACCACATTGCAGTACCTAGTATGATGCTTATAGCATCTCCTGCACTGAGGTAGGCTACCTTTGTAGTTAAGGTTAGGGTTTCTCCCCTCATTGCTTCCCCTAAAGTGCTCATGCCTCTTGACTGGATTCTGATCAAAACCTTTACCTTTTCTTCCATCCCATTTGTGCTTCCTATCACTTGCTCCAGACTCCGATTGCACCTTATCTAGATTTAGACGGATAACTTGATCCATCAAGGTGTGCGCCATGCACATAGCTTTCGAGACAGATCCTGGTTTTGAAGAAGTGACATTCCCTTGGATGTTTGTGGGAAGTCTCCACAGATACCGCTCCATCCGTTTGTACTCAGGAGTAACCATTATGGGGCACATCAAGGCTAACTCCAAGTACCTCCGATTATAGCCATCAAGGTCAGTTCCTACGACCTTCAATTTCTAAAATTCCGCTTCCATCTTCTGAATTTCGGTTCTGGGACAGTATTCCTCTATCATAGCCCTCTTGAACTCTTCCCATGATGTTGCATAAGCTTCGTCAATTCCTCGAGCTCAGTCACTCGGGAAAGTAGGGCACACACTTCCCTCATCAGCTCATCGATGGTGGGAGATCTAATGCCCCGTCCTAATCCATCTGGACGAATACATTACATTTGGTTACATCGCGAGGTACTTGACCTCTATATGATACATTTTACAAACATTGCATTAGTTTTTGAAAGAATAACTTTCATTACATCGAAAGTTGATGGCATGCATACCATTTCATAATATATTCAACTATAATTGACTTAATAATAATCTTGATGAACTCAACGACTCGAATGCAACGTCTTTTGAAATATGTCATGAATGACTCCAAGTAATATCTCTAAAATGAGCAAATGCACAGCAGAAGATTTCTTTCATACATGAGAATAAACATGCTTTCAAGTGTCAACCAAAAGGTTGGTGAGTTCATTAGTTTATCATAAACAATCATTTCTAATATTTTAATAGACCATAAGATTTCATTTTTCATAAACATCATTCTTGTATCAGGCATTTCACAAACTGCATAGAGATAAAAATCATTCATATGGTGAACACCTGGTAACCGACCTTAAAAAGATGCATATAGAATATCCCCATCATTCCGGGACTCCCTTCGGCCATGATAAATTCGAAGTACTAAAGCATCCGGTACTTTGGATGGGGCATGTTGGGCCCGATAGATCTATCTTTAGGATTCGCGTCAATTAGGGTGTCTGTTCCCTAATTCTTAGATTACCAGACTAAAAAGGGGCATATTCGGTTTAATAATCTAGCCATAGAATGTAGTTTTAAGTAATTGTGTCTATCTCGTCAAACATTTATAAAAGCAGCGCATGTATTCTCAGTCCCAAAAATATATATTGCAAAATCATTTAAAAAGGGAGCAAATGAAACTCACCATACTGTATTTTGTAGTAAAAATACATATAACGACATTGAACAAATGTAGGGTTGGCCTCGGATTCATGAACTTATATCATTTGTATATTTATTAACATACGTAAATGTATTTGAACAAATGTATGTATCATTATTTGTGAAATAATTTATATATATAATAAATTAACAAGTTTCATTATATATATCTTCATTTTATATATATTAATATTAATATAGTTAGGTTATGTGTATTAAATATATATTTATATATATAATCTTTATCTTAATGCTTATAACTTTAATTGCGCCATTAAAACTCTTATTTTTCATATTCATCATTATTAATAATGATATAAATAATACTGTTAACCATAAAAATGATAGTTTTAGTGATATCAAAATATTAATTTTAGTAAAAATGATAATAATAATAATAATAATAATAATAATAATAATAATAATAATAATAATAATAATAATAATAATTCTAATACTTATATAATGATACTAAATAATAAATTGTATTATTTTAATAATAATAATAATAATAATATTTTTAATAATAATCATAATCGTAATAATGATGACAATACTAACTGGTAAAATTTATATTTTTTAGTAATACCTATAATACTAACGATAATATTAATAATAATAATAATAATAATAATAATAATATTAATAATGAATATATTTACATAATCATAAAAATAATAATAAGATAAATAATAATAATGTTTATACTTCTAATTGATATTTTTAATAATTGATATTCATGATACTTGATAATAATAATAATACTATTAATAATACTAATATTTATTAATAATAATACTAATGATAACCATAATAATCAGTAATAATAATAATAATTATATTCATAACAATAATAGTAATAATCATAATAATTTATAATGTTAATAATAAAAATAAGAGAATTGTGTATACCCTTAAATGTTTCCTGTAAAAAGAATTTGCCCAAGACGAGGATCGAACCCGAGACCTCTCGATAACCCGTAACAACCAAGACCACTGAACCAATTCATTTTATCTGATTAGAACTCGTTTTAATTAAACTTAAACTGCCTTCTGGTTTCTCTCTTCTTCTTCATCTTTTTCTTTAAAATTTCGATTTGATCAAAGACCACAATGATCATACTTGTGATTTATTTAACGGGTTTAGGTATTAACATACAAACAGATACAACCATTTTGGAGAATTAAATAAAAAAAAAACAGCAGCAGTTGTGTTTCGGAAGAACCATAATGAACTTGAATTATGATTTTGGAATTAAGACCATTTTAACAGAAACTCTCTACGTGAAATGAGTTCTAATTCGCTCATAGAAACTTTCTATAAAATCAATTTAAATTGAAACACAAAAAAAAGTTCGAATTTTAATGAAGAACGATTTGTTGACTTTTATTTTGAAACTTTGACCTCAAAATTCGGATTCGATAAGAAAAATTGGGATTTGAAACGTTACAGATAGTTTGAGTAGAAGTTTTCAAACACAACTGCATTTACAGATTTTGAAATGCTATACGAAATCGAGGCTTTTAAAATTTTAGTCATAAACAGAGGTTGAACCATGTTCTTGCTTTTTTCTGTTTTAAAAATTCAAGTGCTTCACGCCGTTTTAATCGATGATTGATAAAGAAAATGTAATGCTCATTTATTGTGAAATAACACTGATTAATTTCCTTGTTTTATAGCACCATGGGTCGACATCTATAACTTGTCCAGGTACAGAAATATAATAAAAAAAATTAAAAGAAGAATTGATGGTTAACAGAATTTGTAGTCTTGTGAAGTGAGGTTGATTGGTAATAATGTGCAGACAGAAACAAATTTTAATTGTAGTTCGATAGAGATTTGAAACTGGACTCGATCTATTTCTGATTCTCTACATATTAACTTAATTTTTGTATTTAATTTTAATAATTATAATACTGTTAATTAGTAATTATAATAATAGAATTAGTAATAAGGGTATTAATAATAATAATAACAACGAATAATACTAATAATAATAATAATAATCATATTATTAACTAAAATCATATTTATGATAATGATAATATTAGTAGTAACAATATAAATAATAGTTTTTTTTATAATAATGCTTATATTAATAATGATAATGAATAAATAATATTAATAACAATGTTAATAATGAAATTTTTAATAATAATAATAATAACTAATGACATTTAAATTACAACTAACTTATACTTTTAATTAATCTTGTAGTAATATTTATATATAAAATTTTTATTTTGATAATTATAACCTTACAATTATAACAATAATAATAATACTATTTTTTTATATTAATAGTAATACTGAAAATAATAATAATATTACAACAACAACTATGTCTTAATTTGTAATTAATATCACATATAATTAATTATGTAATATTTATATATTGTATATATATAATAACATATACAGAATATTTAATTTTATATATTTTAATATATTACACTATACATATACTCATCAATTAAGTATAGAAATTATATATATATTTTTATATATTCATTTTAATAATAATCTAATTACTCTGTTCATTATTTTACATTTTAATTTCAAATTGATTAAGGTGTATTTTATTGATTCAAAATATTATATATTTACTTATATCTATATTTATATATATATTTACATATTTATTTACACACAACTGTTCGTGAATCGTCGAGGATGGTCAAAGGTTAAATGTATTCATGTAAATAGTTCAAAAGTTTTGAGAATCATTTTCATAGACTTTGCTTATCGTGTCGAACTCATATAAAGATTAAGTTTAAATTTGGTTGAAATTTTCGGGTCGTCACAGTACCTACCCGTTAAAGAAATTTCGTCCCGAAATTTGAGTGAGGTTGTCATGGCTGGTAATAAGAATGTTTTCATGACACATACGAGCTGATAATTGGAGTTTTATCATCATTGAGTAATATGGATAAAACAATTCGATTACTCGAAGAGTACAAATGAAGCTATAACAAAAGAATGAAATGAGTAAATGCAGGTTCGTCTTAACCGGTGACGTAGTCACGGTTGATTTCCGAAATTTAAGGGATTTTAGAGAAAATCTTTGAAATCTGAATAAGATCTGATTTTCTCAGAATTGAGGAAATCAGGATCTCTCTAATTAAATGCAGAAATCTGCCTTGATTTCTTTATCGGTTATTTCACTATAAATTAACTTCTTTCATTCCATTATTTTTACCACTCCTATACTCAATTTCCAAATTCAAAAGATTGTGAAAATGCTTAATCTAGTTCTGATTCTTGTCATTACCCTTACTATCGTAACAATCATTCTCATTTTCCAACTACCACCGGAGGAATCTGTTTTCTTCTACTTCGCCCTTGGGGTTATTATATTTTTAATTCTCCCGTGTCTTTATGTTGCAATAAACATTGATATACACGGTTTGTAATTTATGTGTTGTTATCGAGCTTTATATTCTCCCTTATATTTCGAAGTTTCATACTTTTGTTTTCTCTTCCCGACTTTAAGTCAATCGAATAATGTCCAGAATTCATAGGTATGTGATTTCAAATGAACATGACTAATGTTTAAAAAAAAAATTGTAACATCACGATTTTGATTGGTTAAATTACCAGAATTCAAGAGAAAAGATAGAACTATCGGACAAGATATGTTCTCGATATGTTTGTAGATTAGATAGAATGTAAGAATCGTGTAAACTGGCACATGATGACGTTATGGTCTGTGAATCATCACGTTTCATTAGAAACTCAGCATGACTTACTGTAATATAATCACGTTGATCAAGTGTCATTATATTATACTAACTCATGCATCAATTTCCAACATTACTTCAAAATCATTCATACTTCAAACTTTAAATTTTCAGAGGTTTAGATACTAAACAGTTTCTTTTATGATGTAATACAGATAACGCGAAAAGATAAATAATATCGGACAAGAATATTTATGAGGATATCTTCAGAAATATCGAAGATATTTATGATGATATTTTGGAATTTCCAAGTTCGAAGGTTGATGAAGAAAATTTTTTCGCAAGATTTTAACATGACCTCGGAGCAAGATATTCTCTAAAGATTTCAACAGATCCAGAATTACCTGGATTCTTTGAATATAGGGTATGGTCCTTGTATTTGTCCTTGGTCTCCTTCGTGGTTAGCTCAATATGTTTTCCAGTTCCAACTTTTCTTAGCTTTTCCAACATATTATTTATTATCATCAAACTTCCGACGATTAAGGTCGTTTACGGTTGTCTACAGTTTATGCTGCTTCTTTCAGCTTTTTCAAAGTTCAATATGTTGATTCGTAGGCTGGGTGCTTTTCAAAATTTCATAATGGAAGGTCATAATTCTAAGAGATAAAGGTTATATATATAACTGTTGATGTAGATATGCTGTGAGTTTTCAAAGTACTGATTGCTGATTTCCGGTAATTGGTATGGCAGTTCTTGTTACAAGATGCATATGAGTATATATTAGGGTTTTAATGAACAATTATAATGGTTTTTCGAAGAGGTTTAAATCAAAGAGCAATGAGGTTGTTTCGAACGAAAAGTTGAAGTTGATTTGCTGGAGCTGTGACAAAATTGTCTAATTTGAAAAGGAATTGCAAAGTTATTTTCGGTGATAACAACGCCAAAGGAGCTAGCACAGATACGTGTTAAATGTTTACTCAGGTTCTGAGTGTTTTCAGGTGCATAACTATATACATCAATCTTTTCTTCCGTAGATGAAGTGCGGTTGGTTCATCCTCTCGAATGAGGTGTTTTCAAGAATCATGAAAGGTTTGAACGTAGATTGTAATCGTCAAGATACAAATAAGGTTTAAGATGAAATCAAGTGGCAAACTTGAAGAATTATTTAGTTTCATATGTTATAATCAGTATTTTTAATTCATTTTAATTGTCCAATATTGTCCACAGTCGATAGTCCACAGTTAACAGTCCAATCATTCATATATAGTTTAATATATAATATTTGAATTAATTAATACGTATCATGACCCGTGTACATGTCTCAGACTCGATCACAACTCAAAGTATATATATTATTGTAGAATCAACCTCAACCCTGTATAGCTAACTCAAGCATTAATGCATATAGAGTGTCTATGGTTATTCCAAATAATATATATATATATATATATATATATATATATATATATATATATATATATATATATATATATATATATATATGCGTCGATATGATATGTGAAAACCTTGTATACGTGTTCCGATATTTAAAGTGCGTAAAATAAATAACAGAAATTAAATGACGATAAATAAAATTGCGAGAATATAAATTGCGATAATTAAATTCCGATAAATAAAATGTAACACGAAATTAATCAGTTAGCTAGGAATAGTTAGCGTGGATTCTTATCAAAATTCTTCTCATAGTTAATTTGTCTGTTTCTAACAAATTTTATTTTGTCAAATGTTTTCTTCATTATGCCACTTGTTGGATTCTGATAGGTCAAAATCCAAATATGAAATTGAATGAAAATGTTTATTTTGTGGTGAACGGATTCGTATATCGGTGGACGTAAGTAGGATAGTAAACGACTATTGAATCAGCTTCGAAGAATGTACAGTGTAACTTATTAATGTGAAATCTAAATATTCCTCGGGTATTACCTACCCGTTAAAATATTTTCACCATTAACAGTTTGTATAAAAGAATTTTTAATTACAATCTTTATGAAAATATACTTACATATATATTTTCTTCAGATATAATCATGGATTTAATGAGTTAATATGATATTAAACTCATTTGATTTACCGTTAGAACAAGAATATATAATCTCTAAAATATTAGAGATTACATAATTGCCATGTCGAATGAAGATAAATAATGTAGAACGTCATGTAGAACAATGATTATGCTAGAGGTACAGAATGAGATGTTGAGGCATGGATTGTTGATGATACTGGTGCTGTTGCTGATGGTACTGTTGGTACCGGTGATGTTGTTGAAGCTGGTAAATTTTGCACCATATTCTCTAAATTTATTTCTCGAGCGCGAAGTTCGTTGACTTCTTCTATTATTCCGGGATGATTGTCGGTCGGAACGAGTGAATGAATAAGGTTTAGAATTTTAGATAGAATATAATCGTGGCGAGATATTCAGAAAATGAGTGTGAAAATGGTGTTTTGAATGGGTTCACCGGTAAGTGCTTCAGGTTCTTCGCCAAGAATGCAGGTTGGTGGGTGGAAAGGATCGCTTTCTTCTCGTATCCATCAGTTAAGTCGACTACGAACTCATCCTCATTTCATCCAGAATTGAAGATTACAAGTTGATTGATCCATTTCATTTACACTGCTTTCGGAGCTTAGGTGAATATCCATGTCGAAATAGCTGTCAGAGTAACTATCGGAATAACTATCGGAATCCGAGGGACTCGAACTGGTTGAGGGATTCATCTCGTACAATCAGATGAAGGATTTTCGATAAGAAATAGATTATAGGATGTAGATTAGTACCCTGCAATACATAATTTATATATGCATATATAATACTAAAATCCCATAAGTTACGGAAAAATCTACGGAAGCTGTCTGGGAAAGGTAACTGTAACAGACTGAAACCCGGGCTAGTTGAGATAAGGATAAGGAGGAAGCTCAGAAATAATAACTGAGCAGTTGCTGGTAATTGGTGAGTGGGTCTATCTACGGATAGAGTTTAAGTAGCATATCATGCTACTGTGGTTGACTCTTTTACCATGCATAGTGTAGGAATTGCCATGATAGGATAGTATCGTTTGCCTGATGTTGTATGTGAATTATGTGTACACTGTGTAAATGGCACCAGTCGGGCCTAGGGAGACTGGGGACTCGAGACTGTGCCTAGGAGAGGTTAGAGTCCGTATGAGGTCAACCGTGCCAAGGGGAGGTTGGGTCCATAGGCTACTGATTGTGGAGTATAGTGTGAATGATGCATCCCCTGCATCTGGATAACTATGCTGTGAATTGAGTAGCAGGGACTATCGGTAGACTCAGGCCTGATCAGCTGAGAGTCGTGTGCTCGTACAAGCCGCTGATCCTCGTATTGTCTTATTGTATGCTAGTTGGTAGTTAGCAAGTGTTGTTGTTAGTATATAGCTTGTGCGTGGCTTAAGCTATATCTGTTAGATAGATTTCATTCACTTAGTAGTGCGCTAATCCCCCACATGTTCTCCCCTTGCAGATTTAGGTACTGCTAGTCGGGATGGGTGCTGTTCCAGAAGACATGTTTGACAACCCAACTCTGATGTGGACTTTTGTATAAATAATGTTTTGTAATAACGTAACACCGTTGTGTAAACTTAAACGTAATTACACGGATTAATGTAATGACGTGACATATATAGTGTTTGTAAATAAAGTCTTCCGCTGTGTGTTTTAAAAAAAACTGGCCGGTGTTACAAGTTGGTATCAGAGCATGGTTTGGCAGCAAGTACGTGCGTGTATTTTGTTCCCAAACCCTAAGGCAAGTCAAACATGTTTGTGGGAGTAAGGGCTAAGTGAAAATAGGATTTACGTGTGTTAGTTGTGATTGAACTAACTGTTATGCACTAAGCTTTTGTGTGAGCTATTTTGTAGCACAGGTATGGCTGATAGAAACGCAACTGGCTCATCCAACCCCGGAACGTTCAGAGCACCAGAAGAGGGTGTTGAGTCTGATGATGATCAGAATAGTTACATTCTTCAATTAGAAAGCAAGATAAAAGAGGCTGAAGACAAAATTAATGAGCTTGAGTTGGCGAGGCATTCTGGAAATGATGATACACCACCTGGATTCCCAACCACGCAATCCCAAACGATACCTAATGTGTACCAGAACCAGTATCAGAATCAAATACCTAACCAATACTATATGCCACCGCAAAACACTTTTACTTACCAAAATCCCATGATGATGAACCCATACCAAATGCAAATGTTCCAACAACCTTACATGCAACCACCCAAAAGATGTACTTATAAGAACTTCCGTGATTGCAAACCCTTCGAGTTTTCTGGAAGTACTGATCTGACTGTAACTCTCAATTGGTTGCGAGAAATTGAAAGGGTATTTGAAGCGTGCCAGTGTGAACTCGAGCTGAAAGTGACATATGCTAGTCGATTGTTAAAAGGTAGGGCTATGATTTGGTGGGATTCTTTGATATCCAGTATACCGAAAGAACAAGTGAGTATGATCACATGGGAGCAGTTTCATGGGAAGGTGTGTGAACAGTATTGTAATCCGTTTGATATGAACCGAATCAAGACTAAGTTTCTTGAAATGAAGATGACACCTCAAATGACGATCGACGAGGTAGTAGAGAAGTATATGGATAAACTGAGGTTTGTACAACAGTGGGTGCCAGACGAAGCGTCTCGTATACAGCATTTTGATAATATCATTTTGCCAGAGTACCGAACTTTTGTTAGAACAGCTACATCGTTGTCTCAAGCTGTTGTGATGGCTAAGATGGTAGAAAGTGATGTGCAGGCCGCCAGAAACAAAATGTTTGGTAATGTGCTACAACAAGGTGGACAAGTATCTGGTCAATCAGGATCTAAATCCAAGAAGTCTAGTAGGTTTAAATCGAGGGGTAAAAGTGGTCAGAGTAGTTTTGGATCTGGATCAGGTAAAGGGAATTGGTGTTACACGTGTCGATCTTCTCACAGTGGTCAGTGTTCTGAGGCTACAAGAAGATGATTAAAGTGTGGTGTTGTTGGGCATGAGTCTTCAGCATGTCGGTACCCAAATAGTGTGTGTTGGAGTTGTCACAAACCAGGGCATCGTGCGGTTAGTTGTCCGTCAAAGAGTGGTAGTTCCGGGGTATGGTTAGGGGCGCGTTCGGCATCAGCAGGAGGGTCAACTACCTTTAGTGGGCAGAAAAGGAAGAACCCTCCAATAGCAGAGGCTAGAGCTTTTCAGATGTCGGTTGAGAATGCCGTGGCAACTGACGAAGTGATCACCGGTATGTTTCTAATCAACTCAATACCTGCTCGCGTATTGTTTGATTGTGGTGCCAATAGGTGTTTTATGTCCCTAGATTTCTGTGCTAAGTTGAATTTACCAGCTGCTGTGTTACCCAAGCCGGTTAGTGTAGAAGTAGCCGATGGTAAGACCACACCCATCACAACATATGTGTCTGGGGTTTGTATAGAGATCGAAGGGAAGTCTTTCCCGGTGACTTGTTTAGTGTTATCTATTCCTAGCTTTAATGTAGTATTAGGAATGGATTGGCTGAGCTCGCTTAGGGCTAATATTAAGTGCGATAGAAAAATGATTACCTTTCGTTCGACCCATGGAACCCGTTTTGTGGCCCGGGGGAGCGGGGCGGGTATAATTTTCCGTTGATAACCATGATGAAAGCGAAAAAGTCGATGGCAAAGGGTTGTGATTCGTTTCTTGCGTATGTCATTGATGCGAAGAAAGAAAAGAGAACAGTGACCGATATTCCAGTAGTATCAGAATTTCCCGAAGTGTTCCCAGATGAGTTACCAGGTCTGCCGCCGGTAAGGGAAGTCGAATATAAGATTGAGTTGGTTCCTAGAACAACTCCAGTTGCAAAAGCTCCATACCGATTAGCGCCGTATGAAATCCGTGAAATGATGTCACAGATTCAAGAGTTATTAGATCGTGGGTTTATCCGACCGAGTTCTTCACCGTGGGGTGCTCCGGTATTGTTTGTTAAAAAGAAAGATGGGTCAATGCGTATGTGTATTGATTATCATGAATTGAACAAAAGAACAGTGAAAAATAAGTATCCATTACCTCGAATAGACGATTTGTTCGATCAGTTACAGGGTGCTTCATTCTTTTCCAAGATAGATTTATAATCCGGGTATCATCAGGTTCGTGTTGCTGAATCAGATATACCGAAAACAGCGTTCAGAACTAGGTATGGTCATTATGAATTTCTTGTCATGCCGTTTGGGTTGACGAATGCGCCAGCAGTCTTCATGGATTTAATGAATAGAGTGTGTCATCCGTTCTTAGATAAGTTTGTCATTGTGTTCATAGATGATATACTAGTGTATTCAAAGATAGAGAGTGAACATGCTGAACACCTGAGACAGGTTTTGAACTTGTTGAAACGTGAGCAACTATTTGCAAAATTTTCAAAGTGTGAATTTTGGTTACGTGAAGTGCAGTTTTTGGGTCATGTGATTTGTGCCGAAGGTATAAAAGTTGATCCGATAAAGATAGAAGCGGTAATGAATTGGAATTCTCCGAAGACTTCGACTGAGATTAAGAGTTTTCTGGGATTGGATGGTTATTATCGCAGGTTTATCAAGGATTTTTCTAAAATAGCAGGTCCATTGACTAAGTTGACTCGTAAAGATGTGGCCTTTCGATGGACTGATGAACAGGAAAAGGCTTTTCATATTTTGAAACAGCTACTGTGTCAGGCACCAGTGTTAGCTTTACCAGAAGGTTCAGACGACTTCGTGGTTTATTGTGATGCATCATATGCTGGATTGGGTTGTGAATTAATGCAAAGAGATAAAGTAATCGCCTACGCCTCGTGACAGTTGAAAGTTCATGAGAAGAATTATCCAATGCATGATCTTGAAATGGCTGCAGTAGTGTTTGCTTTAAAACTGTGGAGACATTATTTGTATGGAACTCATTGTGTTATTTGTACAGATCATAAGAGTTTGCAATATACCTTCTCACAGAAAGAATTGAATATGCGTCAGAGACGGTGGCAAGAGTTGATCAAAGATTATGATTGTGAAATTAAATATCATCCGGGTAAGGCAAATGTGGTTGCAGATGCGCTAAGTCGTAAAAAGTCAAGTGAAAATGTGAAATTTCTTCGTTTAAATATAACTTCAGATTTGATTAACAGCTTAAGAGCAGTTCAGGCCTGTGCTTTGGAAGACGAACATATTAAATCTGAACAAATGATCAAATGAAAAGTGGACTTAATTGATGACTCACGTGGACTAAAGACTTTAAACAATCGTGTTTGGGTGCCTAAGCTTGGAGATTTAAGGGATTTAATTATGACAGAAGCTCACAAATCCAGATTGACAGTACATCCAGGTAGTAATAAGATGTATCATGATTTGAAAACAGTGTATTAGTGGCTGACAATGAAAACAGATATCGCTCGATATGTCGAAAAGTGTCATATTTGTGCTCAAGTGAAGGCAGAACACCAGAAACCTTATGAAGGCAAAATCCTGTTTGGGTGCCTAAGCTTGGAGATTTAAGGGATTTAATTATGAAGGCAAAATCTTAAAACATTTTTCTAAAGATCCAATTTTCCCTAAGGATCCAAATTTTTCAGAATTTGCAACGAAGTTCACTTCTCCCGATTACTCCAAATGTGTGCGTGTGTCTCATATAGCGTGAGTTTTGTGTTCCAAAAGAACGTGTGTGTTTTGTGTGACTAGTGTAAACTTGTGTACTATATGGTGTGAGTGTGATTCCTATTATTGTGTTCTCTAATAAATGTGTGTATTCTATTTTTGTGTTTTGTATTCGTATGATTAGAACAAGACTTGCTTGAGGACAAGCAAGAGTTAATTGTGGGGGATTTTGATATTGCTCAAAATAGACATATCATTAGTCGCAATATCAAGTCATATCGTCGTTTATTTCATACGAATTTGTAATATATCCATTTATATTCCGTTGTATTGTAATTAAGTATAGAATCATTGTATACTTGAAGAAATGTTGAAGATAATGAATGAAACAACTCAAAGATCAAAACCAGAACAAGAAACGAAGAAACAGAAAACTGAAAGCTACAGTGCGCGCCACGCACTGACCATGCACACCACCGCGCACTCCAACATTTGATCAGAACATTTAAGTAAAATGGAAACCAGAGAGCGCCCCGCGCAAGTTCAACAGAGCGCGCCGCGCACTACAGTGCGCACCGCGCACGTCCTCCGTGCACGACCCCTTTTTCGTCTGTAAAGTAGATCTGAGACGTGTAATCGAGCTGTAAAGTAAAAGGTTGTAGGTGGCTAGTGCGCCCCGCGCACCTATTGTGCGCATTGCGCACGCTTGCTTTTTCAGCTATATTCTTCCTTTTTAAGGCCCTTTCCAGCTTCATTCTAAGACACCACTACACAGTCATTTTCAGAGGCAGAGGTTACGATTCAAGGTGATCCTTGGAGTAATCCAGGATCACCTAATCCATCATTTCAATCCGGATTCAAGAATCATCAGGATCATCATCCAAGATTCATATCAAAGGTCGATTCTTGTTATCACAATGAATTCTATCTTTATTTCCAGTTTGTTATTGTCTTTAAATATGATTGTTAGCTAGTTCTTTTTATGCTTGTCTAGATTAATAACCGAGATGTTGATTGTTACTTTGGTTGATTGATTGTTCTTAAGTATGATAGTTTGATGTTTGAATACAAGAACCATTCTTGTTAAGTTTAATCTTTTCGATTCAATTAGTTAGTATACTTGTTCAACTAAGAAACACCATTTTGCTGATTTAGTATATTGATTTGCACCTAGTGACAAGTGTTTGCCCGTCTTTTACCAAAAGGGGTAAGTTGCGTTCAAACGTTTAATCTATATAGGAATGTAAGAACGACTCTTGTAGATACTTTCGGATAGCTTAATTGATATGTGTAGTTGTCTAGGAGAATGATCAATTCCCTAGAATCTGTTATCCATATTTTCATTACTCGATTCCATATAACTAATAGGTGTTAGTAATTTGCCTTATCTAGTGACGTTTATAGGGATCTTATTACCACACTTGATTGATTACTTGGGTTGGGTGAATTGAACATTTAACCGGACCAAGGGAATGAACTAAGCTAAACCATTAGTTGACATAGGAGTGGATCATGATCAACACACCATTGACTTGATCATTCTTCAAGTCTTTAGACTAGTTGAATTAGTTGTTTACAAATAGGAGGTCTTAGATGACAATAACATCACTTGCGTCGTGTAATCCCGTTTGAGTGTTTATTCAAGACTACTCTTGGTAAACCGATCAATTAATTCTCGTGCATAACCAATCGATCCGATCTTAATCCTAAATAAACATTCACATCGAGGGTAAAAAGTCTAGATGAGCATATTTCATCTCTTTGATATTAAAACTATCTTTTCATTTTAATAAATCTAAAATACCAAAAATATTGTCTTTTGAACTTATTCGTTTATTGATTTGTCCATCGTTAAAGGGCAACCCAATATCTTGTATTTGTTTGATTTCATTTATTTTAGCTTAATCACAATTTAGTTTATACAATCTTAATTTACACATATAACTGTCCTTGGAACGATACACGGATTTTACCATTATCTATACTACTACACGATCGGGTACACTGCCCGTTAGTGTGTGTAATCTTTAAAACCGGTATTTTTCATACAACAATTCATATACCACGTTTCGCACATCAAGTTTTTGGCGTCGCTGCCGGGGACAGTTGTGTCAAGATAAGAATTGTTTACTAAGTTGTGATTATTTTTTTTTAGAATTTTCTTTTTTATTTTTTATTTTTTTTTGTTTTGTTATCGCTGTTTAGTGTCGGTGCTTTTATTCTTTTCTAGTTTTTATCAGTTGCAGGATGATGCTTGATTACTTGATTAGCAAATTGGAGGATGAAACTAACAAGCTTGTTAGAAGAGATGAAGAACGTGGTCTCTCAAACAGATTAGAAGATATGATGAATAATCTTATTGCCTCTCAAACAGAACTTATTGCCGCTCAAACACAAGGTAGTGAGAGGTGTGCACAAATGTTTGGAGATAAAGAAATCTCCTTTCAGAACATAGGGCAACAAATAGGAAATATATCACATATGTTGGTTCACTTTCCGAGTGAGCAAGAGTGTGCTGATGTCGGAGATGAGTTGATAATAAATGAAGCTGATCATGAGTCAACTCCAATAGACACACTTTCTGAGTTAATGATGGAATTCCCAGAATTGCAGGATTTGCATTCCTGTTCATTTTGTGATGAAGAAGAGGTTACTATGACTGATGAAAAAGCTTTGTTAACCGTTCTCATGGCTAATGGTTATGAACCTACAACTGAAGAATTAAAGGAATTGAAGCTTTGAGCCCCGCTCAATAGTTGAGATTCACAGCGGGTCCACGCTTATTCCAGAGGATGTCAATTTAGGGAAGACAATCTTTAAAGACCCATTCGACCAAGATCCACCAATAAGAATAAAAGTGTTACTGAAAACCGCACTTGGAGGGGAGTCATGTGTTAACCCTCGGGTTAGGACATCCTTTTTTGGGAAACTGAAAAAGGATTTATCACATATAATATACACCACCCGAGGTGTAAATGATTGGCTCACTATTTTGATTCGTGGAACTTTTTCCACCGACTTCACGTCTCGTCCGATAAAGTGTGGGAGTTTTAACCCCACTAGGCATTAAATTCTGGGGTCGAGTTGAGTGCATGATGCGTTAATAAAAGTGCACGAGGTTTTTCAAGGTTTTAGTGACACTAGCATTAAAATTCAGCAAGGTACCTATCAAATTAGAATTTGTGTGATGAAGATCAAGGACTGAAGGATGTGCCACCGTTCACCTATATTCCACGATCTCCGGTTTTTGAACCTAGGTTTTTCGAACTCCTTTTTCTCACTATTGTCCTCTCGAATTTAAATTTTACTGATTTTAAGTAATGAGGGCATTACTTAATCTTAAGTGTGGGGGGATGGTATAAATTCTCGCGGGGTATTCAAACGGTATTCAACTTGGCTTATTTTTGTAATTTAATGGGAAATTTTAAAATTTTGAACTAAAAGTCTTAACGAAAAAGCCAAGTGTGGGGGATTTTACCAATCTTTTCGAATTACTATCACCAAATTTTGCTAAGAAAAATGTTTAAAGTCCTTTTGGCTTGAAAGGAAAAAGAATAATGTCACTAAACAAGGTTTGTCTAGTTCATCCTTGAAGGAAGTAAAGTCTTCCGAATTCTTGCCTTACTTGATATAGCATACTTCCTAAACTATGTCATTTCATACCAATATCATATCACGATATAAAGGTACAGTAGGAAGAGAAAGTCTTGAACTTTCAAACCCGAAAATAAACTTGGTAGGGTAAATCCAAGTCGCTATCCAGTGCAAGACCGATTACGGTGCATAAGCTGGAGCAGGATCTGTCCCACGCGATAGCTTATTCTTCGCAGTTTTAACCCTTGATCTAAAATGTATAAATTGTCATGAAAGACCGATATTTATATCGCGTCAGGGGGCGCCCAGTTAAGAGTTCCATGATACTACAATCATGGGGGCGGATAGCTTGCTAATAGCCGACTGAGACTTCGGCTTTTAGTTACCCTCAACCGGAATTTGAGGTTAAAACCGGAAAATGTGTCTAGTGTAAAAACTAGCATGACATTTTCAAAATCTTAAAACGTTTTTCTAAAGATCCAATTTTCCCTAAGGATCCAAATTTTTCAGAATTTGCAACGAAGTTCACTTCTCCCGATTACTCCAAATGTGTGCGTGTGTCTCATATAGCGTGAGTTTTGTGTTCCAAAAGAACGTGTGTGTTTTGTGTGACTAGTGTAAACTTGTGTACTATATGGTGTGAGTGTGATTCCTATTATTGTGTTCTCTAATAAATGTGTGTATTCTATTTTTGTGTTTTGTATTCGTATGATTAGAACAATACTTGCTTGAGGACAAGCAAGAGTTAATTGTGGGGGATTTTGATATTGCTCAAAATAGACATATCATTAGTCGCAATATCAAGTCATATCGTCATTTATTTCATACGAATTTGTAATATATCCATTTATATTCCGTTGTATTGTAATTAAGCATAGAATCATTGTATACTTGAAGAAATGTTGAAGATAATGAATGAAACAACTCAAAGATCAAAACCAGAACAAGAAACAAAGAAACAGAAAACTGAAAGCTACAGTGCGCGCCGCGCACTGACCATGCACACCACTGCGCACTCAAACATTTGATCAGAACATTTAAGTAAAATGGAAACCAGAGAGCGCCCCGCGCAAGTTCAACAGAGCGCGCCGCGCACTACAGTGCGCGCCGCGCACGTCCTCCGCGCACGACCCCTTTTTTGTCTGTAAAGTAGATCTGAGACGTGTAATCGAGCTGTAAAGTAAAAGGTTGTAGGTGGCTAGTGCGCCCCGCGCACCTATTGTGCGCATTGCGCACGCTTGCTTTTTCAGCTATATTCTTCCTTTTTAAGGCCCTTTCCAGCTTCATTCTAAGACACCACTACACAGTCATTTTCAGAGGCAGAGGTTACGATTCAAGGTGATCCTTGGAGTAATCCAGGATCACCTAATCCATCATTTCAATCCGGATTCAAGAATCATCAGGATCATCATCCAAGATTCATATCAAAGGTCGATTCTTGTTATCACAATGAATTCTATCTTTATTTCCAGTTTGTTATTGTCTTTAAATATGATTGTTAGCTAGTTCTTTTTATGCTTGTCTAGATTAATAACCGAGATGTTGATTGTTACTTTGGTTGATTGATTGTTCTTAAGTATGATAGTTTGATGTTTGAATACAAGAACCATTCTTGTTAAGTTTAATCTTTTCGATTCAATTAGTTAGTATACTTGTTCAACTAAGAAACACCATTTTGCTGATTTAGTATATTGATTTGCACCTAGTGACAAGTGTTTTCCCGTATTTTACCAAAAGGGGTAAGTTGCGTTCAAACGTTTAATCTATATAGGAATGTAAGAACGACTCTTGTAGATACTTTCGGATAGCTTAATTGATATGTGTAGTTGTCTAGGAGAATGATCAATTCCCTAGAATCTGTTATCCATATTTTCATTACTCGATTCCATATAACTAATAGGTGTTAGTAATTTGCCTTATCTAGTGACGTTTATAGGGATCTTATTACCACACTTGATTGATTACTTGGGTTGGGTGAATTGAACATTTAACCGGACCAAGGGAATAAACTAAGCTAAACCATTAGTTGACATAGGAGTGGATCATGATCAACACACCATTGACTTGATCATTCTTCAAGTCTTTAGACTAGTTGAATTAGTTGATTACAAATAGGAGGTCTTAGATGACAATAACATCACTTGCGTCGTGTAATCCCGTTTGAGTGTTTATTCAAGACTACTCTTGGTAAACCGATCAATTAGTTCTCGTGCATAACCAATCGATCCGATCTTAATCCTAAATAAACATTCACATCGAGGGTAAAAAGTCTAGATGAGCATATTTCATCTCTTTGATATTAAAACTATCTTTTCATTTTTATAAATCTAAAATACCAAAAATATTGTCTTTTGAACTTATTCGTTTATTGATTTGTCCATCGTTAAAGGGCAACCCAATATCTTGTATTTGTTTGATTTCATTTATTTTAGCTTAATCACAATTTAGTTTATACAATCTTAATTTGCACATATAACTGTCATTGGAATGATACACGGATTTTACCGTTATCTATACTACTACACGATCGGGTACACTGCCCGTTAGTGTGTGTAATCTTTAAAACCGGTATTTTCCATACAACAATTCATATACCACGTTTCGCACATCAGAACTCAGAAACGACACGATATGATTTGGGTAATAGTGGATCGTCTAACTAAAAGTGCTCATTTTCTTGCTACTCGTGAGACAGCTTTGAAAGGACCCGTTCATATACATTATAAACGATTCACAATAGTTGATTACATTGCGAGGTATTTGACCTCTATATGATACATTTTATAAACATTGCATTCGTTTTTAAAAGACAAACTTTCTTTACATCGAAAATTGACAGGCATGCATACCATTTCATAATATCCACTATCCAACTATAAATTGATTTAATAATAATCTTTGATGAACTCAATGACTCGAATGCAACATTCTTCGAAATATGCTATGAAAGACTCCAAGTAATATCCTTAAAATGAGCAAATGCACAGCGGAAGATTTCTTTAACACCTGAGAATAAACATGCTTTAAAGTGTCAACCAAAAGGTTGGTGAGTTCATTAGTTTATCATAATCATTCATTTTCATCATTTTAATAGACCACAAGAATCTCATTTCCAGTTCTCATAAATATACGTCCCATGCATAGAGACAAAAATAATCATTCATATGGTGAACACCTGGTAACCGACACTAACTAGATACATATAAGAATATCCCCTATCATTCCGGGATCCTCCTTCGGACATGATATAAATTTCGAAGTACTAAAGCATCCGGTACTTTGGATGGGGTTTGTTAGGCCCAATAGATCTATCTTTAGGATTCGCGTCAATTAGGGTGTCTGTTCCCTAATTCTTAGATTACCAGACTTTAATAAAAAGGGGCATATTCGATTTCGATAATTCAACCATAGAATGTAGTTTCAATTACTTGTGTTTATTTCGGCAAACATTTATAAAAGCGCATGTATTCTCAGTCCTAAAAATATAAAGGGTAAAAAGGCAAATGAAACTCACCATACTGTATTTCGTAGTAAAAATACATATAACGTCATTGAACAAGTGCAAGGTTGTCCTCGGATTCACGAACCTAAATTAATTATATATAATTATGTGTTGGTCAATATTTGTCTAACAAATTAGGTCAAGTCATAGTGTACCACAATCCTAATGCTCGAGACTAATATGCAAAAGTCAACAAAAGTATATTTGACTCAAAATAATTTCCAAAAATCTATACACGATTAATATATAGTTTAAATATCGTCGTTTTATATTTTTAAAAGATTTATTAGAGTAAATAATATAATTTATTTATTAATAAATAAAATTTTTATATTAAATTTATATAATAAAATATACTTTTATATATATTAAGTAATAAAATTTATAGGGTTCATTTAATATCATAAAGATAATATGATAGGTATTATTAAAGTAAGTTATTACACGTAGTAAAATATGTTTGTATCAAATATTTATTTGATAAAATAATATCTATAATGATAGTAAGTAAAAGTTGTATTATTTTGTAATAATAATTATTATTATAAAAATATCAATATTTATAATTACTAAGATGACATTATGATAAAACGATAATTCTAATTATGATAACTTTAATATGTACGATAATTTTTAATATTATCTTTAAAATAATAATTCTATTTAAAATAATAATAATAATGATATTTTATAGTAACAATGACATTTCTATTAAAATGATAATTTTTGTTAAAATGATAGTTTTAATATAACGATACTTTTAATAATAATAGTAATGATAAAAATAATAAGAACGATAATTTTATCTAAATCAATATCTTATAATATTTTAATTTCATCATGATACTCTTACTCATTATTTCCTAATCGTTTCGTTTAATATCTTTTAATCGTCTTTTATATCGTGTTCATAATAATGATAATAATAGTAATCAAAATAATTAGGTGTTACAAATATTTGTTTTAATTACACTAATATTAATAATGATAGTTACTATAACATTATTAACGATAATACTAATAATTATCTTAATGATAATATAGTAATAATAATAATAACAATAAAAATAACCATTTTCAAATAATGATATATATATTAATAATGATAATAATAATAATAATACTAATAATAATAATAATAATAATAATAATAATAATAATTGGATAATAATAATAATAATACTAATTATAACTTTAACAATAATAACGATAGTAATAATAAAAAAAATAACATTTTTAATGATAAATCCCTTTTATTGATAAAGATAATAATAATGATAATAATAAGATAAAACTAGAACGACGATAAAAACGACGATAATAATAATCATTTTTAATAAAAAATATCGAAAATTCAATTGATTATAACTTCTAATCCGTTCATCGAAACCATTCGATATCTAAAGGAAAAGTTCTTAATTTTTCGCTAGCTTTCCAAGGACATGCATATCTTATACCTTATCTCAACCGTAAGTGTAACTAATTCAATATTCAACCTAACCTGTCTAAGGGCAATATCAAAAGTAAAAGCATGCATAATCCTAAATACTCGAGCACTAGTCAGGGATACACTATTAGTATGTAAAAGTTAAATTATGAGTACTCACGTATCAATATTGAGATTCAATATTGCAGGAAAGGTAAGTAGACGCAACGGGAATGATAAACACTATATTAACCTCGCGAGCATACCCATGAACCATACTCAATCACCTCCATAGCTATAACCCATAATTTCCTTAATCCTATCCTACTCGAAAAACAATTTCGAAATCACTCGGACAGCACTCCGTCATAATATTTTATGTATACCAATAATATCTTGAAATAATACGGAGTAAATATATATATGTAAATCGATTGAGAGAGTTTAGAGAAAAATATTTTCAAGTTTCTATGAAATAATGAAACCTATTGAATTCTATTTATAATAGATTTTTGAATTATTAAAGTGAATTATTAAAGTATGAATTATTAAAGTGAATTATTAAAGTATGAATTATTAAAGTGAGTTATTAAAGTATGAATTATTAAAGTAAATTATTAAAGTATGAATTATTAAAGTGAATTATTAAAGTATGAATTATTAAAGTTAAAGTAAAGTAAAAATAAAGTAAAGGTAAAGTTTAAGTATAGTAAAAGTATAAAACTATGTACGTATAATACGCGTATAAATATATATAATATTAATTTAAATCTTTATATATATTTAATAAAATAAAATATAAATATCGTTATCTTTATCATACTAGTTAAGTAATGAGTTGTCAAAAGTGGTTCTAGATATTTATAAAAGTTATATACGTTTTAATAATAAAGTTCTTTTTAAGCTGAAAACGTTTTTGTACGTTTGAAACTAAATAGATCAATCGAGTCTTTATTAGATTCAATCTTCCACTATCCTTTGTCTAGTTCTCAATGATTGACAATTTATTCTTATTTATAAATCACTTTACTATTTTCTGAATATTGTTAAAATGGAAAGATTTCTCAAATCAACGTGGGCCATTCAATAGAGACTTGTAATCATAATTCAATATATCTGATAATTCAATCATTTGATCTTATCTTCTAATTCTATTGATAAACATTTTGAAACAGATACAATCATATAAAGTATTTAATCTAATATTTTGTTTATGTTTCAAGTTATAATATATATACACATATACATATATAATCATATTCGTTCAATGGTTCGTGAATCGTTAGAACTTGGTCGAGGTTGAATGAATGTATGAACATAGTTTAAAATTCTTGCAATTTAACTTACAAAATATTGCTTATCGTGTCGGAAACATATAAAGATTAAAGTTTAAATTTGGTTGGAAATTTCCGGGTTGTCACAGTACCTACCCGTTAAAGAAATTTCGTTCCGAAATTTGAGTGGAAAGGTCGTGAATGATAATAAGTATGTTTTCATGATGCATACGGGCTGAAAATTAGAGTTTTATCATCAGCGAATAATTTGGATAAACAATCCATTTATATGAAGAGTACGAATGAAGCTAACATAGAAGAGTAAAATGAGTAAGTATAGATTCATCTTATCATTTGACGTAGATATGATTGATTCCCAGATTTCAAGGGATTTGAAGAAAATCTTCTTAATAAGATTTGACTCTCCGGTAATCAAGGGAATTAGGATCCGCTTTAAATACGATCGTCCATTTTAATTGTTCTGTCGGAGATTTTCTTATAAATTCACCTCCTTCGTTTCCTTACAACTCACACCTTCTGTTGATGCATTTTATGCAAGTCCCTAGTCATCTACCCACGTCCATTGTAGGTACAACAGTTTACAGGCCACCATGATTGCTCGTTATTATCCTATCCGTGTTTGTATGTGGTTACAGGAACTGCAGGAATGAGATTTAAATGTTAGACTATGTTAGACTTAGTCAGACGTACGAGTGAAGCCTCACTAGTATGACTGACAGGCTCATACGCACGGTTGATGCTGAGCTAAGTCACAATTACAACCTAAATGAGAAGACACGAGTGAGTGATCACCCGTACAGCTGATGAAGCCAACTCGTACGTGTGATGAATGAATCATATGGGTGAGTCAACAGCAGGGGTATATAAAGTCTTATGTTCTTCATTTTAGGTTAAGCCTCTCATTTGTTACACACACTCAGATCTAGTGAGCTCCTCCGATTTTCTCTCAGTCCAAATCACCCAGGTGGTGAATAATAGCCTTAGGTGTTGATCTAATCACACTTGATTTAGTTGTGCTTTGACTAAATTAATCAAAAAACTTAACCTATTCACTAGAGGGTTTGATTCACTTATTACGCCATTGTGTGAGTTAAATCTGTTGATTTCTAAGTTCCTAGTCATGTTTCATCACCTTCTATTCTTCCCCCTCAACTCATATTTTAAAGTATTCATCAATATGCTCCATCCAGTTCTGATTCTCGATATACTTCCAACTTTCATATCGGTCATTCTTCTTTTTCATCTACCGCCGGAAGAATCTATTTACTTCTACTATACTCTTGGGTTTATAGTGTTTCTAGTTCTCCCGTGTCTTTATATTGCTATATGCATCGATATATATGGTTTATAATTTCTGGTTTGTCGTTGGGATTTATATGTTCCCTTATATTTCAAAGTCTCTGCTTCTGTCTTCTATAATCATTATCATTCACAGTTAATGCTCTCTTTTATTTGCTGCAATTTATACCCCAATTTCTATTTCGGAGTTTTGTCCTTTCGTTTCTTCTTCTTGCTATTAAGCACCGCTTGTAATGGTCCAGAATTCACAGATATGAATTTTGGAATGAACATTGTTAATGTTCTAGGAAGGAACTTGTGATGGCACGATCTTGACTTGTCAAGTTACTAGAATACCTTGGAAAAGGCCGAATCATCAAGAAATATTTTCTTGATATTTTAGAGGTTAAATAGAATACAAGAGTCGTATAACATGGCACATGATGATGTTATGATCTGTGAATCATCACGTTCCATTTAGAAACTCAGCATGACTTACTGTAATATAATCACATTGATCAAGTGTCATTATATTATACTAATTCATGCTTCAGTTCCCAACATTACTTCAAAATATTCCTATTTTAAACTTGAATGTTTCAGAATTTAGAAACTAAAATAGTTTCTTTTATGATGTAATACAGATAGCGCGAAGAGGTAAATGATTTCAAATAAGAGAAATTAAGAAAATATCTTCAGAAATATGGAGGATATTTATAATGAAAGATATGATGATATTTTAGAATTTATAATATCAGAGGATGATGAAGAATATTGTCCGCAAGGGTTTAGAGTCAGGAGCAAGGTATTCGTTAATAACTTCAGCAGGTACTGAATCATTTGGATCCTTTGAAGTCAGGTTCAGTCTTTGTAATTTGCCCACAGCCTCCTTCCTACTTTGCTCAATCCGTTTTCCAGTTCCAAAACTTCTCTTTTTCTGCGCTTTGCCAGCACACTTCATCATTATCATCCAGCTTTTACCGTTTAAAGTCGTTTATAGTTTTTGCTGCTTCATCAGCATTTTTTTTTTCATTTTCGGAGAACCAATTCGTAGTTCGGAGTGTTTTTCAGAAACTTCACATTCAAATTAAGTCCAGAAGATAGACGTTATATATACACATATAACTGTTGGCGTAGACATCCTGCGAGATTTCTAAATACTGATTGCTAATTCCCAATGATTCGTATGGCAATTCTCGTTACAAGATGCGAATGAGTAAATGATGGGGTTTCAATGAATAATTATAATGAATTTTTGGAGAGACTAAAGTCAAAGGGTAATGAAGTTGTTGGTACATCTGCTAATAATGTGGTGGAATGTAAAAGGTTCCCTGGTAACGATGGTGTATATCTCAAGGTTATAATAAGGTTAGTCTGACTGAAAAGTCGAAGTTGACTTGCTGGAGCTGTGACAAAACTGGCTACTTTGAATAGGAGTCGCAAAGTTATTTTTGCTAATAAATGCCAAAGAATCTGACGCGGATACGTTGTTTAAACTTTTACTTTGGTTTCAAGAGTTTTTCGGGTACATAACTGTGGGTAACATGTGGTTGGATCATCATCTCGATTGCTCATCATTCGAAGTGTCTTCAGAAATTTTCGAAGGGTTTGAACACAGATTGTAATCGTTAACATACATTTGATGTTCTAACACAGTTTTGAAGTCAAAATATAGCTTGTGAACGATGTAAGGATCTAAGAGTGATGATTTTGGTGATATCTCAAGTTGAATTTTGAGATTTCAAAATCAGAATATGTAATTAAATTTTGAATGAGTATGGTTGTTTTGATTTCTATAAAATAATGTATATTGTTGTGAAAGTAGGGAGTATAATGGATGATTTGCTGAATCAGATTCGAAGAATGTAACATATTAATTGTGAATTTATATATCTCTCGGGTATTACCTACCCGTTAAAAAAAAATTTCACAATTAATATTTTGTACAAAAGAATTTTATTACAGTCTTTATGAAAATATATATATGTATATTTTCTTCAGATGTAACATAGATTTAATGAGTTAATGTTAAATTAAACTCATTTGATTTATGGTTGAAACTAGAATTGAATAATCCCTAAAGGCTTTAAAAAGTACATAACTTTTACGCAGTATTTCTTTAATGACATTGAAATTATGAATCAATACTTCGTTATTTGTTGATGTATGATGTTTGGTTCGTGGAATTCTTGTGAATTTCACAAAGTACGAATGATGTTATCTGAAAAGTTTTGGGTATATCGATGATGAAAGTGTAAAATCAAATATATACTTGATTTATTATGAATTGGAATTTGTTGAATTGCGACAGAGATTATAGTTTACGCTGGTTAAGTTGCGGCCGAAGGACGTACATTATTGCATATTTGTAATATGAATTAACCGAGTAGTTAAGATTCACACACAATAGCTTAGCACGGAAAGATTTATTTCAATATATATATATATATATATATATATATATATATATATATATATATATATATATATATATATATATATATATATATATATAATATACATATAATTTCTTCAGAGGGAATGAGTTAATTCTTCATAACTCGTTGATACAATATACACGTTATTGATTCGTAATGATGTCCACAGTGATTCTTGAACTGACGGAGTTTGTGATGTTATCGGTGTTGTTGATTCGGATGTTGACTGTACTGACGATGCTGGTAACGCTGACGGTACTATTGATGCTGTTGGTAAAGCAAGTTTAGCTTGTTAATCATACACCATTTTTGTCAGGGTTTCTACTCTTCCTTCTATCATTTTGGTTCGTTTAACTGATTTATGGTTAGGGCTAGATTAGATAATCTCTAAGACTTTAGAGATTACATAATCACCGCGGAATGTTTCTCCAATGAAGTTATGAATTAATACTTCATCAGTTATTGTTGTTGGTACTCCTTGGTATCTATGGTGCGTATGACGTTGATGCTCGTGGGACAGATTGTGAAGTTGAGGATTACGACGCGGTTGTGGTTGGAGGTGGTAATGGTACTGTTGGCGTTGATGATGGTGGTACTGGTTATGCTGCTGATGCTACTGCTGGTGTTTGTAATCTCTGCACCATATTCTCCAAAGCCACTACCCGAGCGCGAAGCTCGTTGACTTCTTCTATTACACCGGGGTGATTGTCGGTTCGGACGATCGGATAAATAAAATCTAAAATTTGATGTAATATATAATCGTGACGAGATACTCTGGAAATGAGCGAGAAAATGGTGTTTCGGACAGGTTCGCTGGTAAGTGTTTCAGGTTCTTCGTCAAGAGGGCAATGTGGTGGATGGAAGGGATCACCTTCTTCTTGTCTCCAATGATTGAGGAGGCTACGAACCCATCCCCAATTCATCCAGAATAGGTGATGACTGATTGGTTGATCTATTCCGGTCACACTGCTTTCGGAGCTTGAATGGGATTCCATTTCGGAATCTGAGTGACTTGAACTGATAATGAATTCCATTTCATACGATTGGATAAAGGATTTTTTTTTCCGATATGAAATGATTTTGGCTAACGGATGGTATTCTAATTACATAGAATATATATATATATATATATATATATATATATATATATATATATATAGATCAAAAGATTTCGTAGATTACGGAGGACTTTGCGGGATATGTCAGGCAAAGTTTAAAGTAACAGATACGATAAGATATGATTTAGCAGATATGCTAAGATATGAATTTTTGTCTATACAGTATTCATGTAATCAATGCAGCAAGACGTGTGATGTCAAAGCAGAGGGGTATAAAATACTATTAAATTTTAGCAGGAAATACTATTAAATACGATACAATTTTACACAAGATATTTATTTATTTATAGAATGGATATACTTAAACCTTGCTACAACACTTATAGGCAGTGTACCTAATCGTACAGTAGTGTAGTTTTTAGTAAGTCCGGTTCGTTCCACAGGGAAATCTTTAAGCAAAGCTCAACGCTATATTAGTTTACTTTTATAAAAATACAAATATATATATAGGTAATATAATTATTATAAAGGGGGGTTTTTACCGTTTAATGACCGGTTTTTCGATTTTAAAACTTTAGTCGCAGTTAAAACCTAATGTAAAATATAAATACAAGACTAAAATTAAAGCGTAAAGTAAATAACGATAATGAAATTGCGAATAATAAAAATGCGATAAAATAAACTTGCGGTAATTAAAAAGTACGATAATTAAAAGTGCGATAAAATAAAATAACAATAAATAAAAGTGCGATAATTAGAAGTGCAATTAAATATAAAATAAAGGAAATTAAATATGAAATAAAAGAATTATGCTTATTTAAACTTCCGTAATCATGATGTTTGACGTGTTGATTTTAGTTTTATGCCCTTGGGTTAATTGTCCTTTGTCCTGGATTATTCAATATGTCCGTCTGGTTTTTGTCCATAACAGTCCATCAGTCATAAATATAAATTGCAAGTGTCCTTGTCAAATTATTATTATACCCGAAGATAAATATTCCAACTAATTGGGGATTCGAATTGTAACAAGGTTTTAATACTTTGTTTAATGAATACACCAGGTTATCGACTGCGTGTAAACCAAGGTTTTACTACTTTGTTAACAATTACACCAATTACCCTTGAATGTAATTTCACCCCTGTTTTAATTATTCTAGTGGCTATTAATTCATTCCCGTGTCCGGTTAAATGAACGATTATTCGTACAAATAAATACCCCGCCCATCGTGTCCGATCGAGTGTATATGGTAATTTATAGGGACGCCCAATTGTAAATCTTTATATTAACATTAACAAACTTTCATTTAGTTAAACAAATATAAAGCTCATTAATAGCCCATAGTCTAGTTTCCACAAGTGTCGTTCTTTTGTCCAAACCCCAATTATGGTACAAAGCCCAATTACCCAATTTTAGTAATTAGCCCAACATCATGATTACTTCGTTCTAAACAAGCATAATAATAACTTAGCTACGAGACATTAATATAAAAAGGTTGAACATAACTTACAATGATTAAAAATAGCGTAGCGTTACACGGACAGAATTTCGACTTACACCCTTACAACATTCGCTAACATACCCTTATTATTAGAATTATAATTAAAATTAAAATATAAATTATAAATATAAATATATATTACTTCGTATGAATGAGAAGAAAAAATGATGATGATTTTGATCAGAATTCGGGTTGATTTATAGCCAGACTTGATTTTTGGGGCTCCGCGACTCGCGGCCAAATACCCTTAAAACTCCGCGAGTCGCGGAGAGGTATTTACATTTTACACCCTTGGAGTTTCCTGCTGCCGATGGTTTTAAATATATATATATAATATATATATAATTAATATAATTAATTATATATTATATTATATTTATATATATAGTTAACTTGTAATTTTTAGTCCGTTGCGTCGAGCGTTAAGAATTGACTCTGGTCCCGGTTCCGGATTTTTTGAACGTCCTTGCGTACAATTTAATATCTTGTACTTTGCGTTTTGAATCTTGTACTCTTGTGATTTCGAGACGTTTCTTATCAATAATTGGAACCTTTTTGATTGTCTTTTGTACTTTTGAGCTTTTTGGTCGTTTGCGTCTTCAATTCGTCGAATCTGTCTTTTGTCTTCACCTTTTATTATTTAAACGAATATCACTTGTAAATAGAACAATTGCAACTAAAAGCTTGTCTTTCTTGAGGAATAATGCTATGAAATATATGTTCGTTTTTAGCATTATCAAATATTCCCACACTTGAGCGTTGCTTGTCCTCAAGCAATATTGTCTTGAAATACTAGAATCACTTCTTTATTCTTCACACTTTGTACATCAGTGATTTCTATACGGCGGTATAAACAATGGTAGTAACGATATGGTTTACAGTCCCACATGACTATAAAAATTTAGATCCATTAAGGAAATTGGATCTTTATGAAAACATTTGATCTTTTGAAAATTAAATCTAGTTTTTACCCTAGATAAGTTTTCCGGAATAACCCTTTACCGGTGTTTGCAAAATATTTTTGTGGGTTTGGTGGGTTTCAGATTTGAAAATTTTAGCTCAAAACTTGCGGTTTTGTGTCACCCACTTGCTAACCTTGTATTTGGAAAGCAACACGTCCAGTTTACTTGTTCCGTATATTACCTTTCGGCAAACTACCGTCCGGTTGTAAAGGAAAGCGTTGAACAAGCAACTGTTAAGGCAATGTCCCGTGACATGCTTTTGATTATGGTCTATAACGTGTCGGACGCAATTACTATCCTTGGTAGGAGCAATAGTAAAGCTCACCCTTATAATTTTTCGGTCTGGCACAAGGTCCTGTCTTTGACCATGCTATGCAACCACCGTTCTTACGGTTGACACCCGATTTAGTTCAGGTGACCTAATGAATTCCAGGTGAATTCCTAGGATTTTACGTTCAATGGTAATGAACGCATTGAAAATAGGGTTTTCAGAAAACAAATCGGTTTGTAATTTTGATCAAAATATTTTCTCGTTTAAGCTCGAGCTTAGATATCATCGAATTCCATGAGTTTGAATTCTCAATCTTTAAGGTCAATCTCTAGGATTGAGTAATATCAGTCTTGAAAGCTGATTTTTGATCTTTAAGGAGATTATCCTTTCTGGGGATCTGATTCATTAGTCTTATCCAGCTAATTTGCACGGTGCCTCCCCATTGTACGAGATAAATCCTTCTCATGGTTAGGATAAATCTGACCACTTGGCGACCCTGTTTAATGCTGAGGTCCGTGGATTTCCTGCTGATTTTAGAGATGACTTTTCTAGATTTTTCGTCAACCTACAGCTGGTCTGGACGACAACTTCATGACCTAAATCAAGAAGCGCGTGTCTTTTTCGGAAGACTTTACTTCCTTTTAATGATGGAATTGATTCATCGTGTAGATCCATCTCTTCTTTTCTTTCATCGGGTAAAACAGTTTAGTTTAGTCCAAAGCAAAAGTATTTTCAGTTATTTGTTACAGATATATGTGACATATGTTTAAAATAACTTGGTAAATTTTCCCACACTCGGCTTTTTATTTTTCTTTTTATCGTCCTCTATTCCATTTTAAATGAATTTTAACATTTTAGTTTGTTTCTCAATTTATGTCCTTTCCGAGGTAACAATAATTTCGGTGTTAAAACCTAGTTTTATCGTTCATAAATATGTATAAACATGATTTTGAATTCATTTAATTGAAAATTTTGAAAAATTTTACTAGAATTGGGTAGTCAGTATATAAGACTAGGGCTGTTCTTTTTTATCAGAGAGCACTAGATTCTAATACAACTACTGCTTTACTAGTATTTTTAATGGTAACCAAATGTATAAAGTAAAAAATTTTAAAATCCGAAAGAATTTAATCCCTTCCCACACTTAAGATCTTGCAATGCCCTCATTTGCAAGAAATCAGTAACAATTTAAATTATTGAGGGTGATTTGTGTGAAAATGATTAAATTTTTACCAAAGTTTCCAAATATATTGGCGTTTGTTTGCTGAATGATAAATGGTGCACGTCATTTTGTTCATTCCGTCTTGTTGTTATTTCACATATATTTTGCATCATTGTCGTCAAAATTACTTGCTTTTGCTGAACTTAATGCCAGTCTTTGAAAATGCGTTGTTTTACCCTGTTATGTACATAAGATAAATTGCAAACATATATACATATTTTTGAAGTTTGGTATATTACCCCACATTCAAAAATTATTAAAATCTAAGAATAAAAGTTAGATAATTATAAAAATGATTACAATATTAATAAAAGTATTAAACATAACAATAATTACAAATTACAAAATAAAAAAACTAAATAAGTAAACTAAGGATGATATTGGTACCAATAGGGGTTCCACGCATAACCATAAGTGCTATAGAATGCTTCGGCAGGGTCATACGTAGGATATGGTGGCTGCATCTCTATCGACCAAGGAGGGAAGACGGGTTTCGGTGTAGGAATATAGTTTCTACCTATATGTTGGCAATGCGCTATGATCTGGTTCTGATGAACTTGCCAATCTTCAAATGCTCTCTGTCTAGCATTTTCGTATTCCTGAGAAGCTATAAACCTATGTATTTCTTGCCCCCCTCCTACATTACCTTGTTCCTGGTTTCTCTCTACCTGTGGATGTCTACCATTGTATCGTACTGCGGCGTTATTTCGCCGCTTCAAAACTTTCGCACCATGGTATACATTTAAACCTATAGTGTCGCGGGGTTCCGGCTCTTCTACTAATAATCCCCCCCGACTTATATCCACACCGAGATATTCACCAATCAAAGTAATAAAAATACCACCTCCTATTATGCTATGTGGACGCATCCCTCGAACCATAGCTGATAAATAATAACCCACACAATATGGTATACTTACAGCGCTGTGTGGGTCTCGAATACACATATGGTAAAACAAATCTTGTTCATTTACCTTTTCTTTGTTTTTACCCCTTTGTGTAATCGAATTAGCTAAAAACCTATGTATTACTCTTAATTCGGCTCTATCTATATCCAAATAAGAGTAGTTTCCTCCTTTGAAACGGTGATGGCTTGTCATTTGACTCCACACACCGTGTGTATCAAAATTTTCATCTATTTTCCTACCGTTTAGTATCAATCCTCTACAATCGGCAGACGCTAATTCCTCAGGCGTATATATACGTAAAGCCTGAGCCATGTCCAGTAAAGACATGTGGCGCATCGAACCGCCTAACAAAAATCTAATAAAAGAACGATCGGTTAAACTAGTTACCCGATCATTCAACTCTATACTACATAACAACTCTTCACACCATACTTTATATACAGGTCTGCGTATGGTGAATAAACATATCCAGTCATTAAAAGAAGAATTACCATACCTCTGTACCAGTAATTCCCTAATTGGCCCGGCCAATTCTACAGCTTCCAAGGGTCCCCATTCTATGACCCTCGGTACCTCAACAACCTTGGAATGAAGAGTATGCAAACCCCGTTGATATTTTGGATAATCTATCCAAAGTCTGTCAAATCGCAGGTTCGGGTGCAACTGTTCCAAGTGCATATCTGAAAAGGTCATGACTGGATGAGGTACATCCTGCTTGTAGTAGTTATCTACCTCCTGTTGTTCTAAGTTCTCAGCAGGAGCATGGCGGGCTTGGGATGAAGATTCACCCCTTTCATTCTGCAAAACATATCAAACACAAATTTTGTGCATCCAAATATGCATTAGTGTCAGCAAAATCATCAATCAAAATAATTACAATGACATTATCAATTTATATCAAACTTAAGCTTATTTTCACATTTTTATCAAATCTACACTTTTTCAAATAAGCATATACGAAAATTTTTGCTAAGTTCATAAGCATTCAACTCAAATAACATGTCAAAATAATCATTACTAGCAAATAAACAAGTCTCAAATGGCATTATCTTTCAAAAATCAAGTTCATGAATTTTGGACTTGAAAAAGTCCACTTTAATTCTCAAAATCATGTTTAGGCTCAAAGTTTGGATCATTTAACTACCTAGACATGTTACACTACTCAATTTAGCAACAATTCATGACAAAAATCGGCCATAACCTGTTTATATCAAAAAGCCCCAAATTGCTCAAGAACACAAACCCTAGATTATTCAAAATTTGAAGTTTAAGGCTTCTAATCATGTTAACAAGCATCAATCTAGGTTATACATGCATAATATACTAACAATTTAACACTAATTACACTAAAAAGCATCAAAATCAAATTGGGTAAAAAATAGCTCAAGAACACTAAAATTCGAATTAAATGGTGTTTAGGTGTAGAAATTTACCGTTTTTCTTGAGTAGTTCCTAGATATCATCCTTCTCAACATGATTTTAGCAAAAAATTTGGTGATTAACGGTTAAAAATTGAGATTTTTGGGGTGATTTTCGGGTTTTTTCGAGTTCTTTTTCGCAGTATTTTGGGTGTTTATGTGTTGGTGGGAGTGAACTGATCGTGTGCAGCTGTTTTATTTTTTTTCTGTAATTTGGTCCCTCCGCGAGTCGCGGAGGTTTGCACTGCAAACTCCGCGAGTCGCGGAGTTTACCCTTTTTTTTTTTTTTTTTTTTTTTTTTTTTTTTTATAATCTTTAACTTATAACACAATTAAGAAATTAATTTTAAAATTTTGTTTCCCTTGTTATTTAGGACGAGGTCGTTTCAGATCGATGTCCTAGTCCGTCCCTCGACAAAATTTTAAAATTTGTCTTTTTGTAGCGATTGTTTTAAAAGCTAAGATTTTTGGGTTTTTTAATGTTTTTGGCATACTTTAAATCAACAAGATTAAAAATATTGATAATAAAAGTTCTCGTCCCTCCCTCGGGTAAAGCAATTTCGGTTCAAAGACCTAGTCTTCAACTTACGACGAATTTTAAAAATCATATTCTTAACTTAATGAGATAAAGTAAATTTTTGTTTTTAAATTCACACAACTTAAATATAAAATTCAAAATTAAAAATTAAAAAAAATTAAAAATTCACACCAAACTTAAAATTTGAAATGCATAAAATTAAAATTTCATATTTTAAAAATTAAAAATTCACACCAAACTTAATTTAAAAATTCATAAATTCATACCAAACTTATATTAATTTTTCAAATATTTACAATTTTAAATATATTGTTTTTACAAAGTTTACAATATTAATTTAAGATTTAAATATTAATTTTAAAAACATGGTAAAAATAAAATTAAAAATCTTTTTGTCTTTTTATCCCACTTTAATCAATCAAATATTATCAAAAATATGCGCCCCTCTTTTCGGTAAAGTAATTTCGGTTCCAAGACCTAATTTAACTCATGACGAATTTTTGAAATATTTTGGGTTGATTGATTAAAGATATTTATACCTTAAGAATAAACGTTAAATTTCGCAGTGATGTAATAAATTTTTGAAGGATATCAATAATTTCGGTCGCCAAACCTAATTTTATTTAATACCAATTTAATACTTTTTAGCGAACAAATTAGCGTTTATTATTAAAAGGTTAAAAATAAAAATAAAAATAAAAACTGTACAGACATACCTGTGAAATAGATTTCTTAGTTATATGATCTATTATATTCATAAGATAGTCGGTTTAATTGGTTTTCCATGGCTGCATAGGCGTAACCTCGAGCATTCATTGTCTTTTCTTCTAAACATATGAATGGTCCGTCTCTGCATAAAGTAACAAATTCGGTATTTGAATAGGTTTGATTATTTGAACATTTACCTCCATGTGACCATTTTCCGCATTTGTGACATTTTTCTAGGTGTCGTGCTCTTCTTTTCGCTGCGGATTTTGATTTTCCTTTACCAAATTGTAACTTATTATCTTCGCATCTGGATCCTTTTCTAACTCCGTCCATTCTACCTCTGATTACTGATACTAATTCACTCGGTAGTATGTCATTATTACGTTTAGTGATCAAAGCGTGTAGCATTAGACCATGGTTTAGTTCACAGGCAGTCTTCATTTTGTAAAAACCTAAAAAAAAAATAAAAATTCAGAATGGGGGGAGAAGACTAGTTCTTTAGGGTCTGCTAGGAAAAGACCATACGTGTTCCATTTTCGAGAACTACACGAAAACAGACAATCTAACTCTAACAGAAATACATATTTATCCTTTAAAGACTTGATTCTCCCCACACTTAGTTAGCTGTGGTATTGAAATTGTGATTAACTTTGTTGTCGACTTCCATCGGACCATGTATGTAATGTTTAACTCTGTGACCATTAACTTTAAATTCAATCCCATTTGAATTTATCAATTCTATCGTTCCGTATGGGAAAACTCTTTTGACTATGAATGGTCCAGACCATCTTGACTTCAATTTTCCAGGAAATAGCTTGAATCGTGAATTGAAAAGAAGAACTCTGTCTCCTTCTTTAAATTCCCTTGAACTTCTGATTCTTTTATCATGCCATTTCTTCGTTCTTTCTTTATATATTAACGAATTCTCGTATGCTTCATGTCTTAATTCTTCTAATTCGTTTAGTTGACTTAATCGTAGACGTCCGGCTTCATGTAAATCCAGATTACATGTCTTCAAAGCCCAAAATGCTTTGTGTTCAATTTCTACTGGAAGATGACATGCTTTTCCATACACAAGTCTAAAAGGTGTGGTTCCAATTGGAGTTTTGTAGGCTGTTCTAAAAGCCCAGAGTGCATCCTCCAATTTAATGGACCATTCCTTCGAATTTGATCCTACGGTTTTCTCTAGAATACGTTTTAAAGCTCGGTTGGTATTTTCAACTTGTCAACTTGTTTGTGGATGATATGCGGTGGAGATTTTATGAGTTACTCCATATCTTTTAAGAACTTTCTCAAGTTGATTATTACAGAAATGAGTACCCCGATCACTTATTAAAGCTTTCGGTGTTCCAAACCTTGCAAAAAGACGTTTTAAAAAGTTGACTACAACTCGTGCATCGTTAGTTGGGAGAGCTTGTGCTTCCGCCCATTTAGATACATAATCAATGGCTACGAGTATATATAGATTGTTATGAGATTTTGGAAATGGACCCATAAAGTCAATACCCCAAATGTCAAATACTTCACATACTTGGATGACATTTTGTGGCATTTCATCACGTTGACTTATTTTTCCGGCCCTTTGACATGCATCACAGGATTTGCAAAGAAGGTGTGCGTCTTTGTAAATTGTAGGCCAATAGAATCCAGCTTCATAAACTTTTCTTGCTGTTAGTTGAGGCCCATAATGCCCTCCTGTTGGTCCTGTGTGACAATGGTTTAAAATTTTACTAGCTTCATCTCCAAATACACATCGGCGTATTATTCCATCGGGACAACTTTTAAACAGATGTGGATCTTCCCAGAAATAGTGTTTTATATCACTGAAGAATTTCTTTCGTCTTTGGTACGATAATCCTTTTTCAAGGAATCCACAAACTAAGTAGTTTGCATAGTCTGCAAACCATGGGATTTCTTTATAATCTATCTTCAATAGATATTCATCAGGAAAGTTGTCTTGTATGGCTGATTCATTCAGAACTTCTAATTCGGGATTTTCAAGACGAGAAAGATGATCAGCGGCGAGATTTTCTGCTCCTTTTTTATCTCGGATTTCAATATCAAACTCTTGTAAGAGTAAGATCCAACGGATTAATCTTGGTTTAGCATCTTGTTTTGAAAATAGGTATCTAAGAGCAGAATGGTCGGTATAGACCACCGTTTTTGCTAGAACTAGATATGATCGAAATTTGTCAAAAGCAAAGACAATAGCAAGGAGTTCTTTTTCAGTAGTTGTATAGTTCGTTTGTGCTCCTTGTAATGTCTTACTAGCATAATATATAGGTTGAAATCGTTTTTCAATCCTTTGTCCTAAAACGGCTCCCATTGCAAAATCACTTGCATCGCACATTAGTTCAAATGGTAGATTCCAATTTGGTGTTATCATGATCGGTGCATTAGTGAGTTTTTCTTTAAGAATATTAAAAGATTTGATACATTCATCTGAAAAGATGAATGGCGCATCCTTTTCTAGGAGTTTATTCATAGGAGTGGCAATTTTAGAAAAATCTTTTATGAAACGTCGGTAAAAACCGGCATGCCCTAGAAAACTCCTAACTCCTCTAACATTGGTGGGATGTGGAAGTTTAGCAATTACATCTACTTTAGCTCTATCCACTTCAATTCCTTCTTTTGAAATTTTATGTCCAAGAACGATGCCTTCTTTAACCATGAAATGGCATTTCTCCCAATTAAGTACTAGATTTGATTTTTCGCATCTAATTAGCATTCGTTCCAGATTAACTAGACATGATTTAAATGTATCACCGAAGACTGAAAAGTCATCCATGAATACTTCCATGCATTCTTCTATCATGTCATGAAAAATCGCCATCATACACCTTTGAAAGGTTGCAGGGGCGTTACAAAGTCCAAATGGCATGCGTTTGTAAGCAAAAGTACCATAAGGGCACGTGAATGTGGTTTTCTCTTGATCTTCGGGTGCTATTGGAATTTGAAAATATCCGGAAAATCCATCTAGAAAACAATAGTAACTATTTCCGGCTAATCTTTCCAACATTTGATCTATGAAAGGTAAGGGAAAGTGATCTTTTCTGGTGGCGTCATTTAATTTTCTATAATCAATACATACACGCCATCCTGTTACAGTCCTAGTAGGAATAAGCTCATTTTTCTCATTTGTAATAACAGTCATGCCACCCTTCTTAGGCACGCATTGAACTGGGCTTACCCATGGACTATCAGAAATTGGATATATCAAACCTGCATCTAGCAGCTTAATAATCTCTTTTTTAACTACATCTTGCATATTAGGATTTAGTCTTCGTTGGCGTTGCACATACGTTTTATGACCTTCTTCCATAAGAATTTTATGTGTGCAATACGAAGGACTTATTCCTTTAATATCATGAATCTTCCATGCAATGGCTGGTTTATGAGCTTTCAACACAGAAATGAGTTGTGATTTCTCATTTTCAGTAAGAGAAGACGATATTATTACAGGTAATTCAGATTCACCATGTAAATAAGCGTATTCCAAATGGTTTGGAAGTGGCTTTAATTCTAATTTCGGAGGTTCTTCTATCGATGATTTATATCGATATCTGTCTTCTTCTTTTAGCATTTGAATTTCTTCTGTTGTTGGTTCATATCCATTAGCTATAAGTGTAGCTAACATTTCAGCTTCATCAATTGGTTCATTTCCTTCTCCTAAAGAACATTCTCCTGTTCCTTGTAATTCTGGAAATTCTTCTAATAATTCTGCATGTGCATCTATAGTTTGAATATAATAACATGTATCATCTGCAGATTGTGGTTGTTGCATTGCTCTATCAACTGAAAAGGTAACACTCTCATCCTCTATACTTAGGGTCAGTTTCTTACCGAACACGTCTATCATTGCTTTAGCCGTGTTTAAAAATGGTCTTCCTAATATGAGAGGAACTTGAGAATCTTCTTCCATGTCCAAAACAACAAAATCTACTGGAAATACTAAAGTACCAACTTTAACTAGCATGTTCTCTATTATCCCTCTAGGATATTTTATTGATCTATCGGCTAGTTGTATGCTTATTCTGGTTGGTTTCAATTCTCCAAGGTCTAGTTTAGCGTATAGTGAATACGGCATTAGATTTATACTAGCACCTAAGTCTGCCAATGCTTCTATTGAACTAAGACTACCCAGAAAACATGGAATTGTGAAACTTCCTGGATCAGATAGTTTTTCTGGTATCTTATTCAACAGCACTGCTGAACAATTAGCATTCATAGTAACAGCCGAGAGTTCTTCCATTTTCTTTCTATTCGTGATTAGATCTTTCAAGAATTTAGCATATCTTGGCATTCCTGAAATTACATCAATGAAAGGAAGATTTACATTTATCTGTTTAAACATATCCAAGAATTTGGATTGCTCGGCTTCAAGTTTTTCTTTCTTCATTTTACTCGGATAAGGAAGTGGTGGTTGGTATGGTTTAACATAAGGTTTATCCTTAACTGTGTTATCTTCATTAACCTTTTCAACTACCGGTTCTTTTTCCTTTTCTTTATCAGGTTGTGGTTCTTGTGGAGTAGGAATAGTTTCATCAGAAGTTACAGGTATTTTAGGTGGTTTAAGTGTTGTACCACTTCTTGTGGTAATAGCTTTAGCTGTTTCATTCCGGGGGTTAGCGTTTGTATCGCTCGGTAGACTTCCCGGTTTTCTTTCACCTATTAACCTTGCTAGGTTACTTACTTCTTGTTCCAGATTTTGAATAGAAGCTTGTTGATTTCTAAATGCTTGAGCATTTTGTTCATTTGTTTGTTTTTGAGATGTGAAAAACTGCGTTTGAGTTTCAACTAGCTTCGTCATCATATCTTCTAAATTTGGCTTTTTATCATCGGTTTGTTGTGGTGGTTTGTTTTGAAAATTCGGTCTTTGCTGATTATAAGTATTATTGGATACTTGTTGATTGCTAGGACCTTGTTGGTTGTTGTATGGAATATTTCGGTTATAATTCTGGTTTTGATTGTAAATTGGTCTTGGCGGTTGATAATTATTCTGATAATTATTTCCAGGCCTTTGGTTTATGTATGAAATATTCTCTCTTTGTTCCATTGTTAATTCAATACTGAGACAATCTTTTGTCAAATGTGGTCCTCCACACTGCTCACAACTAATTCGTATAGCATGAATATCTTTAGTCATCTTTTCCATTCGTCTCTCGAAAGCATCTATCTTTGCGGAAATGGAATCTAAGTCATGGCTAGAATCGGCTCTAGCTGCTTTAGATGATCTAATGATATCTTTTTCTTGGTGCCACTCATGTGAGTGGGAAGCAGTATTATCAATAATTTTGTAAGCATCAGTTTCGGTTTTCTTCATAATAGAACCACCAGCTGCTATATCTATGTCTTTTCTTGTAGTGATGTCGCATCCTTGGTAGAATATTTGTACTATTTGACAGGTGTCTAAACCATGTTGCGGACATCCTCTTAACAACTTTCCATATCTTGTCCACGCCTCATATAGAGTTTCATTTGGCTTCTGTGTGAACGTAACAATTTCTGCTTGAAGTCTTACGGCTTTAGATGCAGGAAAAAATTGTTTAAGAAATTTGTCAATTAAAACGTCCCATGTATCGATCGCCCCTTCAGGTAACGATTCCAACCAATCTTTGGCTTCTCCCTTTAAAGTCCAGGGAAATAACATGAGATATATCTGTTCATCCTCCACTTCTCGTATTTTAAATAGTGTGCAGATCCTATTAAAGGTACGTAGATGTTCATTTGGATCTTCCTTCGGCGCACCACTAAATTGGCATTGATTAGTCACCATGTGTAAAATTTGTCCTTTGATTTCATAATCTGGCGCATTAATGTCTGGATGAGTAATTGCGTGACCTTGGCCAGTGCGTTTAGCTCTCATTCGGTCTTCCATACTTAAAGGTTCCAGATTCTCCATAATTGAATTTGTTGACTCGGTATCACTAGATGATTCTGATTTAATAGTTCGTTCCTCAACAATCTCTGTTTGAATGATTGGTGGTTCCGGAGGAAAGTTTAATGGTTCAGGATCTATGAACCGTTCCTGAATATTTTCTGGATTCTCAATTGTGAGGTTTGTTTCAAAAACTGGATTATCGGAAATTTGAACTGAAGTACTTGGTCGACTGGATGAAGATTCTAAAGAAAAATCAACGGCGGTTATATTTGTTAAACGATGTCTTGATCGAGTTACAGGTGGTGAACGTACAAAAGGTGATGAACGTCTTGCTCGGTGCATTCACAGAATATCCTATTAGTTTTTTAAAAAGAAAGAAAAATTATAATAAGTTATCCAATCAATAGACTTTTCTGATTTTGCCCACGTTTCGAATAGCCAAAAGATGCAGCAGAGGGGCAGGATTCGTTTGGTCTCAATATAATTGAGGACTATTTGGCTCCAATAACCCGGTCCACGTACAAATCCAACTATTACTACGAACCAGAAAATTTTGATGTCTATCAATTTAACCACTTAAAATAAATTTTCGTAATTTTAAGAAATTTAGATAAGAAGTAGAATAAAAATCTAAGTCCTAAAAACTAGAATAGCGAGAAATAAGAGAGACAAAGAGTTCGTCGCAAAAGGTCGAAAAAAAAATGGTTGAAAAATAAAAGGTGACGGAAAAATAAAAGAAACTTATAAAAACTTAAAAATACTTAACTAATTTAACCTTATTACTACAACTAACTTAAAATTATAATCGCAAATTGAAATTACTAATTGGAATGATAATTGATACATAGTAAAAGGTCTAAAAATATTAAAGCTTACAAGGAAAAACTAAATTCCAAATGGAAATAACTTTAAAAAAAAAAAAACTAAAACTTAAAAAGGCGTCGCAAAATTCTAAAGCACCTAAATCTTAGTCTAAAGAAAAAGCACTTAAGGAATTCTACGGCAAAGCCTAAAAATCTAGGAGTAAAAATAACTATAGCTAAAACTAAGTTTAAAATTAAATATGAGCTAAAAATACAAAAGTTACGCTACAATGATTAAAAAGGTACAAAATATAAAAATATACAAAAAGTTGTAAAAAGTACAATTTTTATAAAAATATTATTTTTATATTATTTATTTAATTAAAACTACTAATTTTACAATTTTAATAAAACTAATTAAACAAAATACATAAATATAAAGTAAAAAGTAAAAATAAAACTAAAATTAATAATAATAATAATAATAATATTTAGGTTTTAATAATAATAATAATTAAAAATAACCCGTGATTAGGGTTTTTGTCCGTGTGTCAGAGGGTCTCCGCGAGTCACGGCATATAAAGAGGAAAACCCCGCGAGTCGCGGGGTTCAGGAATTCAGTTGACAGGACTTACTTTTTACGCGTTTTTCTTTATTTTTTTTTTTTTTTTTTATTTTGTTTTGTGTTTTTTTTTAATTAAATAAAAGATATTAAAATTAAAACTTATATTTTTATAAACTAAAATAAAAACAAAGAAACTTATAAAACTTAAATATTTAACAAAATCCTAAAAATACTTATATTTTTGTTTTTCTTTTTATATTTTTGAATATTTAAAACGTATTTTTACAAAAGCGAATTTTTAATAAAAGTAACTAAAATTTTAATTTTTTTTTTATATATTAGCGTTGCGCTTCCGGCTTTTAAGATACTTTCCCCGGCAGCGGCGCCAAAAATACTTGATGTCAAAGCAGAGGGGTATAAAATACTATTAAATTTTAGCAGGAAATACTATTAAATACGATACAATTTTACACAAGATATTTATTTATTTATAGAATGGATATACTTAAACCTTGCTACAACACTTATAGGCAGTGTACCTAATCGTACAGTAGTGTAGTTTTTAGTAAGTCCGGTTCGTTCCACAGGGAAATCTTTAAGCAAAGCTCAACGCTATATTAGTTTACTTTTATAAAAATACAAATATATATATAGGTAATATAATTATTATAAAGGGGGGTTTTTACCGTTTAATGACCGGTTTTTCGATTTTAAAACTTTAGTCGCAGTTAAAACCTAATGTAAAATATAAATACAAGACTAAAATTAAAGCGTAAAGTAAATAACGATAATGAAATTGCGAATAATAAAAATGCGATAAAATAAACTTGCGGTAATTAAAAAGTACGATAATTAAAAGTGCGATAAAATAAAATAACAATAAATAAAAGTGCGATAATTAGAAGTGCAATTAAATATAAAATAAAGGAAATTAAATATGAAATAAAAGAATTATGCTTATTTAAACTTCCGTAATCATGATGTTTGACGTGTTGATTTTAGTTTTATGCCCTTGGGTTAATTGTCCTTTGTCCTGGATTATTCAATATGTCCGTCTGGTTTTTGTCCATAACAGTCCATCAGTCATAAATATAAATTGCAAGTGTCCTTGTCAAATTATTATTATACCCGAAGATAAATATTCCAACTAATTGGGGATTCGAATTGTAACAAGGTTTTAATACTTTGTTTAATGAATACACCAGGTTATCGACTGCGTGTAAACCAAGGTTTTACTACTTTGTTAACAATTACACCAATTACCCTTGAATGTAATTTCACCCCTGTTTTAATTATTCTAGTGGCTATTAATTCATTCCCGTGTCCGGTTAAATGAACGATTATTCGTACAAATAAATACCCCGCCCATCGTGTCCGATCGAGTGTATATGGTAATTTATAGGGACGCCCAATTGTAAATCTTTATATTAACATTAACAAACTTTCATTTAGTTAAACAAATATAAAGCTCATTAATAGCCCATAGTCTAGTTTCCACAAGTGTCGTTCTTTTGTCCAAACCCCAATTATGGTACAAAGCCCAATTACCCAATTTTAGTAATTAGCCCAACATCATGATTACTTCGTTCTAAACAAGCATAATAATAACTTAGCTACGAGACATTAATATAAAAAGGTTGAACATAACTTACAATGATTAAAAATAGCGTAGCGTTACACGGACAGAATTTCGACTTACACCCTTACAACATTCGCTAACATACCCTTATTATTAGAATTATAATTAAAATTAAAATATAAATTATAAATATAAATATATATTACTTCGTATGAATGAGAAGAAAAAATGATGATGATTTTGATCAGAATTCGGGTTGATTTATAGCCAGACTTGATTTTTGGGGCTCCGCGACTCGCGGCCAAATACCCTTAAAACTCCGCGAGTCGCGGAGAGGTATTTACATTTTACACCCTTGGAGTTTCCTGCTGCCGATGGTTTTAAATATATATATATAATATATATATAATTAATATAATTAATTATATATTATATTATATTTATATATATAGTTAACTTGTAATTTTTAGTCCGTTGCGTCGAGCGTTAAGAATTGACTCTGGTCCCGGTTCCGGATTTTTTGAACGTCCTTGCGTACAATTTAATATCTTGTACTTTGCGTTTTGAATCTTGTACTCTTGTGATTTCGAGACGTTTCTTATCAATAATTGGAACCTTTTTGATTGTCTTTTGTACTTTTGAGCTTTTTGGTCGTTTGCGTCTTCAATTCGTCGAATCTGTCTTTTGTCTTCACCTTTTATTATTTAAACGAATATCACTTGTAAATAGAACAATTGCAACTAAAAGCTTGTCTTTCTTGAGGAATAATGCTATGAAATATATGTTCGTTTTTAGCATTATCAACGTGTCTTAGACTAAAAATGATAAGCAGGTAATTTCCCGAGGATGATAAGTAGTTAATTTTCGACACAAAATGATAAGCAAAACTTTTGACATGCAGACACGGTCGAAGTCCAGACTCACTAATGCATCCTATCGACTTATCAGTTAGACACACTAATGCAGACCTGGTTCGCTAAGACCACCGCTCTGATACTAACTAAAAGGACCCGTTCATATACATTATAAACGATCCACAATAGTTGATTACATTGCGAGGTATTTGACCTCTATATGATACATTTTACAAACATTGCATTCGCTTTTAAAAGACAAACTTTCTTTACATCGAAAATTGACAGGCATGCATACCATTTCATAATATCCACTATCCAACTATAAATTGATTTAATAATAATCTTTGATGAACTCAATGACTCGAATGCAACATTCTTCGAAATATGCTATGAAAGACTCCAAGTAATATCTTTAAAATGAGCAAATGCACAGCGGAAGATTTCTTTAACACCTGAGAATAAACATGCTTTAAAGTGTCAACCAAAAGGTTGGTGAGTTCATTAGTTTATCATAATCATTCATTTTCATCATTTTAATAGACCACAAGAATTTCATTTCCAGTTCTCATAAATATACGTCCCATGCATAGAGACAAAAATAATCATTCATATGGTGAACACCTGGTAACCGACATTAACTAGATACATATAAGAATATCCCCTATCATTCCGGGATCCTCCTTCGGACATGATATAAATTTCGAAGTACTAAAGCATCCGGTACTTTGGATGGGGTTTGTTCGGCCCAATAGATCTATCTTTAGGATTCGCGTCAATTAGGGTGTCTGTTCCCTAATTCTTAGATTACCAGACTTTAATAAAAAGGGGCATATTCGATTTCGATAATTCAACCATAGAATGTAGTTTCAATTACTTGTGTCTATTTCAGCAAACATTTATAAAAGCGCATGTATTCTCAGTCCCAAAAATATAAAGGGTAAAAAGGCAAATGAAACTCACCATACTGTATTTCGTAGTAAAAATACATATAACGTCATTGAACAAGTGCAAGGTTGGCCTCGGATTCACGAACATAAATTAATTATATATAATTATGTGTTGGTCAATATTTGTCTAACAAATTAGGTCAAGTCATAGTGTACAACAATCCTAATGCTCGAGACTAATATGCAAAAGTCAACAAAAGTATATTTGACTCAAAATAATTTCCAAAAATCTATACATGATTAATATATAGTTTAAATATCGTCGTTTTATATTTTTAAATATTTTTAAAAGATTTATTAGAGTAAATAATATAATTTATTTATTAATAAATAAAATTTTTATATTAAATTTATATAATAAAATATACTTTTATATATATTAAGTAATAAAATTTATAGGGTTCATTTAATATCATAAAGATAATATGATAGGTATTATTAAAGTAAGTTATTACACGTAGCAAAATATGTTTGTATCACATTGTAACGACCCGGATTTTTCCGATCGTTTTACACTTATAAGATTAATATTTACATAAATTAAACCTTACCAACATGATAAGCAATCCAAATTGTTGAGACTTATGTTTTTGAAAAGAGTTTTACACAACGTTTGACCGTCTAGTTTGACCGATGATATCACGAACTATATAACATATGATAATTATACGTTTGTGTATATATAGGTATATATACATATTTAACATGATTTATGGATGTTTTAATATCTCATTTTGTATTAATAACAATAAGTTATAAGTATATTTTGAAACTACTAACTTAAGTTTTCAAAACGATAACCATACGTAACGTTATTTGACATAAATACTTATAACATATAATGTTTATACATATATCGTATATGTAATGTATTTAATCACTTTTAAGGACTTAAATACATAAAACAATATAAGTATATTCACAAAAGATAGCTATATTTGAATTCTCATTCCATTTTTCACAAGATTTCTATACGTATATCTAGAGTATATGTACTCGTATCATACCTAGCTTCTATACGTATTTACTATTGGTATATACACATCAAATCACCACCAACCAGCCCTTGTTCATGCCTTATGTATAAGGTAACTACTTTTGTTATCTAATATGACAATTTCACATGATTAAAAGATTTTTTCACAAAATTACAAACTTATACACCTTTTACACCACCATTTATACTCCATTCCATTTTCATTTTACTACACATTTCCTTTAACTAAAACACACTCTTTTAAGAAAGAAAAAAATCCCTTAAACACTCCAGCAAATTTTCATCATGAACTAGCTTCAAAAACAACATTTAAACATCATAAGAAAATCCTTTCAAGAACACTTCAAAAATTCTTCCAACTATACAAGTTTACTTCCAATCTTTCATCCAATTTCATCACCCTTTTAGTTCTAGGTTTTCACTCCTCTTTTACAGCAATCTTGTCCAAGTAACTTGAGGTAGTAACTTTGTTCATAACCTTATTCAATTCATATATATATAGCTATCTTATTTTGTGGTATAAAATTTTAACAACAAGAACATAGTTTGAATGTTTTCAAACTTGTTTGCAAACTAAATAGATCCTTCTAACTTAACTTTTAAAATACTTCAAGACCTGTAATATAACATAAATATATGCTAATTTAACAAGGTATAACTTGGTTTTTCAAAGAACACCTTAAAAACTATTTTTACAACAACCGGGGGCTGTTTTGGGTTGGATAATTAAAAACTATTTTGAACCTTGAATTGGAGGTTTATTTTCTGGAAAAATGATATTTCTTATGAATATGTTAATACATAAAAATTTCATGATTTAATTCAAAGTATAAGTATTTTTAGAAAAATAATCATTTAAGGTTGTTTACATAATGGAAAATGATTAACTTCATAAGTTTCACCAAAGTTTGACCTTTGACCTGTGATTTCGAATACAAACTAAGGTATTTACAGTTCATATTCTTAAAGAGGGACTCGAACCAAGGAAGTGGCAAGTTGAACCAACGAAAACGGAGTTGTAACGAAGAAACTATGACCAAAACAAAATCGGATATCCAAGACTAGTTTAGCCACGAAAATAATTGGAGAAAAATTAAATAAATCACATCTTTCTAAAATAACATGATATTTTATATATATGTACTCATAATTTAATTTTATATGGTTCAGGATCACCCGTAAACAATACGAGAAGATTAATCATAAGATCCCATGATTGTACGCAACACGTCATTTGACAACACCGGTACTTTATGTATGCAACACGTCATTTGACAACACCGGTACCGTGGGTCAAGATTAATCTCGACCAATACATATACGATGGGGGTTTTATTGATTTCATTGGGGGTTTATTAAACACCTAAAAATGAACCATTAAAATTGAATTACTAACATCGGACTGCTAACTACGGACTAAGGAATTATTAAAAGTATTAAAAGTATTATAAGTATATATATATATGTGACGATTGTTTTAAAAAGAAAAAGTATTGATATATTATATATGGATAGGTTCGTGATATCAATCGGAGACCAAGTCGAAATTACATATCTTCAAGACAAAAGTGAGTATATAGTCCCACTTTTAAACTCTAAATATTTCGGGATGAGAATACATGTATTTTATGTTTTACGTTATGGACACAAGTAACTGAAAAATATATTCTACGTTGAGTTGTACCACTGGCATACTTCCCTGTAGCTTGGTAACTGTTATTTACAGCAGTATTGTAAACGCGAATCCTGTTGATAGATCTATCGGGCCTGACAACCCCAACCGGACTGGACGACCAGTATTCAACGGTTGCACAGTACTTCGTTTCGTGACTACACTTGGTACGGTGTAGTAAGATTTCATAATAAAGGGAATATGCGACGTGATTAAATGTTAAGTATGGTTACCAAGTGCTCAACCACTTAGAATATTTTTATTAAAATGTTTATATATGAAATCTTGTGTTCCATTGTTATAACGCTGCTAGCATCAAACCTATATATCTCACCAACTTTATGTTGATGTTTTAAAGCATGTTATTCTCAGGTATGAATTAAGTCTTCCGCTGTGCATTAGCTCATGTTAAGGATACTACTTGGGACCTTTTAAGCCATGATACAAAGACGTTGCATTCGAGTCATTGGAGTTCAATAGAGAATATTAATAAGTAAATGACAGATTAGGTCATTTGGATATTATGAAATGTTAGACGAAAATGTCAAATATTGATGTAATGATAGTTTGCCTTTTAAGAATAAATGCAACGTTTGTAAAATGTATCATATAGAGGTCATGTACCTCGCAATGTTATCATATGTTATTGTATTCGTCCCTATGGATTGGGTCGGGTCGTCTCATGTGGTATCAGAGCGTTGGTCTTAGCGAACCAGGCCTTGCATTAGTGTGTCTAACTGGTAGTTGTTAGGATGCATTAATGAGTCTGGACTTTGACCGTGTCTACATGTCAAAAGTTTTGCTTATAATATCTAGTCGAAAATCATCTACTTATCATCCTTAGGAATTGCCTGCTTAGTATTCTTAAGTCTAGACACGTCTTACTGCATTTAGTGCATCGATAGTGTATAGACAAAATTCGTATCCTAGCGTATCTGTTGCTATAGACATTGCCTGACGAATTTCAAAGATTCTCCGTAATTCACGGGATTTTGAGTATTATAAATACATATGTAAATTATGTATTGAAGAATACCAAACCCAACTCCTATAATCTATTCCAAACCAAAAATTCATTTCCCCGACTATACAAGATGAACTCCGCGTCCAGTTCGAATTCCTCCGACTCCGACAGCTACGCTGATATGGATTTCCATTCGGGCTCCGAAGGCAGCGTCACTGGAATGGATCAACTAATTTCTCATCATCTATTCTGGATGAATTGGGGATGGGTTCGTAGTATACTAAATTATTGGAGACAAGAAGAAGGTGATCCCTTTCACCCACCGAATTGCCCCATTGGCGACGAACCTGAAGCACTTACCGGCGAACCTGTTCGAGAAACCATTTTCTCTCTCATTTCTCGAGTATCTCGTCACGATTATATCCTATCCCATATTTCGGATCTTGTTCATTCGCTCACTCCAACCGCCAATCATCCTGGTGTACTAGCAGAAATTAACGAACTTCGCGCTCGTGTGACGGCTTTGGAGAACACGGTGCGAAGGTTACAAACACCAGCAGCATAACCAGTACCGTTAACAACATCAACCTTGCAATCTTCAGTACCAGTAGCATCATCGACGTCAACAGCATCATCAGCATCAACACCAACCGTATCATTACCACCACCAACAATCACATCCGCACCACGTACCTCAACATCATCATCTGAACTTCGAATATGATCTTTGTTCTACATATCATTCTACACCGATTACCTCTTCTTTACGTATCGTTCTTCGTTCGACATGACGATTATGTAATCTCTAATGTTTTGGAGATTATGTAATCTAGTAATAACGATAAATCAAATGAGTTGAATATTTTATTGACTCATTAAATTCATAGTTACATCTGAAGAAAATATATATGCAAATATATTTTCATAAAGATTGTAATTAAAAATTTCTTTCGTACAAACGGTTAATGATGAAAATATTTTAACGGGTGGGTAGTACCCAAGGAATATTTAGAATTCACATTAACAAGTTACACTGTACATTCTTCGAATCTGATTCAACGATCATTTATTATCCTACTTACAATTACCGATATACGTATCCGTTCACCCCAGATTAACCATTTCCATTTAAATTTCATATTTGGATTTTTTACCTATCCGAATCTAACAAGTGGCATAATGAAGAAACATTGGCAAAATAAAAATTGTTAGAAACAGATGAATTAATTAATTGAAATTGTGATAGGATTACACGCTAACTGTTCCGGCTAACTGTTCCCAGCTAACTGATTAATATTTAATTTATCGCAATTTACATTCTTGCAATTTTAATTTCTGTACTTTACATACCGTCGGGACACATGTACAACAACACGTCGGATTAATTCTGAGACAACACGTTGTATAATGGGTCATGATATATATTTATTTATTTTACGCATTTTAAATAACGGGACACGTATACAAGGTTTCGACTTATCATATTGACCCATCTATATATATATTTCGGAACAACCATAGACACTCTATATGTGAAGGTGAGAGTTGACTATACAGGGTCGGAGTTGATTCCAAAATATATATATACTTTGAGTTGTGATCGACACCGAGACCGGTACACGGGTCACGATACGTATTAAGTAATTCGAATATTATATATTTAGTTCATATATGAATTTATTGAACCATTGGACAATCGGATTATTAGGACTGCTAACTTTGGACAATTAAAAATGAGTTAAAATGATGATTATTACATATGAAACTAAACAATCCTTCAAGTTTGCCACTTGATTCTATTTTAAACCTCATTTGTATCTTGACGATTACAATTCACATTCACAACTTTTCATGATTCTTGAAAACATCTCGATCGAGAAGTTGAACCAGTCGCACCTCGTCTACGGAAGAAAGATTTATGCATACAGTTATGCACCTGAAAATTTTCGAACTCGAAGTTATAGTTAAAACGTATCCGCATCGAATTCCTTATCATCCATTAGCAAAAACAATCACGCGATTCCTTTTCAATTAACTAATTTTGTCACAGCTCCACTTCGATATCTCAGTAAGACTACTCTTATTACAATCTCGATATATATATATATATACGTTGTTCTTTAGCCATCGTTACCGGAGAACCTTTTATATTCCATCATATTACCATCAGCGTTTAATCATCTAAAAATACAATTCTCCTTAAACCATCTTGGTTTGATAACCAATGACCCAGATCCGATAACTTTGAAAATACTAACGAAGCAGCATGTTGTAGAAGGTCTTAATGACCAAAAGTTGATGATAAATGAAGGAAGTGTTAGGAACGCTCGATAGAAAATTGGTACTGAAAACCGGATTGAGAAAACCATGAAGGAGACTCTGAACAAGTTACAAGGACTAAACTTGTACATAAAGAATTATGACGATTCTGTAGCAAACACCTTGCTTCTGAATCTAAACCCTTACGGGTCAATCTTCATCATCATCCTTCGACATTAGAAATTCCAAGATATTATCATATCTTTCATTATAAATATCCTCAATATTTCTGAAGATATTTTCACCACTATCCTTATCTGAAATCATTTATCTCTCTGTAATATCTGCGTTACAATATAAAGGAAACCGTGTTAGTTTCTAAATCCTTCAAGTTTAAAATAGGAATGTTCTGAAGCAGTGTTGGGAACTGATGCATGAATTAGTATAATATAATGAAACTTGATCAACTTCATTATATTACAGTAAGCATGTTAAGTTTCTAATGGAATGTGATGATTCACAGTACCGTCATCATGTGCCATGTTACACGGCTTTTACATTCTATCCAATTCCAAAACGTATTAAGAACAAATCATCTTGATAGTTCTATTTTCCTGGATATTCTGGTAATTTGACAAATCAAAATCGTGCCATTACCATTCCTTTCTTAGAGCATTAGCTATGTTCATTCCGAATTTTACACCTACGAATTCCGAACTATTGATCACTTTACTCAAGGACGGGAAGAAGAAACGAAGGGACAAAGTCCCAAAATAAAAATTGGGGTATAGATCACAGCAAATAGGAGAGAGTATTAACTATGGATGACAATGATTATGGAAAACAGAAGCAGGAGCATCGAAATATAAGGAAAGATATAAAACCCAATAACCACCCAGAAACTACAAACCGTGTATATCAATACGTATGGCGACGTAAAGACACGGGAGAATTAGAAACATTATAATTCCAAGAAAATCATAAAAGTGAATAGATTCTTCTAGCGGTAGATGAAAGAGAAGAATGAAAGATATGAAAGTTAGAAGTATAACAAAAATCAGAACGGGATGAAGCATTTTAAAGGATACCTTAAGGTATGAATTAGAGGAGGAAGAGTAAGAGATGTGAGGTATGGAAATAAGAAAGGGAAGGAGGTGGATTTATAGTGAAATATCCGACAAAGAAATCGAAACAGATTATCGCATTAAATCAAAGGAGATCCTGTTTTCTAAATCATCGAAGAACCAAATCTTATTACATAAGATTTTCTTTAAATCCCTTAAATTCTGGAAATCAATCCTAATCTCGACATCGGTTAAAACAATTCCATATTCACTCATTTCATTCTTTTGTGATAGCTTCACTCGTACGCTTCACATGATCGAATCGTTTTATCCATATCTTCCAATAATGATAAAACTCTATTAATACCTCATATTCGTCATGAAAACATTCCTATTGTTATTTATGACAACCTCTACCAAATTTCAGGACGAAATTTCTTTAACGGGTGGGTACTGTAACGACCCGGATTTTTCCGATCGTTTTACACTTATAAGATTAATATTTACATAAATTAAACCTTACCAACATGATAAGCAATCCAAATTGTTGAGACTTATGTTTTTGAAAAGAGTTTTACACAACGTTTGACCGTCTAGTTTGACCGATGATATCACGAACTATATAACATATGATAATTATACGTTTGTGTATATATAGGTATATATACATATTTAACATGATTTATGGATGTTTTAATATCTCATTTTGTATTAATAACAATAAGTTATAAGTATATTTTGAAACTACTAACTTAAGTTTTCAAAACGATAACCATACGTAACGTTATTTGACATAAATACTTATAACATATAATGTTTATACATATATCGTATATGTAATGTATTTAATCACTTTTAAGGACTTAAATACATAAAACAATATAAGTATATTCACAAAAGATAGCTATATTTGAATTCTCATTCCATTTTTCACAAGATTTCTATACGTATATCTAGAGTATATGTACTCGTATCATACCTAGCTTCTATACGTATTTACTATTGGTATATACACATCAAATCACCACCAACCAGCCCTTGTTCATGCCTTATGTATAAGGTAACTACTTTTGTTATCTAATATGACAATTTCACATGATTAAAAGATTTTTTCACAAAATTACAAACTTATACACCTTTTACACCACCATTTATACTCCATTCCATTTTCATTTTACTACACATTTCCTTTAACTAAAACACACTCTTTTAAGAAAGAAAAAAATCCCTTAAACACTCCAGCAAATTTTCATCATGAACTAGCTTCAAAAACAACATTTAAACATCATAAGAAAATCCTTTCAAGAACACTTCAAAAATTCTTCCAACTATACAAGTTTACTTCCAATCTTTCATCCAATTTCATCACCCTTTTAGTTCTAGGTTTTCACTCCTCTTTTACAGCAATCTTGTCCAAGTAACTTGAGGTAGTAACTTTGTTCATAACCTTATTCGATTCATATATATATAGCTATCTTATTTTGTGGTATAAAATTTTAACAACAAGAACATAGTTTGAATGTTTTCAAACTTGTTTGCAAACTAAATAGATCCTTCTAACTTAACTTTTAAAATACTTCAAGACCTGTAATATAACATAAATATATGCTAATTTAACAAGGTATAACTTGGTTTTTCAAAGAACACCTTAAAAACTATTTTTACAACAACCGGGGGCTGTTTTGGGTTGGATAATTAAAAACTATTTTGAACCTTGAATTGGAGGTTTATTTTCTGGAAAAATGATATTTCTTATGAATATGTTAATACATAAAAATTTCATGATTTAATTCAAAGTATAAGTATTTTTAGAAAAATAATCATTTAAGGTTGTTTACATAATGGAAAATGATTAACTTCATAAGTTTCACCAAAGTTTGACCTTTGACCTGTGATTTCGAATACAAACTAAGGTATTTACAGTTCATATTCTTAAAGAGGGACTCGAACCAAGGAAGTGGCAAGTTGAACCAACGAAAACGGAGTTGTAACGAAGAAACTATGACCAAAACAAAATCGGATATCCAAGACTAGTTTAGCCACGAAAATAATTGGAGAAAAATTAAATAAATCACATCTTTCTAAAATAACATGATATTTTATATATATGTACTCATAATTTAATTTTATATGGTTCAGGATCACCCGTAAACAATACGAGAAGATTAATCAGAAGATCCCATGATTGTACGCAACACGTCATTTGACAACACCGGTACTTTATGTATGCAACACGTCATTTGACAACACCGGTACCGTGGGTCAAGATTAATCTCGACCAATACATATACGATGGGGGTTTTATTGATTTCATTGGGGGTTTATTAAACACCTAAAAATGAACCATTAAAATTGAATTACTAACATCGGACTGCTAACTACGGACTAAGGAATTATTAAAAGTATTAAAAGTATTATAAGTATATATATATATGTGACGATTGTTTTAAAAAGAAAAAGTATTGATATATTATATATGGATAGGTTCGTGATATCAATCGGAGACCAAGTCGAAATTACATATCTTCAAGACAAAAGTGAGTATATAGTCCCACTTTTAAACTCTAAATATTTCGGGATGAGAATACATGTATTTTATGTTTTACGTTATGGACACAAGTAACTGAAAAATATATTCTACGTTGAGTTGTACCACTGGCATACTTCCCTGTAGCTTGGTAACTGTTATTTACAGCAGTATTGTAAACGCGAATCCTGTTGATAGATCTATCGGGCCTGACAACCCCAACCGGACTGGACGACCAGTATTCAACGGTTGCACAGTACTTCGTTTCGTGACTACACTTGGTATGGTGTAGTAAGATTTCATAATAAAGGGAATATGCGACGTGATTAAATGTTAAGTATGGTTACCAAGTGCTCAACCACTTAGAATATTTTTATTAAAATGTTTATATATGAAATCTTGTGTTCCATTGTTATAACGCTGCTAGCATCAAACCTATATATCTCACCAACTTTATGTTGATGTTTTAAAGCATGTTATTCTCAGGTATGAATTAAGTCTTCCGCTGTGCATTAGCTCATGTTAAGGATACTACTTGGGACCTTTTAAGCCATGATACAAAGACGTTGCATTCGAGTCATTGGAGTTCAATAGAGAATATTAATAAGTAAATGACAGATTAGGTCATTTGGATATTATGAAATGTTAGACGAAAATGTCAAATATTGATGTAATGATAGTTTGCCTTTTAAGAATAAATGCAACGTTTGTAAAATGTATCATATAGAGGTCATGTACCTCGCAATGTTATCATATGTTATTGTATTCGTCCCTATGGATTGGGTCGGGTCGTCTCACACATATTTATTTGATAAAATAATATCTATAATGATAGTAAGTAAAAGTTGTATTATTTTGTAATATTAATTATTATTATAAAATTTTCAATATTTATAATTACAAAGATGACATTATGATAAAACGATAATTCTAATTATGATAACTTTAATATTTTAGATAATTTTTAATATTATCTTTAAAATAATAATTCTATTTAAAATAATAATAATAATGATATTTTATAGTAACAATGACATTTCTATTAAAATGATAATTTTTGTTAAAATGATAGTTTTAATATAACGATACTTTTAATAATAATAGTAATGATAAAAATAATAAGAACGATAATTTTATCTAAATCAATATCTTATAATATTTTAATTTCATCATGATACTCTTACTCATTATTTCCTAATCGTTTCGTTTAATAGCTTTTAATCGTCTTTTATATCGTGTTCATAATAATGATAATAATAGTAATCAAAATAATTAGGTGTTACAAATATTTGTTTTAATTACACTAATATTAATAATGATAGTTACTATAACATTATTAACGATAATACTAATAATTATCTTAATGATAATATAGTAATAATAATAATAACAATAAAAATAACCATTTTCAAATAATGATATATATATTAATAATGATAATAATAATAATAATACTAATAATAATAATAATAATAATAATTGGATAATAATAATAATACTAATTATAACTTTAACAATAATAACGATAGTAATAATAAAAAAATAACATTTTTAATGATAAATCCCTTTTATTGATAAAGATAATAATAATGATAATAATAAGATAAAACTAGAACGACGATAATAATAATCATTTTTAATAAAAAATATCAAAAATTCAATTTATTATAACTTCTAATCCGTTCATCAAAACTATTCGATATCTAAAGGAAAAGTTCTTAATTTTTCGCTAGCTTTCCAAGGACATGCATATCTTATACCTTATCTCAACCGCAAGTGTAACTAATTCAATATTCAACCTAACCTGTCTAAGGGAATATCAAAAGTACAAGCATGCATAATCCTAAATACTCGAGCACTAGTCAGGGATACACTATTAGTATGTAAAAGTTAAATTATGAGTACTCACGTATCAATATTGAGATTCAATATTGCAGGAAAGGTACGTAGACGCAACAGGAATGATAAACACTATATTGACCTCACGAGCATACCCATGAACCATACTCAATCACCTCCATAGCTATAACCCATAATTTCCTTAATCCTATCCTACTCGAAAAACAATTTCAAAATCACTCGGACAGCACTCCGTCATAATATTTTATGTATACTAATAATATCTTGAAATAATACGGAGTGAATATATATATATATATGTAAATCGATTAAGAGAGTTTAGAGAAAAATATTTTCAAGTTTCTATGAAATAATGAAACCTATTGAATTCTATTTATAATAGATTTTTGAATTATTAAAGTTAATTATTAAAGTATGAATTATTAAAGTGAATTATTAAAGTATGAATTATTAAAGTGAGTTATTAAAGTATGAATTATTAAAGTGAATTATTAAAATATGAATTATTAAAGTGAATTATTAAAGTATGAATTATTAAAGTAAATTATTAAAGTTAAAGTAAAGTAAAAATAAAGTAAATGTAAAGTTTAAGTAAGTAAAAGTATAAAACTATGTACGTATAATACACGTATAAATATATATAATATTAATTTAAATCTTTATATATTTAATAAAATAAAATATAAATATCGTTATCTTTATCATACTAGTTAAGTAATGAGTTGTTAAAAGTGGTTCTAGATATTTATAAAAGTTATATACGTTTTAATAATAAAGTTCTTTTTAAGCTGAAAACGTTTTTGTACGTTTGAAACTAAATAGATCAATCGAGTCTTTATTAGATTCAATCTTCCATTATCCTTTGTCTAGTTCTCAATGATTGACAATTTATTCTTATTTATAAATCACTTTACTATTTTCCGAATATTGTTAAAATGAAAAGATTTCTCAAATCAACGTGGGCCATTCAACAGAGACTTGTAATCATAATTCAATATATCTGATAATTCAGTCATTTGATCTTATCTTCTAATTCTATTGATAAACATTTTGAAACAGATATAATCATATAAAGTATTTAATCTAATATTTTGTTTACGTTTCAAGTTATAATATATATACACATATACATATATAATCATATTCGTTCAATGGTTCATGAATCGTTGGAACTTGGTCGAGGTTGAATGAATGTATGAACATAGTTTAAAATTCTTGCAATTTAACTTACAAAATATTGTTTATCGTGTCGGAAACATATAAAGATTAAAGTTTAAATTTGGTTGGAAATTTCCCGGTTGTCACTAGCTTCGTTAAGTGAGTTAGCCGATTTGTATGTGAAAGAAATAGTTAGTCAACATGGTGTGCCGTTATCGATCGTTTCAGACAGAGATTCCAGATTTGTGTCAAACTTTTGGAATAGTCTTCAACAGAATCTGGGTACACGTGTGAATTAAAGTACAGCTTATCATCCTCAGACAGAAGGTCAGAGTGAAAGAACGATACAGACTTTGGAGGATATGTTAAGGGCTTGTGTGTTAGAATACGGTGGTTCATGGGATACACATTTATCGTTGGTCGAATTCGCGTATAATAATTCATATCATTCGAGTATAGAGATGCCGCCCTATGAAATGTTGTACGGTTGTCGTTGCAGAACTCCGAATTGTTGGTTAGAAGCCGGGGAGAAACAGTTTGCAGGTCCCGAAATTGTTCAAATGACATCCGAAAAGGTTGCAATCGCGCGAGAAAAGTTGAAAGCCGCTAGAGATAGGCAGAAAATGTATGCTGATCCGCGTAGACGTCCGGTAACCTTCAATGTGGGTGAACGAGTGTATCTAAAAGTTTCGGCGTGGAAAGGGGTTATCAGATTCGGTAAACGTGGTAAGTTAGCACCAAGATTTATTGGTCCGTTTCCGATCAGTGAAGTGTTGAACGATCAGACTGTGGTGTTAGATCTTCCGCCAGAGTTAGCCGGTATTCATAATACATTTAAAGTGTGTTATCTTCGTAAGTGTAAAGTCGATGATGAAACACAACTCCTTCCTTTAGAAGATTTAAGGGTCGATTTGAATAAGAAATTGGTGGACGAGCCGGTCTGTGTAGTTGACTGAAAGGTGACTAAGTTGAGAAATAAAGAGATACCGATGATGTTGATTGAGTGGAAACACAGTTTGGGTTCTAATCTTACGTGGGAAACGGAAGAATTGATGAGAAACCGCTACCCTTATTTGTTTGACCAAGACCAGATTCCGAGGACGGAATCTCCTTAAGGGGGGTGAATTTGTAACAGACTGAAACCCGGGCTAGTTGAGATAAGGACAAGGAGGAAGCTCAGAAATAATAACTGAGCAGTTGCTGGTAATTGGTGAGTGGGTCTATCTATGAATAGAGTTTAAGTAGCATATCATGCTACTGTGGTTGACTCTTTTACCATGCATAGTGTAGGAATTTCCATGACAGGATAGTATCGTTTGCCTGATGTTGTATGTGAATTATGTGTACACTGCGTAAATGGCACCAGTCGGGCCTAGGGAGACTGGGGACTCGAGACCGTGCCTAGGAGAGGTTAGAGTCCGTCTGAGGTCAACCGTGCCAAGGAGAGGTTGGGTCCATAGGCTACTGATTATGGAGTATAGTGTGAATGATGCATCCCCTGCATTTGGATAACTATGCTGTGAATTGAGTAGCAGGGACTATCGGTAGACTCAGGCCCGATCAGCTGAGAGTCGTGTGCTCGTACAAGCCGCCGATCCTCGTATTGTCTTATTGTATGCTAGTTGGTAGTTAGCAAGTGTTGTTGTTAGTATATAGCTTGTGTGTGGCTTAAGCTATATCTGTTAGATAGATTCCATTCACTTAGCGGTGCGCTAATCCCCCACATGTTCTCCCCTTGCAGATTTAGGTACTGCTAGTCGGGATGGGTGCTGTTCCAGAAGACATGTATGACAACCCAAATCTGATGTGGACTTTTGTATAAATAATGTTTTGTAATAACGTAACACCGTTGTGTAAACTTAAACGTAATTACACGGATTAATGTAATGACGTGACATATATAGTGTTTGTAAATAAAGTCTTCCGCCGTGTGTTTTAAAAAAAAATGGCCGGTGTTACAGTAACAATAACAAATACGCTAAGATATGAATTTATCTATACACTGTCTATGCAATAGAGGCAGTAAGACGTGTCTAGACTTTAAGGATGATAAACAAATAATTTTTGACACTAAATGATAAGCAAAACTTTTGACATGCAAACACGGTCGAAGTCTAGACCCACTAATGCATCTAAAAAACTATCAGTTAGACACACTAATGCAAGACCTGGTTCGCTAAGACCACCGCTCTGATACTAACTCTAATACCCCGTCCTAATCCATCTGGACGAATACATTACATTTGGTTACATCGCGAGGTACTTGACCTCTATATGATACATTTTACAAACATTGCATTCGTTTTTGAAAGACTAACTTTCATTACATCGAAAGTTGACGGCATGCATATCATTTCATAATATATTCAACTATAATTGACTTAATAATAATCTTGATGAACTCAACGACTCGAATGCAACGTCTTTTGAAATATGTCATGAATGATTCTAAGTAATATCTCTAAAATGAGCAAATGCACAGTGGAAGATTTGTTTCATACCTGAGAATAAACATGCTTTCAAGTGTCAACCAAAAGATTGGTGAGTTCATTAGTTTATCGTAAATAATCATTTCCAATATTTTAATAGACCACAAGATTTCATTTTTCATAAACATCATTCTCGTATCAGGCATTTCGCAAACTGCATAGAGATAAAAATCATTCATATGGTGAACACCTGGTAACCGACCTTAACAAGATGCATATAGAATATCCCCATCATTCTGGGACTCCCTTCGGAAATGATAAATTCGAAGTACTAAAGCATCCGGTACTTTGGATGGGGCTTGTTGGGCCCAATAGATCTATCTTTAGGATTCGCGTCAATTAGGGTGTCTGTTCCCTAATTCTTAGATTACCAGACTAAAAAGGGGCATATTCGGTTTAATAATCCAGCCATAGAATGTAGTTTTAAGTACTTGTGTCTATCTCGTCAAACATTTATAAAAGCAGCGCATGTATTCTCAGTCCCAAAAATATATATTGCAAAATCATTTAAAAAGGGAGCAAATGAAACTCACCATACTGTATTTTGTAGTAAAAATACATATAACGACATTGAACAAATGTAGGGTTGGCCTCGGATTCACGAATCTATATCATTTGTATATTTATTAACATACGTAATTGTATTTGAACAAATGTATGTATCATTATTTGTGAAATAATTTATATATATATAATAAATTAACAAGTTTCATTATATATATCTTCATTTTATATATATTAATATTAATATAGTTAGGTTATGTGTATTAAATATATATTTAAATATATAATCTTTATCTTTATGCTTATAACTTTAATTGCGCCATTAAAACTCTTATTTTTCATATTCATCATTATTAATAATGATATAAATAATACTGTTAACCATAAAAATGATAGTTTTAGTGATATCAAAATATTAATTTTAAAAAATATGATATTAATAATAATAATAATAATTCTAATACTTATATAATGATACTAAATAATAAATTTTATTATTTTAATAATAATAATAATAATATTAATAGTAATCATAATCCTAATAATGATGACAATACTAACTGGTAAAATTTATATTTTTTAGTAATACCTATAATACTAACGATAATATTAATAATAATAATAATATTAATAATGAATATATTTACATAATCATAAAAATAATAATAAGTGATAAATAATAATAATGTTTATACTTCTAATTGATATTTTTAATAATTGATATTCATGATACTTGATAATAATAATAATACAATTAATAATACTAATATTTATTAATAATAATACTAATGATAACCATAATAATCAATAATAATAATAATAATTATATTCATAACAATAATAGTAATAATCATAATAATTTATAATGTTAATAATAAAAATAAGAGAATTATGTATACCCTTAAATGTTTCCTGTAAAAAGAATTTGCCCAAGACGAGGATCGAACCCGAGACCTCTCGATAACCCGTAACAACCAAGACCACTGAACCAATTCATTTTATCTGATTAGAACTCGTTTTAATTAAACTTAAACTGCCTTCTGGTTTCTCTCTTCTTCTTCATCTTTTTCTTTAAAATTCCAATTTGATCAGAGACCACAATGATCATACTTGTGATTTATTTAACGGGTTTAGGTATTAACATACAAACAGATACAACCATTTTGGAGAATTAAATTTTTAAAAATTAAAAATAATAATAATACTTGTGATTTAGTTAGTTGTAATTTAAATGTCATTAGTTATTATTATTAATAAATATTAGTATTATTAATAGTATTATTATTATTATTATCAAGTATCATGAATATCAATTATTAAAAATATCAATTAGAAGTATAAACATTATTATTATTTATCACTTATTATTATTTTTATGATTATGTAAATATATTCATTATTAATATTATTATTATTATTATTAATATTATCGTTAGTATTATAGGTATTACTAAAAAATATAAATTTTACCAGTTAGTATTGTCATCATTATTAGGATTATGATTATTATTAATATTATTATTATTATTATTAAAATAATAAAATTTATTATTTAGTATCATTATATAAGTATTAGAATTATTATTATTATTATTAATATCATTTTTTAAAAAATTAATATTTTGATATCACTAAAACTATCATTTTTATGGTTAACAGTATTATTTATATCATTATTAATAATGATGAATATGAAAAATAACAGAATTAAATTTTTAAAAATTAAAAATAATAATAATACTTGTGATTTAGTTAGTTGTAATTTAAATGTCATTTTGGTTGAACCAAAATTTTTTTAATAATAATAATAATAATAACTAATGACATTTAAATTTTTAAAACAATATAAATAATAGTTTTTTTATAATAATGCTTATATTAATAATGATAATGAATAAATAATATTAATAACAATGTTAATAATGAAATTTTTAATAATAATAATAATAACTAATGACATTTAAATTACAACTAACTTATAATTTTAATTAATCTTGTAGTAATATTTATATATAAAATTTTTATTTTGATAATTATAACCTTACAATTATAACAATAATAATAATACTGTTTTTTTATATTAATAGTAATACTGAAAATAATAATAATATTACAACAACAACTATGTCTTAATTTGTAATTAATATCACATATAATTAATTATGTAATATTTATATATTGTATATATATAATAACATATACAGAATATTTAATTTTATATATTTTAATATATTACACTATACATATACTCATCAATTAAGTATAGAAATCGTATATATATATTTTTATATATTCATTTTAATAATAATCTAATTACTCTGTTCATTATTTTACATTTTAATTTCAAGTTGATTAAGGTGTATTTTATTGATTCAAAATATTATATATTTACTTATATCTATATTTATATATATATTTACATATTTATTTACACACAACTGTTCGTGAATTGTCGAGGATGGTCAAAGGTTAAATATATTCACGTAAACAGTTCAAAAGTTTTGAGACTCAGTTTCATAGACTTTGCTTATCGTGTCGAACTCATATAAAGATTAAGTTTAAATTTGGTTGGAAATTTCCGGGTCATCACAGGAGATGCCGGTGGGGCAGGTTGAAATGTCCCGTTCATATTGATTATAAACGTTCCATATTAATTGATTTCGTTGCGAGGTTTTGACCTCTATATGAGAAGTTTTTCAAAGACTGCATTCATTTTTAAAACAACCATAACCTTTATTTTATCAATAAAGGTTTTAAAAGTATTACGTAGATTATCAAATAATGATAATCTAAAATATACTGTTTACACATGACCATTACATAATGGTTTACAATAGAAATATATTACATCGACATATGTTTCTTGAATACAGTTTTTACACAATATCATACAAACATGGACTCCAAATCTTGTCCTTATTTTAGTATGCAACAGCGGAAGCTCTTAGTATTCACTTGAGAATAAACATGCTTTAAACGTCAACAAAAATGTTGGTGAGTTATAGGTTTAACCTATATATATCAAATCGTAACAATAGACCACAAGATTTCATATTTCAATACAAATCCCATACATAGAGATAAAAATCATTCATATGGTGAACACCTGGTAACCGACATTAACAAGATGCATATATAAGAGTATCCCCATCATTCCGGGACACCCTTCAGATATGATATAAATTTCGAAGTACTAAAGCATCCGGTACTTTGGATGGGGTTTGTTAGGCCCAATAGATCTATCTTTAGGATTCGCGTCAATTAGGGTGTCTGTTCCCTAATTCTTAGATTACCAGACTTAATAAAAAGGGGCATATTCGATTTTGATAATTCAACCATAGAATGTAGTTTCACGTACTTGTGTCTATTTTGTAAATCATTTATAAAACCTGCATGTATTCTCATCCCAAAAATATTAGATTTTAAAAGTGGGACTATAACTCACTTTCACAGATATTTCCTTCCTTGGAAATAAGACTTGGCCACGGATCGATTCACGAACCTATACAAATATGTACATATATATCAAAGTATGATCAAAATATAATTACAACCATTTTTATTATGTTTTAAAGATTTGAGTGTATTAAGTCAGCTGTCCTCGTTAATAACCTACAACTAGTTGTCCACAGTTAGATGTACAGAAATAAATCGATATATATTATCTTGAATCAATCCACAACCTAGTGTATACACGTCTCAGGCTAGATCACAACTCAAAGTATATATATTTTTGGAATCAACCTCAACCCTGTATAGCTAACTCCAACATTACGGCATATAGAGTGTCTATGGTTGTTCCAAATAATATATATACATGGGTCGATATGATATGTCAAAACATTTACATACGTGTCTATGGTATCCCAAGATTACATAATATATTAGAATACATGTATAATACAATATAAGTTAGCTAGGATATGATTTGTATAGATATGTTAAACATTTCCCGTAGCTAAAAAGATAAAAAATATCCAATCTTGTTTTACCCATAACTTCTTCATTTTAAATCCGTTTTGAGTGAATCAAATTGCTATGGTTTCATATTGAACTCTAATTTAAGAAACCAAACAGAAAAAGTATAGGTTTATAGTCGGAAATTTAAGTTACATGTCAATTACTAAAGAGGTAGTCATTTCCGTCGAAAAAACGACATCTTGATGACCATTTTGAAAAACATACTTTCACTTTGAGTTTAACCAAGATTTTTGGATATAGTTTCATGTTCATATGAAAAATCATTTTCCCAGAAGAACAACTTTTAAATCAAAGTTTATCATAGTTTTTAATTATCCAAACCAAAACAGCCCCCGGTTTCACTACGACGGCGTATATCCGATTTTATGGTGTTCATCGTGTTTCCAGGTTTTAAATCATTAAGTTAGCATATAATATAGATATAGAACATGTGTTTAGTTGATTTTAAAAGTCAAGTTAGAAGGATTAACTTTTGTTTGCGAACAAGTTTAGAATTAACTAAACTCGGTTCTAGTGATTACAAGTTTAAACCTTCGAATAAGATAGCTTTATATGTATGAATCGAATGATGTTATGAACATAATTACTACCTCAAGTTTTCTGGATAAAACTACTGGAAATGAGAAAAATGGATCTAGCTTCAAAGGATCCTTGGATGGCTTGAAAGTTCTTGAAGCAGAATCATGACACGAAAACAGTTCAAGTAAGATTTTCACTCGAAATAAGATTGTTATAGTTGTAGAAATTGAATCAAAGTTTGAATATGAATATTACCTTGAATTAGAAAGATAACCTACTGTAAATAACAAAGGTTCCTTGATCTTAGATGATTACTTGGAATGGATTAGAAAGCTTGGAAGTAGACTTGCAAACTTGGAAGTATTCTTGATTTTTATGAAACTATACTTATGGAATTTATGAAGAACACTTAGAATGTGAAGATGAACTTGAGAGAGATCAATTAGATGAATAAAATTGAATAATGAAAGTGTTTGTAGGTGTTTTTGGTCGTTGGTATATGGATTAGATATAAAGGATATGTAATTTTGTTTTCATGTAAATAAGTCATGAATGATTACTAATATTTTTGTAATTTTATGAGATATTTTATGCTAGTTACCAAATGATGGTTCCTACATATGTTAGGTGACTCACATGGGCTGCTAAGAGCTAATCATTAGAGTGTATATACCAATAGTACATACATCTAAAAGCTGTGTATTGTACGAGTACAAATACGGGTATATACGAGTAGAATTGTTGATGAAACTGAACGAGGATGTAATTGTAAGCATTTTTATTAAGTAGAAGTACTTTGATATGTGTCTTGAAGTCTTTCAAAAGTGTAAGAATACATATCAAAACACAACATGTATATACATTCTAATGGAGTCGTTAAGTCTTCGTTAGTCGTTACATGTAAGTGTTGTTTTGAAACCTTTAAGTTAACGATCTCAATTAATGTTGTTAACCCAATGTTTATTATATCAAATAAGATGTTAAATTATTATGTTATCATGATATTATGATGTATGAATATCTCTTAATATGATATATACATTAAAATATCGTTACAACGATAATCGTTACATATAAGTCTCGTTTCGTAATTCTTGAGTTAGTAGTCTTGTTTTTACATATGTAGTTCATTGTTAACACACTTAATGATATATTTAAATATCATTTTATCATGTTAAATATAGTGTATCAATATCTTAATATGATACATATGTATTTAGTAGACGTTATCGTAACGATAATCGTTATATATATCATTTCGAGTTTCTTAACTTAGTAATCTCATTTCTTATGTATATCACACATTGTTAATATACTTAGTGAGATACTTACTCATCATAATCTCATGTCAACCATATATATATGTCTATATATACCACAACATGTAGTTTTTACAAATTTGTAACGTTCGTGAATCGCCGGTCAACTTGGGTGATCAATTGTCTATATGAAACTTATTTCATTTAATCAAGTCTTAACAAGTTTGATTGCTTAAAACATTGGAAACATTTAGTCATGTAAATATTAATCTCAATTAATATATATAAACATGGAAAAGTGTAGTGACCCGAACTTTTCCATGTTTATATATATTAATTGAGATTGATATTTACATGATTAAATGTTTCCAACATGTTAAGCAATCAAACTTGTTAAGACTTGATTAATTTAAATGTGTTTCATATAGACAATTGACCACCCAAGTTGACCGGCGATTCACGAACGTTAAAACTTGTAAAAATGACATGACGATATATATATGGATATACATATGGTTAACATGAGATTATGATAAGTAAGTATCTCCATAAGTATATTAACAATGAGTTATATACATATAAACAAGACTACTAAATTAAGGATTTCGAAACGAGACATATATGTAACGATTATCATTGTAACGACATTTAAATGTATATATATCATATTAAGATATATTAATATATCATAATATCATGATAATATAATAATTTAACATCTCATTAGATATAATAAACAATGGGTTAACAACATTAATTGAGATCGTTAACTTAAAGGTTTCAAAACAACACTTACATGTAACGACTAACGATGACTTAACGACTCAGTTAAAATGTATATACATGTAGTGTATTTAGATGTATTAAAATACTTTTGGAAGACTTCAAGACATATATCAAAACACTCATACTTAACGAAAATGGTTACAGTTACTTTCCCATTCTTTTCTTTCATCAAGAATTCTAGTCGTATTCTTACCCGTATTATACACAGCTTCAAAACGTACTTACTATGGGTATATACCAATAGGAACTAGCATGGGATTCCACTCTTGATTATGTCATGTATGACTAATCAATTTTAACTTCTACCATGAGCTAGTCAACTAACTAGAACTCCTTTTAACCCCACTCACCACTCACCAATTACCACTCATCATTCACTCCATTTCACTTCCAATTCTCTTTCTAATTCTCTCTCAACACACACACTATTATGAACGTATTTTTCCAGTAGTTAATCATCATCTTCATCAAAAATCACTTCAAGAATCAAGCTATAATCATCATAGGAAGAACACTTCAAGAACACTTCAAAAATCCCTTCAAGTTTACTAATTTACTTCCAAGCTTTCTAATCCATTCCAAGTAATCATCTAAGATCAAGAAACCTTTGTTATATACAGTAGGTTATCTTTCTTATTCAAGGTAATATTCATATTCAAACTTTGATTCAATTTCTATAGCTATAAACTATTTTAATTCGAGTAAAAATCTTACTTGAACTTGTTTTTGTGTCATGATCCTACTTCAAGAACTTTCAAGCCATCCAAGATCCTTTGAAGCTAGATCATTTCTTGTCACTTTCAGTATGTTTACCTACTAAACTTGAGGTAGTAATGATGTTCATAACATCATTCGATTCATATATATAAAACTATCTTATTCGAAGGTTTAAACTCGTAATCACTAGAACATAGTTTAGTTAATTCTAAACTTGTTCGCAAACAAAAGTTAATCCTTCTAACTTGACTTTTAAAATTAACTAAACACATGTTCTATATCTATATCATATGCTAACTTAATGATTTAAAACCTGGAAACACGAAAAACACCGTAAAACCGGATTTACGCCGTCGTAGTAACACCGCGGGCTGTTTTGGGTTAGTTAATTAAAAACTATGATAAACTTTGATTTAAAAGTTTTTATTCTGAGAAAATGATTTTTATTATGAACATGAAACTATATCCAAAAATTATGGTTAAACTCAAAGTGGAAGTATGTTTTATAAAATGGTCATCTAGACGTCGTTCTTTCGACTGAAATGACTACCTTTACAAAAACGACTTGTAACTTATTATTCCGACTATAAACCTATACTTTTTCTGTTTAGATTCATAAAATAGAGTTCAATATGAAACCATAGCAATTTGATTCACTCAAAACGGATTTAAAATGAAGAAGTTATGGGTAAAACAAGATTGGATAATTTTTCTCATTTTAGCTACGTGAAAATTGGTAACAAATCTATTCCAACCATAACTTAATCAACTTGTATTGTATATTATGTAATCTTGAGATACCATAGACACGTATACAATGTTTCGACCTATCATGTCGACACATCTATATATATTTCGGAACAACCATAGACACTCTATATGTGAATGTTGGAGTTAGCTATACAGGGTTGAGGTTGATTCCCAAATATATATAGTTTGAGTTGTGATCAATACTGAGATACGTATACACTGGGTCGTGGATTGATTCAAGATAATATTTATCGATTTATTTCTGTACATCTAACTGTGGGCAACTAGTTGTAGGTTACTAACGAGGACAGCTGACTTAATAAACTTAAAACATCAAAATATATTAAAAGTGTTGTAAATATATTTTGAACATACTTTAATATATATGTATATATTGTTATAGGTTCGTGAATCAACAGTGGCCAAGTCTTACTTCTCGACGAAGTAAAAATCTGTGAAAGTGAGTTATAGTCCCACTTTTAAAATCTAATATTTTTGGGATGAGAATACATGCAGGTTTTATAAATGATTTACAAAATAGACACAAGTACCTGAAACTACATTCTATGGTTGAATTATCGAAATCGAATATGCCCCTTTTTATTAAGTCTGGTAATCTAAGAATTAGGGAACAGACACCCTAATTGACGCGAATCCTAAAGATAGATCTATTGGGCCTAACAAACCCCATCCAAAGTACCGGATGCTTTAGTACTTCGAAATTTATATCATATCCGAAGGGTGTCCCGGAATGATGGAGATATTCTTATATATGCATCTTGTTAATGTCGGTTACCAGGTGTTCACCATATGAATGCTTTTTATCTCTATGTATGGGATGTGTATTGAAATATGAAATCTTGTGGTCTATTGTTACGATTTGATATATATAGGTTAAACCTATAACTCACCAACATTTTTGTTGACGTTTAAAGCATGTTTATTCTCAGGTGAATATTAAGAGCTTCCGCTGTTGCATACTAAAATAAGGACAAGATTTGGAGTCCATGTTTGTATGATATTGTGTAAAAACTGCATTCAAGAAACTAATTTCGATGTAACATATTTGTATTGTAAACCATTATGTAATGGTCGTGTGTAAACAGGATATTTTAGATTATCATTATTTGATAATCTACGTAAAGCTTTTTAAACCTTTATTTATGAAATAAAGGTTATGGTTTGTTTTAAAAATGAATGCAGTCTTTGAAAAAAAACGTCTCATATAGAGGTCAAAACCTCGCAACGAAATCAATTAATATGGAACGTTTTTAATCAATAAGAACGGGACATTTCAGTTGGTATCAGAGCGTTGGTCTTAGAGAACCAGAATTTTGTATTAGTGTGTCTTATCGAGTTTGTTAGGATGCATTAGTGAGTCTGGACTTCGACCGTGTTTACTTGAAAAATGATTGCTTAACAAATTTTGTTGGAAACTATATATTTTTAACATGTGAATATTATGTGATATATTAATCTCTTAACGCGTTTGATATTATGTGATAGATGTCTACCTCTAGAACAAGTCCCATTGACTCACCTAATAATAATGAAGAGTCAAATGTAAATTGGAATGATTCGTGGACTGATTCACAAGTTCCCGAATAGGAACCGGAAGAAGAGTCGAAACCGGAAGAAGAATCAGAACCGGAAGAGGAGGAACCGGATGAAGAAATAGAACCGGTGGGGGAATTAATAAAACTGTTAAGTAAAAGAAAATCTTCAACCAACCGACCAAGGTTAATTATGGTCAATGGTGTTTCCGCTAAGGAAGCAAAATATTGGGAGGATTACCAATTCTCCGATGAATCGGATTCTGACGAGAATTCCGATGATGTTATAGAAATTACCCCAACTGAATTTAAAAAGGCAAAATAAAATAATAAGGGAAAGGGCATAAAAATAGAGAAATCTAATTCCAACCCCGATGAACTTTATATGTATCGTCAACCCCCGAAGTCCTTAAGTTGTAACAATGACCCGGGAACCTCTAAACCACCAGGTTCTTCTAAACCAATGTGGAAAATTACGTCTCGTATTAGGGGAACATCATATATCCCTAGAAACTTGGCAAAACGAACCAAAACCGAAGAAGAAGAAACAAGCGAGTCGGAATAAGATAGTTGTATTCGTGTGGTGTAATATATGTACTATAGTGTGCTTATGCTTTATGATATATGTAAAAATTGCTTGTATTAATAAGTATTTTTTTTTATGAATCTAACTCTTGTCTATTTTACAGTATAAAAACACAAAATGGATAGACAACCCAATATTTTAAGAGACCTACCCGGAGACATGATTGATGAAATCTTGTCTAGAGTCGGTCAGAATTCTTCGGCACAACTATTTAAGGCGAGATCAGTTTGTAAGACATTCGAAGAACGTTCCAAGAATGCCTTGGTTTATAAAAGGCTTTCGTTCGAAAGATGGGGGATATCACATTGGGAAATCCATAAGTTACGATGTGTTTACTTTGACGCATATATTGCGGGGAACCCAAATGCTATTTTACACAATGGGTTAAGAAATTATTTTGACTCAATATATCCGAATATTGGACTTCGTGATTTAGAAAAAGCGGCTAACATGCAACATAAAGAAGCATGTTATGCTTATGGATTAGTAATGTTCGCTTCTCACCAAAGTGAGAACAAGAACATCGGGCTACAACTATTAAACAAAACGTTTCCACAAGTGACGGAGTCGGTAATTGGGGTCAGAAATGAGGTTTTTAGATTGTTACGGGACTGTTGGACATTACGTAACCCTTGTCCCTTTGACGACGTTACAACACGCTGTCTTATCAACGACCATAACGGTTATGTTCCACAAGACCAAGGATGGGAAGTAATCCTAGTAAAACCAGAATGCATGACTTGTTTCTGGACGTATGAATTACGTGTCTTTATTGCCTTTGCTGAACGACTTGTGTACTAGCTAGAATTATCTTCACAACCATCTTGAATCAAATTTATTGTGTGCTATATTTCATGCTATATGTAAAATAAGCGATATTGTAAGTTTGTAAAATATTGTGTAAAAGTTTGAACGCGAAATATTATTATAATCAGTTTTTCATATAGAATTGTAGTAGTTGAATTGTATATTAGCTAATAAGTATGAACTTAACGGGTAGGTACTACCCGAATTTAAACTTATAAAACGCTAATATGAAGAAAAAACTTTTATAAATGAGTTCATATTTATGCTACGAAATACTATTAACTACTCTTAATATTCTGTATGATTAACTTGTTCCATTTGACTATTTTGAAGGAAATGGCACCGACTACTCGACACACCGTGAATATGAATGAAGAAGAATTCCGTACTTTTCTAGCTTCAAACATAGCCGCAGTACAGGCTGCGCTACATACCAACAATAACCTTGGATGTAGCAGTACAGGAAATCGTGTAGGATGCACCTACAAAGAATTCACTGCCTGCAAACCTTTGGAATTTGATGGAACCGAAGGACCGATCGGATTGAAACGGTGGACTGAAAAGGTCGAATCGGTGTTTGCCATAAGTAAGTGTACTGAAGAGGACAAAGTAAAGTACGCTACACATACCTTCACAGGTTCTGCGTTAACATGGTGGAATACCTATCTAGAGCAAGTGGGACAAGACGATGCGTACGCACTACCGTGGTCAGCATTCAAGCACTTGATGAACGAGAAGTACCGTCCCAGAACCGAGGTCAATAAGCTCAAGACAGAACTTAGAGGGTTACGAACCCAAGGATTTGATATTACCACGTACGAAAGACGATTCACAGAATTGTGCCTATTGTGTCCGGGAGCATTCGAAGATGAGGAAGAGAAGATCGACGCGTTTGTGAAAGGATTACCGGAAAGAATCCAAGAAGATATAAGTTCACACGAGTCCGCCTCCATACAACAGGCATGTAGAATGGCTCACAAACTAGTGAACCAGATTGAAGAAAGAATTAAAGAACAGACTGCTGAAGAGGCCAATGTGAAGCAAGTCAAAAGAAAGTGGGAGGAAAACGGTGATAAGAATCACCAATACAACAACAACAGCAATTACAACAATTATCGCAACAATTATCCTAACAATCGCAGCATCAATCGCAACTACAACAAACGGCCCAACAACAACAACAACAACAACAACAACAACAACAGCAACTACAACAATCATCCCAACAACAATAATAACCGCAACAACAACAACAATCAGAAGCAGCTATGCCAAAGGTGTGAAAAGTATCACTCGGGGTTCTGCACCAAATTTTGCAACAAGTGTAAAAGAAATGGTCATACCGCGGCGAAGTGTGAGGTCTACGGACCAGGGGTTAATAGAACGAAAGGAACAAATGGTGTCGGAACGAGTAATGGCGGAGCAAGTAGTGTCGGAGCAAGTTATGCCAATGTAGTTTGTTATAAATGTGAAAAACCGGGCCACATTATTAGAAATTGCCCGAACCAGGAGAACACGAATGGACAAGGCCGCGGAAGAGTTTTCAATATTAATGCGGCAGAGGCACAGGAAGACCCGGGGCTTGTTACGGGTACGTTTCTTATTGACAATAAATCTGCTTACATTTTATTTGATTCGGGTGCGGATAGAAGCTATATGAGTAGAGATTTTTGTGCTAAATTAAGTTGTCCATTGACGCCTTTGGATAGTAAATTTTTACTCGAATTAGCAAATGGTAAATTAATTTCAGCAGATAATATATGTCAGAATCGAGAAATTAAACTGGTTAGCGAAACATTTAAGATTGATTTGATACCAGTAGAGTTAGGGAGTTTTGATGTGATAATCGGTATGGACTGGTTGAAAGAAGTGAAAGCAGAGATCGTTTGTTACAAAAATGCAATTCGCATTATACGAGAAAAAGGAAAACCCTTAATGGTGTACGGAGAAAAGGGCAACACGAAGCTACATCTTATTAGTAATTTGAAGGCACAAAAACTAATAAGAAAAGGTTGCTATGCTGTTCTAGCACACGTCGAGAAAGTACAAACTGAAGAAAAGAGCATCAATGATGTTCCCGTCGCAAAAGAATTTCCCAATGTATTTCCGAAAGAATTACCGGGATTACCCCCACATCGATCCGTTGAATTTCAAATAGATCTTGTACCAGGAGCTACACCAATAGCTCGTGCTCCTTACAGACTCGCACCCAGCGAGATGAAAGAACTGCAAAGCCAATTACAAGAACTTTTAGAGCGTGGTTTCATTCGACTAAGCACATCACCGTGGGGAGCTCCTGTTTTGTTTGTCAAGAAGAAAGATGGTACATTCAGGTTGTGTATCGACTACCGAGAGTTGAACAAACTTACCATCAAGAACCGCTACCCACTACCGAGAATCGACGACTTATTTGATCAACTACAAGGCTCGTCTGTTTATTCAAAGATTGACTTACGTTCCGGGTATCATCAAATGCGGGTGAAAGAAGATGATATTCCAAAGACTGCTTTCAGAACACGTTACGGTCATTACGAGTTTATGGTCATGCCATTTGGTTTAACTAATGCACCAGCTGTGTTCATGGACCTTATGAACCGAGTGTGTGGACCATACCTTAACAAGTTTGTCATTGTTTTCATTGATGACATACTTATTTACTCAGAGAATGACCAAGAACACGGTGAACATTTGAGAAAGGTGTTAGAAGTATTGAGGAAGGAAGAATTGTACGCTAAATTTTCAAAGTGTGCATTTTGGTTGGAAGAAGTTCAATTCCTCGGTCACATAGTGAACAAAAAAGGTATTAAGGTGGATCCGGCAAAGATAGAAACTGTTGAAAAGTGGGAAACCCCGAAAACTCCGAAACACATACGCCAGTTTTTAAGACTAGCTGGTTACTACAGAAGGTTCATCCAAGACTTTTCCAGAATAGCAAAACCCTTGACTGCATTAACGCATAAAGGGAAGAAATTTGAATGGAATGATGAACAAGAGAAAGCGTTTCAGTTATTGAAGAAAAAGCTAACTACGGAACCTATATTGTCATTGCCTGAAGGGAATGATGATTTTGTGATTTATTGTGACGCATCAAAGCAAGGTCTCGGTTGTGTATTAATGCAACGAACGAAGGTGATTGCTTATGCGTCTAGACAATTGAAGATTCACGAACAAAATTATACGACGCATGATTTGGAATTAGGCGCGGTTGTTTTTGCATTAAAGACTTGGAGGCACTACTTATATGGGGTCAAAAGTATTATATATACCGACCACAAAAGTCTTCAACACATATTTAATCAGAAACAACTGAATATGAGGCAGCGTAGGTGGATTGAATTGTTGAATGATTACGACTTTGAGATTCGTTACCACCCGGGGAAGGCAAATGTGGTAGCTGACGCCTTGAGCAGAAAGGACAAAGAACCCATTCGAGTAAAATCTATGAATATAATGATTCACACTAACTTACTACTCAAATAAAGGAGGCGCAACAAGGAGTTTTAAAAGAGGGAAATTTAAAGGATGAAATACCCAAAGGATCGGAGAAGCATCTTAATATTCGGGAAGACGGAACCCGGTATAGGGCTGAAAGGATTTGGGTACCAAAATTTGGAGATATGAGAGAAATGGTACTTAGAGAAGCTCATAAAACCAGATACTCAATACATCCTGGAACGGGGAAGATGTACAAGGATCTCAAGAAACATTTTTGGTGGCCGGGTATGAAAGCCGATGTTGCTAAATACGTAGGAGAATGTTTGACGTGTTCTAATGTCAAAGCTGAGCATCAGAAACCATCAGGTCTACTTCAACAACCCGAAATCTCGGAATGGAAATGGGAAAACATTACCATGGATTTCATCACTAAATTACCAAGGACTGCAAGTGGTTTTGATACTATTTGGGTAATAGTTGATCGTCTCACCAAATCAGCACACTTCCTGCCAATAAGAGAAGATGACAAGATAGAGAAGTTAGCACGACTGTATTTGAAGGAAGTCGTCTCCAGACATGGAATACCAATCTCTATTATCTCTGATAGGGATGGCAGATTTATTTCAAGATTCTGGCAGACATTACAGCAAGGATTAGGAACTCGTCTAGACATGAGTACTGCCTATCATTCATAAACTGATGGGCAGAGCGAAAGGACGATACAAACGCTTGAAGACATGCTATGAGCATGTGTTATTGATTTCGGAAACAGTTGGGATCGACATCTACCGTTAGCAGAATTTTCCTACAACAACAGCTACCATTCAAGCATTGAGATGGCGCCGTTTGAAGCACTTTATGGTAGAAAGTGCAGGTCTCCGATTTGTTGGAGTGAAGTGGGGGATAGACAGATTACGGGTCCGGAGATTATACAAGAAACTACCGAGAAGATCATCCAAATTCAACAACGGTTGAAAACCGCCCAAAGTCGACAAAAGAGCTACGCTGACATTAAAAGAAAAGATATAGAATTTGAAATTAGAGAGATGGTCATGCTTAAAGTTGCACCTTGGAAAGGCATTGTTCGATTTGGTAAACGAGGGAAATTAAATCCAAGGTATATTGGACCATTCAAGATTATTGATCGTGTCGGACCAGTAGCTTACCGACTTGAGTTACCTCAACAACTCGCGGCTGTACATAACACTTTCCACATCTCGAATTTGAAGAAATGTTTTGCTAAAGAAGATCTCACTATTCCGTTAGATGAAATCCAAATCAACGAAAAACTTCAATTCATCGAAGAACCCGTCGAAATAATGGATCGTGAGGTTAAAAGACTTAAGCAAAACAAGATACCAATTGTTAAGGTTCGATGGAATGCTCGTAGAGGACCTGAGTTCACCTGGGAGCGTGAAGATTAGATGAAGAAGAAATACTCGCATCTATTTCCAGAAGATTCGTCAACACCTTCAACAGCTTAAAATTTCGGGACGAAATTTATTTAACGGGTAGGTACTGTAGTGACCCGAACTTTTCCATGTTTATATATATTAATTGAGATTGATATTTACATGATTAAATGTTTCCAACATGTTAAGCAATCAAACTTGTTAAGACTTGATTAATTGAAATGTGTTTCATATAGACAATTGACCACCCAAGTTGACCGACGATTCATGAACGTTAAAACTTGTAAAAACGACATGACGATATATATATGGATATACATATGGTTAACATGAGATTATGATAAGTAAGTATCTCCATAAGTATATTAACAATGAGTTATATACATATAAACAAGACTACTAACTTAAGGATTTCGAAACGAGACATATATGTAACGATTATCGTTGTAACGACATTTAAATGTATATATATATATATCATATTAAGATATATTAATATATCATAATATCATGATAATATAATAATTTAACATCTCATTAGATATAATAAATAATGGGTTAACAACATTAATTGAGATCGTTAACTTAAAGGTTTCAAAACAACACTTACATGTAACGACTAACGATGACTTAACGACTCAGTTAAAATGTATATACATGTAGTGTATTTAGATGTATTAAAATACATTTAGAAGACTTCAAGACATATATCAAAACACTCATACTTAATGAAAATGGTTACAGTTACTTTCCCATTCTTTTCTTTCATCAAGAATTCTAGTCGTATTCTTACCCGTATTATACACAGCTTCAAAACGTACTTACTATGGGTATATACCAATAGGAACTAGCATGGGATTCCACTCTTGATTATGTCATGAATAACTAATCAATTTTAACTTCTACCATGAGCTAGTCAACTAACTAGAACTCCTTTTAACCCCACTCACCACTCACCAATTACCACTCATCATTCACTCCATTTCACTTCCGATTCTCTTTCTAATTCTCTCTCAACACACACACACTATTATGAATATATTTTTCCAGTAGTTAATCATCATCTTCATCAAAAATCACTTCAAGAATCAAGCTATAATCATCATAGGAAGAACACTTCAAGAACACTTCAAAAATCCCTTCAAGTTTACTAATTTACTTCCAAGCTTTCTAATCCATTCCAAGTAATCATCTAAGATCAAGAAACCTTTGTTATATACAGTAGGTTATCTTTCTTATTCAAGGTAATATTCATATTCAAACTTTGATTCAATTTCTATAACTATAAACTATCTTAATTCGAGTAAAAATCTTACTTGAACTTGTTTTTGTGTCATGATCCTACTTCAAGAACTTTCAAGCCATCCAAGATCCTTTGAAGCTAGATCATTTCTTGTCACTTCCAGTAGGTTTACCTACTAAACTTGAGGTAGTAATGATGTTCATAACATCATTCGATTCATATATATAAAACTATCTTATTCGAAGGTTTAAACTCGTAATCACTAGAACATAGTTTAGTTAATTCTAAACTTGTTCGCAAACAAAAGTTAATCCTTCTAACTTGATTTTAAAATTAACTAAACACATGTTCTATATCTATATGATATGCTAACTTAATGATTTAAAACCTAGAAACACGAAAAACACCGTAAAACCGGATTTACGCCGTCGTAGTAACACCGCGGGCTGTTTTGGGTTAGTTAATTAAAAACTATGATAAACTTTGATTTAAAAGTTTTTATTCTGAGAAAATGATTTTTATTATGAACATGAAACTATATCCAAAAATTATGGTTAAACTCAAAGTGGAAGTATGTTTTCTAAAATGGTCATCTAGACGTCGTTCTTTCGACTGAAATGACTACCTTTACAAAAATGACTTGTAACTTATTATTCCGACTATAAACCTATACTTTTTCTGTTTAGATTCATAAAATAGAGTTCAATATGAAACCATAGCAATTTGATTCACTCAAAACGGATTTAAAATGAAGAAGTTATGGGTAAAACAAGATTGGATAATTTTTCTCATTTTAGCTACGTGAAAATTGGTAACAAATCTATTCCAACCATAACTTAATCAACTTGTATTGTATATTATGTAATCTTGAGATACCATAGACACGTATACAATGTTTCGACCTATCATGTCGACACATCTATATATATTTCGGAACAACCATAGACACTCTATATGTGAATGTTGGAGTTAGCTATACAGGGTTGAGGTTGATTCCCAAATATATATAGTTTGAGTTGTGATCAATACTGAGATACGTATACACTGGGTCGTGGATTGATTCAAGATAATATTTATCGATTTATTTCTGTACATCTAACTGTGGACAACTAGTTGTAGGTTACTAACGAGGACAGCTGACTTAATAAACTTAAAACATCAAAATATATTAAAAGTGTTGTAAATATATTTTGAACATACTTTAATATATATGTATATATTGTTATAGGTTCGTGAATCAACAGTGGCCAAGTCTTACTTCTCGACGAAGTAAAAATCTGTGAAAGTGAGTTATAGTCCCACTTTTAAAATCTAATATTTTTGGGATGAGAATACATGCAGGTTTTATAAATGATTTACAAAATAGACACAAGTACGTGAAACTACATTCTATGGTTGAATTATCGAAATCGAATATGCCCCTTTTTATTAAGTCTGGTAATCTTAGAATTAGGGAACAGACACCCTAATTGACGCGAATCCTAAAGATAGATCTATTGGGCCTAACAAACCCCATCCAAAGTACCGGATGCTTTAGTACTTCGAAATTTATATCATATCCGAAGGGTGTCCCGGAATGATGGGGATATTCTTATATATGCATCTTGTTAATGTCGGTTACCAGGTGTTCACCATATGAATGCTTTTTATCTCTATGTATGGGATGTGTATTGAAATATGAAATCTTGTGGTCTATTGTTACGATTTGATATATATAGGTTAAACCTATAACTCACCAACATTTTTGTTGACGTTTAAAGCATGTTTATTCTCAGGTGAATATTAAGAGCTTCCGATGTTGCATACTAAAATAAGGACAAGATTTGGAGTCCATGTTTGTATGATATTGTGTAAAAACTGCATTCAAGAAACTGATTTCGATGTAACATATTTGTATTATAAACCATTATGTAATGGTCGTGTGTAAACAGGATATTTTAGATTATCATTATTTGATAATCTACGTAAAGCTTTTTAAACCTTTATTTATGAAATAAAGGTTATGGTTTGTTTTAAAAATGAATGCAGTCTTTGAAAAAAACGTCTCATATAGAGGTCAAAACCTCGCAACGAAATCAATTAATATGGAACGTTTTTAATCAATAAGAACGGGACATTTCAAAAAGTTCGGGTAACTACAGTACCTACCCGTTAAATAAATTTCGTCCTAAAATTTTAAGCTGTTGAAGGTGTTGACGAACCTTCTGGAAATAGATGCGGGTATTTCTTCTTCATCTGATCTTCACGCTCCCAGGTGAACTCGGGTCCTCTACAAGCATTCTATCGAACCTTAACAATCGGTATCTTGTTTTGCTTAAGTATCTTAACCTCACGATCCATTATTTCGAAGGGTTCTTCAATGAATTGAAGTTTTTCATTGATTTGGATTTCGTCCAACGGAATAGTGAGATCTTCTTTACCAAAACATTTCTTCAAATTCGAGATGTGGAAAGTGTTATGTACATCCGCGAGTTATTGAGGTAGCTCCAGTTGGTAAGCTACTGGTCCGACACGATCTATAATCTTGAATGGTCCAATGTACCTTGGATTTAGTTTCCACCGTTTACCAAATCGAACAACGCCTTTCCAAGGTGAAACCTTAAGCATGACCATTTCTCCAATTTCAAACTCTATATCTTTTCTTTTACTATCCGCGTAGCTCTTTTGTCGACTCTGGGCGGTTTTCAATCGTTGTTGAATTTGGATGATTTTCTCGGTAGTTTCTTGTATTATCTCCGGACCCGTAATCTGTCTATCCTCCACTTCATTCCAACAAATCAGAGACCTGCACTTTCTACCATAAAGTGCCTCAAACGGCGCCATCTCAATACTAGAATGATAACTGTTGTTGTAGGAAAATTCTGCTAACGGTAGGTGTCGATCCCAACTGTTTCCGAAATCAATAACACATGCTCGTAGCATGTCTTCAAGCATTTGTATCGTCCTTTAGCTCTACCAATCAGTCTGTGGATGATAGGCAGTACTCATGTCTAGACGAGTCCCCAATGCTTGTTGCAACGTCTTCCAGAACCTTGAAACAAATCTACCATCCCTATCAGAGATAATAGAGACGGGTATTCCATGTCTGGAGACAACCTCCTTCAAATACAATCGCGCCAACTTCTCCATTTTGTCATCTTCTCTCATTGGCAGGAAGTGTGCTGGCTTGGTGAGACGATCAACTATTACCCAAATAGTATCATAACCACTTGCAGTCCTTGGCAATTTAGTAATGAAATCCATGGTAATGTTTTCCCATTTCCATTCTGGGATTTCACGTTGTTGTAGTAGACCGGATGGTTTCTAATGTTTAGCTTTGACCTTAGAACACGTCAAACATTCTCCTACATATTTAGCAATATCAGCTTTCATATCCGGCAACCAAAAGTGTTTCTTGAGATCTTTATACATCTTCCCCGCTCAGGGATGTATTGAATATCTGGTTTTATGTGCTTCCTTAAGTACCATTTCTCTCACATCTCCAAACCTTGGTACCCAAATTCTATCAGCCCTATATTGGGTTCCATTTTCCCGAATATTAAGATGTTTCTCTGATCCTTTGGGTATTTCATTCTTCAACTTTCCTTCTTTTACAACCCCCTGTTGCGCTTCCTTTATTTGAGTAGTAAGGTTAGTACGAATAATTATATTCATAGCTTTTACCCGTATAGGTTCTCTGTCCTTTCTACTCAAAGCGTCGGCTACAACATTCGCCTTTCCCGGGTGGTATCGAATCTCAAAATCATAATCATTCAACAATTCAATCCACCTGCATTGTCTCATATTCAGTTGCTTCTGATTAAATATATGTTGAAGACTTTTGTGGTCAGTATATATAATACTTTTGACCCCATATAAATAATGCCCCCAAGTCTTTAATGCAAAAACAACAGCACCAAATTCTAAATCGTGAGTCGTATAATTTTGTTCGTGAATCTTCAATTGTCTAGACGCATAAGCAATCACCTTCGTTCGTTGCATTAATACACAACCGAGACCTTGTTTTGATGCGTCACAATAAATCACAAAATCATCATTCCCTTCAGGTAATGACAATATAGGTGCCGTAGTTAGCTTTTTCTTCAATAACTGAAACGCCTTCTCTTGTTCATCCTTCCATTCAAATTTCTTCCCTTTATACGTTAATGCAGTCAAGGGTTTTGCTATTTTGGAGAAATCTTGGATGAATCTTCTGTAGTAACCAGCCAATCCTAAAAATTGACGTATATGCTTCGGAGTTTTTGGGGTTTCCTACTTTTCAACGATTTTGATCTTTGCCGGGTCCACCTGGATACCTTCTTTGTTCACTATGTGACCGAGGAATTGAACTTCTTCCAACCAAAATGCACACTTTTAAAACTTAGCGTACAGTTTTTCTTTCCTCAATACTTCTAGCACTTTTCTCAAATGTTCTTCGTGCTCTTGATCATTCTTTGAGTAAATAAGTATGTCATCGATGAAAACAATGACAAACTTGTCAAGATATGGCCCACACACTCGGTTCATAAGGTCCATGAACACAGCTGGTGCGTTAGTCAATCCAAACGGGATAACCATAAACTTGTAATGACCATAACGCGTTCTAAAAGCAGTTTTTGGAATATCATCCTCCTTTACTCGCATTTGATGATATCCAGAACGTAAATCGATTTTCAAATAAACCAACGAGCCTTGTAGTTGATCAAATAAGTCATCAATTCTCGGCAGTGGATAACGGTTTTTGATGGTAAGTTTATTCAACTCTCTGTAGTCAATACACAACCTAAATGTACCATCCTTCTTCTTGACAAACAAAACAGGAGCTCCCCATAGTGATGTGCTTGGTAGAATGAAACCACGTTCTAATAATTCTTGCAGTTGGCTTTGCAGTTCTTTCATCTCGCTGGGTGCGAGTCTGTAAGGAGCACGAGCTATTGGTGCAGCTCCTGGTACAAGATCTATTTGAAATTCAACAGATCGATGTGGAGGTAGTCCCGGTAATTCTTTCAGAAATACATCAGGAAATTCTTTTGCGACGGGAACATCATTGATGCTCTTTTCTTCAGTTTGTACTTTCTCGACGTGTGATGTTTGCAGCTGTGTATATAAAATACTATTATATTTTAGCAGGAAATACTATTAAATACGATACAATTTTACACAAGATATTTATTTATTTAGAGAATGGATATACTTAAACCTTGCTACAACACTTATAGGCAGTGTACCTAATCGTACAGTAGTGTAGTTTTTAGTAAGTCCGGTTCGTTCCACAGGGAAAATCTTTAAACAAAGCTTAACGCTATATTAGTTTACTTTTTATAAAAATACAAATATATATATAAGTAATATTATTATTATAAAGGGGGGTTTTTACCGTTTAATGACCGGTTTGTCGATTTTAAAACTTTAGTCGCAGTTAAAACCAAATGTAAAATAATAAATCAATACAAGACTTAATTTAACGCGTAAAGTAAATAACGATAATGAAATTGCGAATAATAAAAGTGTGATAAAATAAACTTGTGATAATTAAAAAGTACGATAATTAAAAGTGCAATTAAATATAAGAACAATAAAAATGCGATAATTAGAAGTGCAATTAAATATAAAATAAAGAAAATTAAATATGAAATAAAATAATTATGCTTATTTAAACTTCCGTAATCATGATGTTTGACGTGTTGATTTTAGTTTTATGCCCATGGGTTAATTGTCCTTTGTCCTGGATTATTTAATATGTCCGTCTGGTTTTTGTCCATAACAGTCCATCAGTCATAAATATAAAGTGCGAGTGTCCTCGTCAAATTATTCTTATACCCGAAGTTAAATATTCCAACTAATTGGGGACTTAAACTGTAACAAGATTTTAATACTTTGTTTAATAATTACAATAGGATGTCGACTGAGTGTAACCCAAGGTTTTAATATTTTGTTATCAATTATACCAAGTGTCCTTGTACCTAATTTCACCCCTGTTTTAATTATTCTAGTGGCTATTAATCCATTCCCGTGTCCGGTTAAATGAACGATTATTCGTACATATAAATACCCCGCCCATCGTGTCCGATCGAGTGTATATGGTAATTTATAGGGACGCCCAATTGTAAATCTTTATATTAACATTAACAAACTATCATTTAGTTAAACAAATATAAAGCCCATTAATAGCTCATAGTCTAATTTCCACAAGTGTCGTTCTTTTGTCCAAACCCCAATTATGGTACAAAGCCCAATTACCCAATTTTAGTAATTAGCCCAACATCATGATTACTTCGTTTTAAATAAGCATAAAAATAACTTAGCTACGAGACATTAAATTAAAAAGGTTGAACATAACTTACAATGATTAAAAATAGCGTAGCGTTACACGGACAGAATTTCGACTTACACCCTTACAACATTTGCTAACATACCCTTATTATTAGAATTATAATTAAAATTAAAATTAAAATATAAATTATAAATATAAATATTACGATATAGATAGAGAGATGGATATATGTTATGAAAAATGATCAGAATTCGGTTGGCTTTATAGGGAATTTCAGAATTTGGGGCTCCGCGACTCGCGGCCCTTTTTGCCTTCAAACTCCGCGAGTCGCGGAGTTTGTAAATACAGCTCACTCCATTTTGGAGTCTTTCTTGCCGACGATTTTTATTATTTATATAATATATAAATAATTATAAGAATTATTTAAATATTATATTATATTTATGTGCATAATTGACTTGTAATTTTTAATCCGTTGCGTCGAGCGTTGAGAGTTGACTCTGGTCCCGGTTCCGGATTTTCGAACGTCCTTGCGTACAATTTAATATCTTGTACTTTGCGTTTTGAATCTTGTACTCTTGTAATTTCGAGACGTTTCTTATCAATAATTGGAACCTCTTTGATTGTATTTTGTACTTTTGAGCTTTTTGGTCGTTTGCGTCTTCAATTCGTCGAATCTGTCTTTTGTCTTCACCTTTTATTATTTAAACGAATATCAGTTTTAAATAGAACAATTGCAACTAAAAGCTTGTCTTTCTTGAGGAATAATGCTATGAAATATATGTTCGTTTTTAGCATTATCAAATATTCCCACACTTGAGCGTTGCTTGTCCTCAAGCAATATCGTCTTGAAATAATAGAATCACTTCTTTATTCTTCACACTTTGTACATCAGTGATTTCTATACGGCGGTATAAACAATGGTAGTAACGATATGGTTTACAGTCCCACATGACTTATAAAAATTTAGATCCATTAAGGAAATTGGATCTTTATGAAAACATTTGATCTTTTGAAAATTAAATCTAGTTTTTACCCTAGATAAGTTTTTCGGAATAACCCTTTACCGGTGTTTGCAAAATATTTTTGTGGGTTTGGTGGGTTTCAGATTTGAAAATTTTAGCTCAAAACTTGCGGTTTTGTGTCACCCACTTGCTAACTTTGTATTTGGAAAGCAACACGTCCAGTTTACTTGTCCCGTATATTACCTTTCGGTAAACTACCGTCCGGTTGTAAAGGAAAGCGTTGAACAAGCAACTGTTAAGGCAATGTCCCCTGATATGCTTTTAATTATGGTCTATAACGTGTCGGACGCAATTACTATCCTTGGTAGGAGCAATAGTAAAGCTCACCCTTATGATTTTTCGGTCTGGCACAAGGTCCTGTCTTTGACCACTATGCAACCACCGTTCTTATGGTTGACACCCGATTTAGTTCAGGTGACCTAATGAATTCCAGGTGAATTTCTAGGATTTTACGTTCAATGGTAATGAATGCATTGAAAATAGGGTTTTCAGAAAATAAATCGGTTTGTAATTTTGATCAAAATATTTTCTCGTTCAAGCTCGAGTTTAGATATCATTGAATTCCATGAGTTTGTAATTCTCAATCTTTAAGGTCAATCTCAAGGATTGAGTAATATCAGGCTTAAAAGCTGATTTTTAGTCTTTAAGGAGATTATCCTTTCTGGGGATATGATTCATTAGTCTTATCAAGCTAATTTGCATGGTGCCCCCCCATTGTACGAGATAAATCCTTCTCATGGTTAGGATAAATCTGACCACTTGACGACCCTGTTTAATGCTGAGGTCCGTGGATTTCCTGCTGATTTTAGTGATGACTTTTCTAGATTTTTCGTCAACCTACAGCTGGTCTGGACGACAACTTCTTGACCTAAATTAAGAAGCGCGTGCCTTTTTCGGAAGACTTTACTTTCTTTTAATGATGGAATTGATTCATCGTGTAGATCCATCTTTCTTACAGTAAATCAGGTAAAACTTTTTAGTTTAGTCCAAAGCAAAAGTATTTTCAGTTATTTGTACAAAAATATGTGATATATGTTTTGAATAACTTGGAGAATTTTCCCACACTTGGCTTTTATTTTCCTTTTTATTGTCCTCTATTCCATTTTAAATGAATTTTAACATTTTGGTTTGTTTCTCAATTTATGTCCTTTCCGAGGTTACAATAATTTCGGTGTTAAAACCTAGTTTTATCGTTCATAAATATGTATAAACATGATTTTGAGTTCATTTAATTGAAAATTTTGAAAAATTTTACTAGAATTGGGTAGTCAGTATATAAGACTAGGGCTGTTCTTTATTTTCAGAGAGCACTAGTTTCTAATACAACTACTGCTTTACTAGTATTTTTAATGGTAACCCAGTGTTTAAGATAAAAATTTTAAAATCCGAAAGAATTTAACCCCTTCCCACACTTAAGATCTTGCAATGCCCTCATTTGCAAGAAATCAGTAATAATTTAAATTATTGAGGGTGATTTGTGTGAAAATGATTAAATTTTACCAAAGTTTCCAAATATATTGGCGTTTGTTTGCTAAATGATAAATGGTGCACATCATTTGTTCATTCCGTCTTGTTGTTATTTCACATATATTTTGCATCTTGTCGTCAAAATTAGTTGCTTTTGCTGAACTTAATGCCAGTCTTTGAAAATGCGTTGTTTTACCCTGTTGTGTACATAAGATAAACTGCAAACATATATACATATTTTTGAAGTTTGGTATATTACCCCACATTCAAAAATTATTAAAATCTAAGAATAAAAGTTATAAAATTATAAAAACTATTACAATATTAACATAAGTATTAAACGTATCAACATTACAAATTACAAAATAAATAAAACTAAGTAGACTAGGGATGATACTGATACCAATAGGGGTTTCAAGCATAACCATAGGTGCTATAGAATGCTTCGACTGGGTTATATGTAGGATACGGTGGTTGCATCTCTATAGACCAGGGAGGGAATATGGGTTTTGGAGTAGGAATATAGTTTCTACCTATATGTTGGCAATGAGTTATGATTTGATTTTGATGAACTTGCCAATCTTCAAATGCTCTCTGTCTAGCATTTTCGTAGTCCTGTGAAGCTATAAACCTTTGCATTTCTTGCATTTCATTTCCCCCTCCTACATTACCTTGCTGTTGGTTTCTCTCAACCTATGGATGTCTACCATGGTATTGTACTGCGGCGTTATTTCGCCTCTTCAAAACATTCGCACCATGGTATACATTTAAACCTATAGTATCGTGGGGTTCTGGTTCTTCGACTAATAATCCCCCCCGACTTATATCCACACCGAGATATTCAGCAATCAAAGTAATAAAAATACCACCTCCTATTATGCTATGCGGTCTCATCCCCCTAACCATAGCTGATAAATAATAACCCACACAATAAGGTATACTTACAGCGCTTTGTGGGTCTCGAATACACATATGGTAAAACAAATCCTGTTCATTTACCTTTTCCTTGTTCTTACCTCTTTGTGCAATCGAATTAGCTAAAAACCTATGAATTACTCTTAATTCAGCTCTATCTATATCCAAATAAGAGTAATTTCCCCCTTTGAATCGGTGATGGCTTGTCATTTGACTCCATACACCGTGTGTATCAAAATTTTCATCTATCTTTCTACCATTTAGTATCAACCCTCTACAATCGACAGATGCTAACTCCTCAGGCGTATATATACGTAAAGCCTGAGCCATGTCTAGTAAAGACATGTGGCGCATCGAACCTCCTAACAAAAATCTAATAAAAGATCGATCGGTTAAACTAGCTACCCGATCATTTAATTCTATACTACACAACAATTCTTCACACCATACTTTATATACAGGTCTACGCATGGTGAATAAACGTACCCAGTCGTTAAAAGTAGAATTACCATACCTCTGTGCAAGTAATTCCCTAATTGGCCCGGCCAATTCTACAGCTTCTAATGGTCCCCATTCTATGACCCTCGGTACCTCAACAACTTTAGAATGAAGAGTATGCAAACCCCTTTGGTATTTTGAATAATCTATCCAAAGTCTGTCAAATCTCAGGTTCGGGTGCAAATCTTCCAAGTGCATATCAGAAAATGTCATGACTGGATGAGGTATATCTTGCTTGTAGTAGTTATCCACCTCCTGTTGTTCCGCATTCTCAGCAGGAGCATTGCGAGCTTGGGATGAAGATTCACCCCTTTCAGTCTGCAAAACACATCAAACACAATTTTTGTGCATCCAAATATGCATTAGTGTCAGCAAAATCATCAATCAAAATAATTACAATGACATGATCAATTTATATCAAACTTAAGCTCATTTTCACATTTTTATCAAATCTACACTTTTTTAAATAAGCATATACGAAAATGTTCGCCAAGTTCATAAGCATTCATCTCAAATAACATGTCAAAATAATCATTACTAGTAATTAAACAAGTTTCAAATGGCATTATCTCTCAAAAATCAAGTTCATGAATTTTAGACTTGAAAAAGTCCGCTTTAATTCTCAAAATCATGTTTAGGCTCAAAGTTTGGATCATTTAACTACCTAAACATGTTACACTACTTAATTTAGCAACAATTCATGACAAAAATCGGCCATAACCTGTTTATATCAAAAAGCCCCAAATTGTTCAAGAACACAAACCCTAGATTACTCAAAATTTGAAGTTTAAGGCTTCTAATCATGTTAAATAGCATCAATCTAGGTGATAATGCTAAAAACGAACATATATTTCATAGCATTATTCCTCAAGAAAGACAAGCTTTTAGTTGCAATTGTTCTATTTACAAGTGATATTCGTTTAAATAATAAAAGGTGAAGACAAAAGACAGATTCGACGAATTGAAGACGCAAACGACCAAAAAGCTCAAAAGTACAAAAGACAATCAAAAAGGTTCCAATTATTGATAAGAAACATCTCGAAATTACAAGAGTACAAGATTCAAAACGCAAAGTACAAGATATTAAATTGTACGCGAGGACGTTCGAAAATCCGGAACCGGGACCAGAGTCAACTCTTAACGCTCGACGCAACGGACTAAAAATTACAAGTTAACTATGTATATAAATATAATATAATATATAATTAATTATATTAATTATATATATATTATATATATATATTAAAAACCGTCGGCAGCAGGAAACTCCAAGGGTGTGAGCTGTAAATACCTCTCCGCGACTCGCGGAGTTTGAAGGGCATTTTGCCGCGAGTCGCGGAGCCCCAAAAATCAAGTCTGGCTATAAAGCCAACCGAATTCTGATCAAATTTCATCATCTTTTTCTCTTCCTCTTCATACGTAAATATATTTATATTTATAATTTATATTTTAATTTTAATTATAATTCTAATAATAAGGGTATGTTAGCGAATGTTGTAAGGGTGTAAGTCGAAATTCTGTCCGTGTAACGCTACGCTATTTTTAATCATTGTAAGTTATGTTCAACCTTTTTACATTAATGTCTCGTAGCTAAGTTATTATTATGCTTATTTAAAACGAAGTAATCATGATGTTGGGCTAATTACTAAAATTGGGTAATTGGGCTTTGTACCATAATTGGGGTTTGGATAAAAGAACGACACTTGTGGAAACTAGACTATGGGCTATTAATGGGCTTTATATTTGTTTAACTAAATGAAAGTTTGTTAATGTTAATATAAAGATTTACAATTGGGCGTCCCTATAAATTACCATATACACTCGATCGGACACGATGGGCGGGGTATTTATATGTACGAATAATCGTTCATTTTACCGGACACGGGAATGGATTAATAGCCACTAGAATAATCAAAACAGGGGTGAAATTACATTCAAGGGTAATTGGTGTAATTGTTAACAAAGTGGTAAAACCTTGGTTTACACGCAGTCGATAACCTGGTGTATTCATTAAACAAAGTATTAAAACCTTGTTACAATTCGAATCCCCAATTAGTTGGAATATTTATCTTCGGGTATAATAATAATTTGACAAGGACACTTGCAATTTATATTTATGACTGATGGACTGTTATGGACAAAAACCAGACGGACATATTGAATAATCCAGGACAAAGGACAATTAACCCATGGGCATAAAACTAAAATCAACACGTCAAACATCATGATTACGGAAGTTTAAATAAGCATAATTCTTTTATTTCATATTTAATTTCCTTTATTTTATATTTAATTGCACTTCTAATTATCGCACTTTTATTTATTGTTATTTAATCGCACTTTTAATTATCGTACTTTTTAATTATCGCAAGTTTATTTTATCGCACTTTTATTATTCGCAATTTCATTATCGTTATTTACTTTACGCTTTAATTTAAGTCTTGTATTTATTTTATATTTTACATTAGGTTTTAACTGCGACTAAAATCTTAAAATCGACAAACCGGTCATTAAACGGTAAAAACCCCCCTTTTATAATAATAATATTACTTATATATATGTTTGTATTTTTATAAAAGTAAACTAATATAGCGTTGAGCTTTGTTTAAAGATTTCCCTGTGGAACGAACCGGACTTACTAAAAACTACACTACTGTACGATTAGGTACACTGCCTATAAGTGCTGTAGCAAGGTTTAAGTATATCCATTCTATAAATAAATAAATATCTTGTGTAAAATTGTATCGTATTTAATAGTATTTTCCTAGTAAAATAATAACTATTTTATATACACCTCGTTCGACATCAAGTATTTTTGGCGCCGCTGCCGGGGAATCAAACTCTTAAACGCCGGAAGCGCAACGCTAATATAAAAAAAAAAAAAAAAAAGATTTTTAGTTACTTTTATTAAAATTCGTTTTGTAAAAATACGTTTTAAATATTCGAAAAATATAAAAAGAAAAACAAAAATATATGTATTTTTAAGATTTTGTAAATATTTAAGTTTTATAAGTTTCTTTATTTCTATTTTAGTTTATAAAAATATAAGTTTTATTTTAAAATCGTTTATTTAAATTAAAAACAGAAAACATAAAAAAAAAAAATAAAAAATAAAGAAAAACGCGTAAAAAGTAAAACCTGTCAACTGAATTCTGGATCCCCGCGACTCGCGGGGTTTTCTTCTCTCTTTGCCGCGACTCGCGGAGGGCTTCTGACACACGGACAAAACCCTAATCAAGCATTGATTACGGGTATTTTTAATTATTATTATTAAAACCTAATTATTATTATTATTATTATTAGTTTTAATTTTACTTTTACTTTTTATTTATATATTTTAGTTAAATTAGTTTTAATAAAATTGTAAAATTAATAGTTTTATAAAATAAATAATATAAAAATAATATTTTTATAAAAATTGTACTTTTTACAACTTTTTGTATATTTTTATATTTTGTACCTTTTTAATCGTTGTAGCGTAAAATTTGTATTTTTTAGCTCATATTTAATTTTAAACTTAGTTTTTGCTATAATTATTTTTACTCCTAGATTTTTAGGCTTTGCCGTAGAATTCCTTAAGTGCTTTTTCTTTAGACTAAGATTTAGGTGCTTTAGAATTTTGCGACGCCCTTTTTAAGTTTTAGTTTCTTTTTAAGTTATTTCCATTTGGGATTTAGTTTTTCCTGTAAGCCTTAATATTTTTAGACACCTTTTACTATGTATCAATTATCATTTCAATTAGTAATCTCAATTTGCGATTATAATTTTAAGTTAGTTGTAGTAATAAGGTTAAATTAGTTAAGTATTTTTAAGTTTTTATAAGTTTCTTTTATTTTTCCGTCACCTTTTATTTTTCAACCATTTTTCTTTTTCGACCTTTTGCGACGAACTCTTTGTCTTTCTTATTTCTCGCCATTCTAGTTTTTAGGACTTAGAATTTTATTCTACTTCTTATCTAAATTTCTTAAAATTACGAAAATTTATTTTAAGTGGTTAAATTGATAGACATCAAAATTTTCTGGTTCGTAGTAATAGTTGGATTTGTACGTGGACCGGGTTATTGGAGCCAAACAGTCCTCAATTATATTGAGACCAAACGAATCCTGCCCCTCTGCTGCATCTTTTGGCTATTCGAAACGTGGGCAAAATCAGAAAAGTCTATTGATTGGATAACTTATTATAATTTTTCTTTCTTTTTAAAAACTAATAGGATATTCAGTGAATGCACCGAGCAAGACGTTCATCACCTTTTGTACGTTCACCACCTGTAACTCGATCAAGACATCGTTTAACAAATATAACCGCCGTTGATTTTTCTTTAGAATCGTCATCCAGTCGACCAAGTACTTCAGTTCAAATTTCCGATAATCCATTTTTTGAACCCAACCTCACAATTGAGAATCCAGAAAATATTCAGGAACGGTTCGTAGATCCTGAACCATTAAACTTTCCTCCGGAACCACCAATCATTCAAACAGAGATTGTTGAGGAACGAACTATTAAATCAGAATCATTTAGTGATACCGATTCAACAAATTCAATTATGGAGAATCTGGAACCTTTAAGTATGGAAGACCGAATGAGAGCTAAACGCACTGGACAAGGTCACGCAATTACTCATCCAGACATTAATGCGCCAGATTATGAAATCAAAGGACAAATTTTACACATGGTGACTAATCAATGCCAATTTAGTGGTGCGCCGAAGGAAGATCCAAATGAACATCTACGTACCTTTAATAGGATCTGCACACTATTTAAAATACGAGAAGTGGAGGATGAACAGATATATCTCATGTTATTTCCCTGGACTTTAAAGGGAGAAGCCAAAGATTGGTTGGAATCGTTACCTGAAGGGGCGATTGATACATGGGACGTTTTAGTTGACAAATTTCTTAAACAATTTTTTCCTGCATCTAAAGCCGTAAGACTTCAAGCAGAAATTGTTACGTTCACACAGAAGCCAAATGAAACTCTATATGAGGCGTGGACAAGATATGGAAAGTTACTAAGAGGATGTCCGCAACATGGTTTAGACACCTGTCAAATAGTACAAATATTTTACCGAGGATGCGACATCACTACAAGAAAAGACATAGATATAGCAGCTGGTGGTTCTATTATGAAGAAAACCGAAACTGATGCTTACAAAATTATTGATAATACTGCTTCCCACTCACATGAGTGGCACCAAGAAAAAGATATCATTAGATCATCTAAAGCAGCTAGAGCCGATTCTAGCCATGACTTAGATTCCATTTCGGCAAAGATAGATGCTTTCGAGAGACGAATGGAAAAGATGACTAAGGATATTCACTCAATACGAATTAGTTGTGAGCAGTGTGGAGGACCACATTTGACAAAAGATTGTCTCAGTATTGAATTAACAATGGAACAAAGAGAGAATATTTCATACATAAACCAAAGGCCTGGAAATAATTATCAGAATAATTATCAACCGCCAAGACCGATTTACAATCAAAACCAGAATTATAACCGAAATATTCCATACAATAACCAACAAGGTCCTAGCAATCAACAAGTATCCAATAATACTTATAATCAGCAAAGACCGAATTTTCAAAACAAACCACCACAACAAACCGATGATAAAAAGCCAAATTTAGAAGATATGATGACGAAGCTAGTTGAAACTCAAACGCAGTTTTTCACATCTCAAAAACAAACCAATGAACAAAATGCTCAAGCATTTAGAAATCAACAAGCTTCTATTCAAAATCTGGAACAAGAAGTGAGTAACCTAGCAAGGTTAATAGGTGAAAGAAAACCGGGAAGTCTACCTAGTGATACAAATGCTAACCCCCGGAATGAAACAGCTAAAGCTATTACCACAAGAAGTGGTACAACACTTAAACCACCTGAAATACCTGTAACTTCTGATGAAACTATTCCTACTCCACAAGAACCACAACCTGATCAAGATAAGGAACAAGAACCGGTAATTGAAAAGGTTAATGAAAATAACACAGTTAAGGATAAACCTTATGTTAAACCATACCAACCACCACTTCCTTACCCGAGTAAAATGAAGAAGGAAAAACTTGAAGCCGAGCAATCCAAATTCTTGGATATGTTTAAACAGATAAATGTAAATCTTCCTTTCATTGATGTGATTTCAGGAATGCCAAGGTATGCTAAATTCTTGAAAGATCTAATCACGAATAGAAAGAAAATGGAAGAACTCTCGGCTGTTACTATGAATGCTAATTGTTCAGCAGTGCTGTTGAATAAGATACCAGAAAAACTATCTGATCCAGGAAGTTTCACAATTCCATGTTTTCTGGGTAGTCTTAGTTCAATAGAAGCATTAGCAGACTTAGGTGCTAGTATAAATCTAATGCCGTATTCACTATACGCTAAACTAGACCTTGGAGAATTGAAACCAACCAGAATAAGCATACAACTAGCCGATAGATCAATAAAATATCCTAGAGGGATAATGGAGAACATGCTAGTTAAAGTTGGTACTTTAGTATTTCCAGTAGATTTTGTTGTTTTGGACATGGAAGAAGATTCTCAAGTTCCTCTCATATTAGGAAGACCATTCTTAAACACGGCTAAAGCAATGATAGACGTGTTCGGTAAGAAACTGACCCTAAGTATAGAGGATGAGAGTGTTACCTTTTCAGTGGATAGAGCAATGCAACAACCACAATCTGCAGATGATACATGTTATTATATTCAAACTATAGATGCACATGCAGAATTATTAGAAGAATTTCCAGAATTACAAGGAACAGGAGAATGTTCTTTAGGAGAAGGTAATGAACCAATTGATGAAGCTGAAATTTTAGCTACACTTATAGCTAATGGATATGAACCAACAACAGAAGAAATTCAAATGCTAAAAGAAGAAGACAGATATCGATATAAATCATCGATAGAAGAACCTCCGAAATTAAAGTTAAAGCCACTTCCAAACCATTTGGAATACGCTTATTTACATGGTGAATCTGAATTACCTGTAATAATATCGTCTTCTCTTACTGAAAATGAGAAATCACAACTCATTTCTGTGTTGAAAGCTCATAAACCAGCCATTGCATGGAAGATTCATGATATTAAAGGAATAAGTCCTTCGTATTGCACACATAAAATCCTTATGGAAGAAGGTCATAAAACGTATGTGCAACGCCAACGAAGATTAAATCCTAATATGCAAGATGTAGTTAAGAAAGAGATTATTAAACTGCTAGATGCAGGTTTAATTTATCCAATCTCTGATAGTCCATGGGTAAGCCCAGTTTAATGCGTGCCTAAGAAGGGTGGCATGACTGTCATCACAAATGAGAAAAATGAGCTTATTCCTACTAGGACTGTAACAGGATGGCGTGTATGTATTGATTATAGAAAATTAAATGACGCCACCAGAAAAGATCACTTTCCCTTACCTTTCATTGATCAAATGTTGGAAAGATTAGCCGGAAATAGTTACTATTGTTTTCTAGATGGATTTTCCGGATATTTTCAAATTCCAATAGCACCCGAAGATCAAGAGAAAACCACATTCACGTGCCCTTATGGTACTTTTGCTTACAAACGCATGCCATTTGGACTTTGTAACGCCCCTGCAACCTTTCAAAGGTGTATGATGGCGATTTTTCATGACATGATAGAAGAATGCATGGAAGTATTCATGGATGACTTTTCAGTCTTCGGTGATACATTTAAATCATGTCTAGTTAATCTGGAACGAATGCTAATTAGATGCGAAAAATCAAATCTAGTACTTAATTGGGAGAAATGCCATTTCATGGTTAAAGAAGGCATCGTTCTTGGACATAAAATTTCAAAAGAAGGAATTGAAGTGGATAGAGCTAAAGTAGATGTAATTGCTAAACTTCCACATCCCACAAATGTTAGAGGAGTTAGGAGTTTTCTAGGGCATGCCGGTTTTTACCGACGTTTCATAAAAGATTTTTCAAAAATTGCCACTCCTATGAATAAACTCCTAGAAAAGGATGCGCCATTCATCTTTTCAGATGAGTGTATCAAATCTTTTAATATTCTTAAAGAAAAACTCACTAATGCGCCGATCATGATAACACCAAATTGGAATCTACCATTTGAACTAATGTGCGATGCAAGTGATTTTGCAATGGGAGCCGTTTTAGGACAAAGGATTGAAAAACGATTTCAACCTATATATTATGCTAGTAAGACATTACAAGGAGCACAAACGAACTATACAACTACTGAAAAAGAACTCCTTGCTATTGTCTTTGCTTTTGACAAATTTCGATCATATCTAGTTCTAGCAAAAACGGTGGTCTATACCGACCATTCTGCTCTTAGATACCTATTTTCAAAACAAGATGCTAAACCAAGATTAATCCGTTGGATCTTACTCTTACAAGAGTTTGATATTGAAATCCGAGATAAAAAAGGAGCAGAAAATCTCGCCGCTGATCATCTTTCTCGTCTTGAAAATCCCGAATTAGAAGTTCTGAATGAATCGGCCATACAAGACAACTTTCCTGATGAATATCTATTGAAGATAGATTATAAAGAAATCCCATGGTTTGCAGACTATGCAAACTACTTAGTTTGTGGATTCCTTGAAAAAGGATTATCGTACCAAAGACGAAAGAAATTCTTCAGTGATATAAAACACTATTTCTGGGAAGATCCACATCTATTTAAAAGTTGTCCCGATGGAATAATACGCCGATGTGTATTTGGAGATGAAGCTAGTAAAATTTTAAACCATTGTCACACAGGACCAACAGGAGGGCATTATGGGCCTCAACTAACAGCAAGAAAAGTTTATGAAGCTGGATTCTATTGGCCTACAATTTACAAAGACGCACACCTTCTTTGCAAATCCTGTGATGCATGTCAAAGGACCGGAAAAATAAGTCAACGTGATGAAATGCCACAAAATGTCATCCAAGTATGTGAAGTATTTGACATTTGGGGTATTGACTTTATGGGTCCATTTCCAAAATCTCATAATAATCTATATATACTCGTAGCCATTGATTATGTATCTAAATGGGCGGAAGCACAAGCTCTCCCAACTAACGATGCACGAGTTGTAGTCAACTTTTTAAAACGTCTTTTTGCAAGGTTTGGAACACCGAAAGCTTTAATAAGTGATCGGGGTACTCATTTCTGTAATAATCAACTTGAGAAAGTTCTTAAAAGATATGGAGTAACTCATAAAATCTCCACCGCATATCATCCACAAACAAGTGGACAAGTTGAAAATACCAACCGAGCTTTAAAACGTATTCTAGAGAAAACCGTAGGATCAAATCCGAAGGAATGGTCCATTAAATTGGAGGATGCACTCTGGGCTTTTAGAACAGCCTACAAAACTCCAATTGGAACCACACCTTTTAGACTTGTTTATGGAAAAGCATGTCATCTTCCAGTAGAAATTGAACACAAAGCATTTTGGGCTTTGAAGACATGTAATCTTGATTTACATGAAGCCGGACGTCTACGATTAAGTCAACTAAACGAATTAGAAGAATTAAGACATGAAGCATACGAAAATTCGTTAATCTATAAAGAAAGAACGAAGAAATGGCATGATAAAAGAATCAGAAGTTCAAAAGAATTCAAAGAAGGAGACAGAGTTCTTCTTTTCAATTCACGATTCAAGCTATTTCCTGGAAAATTGAAATCAAGATGGTCTGGACCATTCATAGTCAAAAGAGTTTTCCCATACGGAACGATAGAATTGATAAATTCAAATGGGATTGAATTTAAAGTTAATGGTCACAGAGTTAAACATTACATAAAGGGTCCGATGGAAGTCGACAACGAAGTTAATCACAATTTCGACACCACAGCTAACTAAGTGTGGGGAGAATCAAATCTGTAAAGGATAATATGTATTTCTGTTAGAGTTAGATTGTCTGTTTTCGTGTAGTTCTCGAAAATGGAACACGTATGGTCTTTCCCTAGCAGACCCTAAAGAACTAGTCTTCTCCCCCCATTCTGAATTTTTATTTTTTTAGGTTTTTACGAAATGAAGACTGCCTGTGAATTAAACCATGGTCTAATGCTACACGCTTTGATCACTAAAAGAAATAATGACATACTACCGAGCGAAATAGTATCAGTAATCAGAGAAAGAATGGACGGAGTTAGAAAAGGATCCAGATGCGAAGATAATAAGTTACAATTTGGTAAAGGAAAATCAAAATCCGCAGCGAAAAGAAGAGCACGACACCTAGAACGATGTCACAAATGCGGAAAATGGTCACATGGAGGTAAATGTTCAAATAATCAAACCTATTCAAATACCGAATTTGTTACTTTATGCAGAGACGGACCGTTCATATGTTTAGAAGAAAAGACAATGAATGCTCGAGGTTACGCCTATGCAGCCATGGAAAACCAATTAAACCGACTATCTTATGAATATAATAGATCATATAACTAAGAAATCTATTTCACAGGTATGTCTGTACAGTTTTTATTTTTATTTATTTTTAACCTTTTGATAATAAACGCTAATTTGTTCGCTAAAAAGTATTAAATTGGTATTGAATAAAATTAGGTTTGGCGACCGAAATTATTGATATCGTTCAAAAATTTATTACATCACTGCGAAATTTAACGTTTATTCTTAAGGTATAAATATCTTTAATCAATCAACCCAAAATATTTCAAAAATTCGTCATGAGTTAAATTAGGTCTTGGAACCGAAATTACTTTACCGAAAAGAGGGGCGCATATTTTTGATAATATTTGATTGATTAAAATGGGATAAAAAGACAAAAAGATTTTTAATTTTATTTTTACCATATTTTTAAAATTAATATTTAAATCTTAAATTAATATTGTAAACTTTGTAAAAACAATATTTTTAAAATTGTAAATATTTGAAAAATTAATATAAGTTTGATATGAATTTATAAATTTTTAAATTAAGTTTGGTGTGAATTTTTAATTTTTAAAATATTAATTTTTAATTTTATGCATTTTAAATTTTGAGTTTGGTGTGAATTTTTAATATTAATTTTGAATTTTATATTTATGTTGTGTGAATTTAAAAACAAAAATTTACTTTTTCTCATTAAGATAAAAATATGATTTTTAAAATTCGTCGTAAGTTGAAGACTAGGTCTTTGAACCGAAATTGCTTTACCCGAGGGAGGGACGAGAACTTTTATTATCATTATTTTTAATCTTATTGATTTAAAGTATGCCAAAAACATTAAAAAACCCAAAAATCTTAGCTTTTAAAACAATCGCTACAAAAAGACAAATTTTAAAATTTTGTCGAGGGACGGACTAGGACATCAATCCGAAACGACCTCGTCCTAAATAACAAGGGAAACAAAATTTTAAAATTAATTTCTTAATTGTTTTATAAGTTAAAGATTATAAAAAAAAAAAAAAAAAAAAAAAAAAAAAGGGTAAACTCCGCGACTCGCGGAGTTTTCAGGGCAAAACCTCCGCGACTCGCGGAGGGTCCAAAACCCAGAAAAAAAAAATAAAAGAGCTGCTCGATCAGTCACTCCCCCACACACAAACACACTGCATAAACACTCGAAAAAGAACCCGAAAACCACCGAAAATCACCCCCAAAAATCTCAATTTTTAACCGTTAATCACCAAATTTTTTGCTAAAATCATGTTGAGAAGGATGATATCTAAGAACTACTCAAGAAAAACGGTAAATTTCTACACCTAAACACCATTTAATTCGAATTTTAGTGTTCTTGAGCTATTTTTTCCCCAATTTGATTTTGATGCTTTTTAGTGTAATTAGACTTAAATTGTTTATGTATTATGCTTGTATAACCTAGATTGATGCTGTTTAACATGATTAGAAGCCTTAAACTTCAAATTTTGAATAATCTAGGGTTTGTGTTCTTGAGCAAATTTGGGGCTTTTTGATATAAACAGGTTATGGCCGATTTTTGTCATGAATTGTTGCTAAATTGAGTAGTGTAACATGTCTAGGTAGTTAAATGATCCAAACTTTGAGCCTAAACATGATTTTGAGAATTAAAGTGGACTTTTTCAAGTCCAAAATTCATGAACTTGATTTTTGAAAGATAATGCCATTTGAGACTTGTTTATTTGCTAGTAATGATTATTTTGACATGTTATTTGAGTTGAATGCTTATGAACTTGGCGAAAATTTTCGTATATGCTTATTTGAAAAAGTGTAGATTTGATAAAAATGTGAAAATAAGCTTAAGTTTGATATAAATTGATAATGTCATTGTAATTATTTTGATTGATGATTTTGCTGACACTAATGCATATTTGGATGCACAAAATTTGTGTTTGATGTGTTTTGCAGAATGAAAGGGGTGAATCTTCATCCCAAGCCCGCCATGCTCCTGCTGAGAACTTGGAACAACAGGAGGTAGATAACTACTACAAGCAGGATGTACCTCATCCAGTCATGACCTTTTCAGATATGCACTTGGAACAGTTGCACCCGAACCTGAGATTTGACAGACTTTGGATAGATTATCCAAAATATCAACGGGGTTTGCATACTCTTCATTCCAAGGTTGTTGAGGTACCGAGGGTCATAGAATGGGGACCCTTGGAAGCTGTAGAATTGGCCGGGCCAATTAGGGAATTACTGGTACAGAGGTATGGTAATTCTTCTTTTAATGACTGGATATGTTTATTCACCATACGCAGACCTGTATATAAAGTATGGTGTGAAGAGTTGTTATGTAGTATAGAGTTGAATGATCGGGTAGCTAGTTTAACCGATCGTTCTTTTATTAGATTTTTGTTAGGCGGTTCGATGCGCCACATGTCTTTACTGGACATGGCTCAGGCTTTACGTATATATACGCCTGAGGAATTAGCGTCTGCCGATTGTAGAGGATTGATACTAAACGGTAGAAAGATAGATGAGAATTTTGATACACACGGTGTGTGGAGTCAAATGACAAGCCATCACCGTTTCAAAGGGGGAAACTACTCTTATTTGGATATAGATAGAGCCGAATTAAGAGTAATACATAGGTTTTTAGCTAATTCGATTACACAAAGGGGTAAAAACAAAGAAAAGGTAAATGAACAAGATTTGTTTTACCATATGTGTATTCGAGACCCACACAGCGCTGTAAGTATACCATATTGTGTGGGTTATTATTTATCAGCTATGGTTCGGGGGATGCGTCCACATAGCATAATAGGAGGTGGTATTTTTATTACTTTGATTGGTGAATATCTCGGTGTGGATATAAGTCGGGGGGGATTATTAGTAGAAGAGCCGGAACCCCGCGACACTATAGGTTTAAATGTATACCATGGTGCAAAAGTTTTGAAGCGGCGAAATAACGCCGCAGTACGATACAATGGTAGACATCCACAGGTAGAGAGAAACCAGGAACAAGGTAATATAGGAGGGGGGAATGAGATGCAAGAAATGCATAGGTTTATAGCTTCTCAGGAATACGAAAATGCTAGACAGAGAGCATTTGAAGATTGGCAAGTTCATCAGAACCAGATCATAGCGCATTGCCAACATATAGGTAGAAACTATATTCCTACACCGAAACCCGTCTTCCCTCCTTGGTCGATAGAGATGCAGCCACCATATCCTACGTATGACCCTGCCGAAGCATTCTATAGCACTTATGGTTATGCGTGGAACCCCTATTGGTACCAATATCATCCTTAGTTTACTTATTATTTTTTATTATTTTGTAATTTGTAAATATTGATACATTTAATATTTTTGTTAATATTGTAATCATTTTTATAATTATCTAACTTTTATTCTTAGATTTTAATAATTTTTGAATGTGGGGTAATAAACCAAACTTCAAAAATATGTATATATGTTTGCAGTTTATCTTATGTACACAACAGGGTAAAACAACGCATTTTCAAAGACTGGCATTAAGTTCAGCAAAAGCAACTAATTTTGACGACAAGATGCAAAATACATGTGAAATAACAACAAGACGGAATGAACAAATGATGTGCACCATTTATCATTCAGCAAACAAACGCCAATATATTTGGAAACTTTGGTAAAAATTTAATCATTTTCACACAAATCACCCTCAATAATTTAAATTGTTACTGATTTCTTGCAAATGAGGGCATTTGAAGATCTTAAGTGTGGGAAGGGGTTAAATTCTTTCGGATTTTAAAAATTTTTACTTTATACACTTGGTTACCATTAAAAATACTAGTAAAGCAGTAGTTGTATTAGAATCTAGTGCTCTCTGATAAAAAAGAACAGCCCTAGTCTTATATACTGACTACCCAATTCTAGTAAAATTTTTCAATTAAATGAATTCAAATCATGTTTATACATATTTATGAACGATAAAACTAGGTTTTAACACCGAAATTATTGTTACCTCGGAAAGGACATAAATTGAGAAACAAACTAAAATGTTAAAATTCATTTAAAATGGAATAGAGGACGATAAAAAGAAAAATAAAAAGCCAAGTGTGGGAAAATTTACCAAGTTATTTTAAACATATGTCACATATATTTGTAACAAATAACTGAAAATACTTTTGCTTTGGACTAAACTAAACTGTTTTACCCAATGAAAGAAAAGAAGAGATGGATCTACACGATGAATCAATTCCATCATTAAAAGGAAGTAAAGTCTTCCGAAAAAGACACGCGCTTCTTGATTTAGGTCATGAAGTTGTCGTCCAGACCAGCTGTAGGTTGACGAAAAATCTAGAAAAGTCATCACTAAAATCAGCAGGAAATCCACGGACCTCAGCATTAAACAGGGTCGCCAAGTGGTCAGATTTATCCTAACCATGAGAAGGATTTATCTCGTACAATGGGGAGGCACCGTGCAAATTAGCTGGATAAGACTAATGAATCAGATCTCCAGAAAGGATAATCTCCTTAAAGATTAAAAATCAGCTTTTAAGACTGATATTACTCAATCCTAGAGATTGACCTTAAAGATTGAGAATTACAAACTCATGGAATTCGATGATATCTAAACTCGAGCTTAAACGAGAAAATATTTTGATCAAAATTATAAACCGATTTGTTTTCTGAAAACCCTATTTTCAATGCGTTCATTACCATTGAACGTAAAATCCTAGGAATTCACCTGGAATTCATTAGGTCACCTGAACTAAATCGGGTGTCAACCGTAAGAACGGTGGTTGCATAACATGGTCAAAGACAGGACTTTGTGCCAAACCGACAAATTATAAGGGTGAGCTTTACTATTGCTCCTACCAAGGATAGTAATTGCGTCCGACACGTTATAGACCATAATTAAAAGCATGTCACGGGACATTGCCTTAACAGTTGCTTGTTCAACGCTTTCCTTTACAATCGGACGGTAGTTTGCCGAAAGGTAATATACGGAACAAGTAAACTGGACGTGTTGCTTTCCTAATACAAGGTTAGCAAGTGGGTGACACAAAACCGCACGTTTTGAGCTAAAATTTTCAAATCTGAAACCCACCAAACCCACAAAAATATTTTGCAAACACCGGTAAAGGGTTATTCCGGAAAACTTATCTAGGGTAAAAACTAGATTTAATTTTCAAAAGATCAAATGTTTTCATAAAGATCCAATTTCCTTAATGGATCTAAATTTTTATAGTCATGTGGGACTGTAAACCATATCGTTACTACCATTGTTTATACCGCCGTATAGAAATCACTGATGTACAAAGTGTGAAGAATAAAGAAGTGATTCTAGTATTTCAAGACGATATTGCTTGAGGACAAGCAACGCTCAAGTGTGGGAATATTTGATAATGCTAAAAACGAACATATATTTCATAGCATTATTCCTCAAGAAAGACAAGCTTTTAGTTGCAATTGTTCTATTTACAAGTGATATTCGTTTAAATAATAAAAGGTGAAGACAAAAGACAGATTCGACGAATTGAAGACGCAAACGACCAAAAAGCTCAAAAGTACAAAAGACAATCAAAAAGGTTCCAATTATTGATAAGAAACATCTCGAAATTACAAGAGTACAAGATTCAAAACGCAAAGTACAAGATATTAAATTGTACGCGAGGACGTTCGAAAATCCGGAACCGGGACCAGAGTCAACTCTTAACGCTCGACGCAACGGACTAAAAATTACAAGTTAACTATGTATATAAATATAATATAATATATAATTAATTATATTAATTATATATATATTATATATATATATTAAAAACCGTCGGCAGCAGGAAACTCCAAGGGTGTGAGCTGTAAATACCTCTCCGCGACTCGCGGAGTTTGAAGGGCATTTTGCCGCGAGTCGCGGAGCCCCAAAAATCAAGTCTGGCTATAAAGCCAACCGAATTCTGATCAAATTTCATCATCTTTTTCTCTTCCTCTTCATACGTAAATATATTTATATTTATAATTTATATTTTAATTTTAATTATAATTCTAATAATAAGGGTATGTTAGCGAATGTTGTAAGGGTGTAAGTCGAAATTCTGTCCGTGTAACGCTACGCTATTTTTAATCATTGTAAGTTATGTTCAACCTTTTTACATTAATGTCTCGTAGCTAAGTTATTATTATGCTTATTTAAAACGAAGTAATCATGATGTTGGGCTAATTACTAAAATTGGGTAATTGGGCTTTGTACCATAATTGGGGTTTGGATAAAAGAACGACACTTGTGGAAACTAGACTATGGGCTATTAATGGGCTTTATATTTGTTTAACTAAATGAAAGTTTGTTAATGTTAATATAAAGATTTACAATTGGGCGTCCCTATAAATTACCATATACACTCGATCGGACACGATGGGCGGGGTATTTATATGTACGAATAATCGTTCATTTTACCGGACACGGGAATGGATTAATAGCCACTAGAATAATCAAAACAGGGGTGAAATTACATTCAAGGGTAATTGGTGTAATTGTTAACAAAGTGGTAAAACCTTGGTTTACACGCAGTCGATAACCTGGTGTATTCATTAAACAAAGTATTAAAACCTTGTTACAATTCGAATCCCCAATTAGTTGGAATATTTATCTTCGGGTATAATAATAATTTGACAAGGACACTTGCAATTTATATTTATGACTGATGGACTGTTATGGACAAAAACCAGACGGACATATTGAATAATCCAGGACAAAGGACAATTAACCCATGGGCATAAAACTAAAATCAACACGTCAAACATCATGATTACGGAAGTTTAAATAAGCATAATTCTTTTATTTCATATTTAATTTCCTTTATTTTATATTTAATTGCACTTCTAATTATCGCACTTTTATTTATTGTTATTTAATCGCACTTTTAATTATCGTACTTTTTAATTATCGCAAGTTTATTTTATCGCACTTTTATTATTCGCAATTTCATTATCGTTATTTACTTTACGCTTTAATTTAAGTCTTGTATTTATTTTATATTTTACATTAGGTTTTAACTGCGACTAAAATCTTAAAATCGACAAACCGGTCATTAAACGGTAAAAACCCCCCTTTTATAATAATAATATTACTTATATATATGTTTGTATTTTTATAAAAGTAAACTAATATAGCGTTGAGCTTTGTTTAAAGATTTCCCTGTGGAACGAACCGGACTTACTAAAAACTACACTACTGTACGATTAGGTACACTGCCTATAAGTGTTGTAGCAAGGTTTAAGTATATCCATTCTATAAATAAATAAATATCTTGTGTAAAATTGTATCGTATTTAATAGTATTTTCCTAGTAAAATAATAACTATTTTATATACACCTCGTTCGACATCACTAGGTTATACAAGCATAATACATAAACAATTTAAGCATAAGTACACTAAAAAGTATCAAAATCAAATTGGGGGAAAAATTGCTCAAGAACACTAATTTTCGGATTAAAAGATTTGATCAAAATCAAATCTTGATAGCATCCTTCTCAACATGATTTTAGTAAAAGATTTGATGATTAACGGTTAAAAATTGTGATTTTTGGGGTGTTTTTGCGTGTTTTTTCTGAGTATTTTCGCAGTGTTTTTTTTTCTGTGTTGGGACTGATCAGTTCGATCAGTATATATTTTTTTCTGAATTTTTCATCCTCCGCGAGTCGCGGTGGATTTCCCTTTCAAACTCCGCGACTCGCGGAGTTTGTATATATTTTTTTATTATATATCTTATACTAATTAAAACAATTAATTAATTAATTTTAAAATTTTGTTTCCCTTGTTATTTAGGACGAGGTCGTTTCGGATCGATGTCCTAGTCCGTCCCTCGACAAAATTTTAAAATTTGTCTTTTTGTAGCGATTGTTTTAAAAGCTAAGATTTTTGGGTTTTTTAATGTTTTTGGCATACTTTAATTCAATAAGATTAAAAATAATGATAATAAAAGTTCTCGTCCCTCCCTTGGGTAAAGCAATTTCGGTTTAAAGACCTAGTCTTCAACTTATGACGAATTTTAAAAATCATATTTTTAACTTAATGAGATAAAGTAAATTTTTGTTTTTAAATTCACACAATTTAAATATAAAATTCAAAATTAATATTAAAAATTCACACCAAACTTACAATTTAAAATGCATAAAAATAAAATTCATATTTTAAAAATTAAAAATTCACACCAAACTTAATTTAAAAATTCATATTATAAATTCACACCAAACTTATATTAATTTTTCAAATATTTACAATTTTAAATATATTGTTTTTATAAAGTTTACAATATTAATTTAAGATTTATATATTAATTTTAAAAAACATGGTAAAAATAAAATTAAAAATATTTTTGGCTTTTTATCCCACTTTAATCAATCAAATATTATCAAAAATATGCGCCCCTCTTTTCGGTAAAGTAATTTCGGTTCCAAAACCTAATTTAACTCATGACGAATTTTTGAAATATTTTGGGTTGATTGATTAAAGATATTTATACCTTAAGAATAAACGTTAAATTTCGCAGTGATGTAATAAATTTTTGAATGATATCAATAATTTCGGTCGCCAAACCTAATTTTATTCAATACCAATTTAATACTTTATAGCGAACAAATTAGCGTTTATTATCAAAAGGTTAAAAATAAAAATAAAAATAAAGACTGTACAGACTTACCTGTGAAATAGATTTCTTAGTTATATGATCTATCCCATTCATAAGATAGTCGGTTTAATTGGTTTTCCATGGCTACATAGGCATAACCTCGAGCATTCAGTGTATTTTCTTCTAAACATATGAACGGTCCGTCTCTGCATAAAGTAACCAATTTGGTATTTGAATAGGTTTGATTATTTGAACATTTACCTCCATGTGACCATTTTCCGCATTTGTGACATCTTTCTAGCTGTCGTGCTCTTATTTTCGCTGCGGATTTTGATTTTCCTTTACCAAATTGTAACTTATTATCTTCGCATCTGGATTCTTTTCTAACTCCGTCCATTCTTTCTCTGATTACTGATACTATTTCACTCGGAAGTGTGTCATTATTACGTTTAGTGATCAAAGAGTGTAGCATTTGACCATGGTTTAGTTCACAGGCAGTCTTCATTTTCTAAAAAAAATAAAAATTCAGAATGGGGGGAGAAGACTAGTTCTTTAGGGTCTGCTAGGGAAAGACCATTCGGGTTCCATTTTCGAGAACTACACGAAAACAGACAATCTAACTCTAACAGAAATACATATTATCCTTTAAAGACTTGATTCTCCCCACACTTAGTTAGCTGTGGTGTCGAAATTGTGATTAACTTTGTTGTCGACTTCCATCGGACTATCTATGTAGTGTTTAACTCTGTGACCATTAACTTTAAATTCAATCCCATTTGAATTTATTAATTCTACCGTTCCGTATGGGAAAACTCTTTTGACTATGAATGGTTCAGACTATCTTGATTTCAATTTTTCAGGAAATAGCTTGAATCGTGAATTGAAAAGAAGAACTCTGTCTCCTTCTTTAAATTCTTTTGAACTTCTGATTCTTTTATCATGCCATTTCTTCGTTCTTTTTTTATAGATTAACGAATTTTCGTATGCTTCATGTCTTAATTCTTCTAATTCGTTTAGTTGACTTAATCGTAGACGTCCGGCTTCATGTAAATCAAGATTACATGTCTTCAAAGCCCAAAATGCTTTGTGTTCAATTTCTACTGGAAGATGACATGCTTTTCCATAAACAAGTCTAAAAGGTGTGGTTCCAATTGGAGTTTTGTAGGCTTTTCTAATAGCCCAGAATGCATCCTCCAATTTAATGGACCATTCCTTCGGATTTGATCCTACGATTTTCTCTAGAATACATTTTAAAGCTCGGTTGGTATTTTCAACTTGTCCACTTGTTTGTAGATGATATGCGGTTGAGATTTTATGAGTTACTCCATATCTTTTAAGAATTTTCTCAAGTTGATTATTACAGAAATGAGTACCCCGATCACTTATTAAAGCTTTCGGTGTTCCAAACCTTGCAAAAAGACGTTTTAAAAAGTTGACTACAACTCGTGCATCGTTAGTTGGGAGAGCTTGTGCTTCCGCCCATTTAGATACATAATCAATGGCTACGAGTATATATAGATTATTATGAGATTTTGGAAATGGACTCATAAAGTCAATACCCCAAATGTCAAATACTTCACATACTTGGATGACATTTTGTGGCATTTCATCACGTTGACTTATTTTTCTGGCCCTTTGACAAGCATCACAGGATTTGCAAAGAAGGTGTGAGTCTTTGTAAATTGTAGGCCAATAGAATCCAGCTTCATAAACTTTTCTTGCTATTAATTGAGGCCCATAATGCCCTCCTGTTGGTCCTGTGTGACAATGGTTTAATATTTTACTAGCTTCATCTCCAAATACACATCGGCGTATTATTCCATCGGGACAACCTTTAAACAAATGTGGATCTTCCCAAAAATAATGTTTTATATCACTGAAGAATTTCTTTCGTTTTTGGTACAATAATCCTTTTTCAAGGAATCCACAAACTAAGTAGTTTGCATAGTCTGCAAACCATGGAATTTCTTTATGATCTATCTTCAATAGATATTCATCAGGAAAGTTGTCTTGTATGGCCAATTCATTTAGAACTTCTAATTCGGGATTTTCAAGACGAGAAAGATGATCAGCGGCGAGATTTTCTGCTCCTCTTTTATCTCGGATTTCAATATCAAACTCTTGTAAGAGTAAGATCCAACGGATTAATCTTGGTTTAGCATCTTGTTTTGAAAATAGGTATCTAAGAGCAGAATGGTCGGTATAGACCACCGTTTTTGCTAGAACGAGATATGATCGAAATTTGTCAAAAGCAAAGACAATAGCAAGGAGTTCTTTTTCAGTAGTTGTATAGTTCGTTTGTGCTCCTTGTAACGTCTTACTAGCATAATATATAGGTTGAAATCATTTTTCAATCCTTTGTCCTAAAACGGCTCCCATTGCAAAATCACTTGCATCGCACATTAGTTCAAATGGTAGATTCCAATTTGGTGTTATCATGATCGGCGCATTAGTGAGTTTCTCTTTAAGAATATTAAAAGATTTGATGCACTCATCTGAAAAGATGAATGGAACATCCTTTTCTAGGAGTTTATTCATAGGAGTGGCAATTTTTGAAAAATCTTTTATGAAACGTCGGTAAAAACCGGCATGCCCTAGAAAACTCCTAACTCCTCTAACATTGGTGGGATGTGGAAGTTTTGCAATTACATCTACTTTAGCTCTATCCACTTCAATTCCTTCTTTTGAAATTTTATGACCAAGAACGATGCCTTCTTTAACCATAAAATGGCATTTCTCCCAATTAAGTACTAGATTTGATTGTTCGCATCTAATGAGCATTCGTTCAATATTAGCTAGACATGATTCAAATTTATCACCGAAGACTGAAAAGTCATCCATGAAAACTTCCATGCATTATTCTATCATGTCGTGAAAAATCGCCATCATGCACCTTTGAAAGGTTGCAGGGGCGTTGCAAAGTCCAAATGGCATGCATTTGTAAGAAAAAGTACCATAAGGGCACGTGAATGTGGTTTTCTCTTGATCTTCAGGTGCTATTGGAATTTGAAAATATCCGGAAAATCCATCTAGAAAACAATAGTAACTATTTCCGGCTAATCTTTCCAACATTTGATCAATGAAAGGTAAGGGAAAGTGATCTTTTCTGGTGGCGTCATTTAATTTTCTATAATCAATACACACACGCCATCCTGTTACAGTCCTAGTAGGAATAAGCTCATTTTTTCATTTGTAATGACAGTCATGCCACCCTTCTTAGGCACGCATTGAACTGGGCTTACCCATGGACTATCAGAAATTGGATAAATTAGACCTGCATCTAGCAGTTTAATAATCTCTTTCTTAACTACATCTTGCATATTAGGATTTAGTCTTCGTTGGCGTTGCACATACATTTTATAACCTTCTTCCATAAGGATTTTATGTGTGCAATACGAAGGACTTATTCCTTTAATATCATGAATCTTCCATGCAATGGCTGGTTTATGAGCTTTCAACACAGAAATGAGTTGTGATTTCTCATTTTCAGTAAGAGAAGACGATATTATTACAGGTAATTCAGATTCACCATGTAAATAAGCGTATTCCAAATGGTTTGGAAGTGGCTTTAATTCTAATTTCGGAGGTTCTTCTATCGATGATTTGTATCGATATCTGTCTTCTTCTTTTAGCATTTGAATTTGTTCTGTTGTTGGTTCATATCCATTAGCTATAAGTGTAGCTAACATTTCAGCTTCATCAATTGGTTCATTACCTTCTCCTAAAGAACATTCTCCTGTTCCTTGTAATTCTGGAAATTCTTCTAACAATTCTGCATGTGCATCTATAGTTTGAATATAATAACATGTATCATCTACAGATTGTGGTTGTTGCATTGCTCTATCAACTGAAAAGGTAACACTCTCATCCTCTATACTTAGGGTCAATTTCTTACCGAACACGTCTATCATTGCTTTAGCTGTGTTTAAGAATGGTCTTCCTAATATGAGAGGAACTTGAGAATCTTCTTCCATGTCCAGAACAACAAAATCTACTGGAAATACTAAAGTACCAACTTTAACTAGCATGTTCTCCATTATCCCTCTAGGATATTTTATTGATCTATCGGCTAGTTGTATGCTTATTCTGGTTGGTTTCAATTCTCCAAGGTCTAGTTTAGCGTATAGTGAATACGGCATTAGATTTATACTACCACCTAAGTCTGCCAATGCTTCTATTGAACTAAGACTACCCAGAAAACATGGAATCGTGAAACTTCCTGGATCAGATAGTTTTTCTGGTATCTTATTCAACAGCACTGCTGAACAATTAGCATTCATGGTAACAACCGAGAGTTCTTCCATTTTCTTTCTATTTGTTATTAGATCTTTCAAGAATTTAGCATATCTAGGCATTCCTGAAATCACATCAATGAAAGGAAGATTTACATTTATCTGTTTAAACATATCCAAGAATTTGGATTGCTCGGCTTCAAGTTTCTCTTTCTTCATTTTACTCGGGTAAGGAAGTGGTGGTTGGTATAGTTTAACATAAGGTTTATCCTTAATTGTGTTATCTTCATTAACCTTTTCAACTACCGGTTCTTTTTCCTTATCTTGATCAGGTTGTGGTTCTTGTGGAGTAGGAATAGCTTCATCAGAAGTTACAGGTATTTCAGGTGGTTTAAGTGTTGTACCACTTCTTGTGGTAATGGCTTTAGCTGTTTCATTCCGGGGGTTAGCGTTTGTATCACTAGGTAAACTTCCCGGTTTTCTTTCACCTATTAACCTTGCTAGGTTACTTACTTCTTGTTCCAGATTTTGAATAGAAGCTTGTTGATTTCTAAATGCTTGAGCATTTTGTTCATTGGTTTGTTTCTGAGATGTGAAAAACTGTGTTTGAGTTTTAACTAGCTTCGTCATCATATCTTCTAAATTCGGCTTTTTATCATCGGTTTGTTGTGGTGGTTTGTTTTGAAAATTAGGTCTTTGCTGATTGTAAGTATTATTGGATACTTGTTGATTGCTAGGACCTTGTTGGTTGTTGTATGGAATATTTCCGTTATAATTCTGGTTTTGATTGTAAATTGGTCTTGGCGGTTGATAATTATTCTGATAATTATTTCCAGGCCTTTGGTTTATGTATGAAATATTCTCTCTTTGTTCTATTGTTAATTCAATACTGAGACTATCTTTGTCAAATGTGGTCCTCCACATTGCTCACAACTAATTCGTATTGAGTGAATATCTTTAGCCATCTTTTCCATTCGTCTCTCGACAGCATCTATCTTTGCGGAAATGGAATCTAAGTCATGGCTAGAATCGGCTCTAGCTGCTTTAGATGATCTAACGATATCTTTTTCTTGGTGCCACTCATGTGAGTGGGAAGCAGTGTTATCAATAATTTTGTAAGCATCAGTTTCGGTTTTCTTCATAATAGAACCACCAGCTGCTATATCTATGTCTTTCCTTGTAGTGATGTCGCATCCTTGGTAGAATATTTGTACTATTTGACAGGTGTCTAAACCATGTTGCGGACATCCTCTTAATAACTTTCCAAATCTTGTACACGCCTCATATAGAGTTTCATTTAGCTTCTGTGTAAACGTAACAATTTCTCCTTGAAGTCTTACGGCTTTAGATGCCGGAAAGAATTGTTTAAGAAATTTTTCAACTAAAACATCCCATGTATCAATCGCCCCTTCAGGTAACGATTCCAACCAATCTTTGGCTTCTCCCTTTAAAGTCCAGGGAAATAACATGAGATATATCTGTTCATCCTCCACTTCTCGGATTTTAAATAGTGTGCAGATCCTATTAAAGGTACGTAGATGTTCATTTGGATCTTCCTTCGGTGCACCACTAAATTGGCATTGATTAGTCACCATGTGTAGAATTTGTCCTTTGATTTCATAATCTGGTGCATTAATGTCTGGATGAGTAATTGCGTGACCTTGGCCAGTGCGTTTAGCTCTCATTCGGTCTTCCATACTTAAAGGTTCCAGATTCTCCATAATTGAATTTGTTGAATCGGAATCACTAGAGGATTCTGATTTAATGGTTCGTTCCTCAACAATCTCTGTTTGAATGATTGGTGGTTCCGGAGGAAAATTTAATGGTTCAGGATCTACGAATCATTCCTGAATATTCTCCGGATTCTCAATTGTGAGGTCGGGTTCAAAAAATGGATTATCGGAAATTTGAACTGGAGTACTTGGTCGACTGGATGACGATTCTAAAGAAAAATCAACGGCGGTAATATTTGCTAAATGTCTTGATCTAGTTACAGGTGGTGAACGTACAAAAGGTGGTGAACGTCTTGCTCGGTGCATTCACTGAATATCCTATTAGTTTTTAAAAGGAAAGAAAAATTATAATAAGTTATCCAATCAATAGACTTTTCTGATTTTGCCCACGTTTCGAATAGCCAAAAGATGCAGCAGAGGGGCAGGATTCGTTTGGTCTCAATATAATTGAGGACTGTTTGGCTCCAATAACCCGGTCCACGTACAAATCCAACTATTACTACGAACCAGAAAATTTTGATGTCTATTAATTTAACCACTTAAAATAAATTTTCGTAATTTTAAGAAATTTAGATAAGAAGTAGAATAAAAATCTGTGTCCTAAAACTAGAATAGCGAGAAATAAGAAAGAAAAAGAGCGCGTTGGAAAAAGGTCGAAAAAGAAAAATGGTTGAAAAATAAAAGGTGACGGAAAAATAAAAGAAACTTATAACACTTAAAAACACTTGACTAACCTAACCTTATTACTACAACTAACTTAAAATTATAATCGCAAATTGAGATTACTAATTGGAATGATAATTGATACATAGGTAAAAGGCGTCTAAAAATATTAAAGCTTACAAGTAAAACTAAATCCCAAATGGAAATAACTTAAAAAGAAACTAAAACTTAAAAAGGCGTCGCAAAATTCTAAAGCACCTAAATCTTAGTCTAAAGAAAAAGCAATTAAGGAATTCTACGGCAAAGCCTAAAAATCTAGAAATAAAAATAACTATGGCAAAAACTAAGTTTAAAACTAAATATGAGCTAAAAATACAAATATTATGCTAAAACAATTAAAAAGGGACAAAATATAAAAATATACAAAAAGTTGTAAAAAGTACAATTTTTATAAAAATATTATTTTTATATTATTTATTTAATAAAACTATTAATTTTAAACTTTAAATAAACTAATTAAACTAAATAATACAAATAATAAATAAAACTAAATTAATTAATTTAATATAAATAACCTAATTAGGTTTTAAAGTTAATAATAATAATAAATACCCCGTATTAAATGCAGATTAGGGCTTATGGTCAGGTGTGTCAGACGGCTCCGCGAGTCGCGGTTCTCGAAGCTGCAAACCCCGTGAGTCGCGGAGTTCCAAAATTCAACTCTGGTACAGTTTTAAATTAGACGCGTTTTTTTTTTATATTTTCTGTTTTATAATCTAAAATTTTTATATAATAAAAACTTATATTTTAAAAATTAGAATAAAAATAGAACTACTTTATAATTTTATAAATAAAAATCTTAAAACTAGATTTATATATATATATATTTTTTATATGTTTTAAATAAAAACAAAATACTTAAATAAAATTTATATAAAAATAAAGAAACTTTATAAAACTTAAATATTTAACAAAATCTTAAAAATACTTATATTTTTTTTTATATTAGCGTTGCGCTTCCGGCGTTTAAGAAGTCCCCGGCAGCGGCGCCAAAAATACTTGATGTTTGCAGCGGTGTATATAAAATACTATTATATTTTAGCAGGAAATACTATTAAATACGATACAATTTTACACAAGATATTTATTTATTTAGAGAATGGATATACTTAAACCTTGCTACAACACTTATAGGCAGTGTACCTAATCGTACAGTAGTGTAGTTTTTAGTAAGTCCAGTTCGTTTCACAGGGAAAATCTTTAAACAAAGCTTAACGCTATATTAGTTTACTTTTTATAAAAATACAAATATATATATAAGTAATATTATTATTATAAAGGGGGGTTTTTACCGTTTAATTACCGGTTTGTCGATTTTAAAACTTTAGTCGCAGTTAAAACCAAATGTAAAATAATAAATCAATACAAGACTTAATTTAACGCGTAAAGTAAATAACGATAATGAAATTGCGAATAATAAAAGTGTGATAAAATAAACTTGCGATAATTAAAAAGTACGATAATTAAAAGTGCAATTAAATATAAGAATAATAAAAATGCGATAATTAGAAGTGCAATTAAATATAAAATAAAGGAAATTAAATATGAAATAAAATAATTATGCTTATTTAAACTTCCGTAATCATGATGTTTGACGTGTTGATTTTAGTTTTATGCCCATGGGTTAATTGTCCTTTGTCCTGGATTATTTAATATGTCCGTCTGGTTTTTGTCCATAACAGTCCATCAGTCATAAATATAAAGTGCGAGTGTCCTCGTCAAATTATTCTTATACCCGAAGTTAAATATTCCAACTAATTGGGGACTTAAACTGTAACAAGATTTTAATACTTTGTTTAATAATTACACCAGGATGTCGACTGAGTGTAACCAAAGGTTTTAATATTTTGTTATCAATTATACCAAGTGTCCTTGTACATAATTTCACCCCTGTTTTAATTATTCTAGTGGCTATTAATCCATTCCCGTGTCCGGTTAAATGAACGATTATTCGTACATATAAATACCCCGCCCATCGTGTCCGATCGAATGTATATGGTAATTTATAGGGACGCCCAATTGTAAATCTTTATATTAACATTAACAAACTATCATTTAGTTAAACAAATATAAAGCCCATTAATAGCTCATAGTCTAATTTCCACAAGTGTCATTCTTTTGTCCAAACCCCAATTATGGTACAAAGCCCAATTACCCAATTTTAGTAATTAGCCCAACATCATGATTACTTCGTTTTAAATAAGCATAAAAATAACTTAGCTACGAGACATTAAATTAAAAAGGTTGAACATAACTTACAATGATTAAAAATAGCGTAGCGTTACACGGACAGAATTTCGACTTACACCCTTACAACATTTGCTAACATACCCTTATTATTAGAATTATAATTAAAATTAAAATTAAAATATAAATTATAAATATAAATATTACGATATAGATAGAGAGATGGATATATGTTATGAAAAATGATCAGAATTCGGTTGGCTTTATAGGGAATTTCAGAATTTGGGGCTCCGCGACTCGCGGCCCTTTTTGCCTTCAAACTCTGCGAGTCGCGGAGTTTGTAAATACAGCTCACTCCATTTTGGAGTCTTTCTTGCCGACGATTTTTATTATTTATATAATATATAAATAATTATAAGAATTATTTAAATATTATATTATATTTATGTGCATAGTTGACTTGTAATTTTTAGTCCGTTGCGTCGAGCGTTGAGAGTTGACTCTGGTCCCGGTTCCGGATTTTCGAACGTCCTTGCGTACAATTTAATATCTTGTACTTTGCGTTTTGAATCTTGTACTCTTGTAATTTCGAGACGTTTCTTATCAATAATTGGAACCTCTTTGATTGTATTTTGTACTTTTGAGCTTTTTGATCGTTTGCGTCTTCAATTCGTCGAATCTGTCTTTTGTCTTCACCTTTTATTATTTAAACGAATATCACTTTTAAATAGAACAATTGCAACTAAAAGCTTGTCTTTCTTGAGGAATAATGCTATGAAATATATGTTCATTTTTAGCATTATCAACGTGTGCTAGAATAGCATAGTAACCTTTTCTTATTAGTTTTTGTGCCTTCAAATTAGTAATAAGATGTAGCTTCATGTTGCCCTTTTCTCCGTACACCATTAAGGGTTCTCCTTCTTCTCGTACAATGCTAATTGCATTTATGTAACATACGATCTCTGCTTTCATCTCCTTCAGCCAGTCCATGACAACTATTACATCAAAACTCCCTAACTCTACTGGTATCAAATCAATCTTAAATATTTCGCTACCCAGTTTAATTTCTCGATTCCGGCATATATAATCTGCTGAAATTAATTTACCGTTTGCTAATTCGAGTAAAAATTTACTATCCAACGGTATCAATGGACAACTTAATATAGCACAAAAATCTCTACTCATATAGCTTTTATCCACACCCGAATCAAATAAAACGTAAGCAGATTTATTGTCAATAAGAAACGTACCCGTAACAAGTGCCGGGTCTTCCTGTGCCTCTGCCGCATTAATATTGAAAATCTTCTGCGGCCTTGTCCATTCGTGTTCTCCTGGTTCGGGCAATTTCTAATAATGTGGCCCGATTTTCCACATTTATAACAAACTACATTGGCATAACTTGCTCCGACACTACTTGCTCCGCCATTACTCGTTCCGACACCATTTGTTCCTTTCGTTTTGTTAACCCCTGGTCCGTAGACCTCACACTTCACTGCGCTATGACCATTTCTTTTACACTTGTTGCAAAATTTGGTGCAGAACCCCGAGTGATACTTTTCACACCTTTGGCATAGCTGCTTCTGATTCTTGTTGTTGTTGTAGTTGTTATTGTTGTTGGGATGATTGTTGTAGTAGTAGTTGTTGTTGTTGTTGTGCCGTTTGTTGTAGTTGCAATTGATGTTGTGATTGTTGGGATAGTTGTTGTTGTATTGGTGACTCTTATCACCGTTTTCCTCCCACTTTTTTTTGACTAGCTTCACGTTGGCCTCTTCGGCCGCCTGTTCTTTAATTCTTCCCTCAATCTGGTTCACTAGTTTGTGAGCCATTCTACATGCCTTTTGTATGGAGGCAGGCTCGTGTGAACTTATATCTTCTTGGATTCTCTCCGGTAACCCTTTCACAAATGCGTCGATCTTCTCTTCCTCATCTTCGAACGCTCTCGGACATAATAGGCACAATTCTGTGAATCGTCTTTCATACGAAGTAATATCGAATCCCTGTGTTCGTAACCCTCTAAGTTCTGACTTGAGCTTATTGACCTCGGTTCTGGGACGGTACTTCTCGTTCATCAAGTGCTTAAATGCTGACCACGGTAGCGCGTAAGCAGCATCTTGTCCCACTTGCTATAGATAGGTATTCCACCATGGTAACGCAATACCTGTGAAGGTATGCGTAGCGTACTTCACTTTGTCTCCTTCAGCACACTTACTTATGGCAAACACCGATTCAACTTTCTCAGTCCATCATTTCAATCCGATTGGTCCTTCGGTCCCATCAAATTCTGAAGGTTTGCAGGCAGTGAATTCCTTGTAGGAGCATCCTACACGATTTCTTGTGCCGTTAGCTGTTGATGTTATGCGAGGTGTATATAAAATAGCTTTATATTTTACAAGGAAATACTATTAAATACGATACAATTTTACACAAGATATTTATTTATTTATAGAATGGATATACTTAAACCTTGCTACAACACTTATAGGCAGTGTACCTAATCGTACAGTAGTGTAGTTTTTAGTAAGTTCGGTTCATTCCACAGGGAAAATCTTTAAACAAAGCTTAACGCAATATTAGTTTACTTTTATAAAAATACAAATATATATATAAGTAATATTATTATTATAAAGGGGGATTTTTACCGTTTAATGACCGGTTTGTCGATTTTAAAACTTTAGTCGCAGTTAAAACAAAATGTAAAATATAAAATAAATAAAAGACTTAATTTAAAGCATAAAGTAAATAACGATAATGAAATTGCGATAAATAAAAGTGCGATCAAATAAACTTGCGATAATTAAAAAGTACGATAATTAAAAGTGCAATTAAATACAATAACAATAAAATAAAATGCGATAATTAGAAGTGCAATTAAATATAAAATTAAAGGAAATTAAATATGAAATAAAATAATTATGCTTATTTAAACTTCCGTAATCATGATGTTTGACGTGTTGATTTTAGTTTTATGCCCATGGGTTAATTGTCCTTTGTCCTGGATTATTTAATATGTCCGTCTGGTTTTTGTCCATAACAGTCCATCAGTCATAAATATAAAGTGCGAGTGTCCTCGTCAAATTATCCTTATATCCGAAGTTAAATATTCAAACTAATTTGGGGACTTAAACTGTAACAAGATTTTAATACTTTGTTTAATAATTACACCAGGATGTCGACTGAGTGTAACCCAAGGTTTTAATACTTTGTTAACAATTATGCCAAGTGTCCTTGTACATAATTTCACCCCTGTTTTAATAATTCTAATGATTATTAATCCATTCCCGTGTCCGGTTAAATGAACGATTATTCGTACATATAAATACCCCGCCCATCGTGTCCGATCGAGTGTATATGGTAATTTATGGGTACGTCCAATTATAAATCTTTATATTAACATTAACAAACTATCATTTAGTTAAACAAATATAAAGCCCATTAATAGCCCATAGTCTAATTTCTACAAGTGTCGTTCTTTTGTCTAAACCCTAATTATGGTACAAAGCCCAATTACCCAATTTTAGTAATTAGCCCAACATCATGATTACTTCGGATTAAATAAGCATAATAATAACTTAGCTACGTTACATTAAATTAAAAAGGTTGAACATAACTTACAATGATTAAAAATAGCGTAGCGTTACACGGACAGAATTTCGACTTACACCCTTACAACATTCGCTAACATACCCTTATTATTAGGATTTAAAATTAAAATTAAAATTAAAATATAAATATAAATATAAATATTACGTATAGATATAGAGAGATTGATATATTGGATGATAAAAATGATCAGAATTCGTTGGGTTTTATAGGGATTTTCGTATTTGGCTGCTCCGCGAGTCGCGGCATTTTTGGCCTCCATACTCCGTAACTAGCGGAGTTCGTAATTCCAGCTCACAAAGGTTTGTCTTTTAATTTGCCGACGTTTTATAAATATATTATAATATATATATTAATTTTAAGAATTAATTATATATTATATTATATTTATATACATAGTTAACTTGTAACTTTTAGTCCGTTGCGTCGAGCGTTGAGAATTGACTCTGGTCCCGGTTCTGAATTTTCGAACGTCCTTGCGTGCAATTTAATATCTTGTACTTTGCGTTTTGAATCTTGTATTCTTGTAATTTCGAGACATTTTTTATCAATAATTGGAACCTCTTTGATTGTATTTTGTACTTTTGAGCTTTTTGGTCGTTTGCGTCTTCAATTCGTCGAATCTGTCTTTTGTCTTCACCTTTTAATATTTAAACGAATATCACCTGTAAATAGAACATTTGCTACTAAAAGCTTGTCTTTCTTGGGGAATAATGCTATGAAATATATGTTCATTTTTAGCATTATAAAATATTCCCACACTTGAGCGTTGCTTGTCCTCAAGCAATATAGTCTTGAAATACTAGAATCACTTCTTTATTCTTCACACTTTGTACATCAGTGATTTCTTTACGGCGGTATAAACAATGGTAGTAACGATATGGTTTACAGTCCCACATGACTATAAAAATTTAGATCCATTAAGGAAATTGGATCTTTATGAAAACATTTGATCTTTTGAAAATTAAATCTAGTTTTTACTCTAGATAAGTTTTCCGGAATAACCCTTCACCGGTGTTTGCAAATTATTTTTGTGGGTTTGGCGGGTTTCAGATTTGAAAATTTTAGCTCAAAACTTATGGTTTTGTGTCACCCACTTGCTAACCTTGTATTTGGAAAGCAACACGTCCAGTTTACTTGTCCCGTATATTACCTTTCGGTAAACTACCGTCCGATTGTAAAGGAAAGCGTTGAATAAGCAACTGTTAAGGCAATGTCCTCTGACATGCTTTTAATTATGGTCTATAACGTGTCGGACGCAATTACTATCCTTTGTAGGAGCAATAGTAAAGCTCACCCTTTTAATTTGTCGGTCTGGCACAAGGTCCTGTCTTTGACCATGCTATGCAACCACCGTTCTTGCGGTTGACACCCGATTTGGTTCAGGAGACCTAATGAATTCCAGGTGAATTCCTAGGATTTTACGTTCAATGGTAATGAACGCATTGAAAATGGGTTTTTAGAAAATAAATCGGTTTGTAATTTTGATCAAAATATTTTCTCGTTCAGGCTCGAGTTTAGATATCATTGAATTCCATGAGTTTGTAATTCTCAATCTTTAAGGTCAATCTCAAGGATTGAGTAGTATCAGGCTTAAAAGCTGATTTTTGATCTTTTAAGGAGATTATCCTTTCTGGGGATCTGATTCATTAGTCTTATCAAGCTAATTTGCATGGTGCCCCCCATTGTACGAGATAAATCCTTCTCGTGGTTAGGATAAATCTGACCACTTGGCGACCCTGTTTAATGCTGAGGTCCGTGGATTTCCTGCTGATTTTAGTGAAGACTTTTCTAGATTTTTCGTCAACCTACAGCTGGTCTGGACGACAACTTCCTGACCTAAATCAAGAAGCGCGTTTCTTTTTCGAAAGACTTTACTTCCTTTTAACGATGGAATTGATTCATCGTGTAGATCCATTTTTCTTACAGTAAATCAGGTAAAACTTTTTAGTTTAGTCCAAAGCAAAAGTATTTTCAGTTATTTGTACAAAAATATGTGACATATGTTTTGAATAACTTGGAGAATTTTCCCACACTTGGCTTTTATTTTCCTTTTTATTGTCCTCTATTCCATTTTAAATGAATTTTAACATTTTGGTTTGTTTCTCAATTTATGTCCTTTCCGAGGTAACAATAATTTCGGTGTTAACACCTAGTTTTATCGTTCATAAATATGTATAAACATGATTTTTTGAGTTCATTTAGTTGAAAATTTTTAAAAATTTTACTAGAATTGGGTAGTCAGTATATAAGACTAGGGCTGTTCTTTATTATCAGAGAGCACTAGATTCTAATACAACTACTACTTTACTAGTATTTCTAATGGTAACCAAGTGTATAAAGTAAAAATTTTAAAATCCGAAAGAATTTAACCCCTTCCCACACTTAAGATCTTGCAATGCCCTCATTTGCAAGAAATCAGTAACAATTTAAATTATTGAGGGTGATTTGTGTGAAAATGATTAAATTTTACCAAAGTTTCCAAACATATTTGTGTTTGCTTGCTGAATGATAAATGGTGCATATCATTTGTTCATTCCGTCTTGTTGTTATTTCACATATATTTTGCATCTTGTCGTCAAAATTAGTTGCTTTTGCTGAACTTAATGCCAGTTTTTGAAAATGCGTTGTTTTACCCTGTTGTGTACATAAGATAAACTGCAAACATATATACATATTTTTGAAGTTTGGTATATTACCCCACATTCAAAAATTATTAAAATCTAATAATAAAATTTAGAAAATAATAAAACTATTACAAATCCAACATAAGTATTAAATGTATCAACATTACAAATAATAAAATAAAAAAACTAAGTAGACTAGGGATGATACTGATACCAGAAGGGGTTCCATGCATAACCATATGTGCTATAAAATGCTTCGGCTGGGTTATACATAGGATACGGTGGTTGGATCTCTATAGACCAGGGAGGGAATATGGGCGATGGAGTAGGAATATAGTTTCTACCTATATGTTGGCAATAAGCTATGATTTGGTTTTGATGAACTTGCCAATCTTCAAATGCTCTATGTCTAGCATTTTCATACTCTTGTGAAGCTATAAACCTTTGCATTTTTGCCATTTCATTTCCCCCTCCTACATTACCTTGCTGTTGGTTTCTCTCAACCTGTGGATGTCTACCATTATATCGTACTGCGGCATTATTTCGCCTCTTCAAAACTTTCGAACCATGGTATACATTTAAACCTATTGTATCTCGGGGTTCTGGTTCTTCGATTAGTAATCCCCCCCCCCCCCCCGACTTATATCCACACCGAGATATTCAGCAATCAAAGTAATAAATATATCACCTCCTATTATGCTATGCGGTCTCATCCCTCTAACCATAGCTGATAAATAATAACCCACACAATAAGGTATACTTACAGCGCTTTGTGGGTCTCGAATACACATGTGGTAAAACAAATTCTGTTCATTTACCTTTTCCTTGTTCTTACCTCGTTGTGTAATCGAATTGGCTAAAACCCTATGAATTACTCATAATTCAGCTCTATCTATATCCAAATAAGAGTAATTTCCCCCTTTAAATCGGTGATGGCTAGTCATTTGACTCCATACACCATGCGTATCAAAATTTTCGTCTATCTTTCTACCATTTAGTATCAACCCTCTACAATCGGCAGATGCTAGCTCCTCAGGCGTATATATACGTAAAGCCTGAGCCATGTCTAGTAAAGACATGTGGCGCATCGAACCTCCTAACAAAAATCTAATAAAAGATCGATCGGTTAAACTAGCTACCCGATCATTTAATTCTATACTACACAACAATTCTTCACACCATACTTTATATACAGGTCTACGCATGTTGAATAACCGTACCCAATCGTTAAAAGTAGAATTACCATACCTCTGTGCAAGTAATTCCCTAATTGGCCCGGCCAATTCTACAGCTTCTAATGGTCCCCATTCTATGACCCTCGGTACCTCAACAACTTTAGAATGAAGAGTATGCAAACCCCTTTGGTATTTTGAATAATCTATCCAAAGTCTGTCAAATCTCAGGTTCGGGTGCAAATCTTCCAAGTGCATATCAGAAAATGTCATGACTGGATGAGGTATATCTTGCTTGTAGTAGTTATCCACCTCCTGTTGTTCCGCATTCTCAGCAGGAGCATTGCGAGCTTGGGATGAAGATTCACCCCTTTCAGTCTGCAAAACACATCAAACACAATTTTTGTGCATCCAAATATGCATTAGTGTCAGCAAAATCATCAATCAAAATAATTACAATGACATGATCAATTTATATCAAACTTAAGCTCATTTTCACATTTTCATCAAATCTACACTTTTTTAAATAAGCATATACGAAAATGTTCGCCAAGTTCATAAGCATTCAACTCAAATAACATGTCAAAATAATCATTACTAGCAATTAAACAAGTTTCAAATGGCATTATCTCTCAAAAATCAAGTTCATGAATTTTAGACTTGAAAAAGTCCACTTTAATTCTCAAAATCATGTTTAGGCTCAAAGTTTGGATCATTTAACTACCTAAACATGTTACACTACTTAATTTAGCAACAATTCATGACAAAAATCGGCCATAACCTGTTTATATCAAAAAGCCCCAAATTGCTCAAGAACACAAACCCTAGATTACTCAAAATTTGAAGTTTAAGGCTTCTAATCATGTTAAATAGTATCAATCTAGGTTATACAAGCATAATACATAAACAATTTAAGCATAATTACACTAAAAAGCATCAAAATCAAATTGGGTATAAAATTGCTCAAGAACACTAATTTTCGGATTAAATGGTGTTTAGGTGTAGAAATTTACCGTTTTTCTTGAGTAATTCCTTGATAGCATCCTTCTTAACATGATTTTAGTAAAAGATTTGATGATTAACGGTGAAAAATTGTGAATTTGGGAGTGTTTTCTCGGGTTTTTTCGCAGTATTTTCGCAGTTTATTTTTGTGTTGTGGTGTGTGGACTGAGCTGATTATGTTTTTATTTTTTCTGGGTTTTGGTCCCTCCACGAGTCGCGGTGTTTGACCCTTCAAACTCCGCGAGTCGCGGAGTTTGTATTTTTTTTTTTAAATATCTTATACTAATTAAAACAATTAAGTAATTAATTTTAAAATTTTGTTTCCCTTGTTATTTAGGACGAGGTCGTTTTGGATCGATGTCCTAGTCCGTCCTTCAACAAAATTTTAAAATTTGTCTTTTTCAAGCGATTGTTTTAAAAGCTTAGATTTTTGGTTTTTTTATGTTTTTGGCATACTTTAATTCAATAAGATTAAAAATAATGATAATAAAAGTTCTCGTCCCTCCCTCGGGTAAAGCAATTTCGGTTCAATGATCTAGTCTTCAATTTACGACGAATTTTAAAAATCATATTTTTAACTTAGCGAAATAAAGTAAATTTTTGTTTTTAAATTCACACAACTTAAATATAAAATTCAAAATTAATATTAAAAATTCACACCAAACTTACAATTTAAAATGCATAAAAATAAAATTCATATTTTAAAAATAAAAAATTCACACCAAACTTAATTTAAAAATTCATATTATAAATTCACACCAAACTTACATTAATTTTTCAAATATTTACAATTTTAAATATATTGATTAATTTAAGATTTATATATTAATTTTAAAAACATGGTAAAAATAAAATTAAAAATCTTTTTGGCTTTTATCCCACTTTAATCAATCAAATATTATCAAAAATATGCGCCCCTCTTTTCGGTAAAGTAATTTCGGTTCCAAGACCTAATTTAACTCATGACGAATTTTTGAAATATTTTGGGTTGATTGATTAAAGATATTTATACCTTAAGAATAAACGTTAAATTTTGCAGTGATGTAATAAATTTTTGTATGATATCATTAATTTCGGTCGCCAAACCTAATTTTATTCAATACCAATTTAATACTTTATAGCGAACAAATTAGCGTTTATTATCAAAAGGTTAAAAATAAAAATAAAAATAAAAAACTGTACAGACTTACCTGTGAGATAGTATTCTTAGTTATATGATCTATCCCATTCATAAGATAGTCGGTTTAATTGGTTTTCCATGGCTACATAGGCGTAACCTCGAGCATTCAGTGTTTTTTCTTCTAAACATATGAACGGTCCGTCTCTGCATAAAGTAACAAATTCGGTATTTGAATAGGTTTGATTATTTGAACATTTACCTCCATGTGACCATTTTCCGCATTTATGACATCTTTCTAGGTGTCGTGCTCTTCTTTTCGCTGCGGATTTTGATTTTCCTTTACCAAATTGTAACTTATTATCTTCGCATCTGGATTCTTTTCTTACTCCGTCCAATCTTTCTCTGATTACTGATACTATTTCACTTGGTAGTGTGTCATTATTACGTTTAGTGATCAAAGCGTGTAGCATTAGACCATGGTTTAGTTCACAGGCAGTCTTCATTTCCTAAAAAAAATAAAAATTCAGAATGGGGGGAGAAGACTAGTTCTTTAGGGTCTGCTAGGGAAAGACCATTCGGGTTCCATTTTCGAGAACTACACGAAAACAGACAATCTAACTCTAACAGAAATACATAATATCCTTTAAAGACTTGATTCTCCCCACACTTAGTTAGCTGTGGTATCGAAATTGTGATTAACTTCATTGTCAACTTCCATTGGACTATCTATGTAGTGTTTAACTCTGTGACCATTAACTTTAAATTCAATCCCATTTGAATTTATTAATTCTATCGTTCCGTATGGGAAAACTCTTTTGACTATGACTGGTCCAGACCATCTTGATTTCAATTTTCCAGGAAATAGCTTGAATCGTGAATTGAAAAGAAGAACTCTGTCTCCTTCTTTAAATTCTTTTAAACTTCTGATTCTTTTATCATGCCATTTCTTCGTTCTTTCTTTATAGATTAACGAATTTTTGTATGCTTCATGTCTTAATTCTTCTAATTCGTTTAGTTGACTTAATCGTAGACGTCCAGCTTCATGCATATCAAGATTACATGTCTTCAAAGCCCAAAATGCTTTGTGTTCAATTTCTACTGGAAGATGACATGCTTTTCCATAAACAAGTCTAAAAGGTGTGGTTCCAATTGGAGTTTTGTAGGCTGTTCTAAAAGCCCAGAGTGCATCCTCCAATTTAATGGACCATTCCTTCGGATTTGATCCTACGGTTTTCTCTAGAATACGTTTTAAAGCTCGGTTGGTATTTTCAACTTGTCCACTTGTTTGTGGATGATAAGCAGTGGAGATTTTATGAGTTACTCCATATCTTTTAAGAACTTTCTCAAGTTGATTATTACAGAAATGAGTTCCCCGATCACTTATTAAAGCTTTCGGTGTTTCAAACCTTGCAAAAAGACGTTTTAAAAAGTTGACTACAACTCGTGCATCGTTAGTTGGGAGAGCTTGTGCTTCCGCCCATTTAGATACATAATCAATGGCAACGAGAATGTAGAGATTATTATGAGATTTTGGAAATGGACCCATAAAGTCAATACCCCAAATGTCAAATACTTCACATACTTGTATGACATTTTGTGGCATTTCATCACGTTGACTTATTTTTCCGGCCCTTTGACAAGCATCACAGGATTTGCAAAGAAGGTGTGCGTCTTTGTAAATTGTAGGCCAATAAAATCCAGCATCGTAAACTTTTCTTGCTGTTAGTTGAGGCCCATAATGCCCTCCTGTTGGTCCTGTGTGACAATGGTTTAAAATTTTACTAGCTTCATCTCCGAATACACATCGGCGTATTATTCCATCGGGACAACTTTTAAATAGATGTGGATCTTCCCAGAAATAGTGTTTTATATCACTGAAGAATTCCTTTCGTTTTTGGTACGATAATCCTTTTTCAAGGAATCCACATACTAAATAGTTTGCATAGTCTGCAAACCATGGAATTTCATTATAATCTATCTTCAATAGATATTCATCAGGAAAGTTGTCTTGTATGGCCGATTCATTTAGAACTTCTAATTCGGGATTTTCAAGACGAGAAAGATGATCAGCGACGAGATTTTCTGCTCCTCTTTTATCTCGGATTTCAATATCGAACTCTTGTAAGATTAAGATCCAACGGATTAATCTTGGTTTGGCATCTTGTTTCGAAAATAGGTATCTAAGAACAGAATGGTCGGTGTAGACCACCGTTTTTGCTAGAACGAGATATGAACGAAATTTGTCAAAAGCAAAGACAATAGCAAGGAGTTCTTTTTCAGTAGTTGTATAGTTCGTTTGTGCTCCTTGTAACGTCTTACTAGCATAATATATAGGTTGAAATCGTTTTTCAATCCTTTGTCCTAAAACGGCTCCCATTGCAAAATCACTTGCATCGCACATTAGTTCAAATGGTAGATTCCAATTTGGTGTTATCATGATCGGCGCATTAGTAAGTTTCTCTTTAAGAATATTAAAAGATTTGATACATTCATCTGAAAAAATGAATGGAGCATCCTTTTCTAGGAGTTTATTCATAGGAGTGGCAATTTTAGAAAAATCTTTTATGAAACGTCGGTAAAAACCGGCATGCCCTAGAAAACTCCTAACTCCTCTAACATTGGTGGGATGTGAAAGTTTAGCAATTACATCTACTTTAGCTCTATCCACTTCAATTCCTTCCTTTGAGATTTTATGTCCAAGAACGATGCCTTCTTTAACCATGAAATGACATTTCTCCCAATTAAGAACTAGATTTGATTGTTCGCATCTAATAAGCATTCGTTCCGGATTAAGTAGACATGATTCAAATGTATCACCGAAGACTGAAAAGTCATCCATGAAAACTTCCATGCATTCTTCTATCATGTCATGAAAAATCGCCATCATACACCTTTGAAAGGTTGCAGGGGCGTTGTAAAGTCCAAATGGCATGCGTTTGTAAGCAAAAGTACCATAAGGGCACGTGAACGTGGTTTTCTCTTGGTCCTCGGGTGCTGTTGGAATTTGAAAATATCCGGAAAATCCATCTAGAAAACAATAGTAACTATTTCCGGCTAATCTTTCCAACATTTGATCAATGAAAGGTAAGGGAAAGTGATCTTTTCTGGTGGCGTCATTTAATTTTCTATAATCAATACACACACGCCATCCTGTTACAGTCCTAGTAGGAATAAGCTCATTTTTCTCATTTGTAATGACAGTCATGCCACCCTTCTTAGGCACGCATTGAACTGGGCTTACCCATGGACTATCAGAAATTGGATAAATTAGACCTGCGTCTAGTAGTTTAATAATTTATTTTTTAACTACATCTTACATATTAGGATTTAGTCTTCATTGGCGTTGCACATACGTTTTATGACCTTCTTCCATAAGGATTTTATGTGTGCAATACGAAGGACTTATTCCTTTAATATCATGAATCTTCCATGCAATGGCTGGTTTATGAGCTTTCAACACAGAAATGAGTTGTGATTTCTCATTTTCAGTAAGAGAAGACGATATTATTACAGGTAATTCAGATTCACCATGTAAATAAGCGTATTCCAAATGGTTTGGAAGTGGCTTTAACTCTAATTTTGGAGGTTCTTCTATCAATGATTTATATCGATATCTGTCTTCTTCTTTTAGCATTTGAATTTCTTCTGTTGTTGGTTCATATCCATTAGCTATAAGTGTAGCTAACATTTCAGCTTCATCAATTTGTTCTGTTCCTTCTCCTAAAGAACATTCTCCTGTTCCTTGTAATTCTGGAAATTCTTTTAATAATTCTGCATGTGAATCTATAGTTTGAATATAATAACATGTATCATCTGCAGATTGAGGTTGTTGCATTGCTCTATCAACTGAAAAGGTAACACTCTCGTCCTCTATACTTAGGGTCAGTTTCTTACCGAACACGTCTATCATTGCTTTAGCCGTGTTTAAGAATGGTCTTCCTAATATGAGAGGAACTTGAGAATCTTCTTCCATGTCCAGAACAACAAAATCTACTGGAAATACTAAAGTACCAACTTTAACTAGCATGTTCTCCATTATCCCTCTAGGATATTTTATTGATCGATCAGCTAGTTGTATACTTATTCTTGTTGGTTTCAATTCTCCAAGGTCTAGTTTAGCGTATAGTGAATATGGCATTAAATTTATACTAGCACCTAAGTCTGCCAATGCTTCTATTGAACTAAGACTACCCAGAAAACATGGAATTGTGAAACTTCCTGGATCAGATAGTTCTTCTGGTATCTTATTCAACAGCACTGCTGAACAATTAGCGTTTATAGTAACAGCCGAGAGTTCTTCCATTTTCTTTCTATTTGAGATTAGATCTTTCAAGAATTTAGCATATCTAGGCATTCCTGAAATCACATCAATGAAAGGAAGATTTACATTTATCTGTTTAAACATATCCAAGAATTTGGATTGCTCGGCTTCAAGTTTCTCTTTCTTCATTTTACTCGGGTAAGGAAGTGGTGGTTGGTATGGTTTAACATAAGGTTTATCCTTAACTGTGTTATCTTCATTAACCTTTTCAACTACCGGTTTTTTTCCTTATCTTGATCAGGTTGTGGTTCTTGTGGAGTAGGAATAGCTTCATCAGAAGTTACAGGTATTTCAGGTGGTTTAAGTGTTGTACCACTTCTTGTGGTAATGGCTTTAGCTGTTTCATTCCGGGGGTTAGCATTTGTATCACTAGGTAGACTTCCCGGTTTTCTTTCACCTATTAACCTTGCTAGGTTACTTACTTCTTGTTCCAGATTTTGAATAGAAGCTTGTTGATTTCTAAATGCTTGAGCATTTTGTTCATTGGTTTATTTTTGAGATGTGAAAAACTGCGTTTGAGTTTCAACTAGCTTCGTCATCATATCTTCTAAATTCGGCTTTTTATCATCGGGTTGTGGTGGTTTGTTTTGAAAATTAGTTCTTTGCTAATTGTAAGTATTGTTGGATACTTGTTGATTGCTAGGACCTTGTTGGTTGTTGTATGGAATATTTCGGTTATAGTTCTGATTTTGATTGTAAATAGGTCTTGGCGGTTGATAATTATTCTGATAATTATTTCCAGGTCTTTGGTTTAGATATGAAACATTCTCTCTTTGTTCCATTGTTAGTTCAATACTAAGACAATCTTTTGTCAAATGTGGTCCTCCACACTGCTCACAACTAATTCGTATTGAGTGAATATCCTTAGTCATCTTTTCCATTCGTCTCTCGACAGCATCTATCTTTGCGGAAATGGAATCTAAGTCATGGCTTGAATCGGCTCTAGCTGCTTTAGATGATCTAACGATATCTTTTTCTTGGTGCCACTCATTTGAGTGGGAAGCAGTGTTATCAATAATTTTATAAGCATCAGTTTCGGTTTTCTTCATAATGGAACCAACAGCTGCTATATCTATGTCTTTCCTTGTAGTGATGTCGCATCCTTGGTAGAATATTTGTACTATTTGACAGGTGTCTAAACCATGTTGCGGACATCCTCTCAATAACTTTCCAAATCTTGTCCACACCTCATATAGAGTTTCATTCGGTTTCTTTGTAAACGTAACAATTTCTGCTTGAAGTCTTACGGCTTTAGATGCAGGAAAGAATTGTTTAAGAAATTTTTCAACTAAAACGTCCCATGTATCAATCGCCCCTTCAGGTAACGATTCCAACCAATCTTTGGCTTCTCCCTTTAAAGTCCAGGGAAATAACATGAGATATATCTGTTCATCCTCAACTTCTCCTATTTTAAATAGAGTGCAGATCCTATTAAAGGTACGAAGATGTTCATTTGGATCTTCCTTCGGCGCACCACTAAATTGGCATTGATTAGTCACCATGTGTAGAATTTGTCCTTTGATTTCATAATCTAGCGCATTAATGTCAGGATGAGTAATTGCGTGACCTTGGCCAGTGCGTTTATCTCTCATTCGGTCTTCCATACTTAAAGGTTCCAGATTCTCCATAATTGAATTTGTTGAATCCGAATCACTAGAGGATTCTGATTTAATGGTTCGTTCCTCAACAATCTCTGTTTGAATTATTGGTGGTTCCGGAGGAAAATTTAATGGTTCAGGATCTATGAATCGTCCCTGAATATTCTCCGGATTCTCAATTGTGAGATCGGGTTCAAAAAATGGATTATCGGAAATTTGAACTGGAGTACTTGGTTGACTGGATGACGATTCTAAAGAAAAATCAACGGCGGTAATATTTGCTAAATGTCTTGATCTAGTTACAGGTGGTGAACGTACAAAAGGTGGTGAACGTCTTGCTCGGTGCATTCACTGAATATCCTATTAGTTTTTAAAAGGAAAGAAAAATTATATAAGTTATCCAATTAATAGACTTTTCTATTTTGCCCACATTTCGAATAGCCAAAAGATGCAGCAGAGGGGCAGGATTCGTTTGGTCTCAATATAATTGAGGACTGTTTGGCTCCAATAACCCGGTCCACGTACAAATCCAACTATTACTACGAACCAGAAAATTTTGATGTCTATCAATTTAACCACTTAAAATAAATTTTTGTAATTTTAAGAAATTTAGATAAGAAGTAGAATAAAAAATCTATGTCCTAAAAACTAGAATAGCGAGAAATAAGAAAGAAAAAGAGCGTGTCGAAAAAAGATCGAAAAATAAAAATAAGAAAGAAAAAGAGTGACTTATAGAACTTTAAAACACTCGACTAACCCAACCTTATTACTATCACTAACTTAAAATTATAATCGCAAATTGAGATTACTAATTGGAATGATAATTGATACATAGGTAAAAGGTGTCTAAAAATATTAAAGCTTACAAGAAAAACTATATCTCAAATGTCAATAACTTAAAAAGAAACTAAAACTTAAAAAGGCGTCGCAAAATTCTAAAGTACCTAAATCTTAGTCTAAAGAAAAGGCACTTAAGGGATTTTACGGCAAAGCCTAAAAATCTAGAAGTAAAAAATAATTATGGCAAAAACTAAGTTTAAAACTAAAAATTAACTAAAAATACAAATATTACGCTAAAACAATTAAAAAGGGAGAAAATATAAAAATATACAAAAAGTTGTAAAAAGTACAATTTTTATAAAAATATTATTTTTATATTATTTATTTATTAAAACTAGTAATTTTACATTAATTAAACTAATTTAACTAAATATATAAATTAAATAAAAAGAAACTTAAAACTAATTATAATAATAATAAGTAATTAGGGTTAATAATAATAATAATTAATAATTACCCCGTATTTAATGCCTGATTAGGGTTTCTGTCGGCGTGTCAGAGTGTCTCCGCGAGTCGCGGTATTAGAAGCTGCAAACTTCGCGAGTCGCGGGGTTCCAATTTTCAGATGACAGGTTGATTAAAATTCGACGCGTTTTTTTTTATATTCTGTTTTATATTTTCTGTTTAAATAAAAATATTTATATAATAAAAACTTATATTTAAAAACTAAAATAAAAATAGAACTACTTTATAATTTTAAAAATATCTTAAAAATAGATTTATATATATATTAATTTTTTTTCGGTTTTTTTATGCTTTAAATATAAATATTTAAATAAAACTTATATTTTTATAAAATAAAAATAAAGAAACTTTATAAAACTTAAATATTTAACAAAATCTTAAAAAAATATATAAATTTTTGTTTTCTTTTTATATTTTCGAATAATTAAAAACGTATTTTTACAAAAGTGAATTTTAATAAAAGTAAACTAAAAATAAAAATCTTTTTTTTATTTAGCGTTGCGCTTCCGGCTTTTAAGTTTGATTGTCCCCGGCAGCGGCGCCAAAAATATACTTGATGTTATGTGAGGTGTATATAAAATAGCTTTATATTTTACAAGGAAATACTATTAAATACGATACAATTTTACACAAGATATTTATTTATTTATTTATAGAATGGATATACTTAAACCTTGCTATAACACTTATAGGCAGTGTACGTAATCGTACAGTAGTGTAGTTTTTAGTAAGTTCGGTTCGTTCCACAAGGAAAATCTTTAAACGAAGCTTAACGCTATATTAGTTTACTTTTATAAAAATACAAATATATATATATATAAGTAATATTATTATTATAAAGGGGGATTTTTACCGTTTAATGACCGGTTTGTCGATTTTAAAACTTTAGTCGCAGTTAAAACAAAATGTAAAATATTAAATAAATAAAAGACTTAATTTAAAGCTTAAAGTAAATAACGATAATGAAATTGCGATAAATAAAAGTGCGATCAAATAAACTTGCGATAATTAAAAAGTACGATAATTAAAAGTGCAATTAAATACAATAACAATAAAATAAAATGCGATAATTAGAAGTGCAATTAAATATAAAATTAAAGGAAATTAAATATGAAATAAAATAATTATGCTTATTTAAACTTCCGTAATCATGCTGTTTGACGTGTTGATTTTAGTTTTATGCCCATGGGTTAATTGTCCTTTGTCCTGGATTATTTAATATGTCCGTCTGGTTTTTGTCCATAACAGTCCATCAGTCATAAATATAAAGTGCGAGTGTCCTCGTCAAATTATCCTTATACCCGAAGTTAAATATTCCAACTAATTTGGGGACTTAAACTGTAACAAGATTTTAATACTTTGTTTAATAATTACACCAGGATGTCGACTGAGTGTAACCCAAGGTTTTAATACTTTGTTAACAATTATGCCAAGTGTCCTTGTACATAATTTCACCCCTGTTTTAATAATTCTAATGACTATTAATCCATTCCCGTGTCCAGTTAAATGAACGATTATTCGTACATATAAATACCCCGCCCATCGTATCCGATCGAGTGTATATGGTAATTTATGGGTACGTCCAATTATAAATCTTTATATTAACATTAACAAACTATCATTTAGTTAAACAAATATAAAGCCCATTAATAGCCCATAGTCTAATTTCCACAAGTGTCGTTCTTTTGTCCAAATCCCAATTATGGTACAAAGCCCAATTACTCAATTTTAGTAATTAGCCCAACATCATGATTACTTCGGATTAAATAAGCATAATAATAACTTAGCTACGAGACATTAAATTAAAAAGGTTGAACATAACTTACAATGATTAAAAATAGCGTAGCGTTACACGGACAGAATTTCGACTTACACCCTTACAACATTCGCTAACATACCCTTATTATTAGGATTTAAAATTAAAATTAAAATTAAAATATAAATATAAATATAAATATAAATATTACGTATAGATATAGAGAGATTGATATATTGGATGATAAAAATGATCAGAATTCGTTGGGTTTTATAGGGATTTTCGTATTTGGCTGCTCCGCGAGTCGCGGCATTTTTGGCCTCCATACTCCGCAACTCGCGGAGTTCGTAATTCCAGCTCACAAAGGTTTGTCTTTTAATTTGTCGACGTTTTATAAATATATTATAATATATATATTAATTTTAAGAATTAATTATATATTATATTATATTTATATACATAGTTAACTTGTAACTTTTAGTCCGTTGCGTCGAGCGTTGAGAATTGACTCTGGTCCCGGTTCTGGATTTTCGAACGTCCTTGCGTGCAATTTAATATCTTGTACTTTGCATTTTGAATCTTGTACTCTTGTAATTTCGAGACATTTTTTATCAATAATTGGAACCTCTTTGATTGTATTTTGTACTTTTGAGCTTTTTGGTCGTTTGCGTCTTCAATTCGTCGAATCTGTCTTTTGTCTTCACCTTTTAATATTTAAACGAATATCACTTTTAAATAGAACATTTGCAACTAAAAGCTTGTCTTTCTTGGGGAATAATGCTATGAAATATATGTTCGTTTTTAGCATTATCAGCTGTATTGCTAGATTCAGAGTTATTGTTGGTATGTAGCGCGACCTTTACTGCCGCTATGTTTGAAGCAAAGGCACGAAATTCCTCTTCGCTCACATTCAAGGTGTGTCGAGTAGTCGGTGCCATTTCCTTCAAAATAGTCAAATGAAACAAGTTAATCATACAGAATATTAAGTGTAGTCAATAGTATCTCGTAGCATAATATGAACTCATTTATAAAAGCTTTTTCTTCATATTAGCGTTTTATAAGTTTAAATTCGGGTACTACCTACCCGTTAAGTTCATACTTAGTAGCTAATATACAATTCAACTACTACAATTCCATATGAAAAACTGATTAAAATAATATATCACATACAAATATTCATCAAACTTACAACTTCGCTCTATTACATATAACATGAAATATAGTACACTATGATACATGACAGTTTTGAAGATAAATCTAGTTAATACGCAAGTTGTTCAGCAAAGGAAATAAAGACACGTAATTCATAAGTCCAGAAACAAGTCATGCATTCTGGTTTTACTAAGACGACTTCCCATCCTTGGTCTTGTGGAAAATAACCGTTATGACCATTGGCTAGGCAGCATGTTGTAATGTCGTCAAAACAACCTCGTAATAATCTAAAAACCTTGTTTCTCACCCCAACTACTGAATCCGTCACTTGTGGGAAAGTTTTATTTAAAAGCTGCAATCCGATTTTCTTTTTCTCACTTTGGTAAGAAGCGAACATCACTAACCCGTAAGCATAACATGCTTCTTTATGTTGCATGTTAGAAGCTCTTTCTAATTCACGAAATCCTATGTTGGGATATGTTGAGTCGAAATAGGTTCTTAACCCGTAGCGTAAAATTGCATTTGGGTTCCCCGCATTTAACGCTTTAAAGAAAACACGGCGTAACTTAAAGTCTCCCCAATGTGATATACCCCACCTATCAAAGAAAAGCCTTTTATAAACTAAGGCATTTCTAGAAAGTCTTTCAAATGTTTGACAAGTTAATTTCGCCATAACTAAATGTGCTGATGAATTCTGACCGACTCTAGACAAGATTTCCTCAATCATATCCTCTGGTAGGTCTTCTAAAATATTCGGTTGTTTACCCTTAACGTCCATTTTGTTTTTATACTGTAAAATAGACAAGGATTAGATTCGTAATAACAAACAATACAAGCAATTTTTACATAGAACATAAAAGTACAAGCACACTACAATACATTTATTACACAACATGCTCACACCCCTCTAATCTGAATAACTGGTTTCTTCTTCTTCGGACTTGGTTCTTTTTCCTAATTTTCTAGCGATATATGATGTTCCTCTAATACGAGCTGTCGTTTTCCACATTGGTTTTGAAAAACCTGGTGGTTTAGAGGTTCTCGGGTTATTGTCACAATATTGAAAATACGGGTGTTGACGGTACATATAAAGTTCATCGGGGTCGGAATCAGATTTCTCTATTTTGATGCCTTTTCCCTTATTATTTTCTTTTACCTCATTAAATTGGGTCGGGGTAATTTCGATAACATCATCGGAATCCTCATCAGGATCCGATTCATCGGAAAATTGGTAATTTTCCCAATATTTTGCTTCCTTAGCGGAAACACCATTGACCATTATTAACTTTGGTCCATTGGTTGAGGATTTTCTTTTATTTGACCTTTTTTTGTGGTTCCTACTATTCCTCCCTCCGGAACCTCTTCTTCTTCCGGTTCCTCTTCTTCCGGTTCCGTTTCCTCTTCTTTCGATTCTTCGGGAACTTGTGAATCTTGCCAATATATATTCGACTCTTCGTTATTATTAGGTGAGTCAATGAGATTTGTGCTAGAGGTAGACATCTATCACACAATATCAAACATGTTAAGAGATTAATATATCACATAATATTTACATGTTAATAATATATAGTTTCCAACAAAAATGTTAAGCAATCATTTTTAAAGAAAACACGGTCGAAGTCCAGACTCACTAATGCATCCTAACAAACTCGATAAGACACACTAATTCAAATTTTCTGGTTCTCTAAGACCAACGCTCGGATACCAACTGAAATGTCCCGTTCATATTGATTATAAATGTTCCATATTAATTGATTTCGTTGCGAGGTTTTGACCTCTATATGAGACATTTTTCAAAGACTGCATTCATTTTTAAAACAACCATAACCTTTATTTTATCAATAAAGGTTTTAAAAGCATTAAGTAGATTATCAAATAATGATAATCTAAAATATACTGTTTATACATGACCATTACATAATGGTTTACAATAGAAATATATTACATCGACATATGTTTCTTGAATGCAGTTTTTACACAAATATATTACATGGACTCCAAATCTTGTCCTTATTTAGTATGCAACAACGAAAGCTCTTAGTATTCACCTGAGAATAAACATGCTTTAAACGTCAACAAAAATGTTGGTGAGTTATAGGTTTAACCTATATATATCAAATCGTAACAATAGACCACAAGATTTCATATTTCAAAACACATCCCATACATAGAGATAAAAATCATTCATATGGTGAACACCTGGTAACCGACATTAACAAGATGCATATATAAGAATATCCCCATCATTCCGGGACACCCTTCGGATATGATATAAATTTCGAAGTACTAAAGCATCCGGTACTTTGGATGGGGTTTGTTAGGACCAATAGATCTATCTTTAGGATTCGCGTCAATTAGGGTGTCTGTTCCCTAATTCTTAGATTACTAGACTTAATAAAAAGGGGCATATTCGATTTCGATAATTCAACCATAGAATGTAGTTTCACGTACTTGTGTCTATTTTGTAAATCATTTATAAAACCTGCATGTATTCTCATCCCAAAAATATTAGATTTTAAAAGTGGGACTATAACTCACTTTCACAGATATTTTCTTTCTCGGAAATAAGACTTGGCCACAGATTGATTCACGAACCTATACAAATATGTACATATATATCAAAGTATGATCAAAATATAATTTCAACCATTTTTATTATGTTTTAAAGATTTGAGTGAATTAAGTCAGCTGTCCTCGTTAATAACCTACAACTAGTTGTCCACAGTTAGATGTACAAAAATAAATCGATATATATATTATCTTGAATCAATCCACGACCCAGTGTATACACGTCTCAGGCTAGATCACAACTCAAAGTATATATATTTTTGGAATAAACCTCAACCCTGTATAGCTAACTCCAACATTACTGCATATAGAGTGTCTATGGTTGTTCCAAATAATATATATACATGGGTCGATATGATATGTCAAAACATTTGCATACGTGTCTATGATATCCCAAGATTACATAATATATTAGAATACATGTATAATACAATATAAGTTAGCTAGGATATGATTTGTATAGATTTGTTAAACATTTCCCGTAGCTAAAAAGATCAAAAATATCCAATCTTGTTTTACCCATAACTTCTTCATTTTAAATCCGTTTTGAGTGAATAAAATTGATATGGTTTCATATTGAACTCTAATTTAAGAATACAAACAGAAAACGTATAGGTTTATAGTCGGAAATTTAAGTTACATGTCAATTACTAAAGAGGTAGTCATTTCCGTCGAAAGAACGACATCTTGATGACCATTTTGAAAAACATACTTTCACTTTGAGTTTAACCAAGATTTTTGGATATAGTTTCATTTTCATATGAAAAATCATTTTACCAGAAGAACAACTTTTAAATCAAAGTTTATCATAGTTTTTAATTATCCAAACCAAAACAGCCCCCTGTTTCACTACGACGGCGTATATCCGATTTTATGGTGTTCATCGTGTTTCCAGGTTTTAAATCATTAAGTTAGCATATCATATAGATATAGAACATGTGTTTAGTTGATTTAAAAAGTCAAGTTAGAAGGATTAACTTTTGTTTGCGAAAAAGTTTAGAATTAACTAAACTATGTTCTAGTGATTACAAGTTTAAACCTTCGAATAAGATAGCTTTATATGTATGAATCGAATGATGTTATGAACATCATTACTACCTCAAGTTTTCTGAATAAAACTACTAGAAATGATAAAAATGGATCTAGCTTCAAAGGATCCTTGGATGGCTTGAAAGTTCTTGAAGCAGAATCATGACACGAAAACAGTTCAAGTAAGATTTTCACTCGAAATAAGATTGTTATAGTTGTAGAAATTGAATCAAAGTTTGAATATGAATATTACCTTAAATTAGAAAGATAACCTACTGTAAATAACAAAGGTTCCTTGATCTTAGATGATTACTTGGAATGGATTAGAAAGCTTGGAAGTAGACTTGCAAACTTGGAAGTATTCTTGATTTTTATGAAACTATACTTATGGAATTTATGAAGAACACTTAGAACTTGAAGATGGAACTTGAGAGAGATCAATTAGATGAAGAAAATTGAAGAATGAAAATGTTTGTAGGTATTTTTGGTCATTGGTATATGGATTAGATATAAAGGATATGTAATTTTGTTTTCATGTAAATAAGTCATGAATGATTACTAGTATTTTTGTAATTTTCTGAGATATTTCATGCTAGTTGCCAAATGATGGTTCCCACATGTGTTAGGTGACTCAAATAGGCTGCTAAGAGATGATCATTGGGGTGTATATACCAATAGTACATACATCTAAAAGCTGTGTATTGTACGAGTACGAATACGGGTGCATACGAGTAGAATTGTTGATGAAACTGAACGAAGATGTAATTGTAAGCATTTTTATTAAGTAGAAGTACTTTGATATATGTCTTGAAGTCTTTCAAAAGTGTAAGAATACATATCAAAATACAACATGTATATACATTCTAATGGAGTCGTTAAGTCTTCGTTAGTCGTTACATGTAAGTGTTGTTTTGAAACCTTTAAGTTAACGATCTCAATTAATGTTGTTAACCCAATGTTTATTATATCAAATGAGATGTTAAATTATTATGTTATCATGATATTATGATGTATGAATATCTCTTAATATGATATATACATTAAAATATCGTTACAACGATAATCGTTACATATAAGTCTCGTTTCGTAATTCTTGAGTTAGTAGTCTTGTTTTTACATATGTAGTACATTGTTAACACACTTAATGATATATTTAAATATCATTTTATCATGTTAAATATAGTGTATCAATATCTTAATATGATACATATGTATTTAGTAGACGTTATCATAACGATAATCGTTATATATATCATTTCGAGTTTCTTAACTTAGTAATCTCATTTCTTATGTATATCACACAATGTTAATATACTTAGTGAGATACTTACTCATCATAATCTCATGTCAACCATATATATATGTCTATATATACCACAACATGTAGTTTTTACAAATTTGTAACGTTCGTGAATCGCCGATCAACTTGGGTGATCAATTGTCTATATGAAACTTATTTCATTTAATCAAGTCTTAACAAGTTTGTTTGCTTAACATGTTGGAAACATTTAGTCATGTAAATATCAATCTCAATTAATATATATAAACATGGAAAAGTTTGGGTTACTACACAGGTAGTGCAGGTGACACAAGTGGTGCAGATGGTGCAGGCGTAGCACCAGAAGTAGATGATCCGATGTTCATGATCCGATGTCTCCCAGGTGGAACCGGCACAACTCGTCCGTCAGCGGTGCGTCTGATCCAGTGTCCACATTCGTTAAGAAATGGACTGCCCCCATTTACCCCAGGGATCACGGTACCATCAGAATGATAATGTGGCCCCGAAAGACTAGGGTTGGGTGGAGCTGGGATCTCCTCGGGATCCTCGTCACTGTCAGAGATGGACATCAGATCAGGTGAGTGACTACTATCCCTAGAAGATAAATCACCAGAGTCGTCGGAGGGTAGTGGTGACGGAATAGGTGAGTCAGCAACAACAATCGGTGAAGTAGCAGACGAATCCGAATCACTCTCCAAGTCAATGATAATAGGCAGTATGTCCGACATCTGAACAAGGAAAAATAACTTTTTCCATGTCAGTAGTACATATAGCAAGCATGTAATCAGGCATAATAACTACAGCAGCATAGATCCTCTACAGCAGTACATAGCATTGCAATAACAGTATCCTACAACATTATCATGCAACCAAAAGCAGATAGTAGCATGCAGTAGTGGAAATAAACAGTAGCATATGACAATAACATATAGCAGTAAGCAGTAGCATGTAATGTTTCCACAGAAACAAGTAAATGATCAAGTTGTAGATTAGTCCTATTAGTGAATCCTAATCGACTCGGTCAAGACGCACTAATGCATCCTAATTCCCTACAACCAATGATCTGATACCAAATGTGACGACCCGTCCAAAACCAACATGTACGGATCATCAACAACAGGTCCATTACATGGTATAACACTACATGCTGTTTTGAAACAAAGTTTGCATTCATGAAAAGATAACATTTTTACCAACGTCAAATGTTTTACAAAGGTAACATGCTTCTACAAATAGAAAGATTAACAAAACTACGTGACACTAAGGTCATAACAAAACCAAAAATGACATAAGTAGTGAATGCAAAAATAAAAGTCCATGCTGGAGACATATCTAGTAATGCAGCGGAAGTCTAACACAGCGAGTCTATAACAGCAGTCTATTACAGCGGAAGCAATTTCATCTAAGCACTTGGGAAATAACATGTTTAAAAACGTCAACACTAATGTTGGTGAGCTATAGTTTTATTATAAACAATAATGTAATGTAGACCACGAGATTTCGTATTCAAAACAGTATGAAAAGTATATGCTTAACCATGGGCACTTGGTAACTAAATTAACGTAAAATAATATATCACCCCCTAAAAGTACACTTGGCGAGTGCGTTAAAACAGACGAAGTATTATATATATATGTCAAACTCTATGGATCCATATCTAAGATTCGCGTATACCGGTTCATAAATCAATAGTTAAACGTTACCGAGCTAAGGGGAAAATTTGTGACGTTATATCACCCACACATATATAAAGTTTAAGTACTCGTGTCTAGTATGTAAAATAAAAAAAGCGCATGTATTCTCAGTCCCAAAATAGTTAAAGTAAAAAAGGGAGCTATAACTCACAGTGAATGTGCGGTAAAATTGATACGAAAACGTAAGTAAGTAGTAAGTCGGTCCGAAAGGTCCTCAACCTAAGTCAAAGGTTACTAAGCCAGTAAATCGTCCCAAAAGATTTAAAAGTACGTAAGTTAAGTCTTAGGCATCATCATTATCATCATACTTAAAAGATAAAGTAAGTTTTCAATCAAGAATAGAGATCGAAACAAAGGGTTGACTTCAGACAGCCGCTACGACCTCTATACAAACTGAAATGATGCGCAGCCAGTGGCCAAGGCTCCATTTGTGAGTTCTCTTACCGCTTTCCAATTTTCAGATCCTAAATCGATGTCTTTTGACAGTGGCGACAGTTCAAGCGCGAGTAGGTCAGAAGTTTAGCACGTCGTTACGAAGCGTAGTGATTTTCGGAAGGCTATAAATCCTAAACCGTATATCGGATTTAGACGAGTCTTAAATGAAAAGTCATCTACTCAAACTAAACTATCTGAAAATCAACTTTCCAGAAGTCCTAGGAGTTTGATCAGACCCTGAAAAACAGAAACAAGTGCTCCGGTGGGTTTCTCAGTATTTGATGCTCATCACGGTTCTTATCCTTGATGCGTATAAGCCTCAAGTGTACAACTCTTTGATGTTTTAGCATCACTTTGACCGAGTTTTAACCATCAACACACAACTAAAAGTAAAAGCTAACTTTCTATAAGTTTTGAACATCAAAGTTGCCTCTTTATTGTATAAACACAATAAAGCTTCAACGTTTGTCCTTTTGATACAAGTTTATGCATCTTCATCATATGAGATGATGGAGACTTGATTTTTATCAACAAAAAATTATAGAAAGGTTCCAAGTAAGTGAGATCTACAATAATAACTTAGATCTCAAGTATTAAGAAACCCTAAGCTAGAAAGCTTGGATTTTTACAAGATTAATGAGACCATAAGTTAGAAAGCTAAGATCTAGTAAAAGTAATAATATCATAAGCTAAAATGCTTAGATCTAAACAAAATAATGAAACCCTAAGCTGGAAAACTTGGATCTATAATGTTCTTTAAGATCTTTAAAGCAAAAAGTTAGATCTACAAGTTACATGAAGATCATAAACACAAGTTTCGATCTTTTAACAAAATAAAGTGATCTTAAGCTATAAAACTTAGATCCAACAAAGAAATGAAGATTCAAAGCTAAAAGCTTGAATCTTTCATGTTCTTGAAGATTCCAAATCAAAGTTTGAATCTACAAGATGTAACAAGATCAAAAAGCTAAAAAGCTTGATCCTTTGATGATGATGATGATGATGTCGTGATTCAAGAAAGAAAAAGAAGAAGAAGAAAATTCAAGAACTTACAATTTTAGTGTGAGAAAGACTAGAGAGAGAATTAGAGGGAAAGTGTGTGTGAAATGAGAATGAAATGAAGTGTGAAATGAAGAATGAGACTTGAATTTAAAGTGGTGGTGGGGGTGCATGGTGGCGACGGCCTAGGGGGACAAGGGGGGACAACTTTTACTTTTTGCATGGTGGTGGTACAAAGGTGGTGCTTGTATTTTGGGATCCCATGCAATATGTGTAGTAATGGCTAACAAAGATGCTAGTATGTTGGCTTAACTTAATGAGTTTTTGTCCTACATCTTAATGGGTCATAAATTCATTAAAATTGGGCTAACTTAAAAGTTCAATAGCTAGAGTAGGGTGGACTTAAGTCCATTAAGGTAAAAAGTCCATTAAGACTAACTAGTGTGCATTAGTAAATCACTAAGCGTAATTAAGCAACCAATAAGCAAGTAATTGTCATTGGAAAATAACAATTAGTTTTACGTAGTCATAATATTCCAATTATGACAAAAGTTCAACGTGTACAAAGTACGTAGCTCGTTTTAAACAACAAGTGACACTAACGGTCGTAAAAGCATTCGAGGATCAAGTTAAGTGATTACGCACTTAATAACACGTTGTAAGATATTAACGAAAGTAATTAACATGAATAATGATCCCAGAATATAATATAGCTCAGTACGCACAAATACGCAGTTTCGTGAAAGTAATAAATATAAATATAAGTCGAAAAGTTCGGGTCGTTACACACGCCTTATCTATATGACGCCATTTGCCACTTAATTGATCGTCTCCTCGTAACCAACCGGAATCGTTATTGTAGAACTTGTCACGAACTTTACCCCATAAAAGCCGAACCTCTTTGTGAATTACCGTGTACTCCATCTTCAGAAGAATCAATCCAACACGATGCTAATCAAAATTCTTCGAGCGCAGTCCACAATTTTTTAATTGGTGGTCCTTTCACACCTTTTTTCTGGTTACTGGTTTGAACCCGTACTTGTGGTGGTTGTGTTTCACCACGAATTTCTTCCACTTCGACGTTATATTGAGGTGTAAAAGTTTGTTGTGATTGTGCTATGGTTGCGTACATGGAAGCTGAAATGGCATAACGTCCGGTTGCGAAAATTGTGATGGATATTGTTGTGATGGATATCGTTGTGAAAGATATTGTTGTTGTTGTAAAAACTGTTGTAAAAAGTGAGTGTTATTGAACTCGTGAAGAAGATTTTGTTACAGGACATTGCCAAAAGGTCGATTACCCCGAATATTTTGTGAAGAATTTGAGGTCGAACCGGGCAAATTTGGTGACCCGAAATTGTAGAAATTAGATGAACCACCGTCATTAGGATTGGAATTTTGAGATTGGTTTGATGTGGTTATGAAATGTTGAGAGAATGATAGAAATGTTTTGTAAAAATGTATGGAAAATTGTTGTATTTATAGAGATATATATTATTTTATTTTATTTAATTTATAGTATATATATATATATATATATATATATATATATATATATATATATATATATATATATATATATATATATATATATTAAATATGGGAACTATCCGTTACATTTTGAATCACCAACGGCTCCATGCTGCTTCCAATCTCGTTCGAACACATCATCATCACGCTCTATATTTCCTCCGTGAAGCAGCCATCGCGCCTGTCCTTTTTTGCTCCCGTCACGCCGTGTTAAGGCGCCATTCAGGCGTGATGGTGGTGGTTTCGGCCCATCACGCCAACATTAACAATGGTTTTAGATTATACACCGAAGAATAAGGCCCAAAGCAATTGGACTGAGTGGTAAGAGAAAATTGAGAAGAGTTGATGCCAGTGGGCTGGCCAACATAAGAAGTGCCATGTTGTCTAAGAAATTACAGCCCAACAGCAGCCTGTCCAAAAAATTTCTGCCCAAATAATTGAGGCTCATTAAATGCTTGACCAGAAAGTTGTGGTCGTGTATCTGCAAAAGAAAAAAAGGTAGAAGGATGCAAACTTAAGCCATATTGAGCCAAACGAGAATTTTGGGCCTGAATAATTCTTAGGAGTTGGGCTTGAGACATAGAACTAGAAGTAAGCAGCATGTTGGTGTCTCGAGCAGAAAAAATGGCGGCATTACCATAAATATTCTGCGTGTTGCCAAGATGTTTGTAATATTATGAGATTGCAATTGTATATGTCGGTTGGTGGTGATCTTTTTCTATCTTTATATGTGATGATTGATGATTGATTTAAATAATATCAATTGTAAATGGGAACTTGGTGGTAGATAGCACCTGATTTTTTTTTTATTTTTTTATTTTTATTTTTAGCAGCGATTGGGATCACCTGAGGAGGACTAAACTACCCGTAGCAATCATCTTCCGTTTCGACTATGCCGGTGCAACGATAATAACCCCGCCCCCATTGCTGACCGAGAGGAAACCTTGAAACCGATCCAAGGGCACGGCCAAGTAAAACCCCCTCCCCTTTACCCCCAAAGGATATGAGAAAGGTGCCATGAATGGATACTTCATGGCAGAGATGAAATTGTGTTTTTAATATGTAACCAACGGGGGTCGAACTCCTGACCTCCCCTAAAGGAGGCAAGCCACTAACCGCTGACATCACAACTTCAGATAGCACCTGAATTAAAATTAGATGATGATCAGAAGTTTTTTTTTTTTTTTTTTTTTTTTTCAATCGTAGGAGATGGAAGTTGAAAAAGAAGTAAGGTAGAAAGTGAGAGGGTGGGAGAAATTAAAAGGTGAGTAAACGGATAACTTCTGATACCATGTAAATGTTAATGTTTTCCGTTGATCCAGATATAATATTACAAGCAAAATATATATATATATATATATATATATATATATATATATATATATATATATATATATATATATATATATATATATATATATATATATATATTAGGTTTTTGAGCCCGTGGATTGCATGGGTTTGTAAATAACCGTGCAAAAAATGTAATTTACAGTTCATATTGGTATATAAATAGCGATACTAAAAAAATAGATTAAGTATAAGAATTATATAAGAGTCTGTGGTGTTGACAAATTTTAAAAATTCTTTTGAATTTAAGATACCGTGGTGTTGACAAATTTAAAAAGTGCTGTTACTACTTAACGTTTACAATTTTTTTTTATTTCTCACAATTAATATCTTTTTCATTATTTTTTTTTTAGTTTAATAGCCCGTTGTGTTGGTTTTAGAGCCCGTACGTTAGACGGTGGTAAAATATTTTACAATTATTATATACAATTATTTTTTAAATAGAGACACTTATGGTGGGTCGTAGGCACTGTTGTAAACGGCGTCTGTTACGTCCGTTGCGACGCCCGTTGCGGCATTTTGGTGACTAAGCCGTTTTGACCCCGTCCCGTTTTCTTATAAGCCGGTCAACGGTCAAAAGTCAGGTCAAATGCAGAAAAAATAGGGTCAACGCCGGTCAAAAGTCAGAAATTCTGTTAAAATCGGTCATAAGTCGGTCAAATCAATCAAAATTGACTTAGTTTAGTATTCCATTTTCTATTATATTAACGCTAATAGTAATTATAGGTACAAACTTGTCAACGAAGGTTTTTTAGCACTAAAATATGTGTAAATATATATTTATATATATAAAAGTCAACATTAGTCAACATCCGTTTGACCCCGTCTCAACCCCGTTTTTTCCGTTGCGACGTTTTGAGGTCGCTACCGTTTCGGCCCCGTCTCGCGTCTTTTTCAACCTTGGTCGTAGGTAATATAATATATTCATTAAAATCACTTAACTTTGTAAAAAGAAGATAACTTTAAGCAAGATAATGAAAAAAATTTGAACTTCTTAAGTATCCATTCTATACTTAGAATGGTTACATTCATAAAAGAATATGGAATAATAGAATGATTATGAAATACCGAGTAATATGGTATTGTATAGTCATTGAACAATTCCAAAATAAAATTAAACACCTATCGTATGATCGTATTTTTGAAGGTAAAAGCAAAGGAAAATCTTAAAAGTAGACTTTAATGGAGGATTTAAATGTAAAACTTTTTGGTTTATATATATATATATATATATATATATATATATATATATATATATATATATATATATATATATATATATATATTGAAATGACCTGTGAAATCACGGGTTTTTTAAACGAAAAAGTTTAATGATATATTTTAAATATTAAGTGAATTTAAACACTAAAGTCATTTAGTTTAATGACCCGGCCGATTCCGACTAAGAAACTTCTCGTTGTTTTTACATACACATAGATGTACTTAACTTGATCGGAATAAATGAACTACACATATTCTCTCACCATCATCTTTAAATTTTCATCACAATTACTATTTTTCTTGTCATAAAAGCCTACATAGAACCTTTTATTGAGACGTGTATTTCACATATATATATATAAAATAGTTAATCTCGTAAAGAGAACTGATATTTAAATTTGAATAATAATATAATAATAATTAATAATTAATGAACGGCGGATTCCGACTAAGAAACTTTCCGTTGTTTTTACAGACACATTGATGTACTTAATTTGGTCGGAATAAATGAACTACATATATTTTCTCACTATCATCTTCCAATTTTTATCACAATTACTATTTTTTCTTGTCATAAAAGCCTACATAGAACCTTTAATTGAGACGTGTATTTCGCATACATATATAACATAATTAATCTCGTAAAAAGAACTCATATTTGGATTTGAATAATAATATAATAATAATTAATGAGTGTGAATTTTTTTCTCGAAAAACATGAAATAAATAAATAAGTAGATTTAATTTAATTAGTCATTAATTAGATTAATGACATCACCTTAATGACTTAGATTTTTTTTCTTTTTCTTTTTAATTTTTTCTTAATAAAGGAATTAGTTTAATAATGATATTATCATTATAGTATTTTAATAGAAACTATAGATATATATAGTGATTGAGATGGGCTAAGCCCTAACAAAATGTAATATGGCCTAAACATAGTGGGCCAAATACTAAATTATCTAAAAGAATCCAGCATTAGGTAACTTCAGAAAAACTAGGTAATTGTAACTGTACACGGCATGGATTAATTCTGTAAGACTGTGAGACTATCTCAATCTTTTAAAATCAAAATTGTATCTTTTTAGTAAATCATTATTTGTCAAAGTCTCAAACCACTCACAATACTGATTTCCTTACAATAAAAATTACATATTTTTTCTTGAAAGATATTCACAATTTTGCAGAAAAGCATGCAGGATTCTTTCCTGTTTCATAAAGCTACAAAAATAAGAATTTTTTTTAAAATGGTTTTTTTTGTTATACTAATTACAGAAATGGTTTATCAAATAAAATAATTACAGAAATAAGTAAACCGATCAACGAAACGCCGGTTTGTTTATTTTGGGGCCAAACCGGCCTTTGAAACATCGTTTTGGCCACGTGTTCATTTCTCAGTCAAACCGGCAATTGAAATGCCAGTTTGACCGTTTGACCGTAATAGTATTCACACCAACTGCCTTTCATTTATTCCCTAACCCGTGACAAAATTGCTGCGAATCAATTTCTGCCACGTGTACAAACCGGCGATTGAAAGGCCAGTTTGAAGCTTTATATAATCCGACCTCTGGTACATCGGTTTGCATCACTCCACCATTCTCACTTAGCTCTTTTAACACACACACGAATTTGCAATGGATCCCGCCCAACCTCGAGCAACTCCGCTCGACGAATCACTACTATTTTTGCAATCTCAAGGAACTCATCGAGCGTACTGTGACGACCCGGAAATTTTCGATCAAATTTAAACTTAATCTATGATTTCGACACGATAAGCAAAGTCTGTAATATTGAAATCTCAAAAACTTTGAACAGTGTTCATGTATTCATTTACCCTTCGACTGCTCTCGACGATTCACGAACAATTAATTGTAATTAGATATGTGTGTATGTATATATAAATAATAATTCAAAATATAATTTGAAGTATTATATGTTGTTGTTATTAAAAATTAATAAAATAAAAATAGGATATTATAATAATTATTATATATCTCTATATATAAATATAAATTAAGTATATTAAAAATAAATATTAAATGATTGTAACACTCGTTTGATGTTCCGATTGATATTAAGCAACTTAAATTCAAACTTATGTAATTTTAAAATAAACGGTGATACGAAAATGAGTCCTATAACTTTTAGGCTTATTAAAAATATATTTAGGAACTATTTGTTAAGTTTTAACACTTTTTATATTTTACCCAGAATTGAGAGGGACAGTTGATGTAATTCTTATTTAACAAAGTAAGGATCGAATTTTATACCATAATGACCAAAATAAATAAATATAATTATTGTTAAAATTTGGGATCTTTCCGAAGACTTTTATCCGCTATTGATTACCAACGGAGCACGCCATATTATCCGTATTAAAAGTGAGTGTCGGTAACTAACAATCAAAATGGGTGGCTGCTAATGTATATTTTAATATTTTATGACTTACACACGTTTTAGTATCTCATAGATTATGATTATATATATATATATATATATATATATATATATATATATATATATATATATATATATATATATATATATATATATATATATATATATATATAATATATTATGATATATGCAAACCATCTTTAGGTATCTGTTTCATATTTGTAGCAAACAAAGACTAACTTTATTTTTCTCTTACTTCTTCATTCTTATTTTCTTCTTCATGAATTCAAAATCAAACCGCTTGTTTTAGTTAGCATCGATATGATTGTTTGTTTAATTTATTGTGCGAGCAAACTAAACCCGGAACCCAAACCTACTCATGTCTTAAATTTCAATTCTTTCTTAACGTGCATCACCTCTCGACAACGACCATATACCATCTTCAACCTTAGAAGACCCATCAGCCATCATGATCACTCTCCTCAAACCACCACCACCTCGGCTGAACTTCCATCGATCACCACCATCCTTCTTCATCAAACCACCACCGACACCATTCTACACCACCATGAACCGCCACTTTGGTTTCCAAACAACTACACAAACCCATCATCATGTACAACCACCATAAACATCACCAATTACCATTCATTACTATACTACTGCTATCAAATTCCAGGTAACCCCATTATCATGAACCCACATCATCACCACCAAGAACCCACACACACACACGTAAGCCGTTGACCTTTCTATTTTGTTCAAACCGCCACTCGAAACCATGGTTCTATTGCTGTTAACTTTTCTATTTTAAAACCACCATCCTCTCTATGTTAACCACCACCGATCGCTCTTAATATCTCCTTCTGTTTCGTTGCAACACCAACAAGACATAAACCACCATTTTTTTTCTTTGTTTTCCATAACCATCGACACCATCAAACCCACTACCCTCCTCCACAACCATCACCTCTCTCTCACCTCTCTCTCTCTCTTAAATTAAAAACCACCATAACCGCTACCCTTAAACCTAACTAGTATTCTGTTATGTTTTTCGTTGGAGCCACAACAACAACAAACCATCAATTTATTTCTGTTTTGATCGAACACAAATCAACCCGAAAACCATCATCGTGAAACTGCATATCGATGTTGCTGTTCCATCATGACCCAGTTATGAAGCGCTGAACGATGAAATGTGAATTTACGATGATGATGATCCTGTAATAATAAAAGAATGATGATGATAATACGCTAATGAAGATCATGATGATGAAGCTTACGGTGATGATTATAAAGATGATGGAGTAGTCGTTCTGGCTGCTACAACTTGTTTTTTTTATATTTTATTTATTAGACGAAACCCCACTCAACCCTCCACTTGTTTCTATTTCCAGCGTATTAAAAAAAAGAAATAAAAAGAACCAAATTCAGTTTAGGCATTTGATTTCATTTGGGCCGAAATTCCCATGTTATGATTACGGTTGGGCTTTTGATATTGCTGTTGGGTCGAAGACCTGTAGATCTCTCTGCTGGGCCGAATCAAATGGTGTGAGGCTGAGTCAATTAGGTTTAAGGAGAAAGCATACGGATAAACTAGTTATATAAATTTAATCTGAGAAATAAAACAGAAAGTGATGGGCAGTGAAATGGTTGAGGGTGGTTGCGTTATCCGAGAGGTCTGGGGTTCGAGCCTTGTTTGGGGCAATTCTTTTTATCCAGAGCTTTAAAGGGTATACACAATTATTCCTATTTTAATTATTACTATTATTAATTATTATGAATATTATTATTATTGTTATGTTTATTAGTATTAGTTATTAATGTTATAATTATGATTATAATTATTATTGTTATTAGTGTTATTACTATTATTATTATTATTATTATTATTATTATTATTATTATTATTATTATTATTATTATTATTATTATTATTATTATTATTATTATTAGTATTATAATTATTATACAATGTATTATGGTTAACATGATAAAAAAAGAAAAAAAGAAATTCAATTACTATTATTATTGTACTACTAAAATTAATATTATTATTCAAAGTTAATATTATCATTATTTTAATTATTATTAACTTAGTTATTATAAATAGAATAAGTATTATTATTATTATTATTATTATTATTATTATTATTATTATTATTATTATTATTATTATTATTATTATTATTATTATTATTTGTATTATTAATCTTATTATCTTTACTAGTAATATCACTAAGTAGTATTATTGTTATTATTATTACTGATATTAACATATGTATTATTATTATCATTATTTTAATCATCATTAATATTATTTTAGTATTAATATAATTACAATTTTAACAAACAAATGAAATACATACATATAAAACATTTGATACATATAACCTAACAAAAGTTATATTTTTACATAATAATAATTAAATACACAAATTAATAATATAAAGATCATATCATTAATAATAATATATATATTTGTTCGATTACAAGTATATGTTTTAATATATATACGAATGATATAGGTTCGTGAATCCGAGGCCAACCCTGCATTGTTCAATGTCGTCATATGTATTTTTACTACAAAATACAGTATTGTGAGTTTCATTTGCTCCCTTTTACTCTTTACATTTTTGGGATTGAGAATACATGCGCTGTTTTTATAACTGCTTTATTAAATGCTTTTGAAATATATTTTGAACTGCGAATACATGAAATGCTTTTATAAATGTTTGACGAGATAGACACAAGCAAAACATTCCTCGAATAAATTATTATGCAGACAGAAGTTCTGTGGATTATTATTGAATTAGTTGGACATGATAATTGCCACTAATTGTTGTGAATATTTTCCCCTGATTATTATTGCTTGGTAACCTAAGAATTAGAATCGGGTATGGCCCTAATTCACGCGAATCCTAAAGGTAGCTACCGGGTTTAACACCCCCACCCAGAATGTTCACTAGACGGAAGAGCTAGTGGGCGTGGTGTTTAGTACTTCGAGGTTTATATATTATACATACGAGATGTTCTGTTTTGGGGATATTATTGATGCGCATTATATGTTAAGGTCGGTTACCAAGCCAAGCAATGAATGAAAAGTGAATGTTATGTATCGAGAGAATGATTTTATACACAGGTTATGTGTATGATATTTTGTACACGAGATATGTGTACGGTTACTAAGATTTATGAAAATGGTTTCGTACACGAGAAAGGTGTACTATATTTAAATCTTGTGGTCTATTAAAATGATGAATTTTATTGTTTACGATAAACTTATGAACTCACCAACCTTTTGGTTGACACTTTAAAGCATGTTTATTCTCAGGTATGAAAGAAATCTTCCGCAGTGTATTTGCTCATTTTAGAGATATTACTTGGAGTCATTTCATGACATATTTCAAAAGACTTTGCATTCGAGTCATTGAGTTCATCAAGATTATTATTAAGTCAATTATAGTTGGATATATTATGAAATGGTATGCATGCCATCAACTTTCGATGTGATGAAAGTTTGTCTTTTAAAAACGAATGCAATTTTTGTAAAATGTATCATTTAGAGGTCAAGTACCTCGCGATGTAATCAACTATTGTGAATCGTTTATAATCGATATGAACGGGTCCTTCCAGTTGGTATCAGAGCGGTGGTCTTAGCGAACCAGGTCTTGCATTAGTGTGTCTAACTGATAGTTATTTAGATGCATTAGTGGGTCTGGACTTCGACCGTGTCTGCATGTCAAAAATTTTGCTTAACATTTTGTGTCAAAAACTACCTGCTTATCATTCTTAGGGGATCACTTGCTTATCATTCCTAGTCTAGACGCATCTTACTGCATTGATTTTATGAATAGCGTATAGACAAAATTCATATCTTAGCGTATCTACTAATTCATATCTTAGCGTATCTGTTACTGTAAACTTTGCCTAATATATTCCGTAAATTCTTCCGTAATATATGAAATCTTCTGCTCTATATATATAGGTATAGGTATTCCATATAATTAGAATATCATCCGATATCCGAAAATCATTTTATATCGAAAAATCCTTTATTCAATCGTACGAAATGAAACTCTCCACTAGTTCAAGTCCCTCGAATTCCGATATGGAGTTTCACTCGAGCTCCGAAAGCAGTGTGACCGGAATGGATCAACCAATCAGTCATCCCCAATTCATCTGATGGGTTCGTAGTCGACTTAATCAATGGAGATGAGAAGAAGGCGATCTCTTCCACCAACCGAATTTACCTCTTGGTGAAGAACCTGAAGCACTTACCGGCGAATCTATCCGGAACACCATATTCACCCTCATTTCCAGAGTATCACATAATGATTATATGATATCCAAAATTCTAAACCTTATTCATTCGCTCGTTCCCACCGACAATCATTTCGAAGTAATAAGTCAACGAGCTTCGTGGCCGAGTTGTAGCCTTGGAAAATATAGTGTAGAACGTATCAGTTTCAGCAACATCACCGGCACCAACAGTACCATCAGTAACAGCACCTGTACCATCAACAATCCATGCCTCAACATCTCATTCTGTACCTCGAGTATAATCATCATTCTACGTATCGTTCTACATCAATTATCTTCGTTCTTCATGGCAATTATGTAATCTCTAAAGTTTTAGAGATTATTTATTCCAATTCCAACCGAAAGATCAAATGAGATTAATAACATATTAACTCATTAAATCTATATTACATCTGAAGAAAATATATATATGTATATATGTTTTCATAAGGATTGTAATAAAAAGTTCTTTTGTACAAACTGTTAATGGTGAAAATATTTTAATGGGTAGGTAATACCCGAGGAATATTTAAATTTCACATTAATAAGTTATACTGTACATTTTTCGAATCTGATTCAACAGTCAATTACTATCCTACTTACATCCACAGATATACGTATCCGTTCACCACAGAATAACCATTTTCATTCAATTTCATATTTGGATTTTGACTTATCAGAATTCAACAAGTGGCATAATGAAGAAAACATTGGACAAAATAAAATTTGTTAGAAACAAACAAATTAACTATGAGAAATTTTGTTAAGAATCCACGCTAACTGTTCCTAGCTAACTGGTTATATTTTATTTATCGCAATTTATTTATCGCAATTTATATTCTCGCAATTTTATTTATGGTCATTTAATTTCTGTTATTTATTTTACGCACTTTAAATATCGGGACACGTATACAACATTTTGACATATCATATCGACGTATCTATATATATTATTTGGAATAACCATTGACACTCTATATGCAGTAATGCTTGAGTTAGCTATACAGGGTTGAGGTTGATTCTACAATAATATATATACTTTGAGTTGTGATCGAGTCTGAGACATGTACACGGGTCACGATACGTATTAATTAATTCGAATATTATATATTAAACTATATATGAATTATTGGACTGTTAACTGTGGACTATCGACTGTGGACTAATAATATTGGACAATTAAAATGAATTAAAATATTGATTACAACATATGAAACTAAACATTTCTTCAAGTTTGCCACTTGATTTCATCTTAAACCTAATTTGCATCTTGACGATTACAATCTGCGTTCATATCTTTCATGATTCTTGAAAACATCTCAATCGAGAGGATGAACCAACCGCACTTCATCTATGGAAGGAAAGGTTTATGCATATAGTTATGCACCTGAAAACACTCGGAACCTGAGTAAACGTTTAACACGTATCTGTGCTAGCTCCTTTGGGGTTGTTATTACCGAAAATAACTTTGCAATCCCTTTCCAAATTAGCCAATTTTGTCACAGCTCTAGCAAATCAACTTCGACTTTCATTCGAATTAGTCTTATTATAACCTCGATATATAAGTTTGCCTTTCGTCATCGTTACCAGGGAACTGTTTATATTCTACCACATTAGCAGTAAACTTACCAGAAATTTCATTGATCTTTGACTTTCTGAAAAGTTATTATATTCATTGAAACCCTATCACCTACTCATTTGCATCGTGTAACGAGAATTTCCATACCAATTACTGGGAATCAGCATCAGTATTTTGAGTCTCGCAGCGTTTCTACATCAACAGTTATATGTATACATATAACATTTACCTCTTAGAATTATGATCTTTCATTCTGAAATTCTGAAAAGCACCCAGTCTACGAGTCAATACTCTAAATGTTGAAAAAGTTGAATGAAGCAGCAAAAATGGTAAACGACCTTAACCGTCGGAAGTATGATGATAAAGGATAGTATGTTGGCAAAGCTAAAAAAAAGTTGGAACTGAAAAACGGATTGAGCAAACTATAAAGTAGACTGTGGACAAATCACAAGGACTAAACCTGTACTTAATGAATTCAGATGATTCTGTATCTGATGAACTCTTCAGCGAATATCTTGCTCCTTATTTATTCTAAATCCTTGCGAAAGGATTTTCTTCATCAACCTTCGATCTTAGAAGTTCCAAAATATCGTCATAAATATCTTCGATATTTCTGAAGATATTTTCATAACTATCCTTATATGAAATCAGTTATCTTTTCACATCATCTGTATTACACCATAAAAGAAACAGTTTAGTTTCAATATTCTGTAAACCTTCAAGTTTAAATTATGAATGATTTTGAAGTAGTGTTGGGAACTGAAGCATGAGTTAGTATAATATAATGACACTTGATCAACGTAATTATATTACAGTAAGTCATGCTGAGTTTCTAATAGAAAGTGATGATTCACAGATCATAACGTCATCATGTGCCATGTTACACGACTCTCACATTTTATTTAATCTATAAACATATCAAGAACATATTTTCTTGATAGTCCTATCTCCTCTCTTGAATTCTGGTAATTTAATCAATCAAGATCGTGCTATTACAATCTCTCTCTTAGAACGTTAGCTATGTTCATTTTGAATTTCATATCTATGAATTCTGGACCATTATTCACTTGACTTAAAGTCAGGAAAAGAAAAAAAAGTATGGAACTTCAAAATATAAAGGATACGAAGAGGGTGGATTTATAGTGAAATATCCGACAGAACAATTGAAAAAGATTATCGCATTTAACCAAAGAAGATCCTAATTTCCTTAATTTCTGAAGAATCGAATCTTATTACAAAGATTTACTTTAAATCCCCTGAACTCTGGAAATCAACCGAATCTACAAAAGATATGACGAAACTTTACTTTCTCATTTCACTCTTTTATGATAGCTTCACTCGTACGCTTCACATAATTGAATCGTTTTATCTATATTAATCAACAGTAATAAAACTCTATTTATCAGCTTATATTCGTCATGAAAACGTACTTATTGTCAGCCATGACCACCTCATTCAAATTTCGGGATGAAATTTCTTTAACAGGTAGGTACTGTGACGACCCGGAAATTTCTGATCAAATTTAAACTTAATCTATGATTTTGACACGATAAGCAAAGTCTGTAATATTGAAATCTCAAAAACTTTGAACTGTGTTCATGTATTCATTTACCCTTCGACTGCTCTCGACGATTCACGAACAATTAATTGTAAATAGATATGTGTGTATGTATATATAAATAATAATTCAAAATATAATTTGAAGTATTATATGTTGTTGTTATTAAAAATTAATAAAATAAAAATAGGATATTATAATAATTATTATATATCTCTATATATAAGTATAAATTAAGTATATTAAAAATAAATATTAAATGATTGTAACACTCGTTTGATGTTCCGATTGATATTAAGCAAGTTAAATTCAAACTTATGTAATTTTAAAATAAACGGTGATACGAAAATGAGTCCTATAACTTTTAGGCTTATTAAAAATATATTTAGGAACTATTTGTTAAGTTTTAACACTTTTTATATTTTACCCAGAATTGAGAGAGACAGTTGATGTAATTCTTATTTAACAAAGTAAGGATCGAATTTTATACCATAATGACCAAAATAAATAAATATAATTATTGTAAAAATTTGGGATCTTTCCGAAGACTTTTATCCGCTATTAATTACCAATGGAGCACACTATATTATCCGTATTAAAAGTGAGTGTCGGTAACTAACAATCAAACTGGGTGGCTGCTAATGTATATTTTAATCTTTTATGACTTACACACGTTTTAGTATCTCATAGATTATGATTATTACTATTTTATATATATATATATATATATATATATATATATATATATATATATATATATATATATATATATATATATATATATATATATATATATATATATATATATATATATATATATAATATTATGATATATGCAAACCATTTTTAGATATCTGTTTCATATTTGTAGCAAACAAAGACCAACTTTATTTTTCTTTTACTTCTTCATTCTTATTTTCTTCTTCATGAATTCAAAATCAAACCGCTTGTTTTAGTTAGCATCGATATGATTGTTTGTTTAAGTTATTGTGCGAGCAAACTAAACCCGGAACCCAAACCTACTCATGTCTTAAATTTCAATTCTTTCTTAACGAGCATCACCTCTCGACAACGACCATATAACATCTTCAATCTTAGAAGACCCATCGGCCATCATTATCACTCTCCTCAAACCACCACCACCACCTCGGCTGAACTTCCATCGATCACCACCATCCTTCTTCATCAAACCACCACCGACACCACTCTACACCACCATGAACCGCCACTTTGGTTTCCAAATAACTACACAAACCCATCATCATGTACAACCACCATAAACATCACCAATTACCATTCATTACTATACTACTGCTATCAAATTCCGATTAACCCCATTATCAGGAACCCACATCATCACCACCAAGAACCCACACACACACACGTAAGCCGTTGAACTTTCTATCTTGTTCAAACCACCACTCAAAACCATGGTTGTATTGTTGTTAACTTTTCTGTTTTAAAACCACCATCCTCTCTATGTTAACCACCATCGATCCCTCTTAATATCTCTTTTTGTTTCGTTGCAGCACCAACAAGACATAAACCACCATTTTTTTTCCTTTGTTTTTCATAACCATCGACACCATCAAACCCACTACCCTCCTCCACAACCATCACCTCTCTCTCATCTCTCTCTCTTAAATTAAAAACCACCATAACCGCTACCCTTAAACCCAGCTAGTATTCTGTTATGTTTTTCGTTGGAGCCACAACAACAACAAACCATCAATTTATTTCTGTTTTGATCGAACACAAATCAACCCGACAACCATCATCGTGAAACTGCATATCAATGTTGCTGTTCCATCATGACCCAGTTATGAAACGCTGAACGATGAAACGTGAATTTACGATGATGATTATCCTGTAATAATAAAAGAACGATGATGATAATACGCTAATGAAGATCATGATGATGAAGCTTACGGTGATGATTATAAAGATGATGGAGTAGTCGTTCTGGCTGCTACAACTTTTTTTTTATATTTTATATATTAGACGAGACCCCACTCAACCCTCCACTTGTTTCTATTTCCAGCATATAAAAAAAAAAAATAAAAAGAACCGAATTCAGTTTAGGCGTTTGATTTCATTTGGGCCGAAATTCCCATGTTATGATTACAGTTGGGCTTTTGATATTGCTGTTGGGCCGAAGACCTGTAGATCTCTCTGCTGGGCTTAATCAAATGGTGTGAGGCTGAGTCGATTAGTTTTAAGAAGAAAGCATACGGATAAACTAGTTATATAAATTTGATTTGAGAAATAAAACAGAAATTGATGGGCAGTGAAATGGTTGAGGGAGTTTACGTTATCCGAGTGGTCTGGGGTTCGAGCCTTGTTTGGGGCAATTCTTTTTATCCAAAGCTTTAAAGGGTATACACAATTATTCCTATTTTAATTATTACTATTATTAATTATTATGATTATTATTATTATTATTGTTTTGATTATTAGTATTAATTATTAATGTTATAATTATGATTATAATAATTATTATTATTAGTGTTATTACTATTATTACTATTATTATTATTATTATTATTATTATTATTATTATTATTATTATTATTATTATTATTATTATTATTATTATTATTATTATTATTATTATTATTATTATTAGTATTATAATTATTATACTTATTATACAATGTATTATGGTTAACATGATCAAAAAAAAAAAAAAAAAATTCAATTACTATTATTATTGTACTACTAAAATTAATATTATTACTAGTATTATTATTCAAAGTAAATATTATCATTATTTTAATTATTATTAACTTAGTTATTATAAATAGAATAAGTATTATTATTTTTATTATTATTATTATTATTATTATTTATTATTATTATTATTATTATTATTATTATTATTATTATTATTATTATTATTATTATTATTATTATTATTATTATTATTATTATTATTATTATTATTATTATTATTATTATTATTATTATTATTTGTATTACTAAGCTTATTATCTTTACTAGTAATATCACTAAGTAGTATTATTGTTATTATTATTACTGATGTTAACATATGTATTATTATTATCATTATTTTAATCATTATTAATATTATTTTAGTATTAATATAATTACAATTTTAACAAACAAATGAAATATATACATATAAAACATTTGATACATATAACCTAATAAAAGTTATATTTTTACATAATAATAATTAAATACATAAATTAATAATATAAAGATCATATCACTAATAATAATATATATATTTGTTCGATTACAAGTATATGTTTTATTATATATACAAATGATATAGGTTCGTGAATCCGAGGCCAACCCTGCATTGTTCAATGTCGTCATATGTATTTTTACTACAAAATACAGTATTGTGAGTTTCATTTGCTCCCTTTTACTCTTTACATTTTTGGGACTGAAAATACATGCGTTGTTTTTATAACTTGAAATGACCCGTCCATATTACTATAAACGCAGTACGTTCTCATTGGTCCCATAACGAGGTATTTGACCTCTATATGTTACGTTTTAGAAAATATTGCATTCGTTTCATAAAAAGCACATCATTATTATACATAATGCATGTTTTAAACAAGTGGGCAATTATTTAAGAAATAATCCCCAAAATACATCGGTTTCTAAATACTACACACGTGACGTAACAGTAGAATATAATACATGACAAAGGTTTTATTGAATGCAACACTTTATTTAAATAAAAGTATGAGACTCCATGCACAGCTTGCTCAGATAATGCAATAGCGGAAGACTTTCTTAAGGACCTGAGAATAAACATGCTTAAACAGTCAACACAAAGGTTGGTGAGATATATAGGTTTAGCATCGATATAAATATAGACCACAAGATTTCAAAGTTATAAATATATGTACACTCTCAAGTGTATAAAAGTATTCTATAAGTTGTTGAGCGCTTTGGTAACCATACTTAACCATTAATGTGGCATATCCCCTTTATTATGAAATCTCCCTACACTGTACCAAGTGTAGTAAAAATGAAGTACTATGCAACCGTTTACGATACTAGAGCGACTAGTCCGGTTGGGGTTGTGTAACCCGATAGATCTATCAATAGGATTCGCGCTTACAAGTTCTTACAACATGTAAATATTAGTTACCAAGCTATTAGGGAAGATATGCAAGGTGGTACAACTCAACGTAGAATATATTTTTAGTACTTGTGTCCATAGCGTAAAACATAAAATGCATGTATTCTCATCCCAAAATATTTTTAGAGTTTAAAAATGGGACTATATACTCACAGTAGTAAAAGTATATTAATAATAAGTTTTGAACTTATTAAAAATATGACCGTCGTCCTTGGATTCACGAACCTATAACAATAATAACGATTCAGATAATAATACGACATATGAATAAAATAAAGCAAGTTCATAGAATACTTATATAATAATTTTTAACATTTTATCTTAGTAGTCCATTGTTAGTAGTCCTTTGTTAGTAGTCCAAAATAGTCCGAAAAGTCCAAGAGTCCAATAATCGGTATATATATATATATATATATATATATATATATATATATATATATATATATATATATATATATATATATATATATATATATATAATCTTAGAATTACCCCAAGACGTATTGTATACGTATTGTCTTTGCATCAACCCAGAGATGTATTGTATACGTATTGTCTTAGAATTAACTAAGACATATTGTGTACGTATTGTCTTAGGATTTATCAAAACGTATTGTATACTTATTGTGTTTGGACGTACCAAGAATATTATTATACATATATACAATCACAGAATTAACCAAGATTATAATATTTTGTTATACTACTGATAACATGTCCAAATATATATAGGATATAGGAAAAGTTAACAAGGATATGGTTAATATAGTTTTTATAATATAAATTTCGTCCATACAACGTTAATTTTAGCAGATTTTGTTTTGCTTGCCAAATATTCATTACAACTCCGTTTAAAGTGAATCAAATTGCTATGGATTCATTAAGAAGTAAATTTTACAAAACCAATTCGAAAAGTTCATCCCAAGTAGTAATTTTTAGAGATTTACCCTCTTTTTGTGTCGGTGGACAGATTTGGAAAAATCCCGGCATTCACCCAATATATGATTTTTGATAAAATACTTTCACTTTGTCTAAAATCATGAAAAAAAATACTGGAAGCCTTATTTATATATATTAACATATTTCCAAAGTCTTAGCCTCGAACTCAAAGTCTAAGATAGGTTTTTAATTCCCAACCCAAAACAGCCCGCTTTTTATCGAATGGAGATTAAAGGATATATGTTAAGTTTCAAGGTGTTCTTCATATGTACAAGTTATAAGTTCTTATATTAACTTAATATACATCATAATACATATAAATAAGTGTTATTAGAGTTAAGTTAGAAAGATTAGATTAGTTTTTCAAACAAGCTTGAAAATTGAATGCGAGTAGAATTCTTTGAGGAAATTGAATGGAAATACGAGTATAGCTATCCTTTATATGTATGGATATATTATAAAGTGTATTCAATACTTGTAAGGATGTATTTACACTTGTAATACATTATATGTAAATACATTTTAACATAAGTTAATTACGTCGTTTAAATAGTAATATATATATATTGTTTGAAAACTCTTTAAATTAGTAGTATGAAAATATATATATAATAATTTGTTAATATACTTAATGAGATATTTAATTATCATATTTTCAATTTAAATATATATATAAATCCATATATATACACAATAATTAAACAATTAAACAATTAAATCAAGTTATGACGTTCGTGAATCGTCGGAATAAAAGGGTGACCAAAAGCTTGTGTAAAACTCTTTCCGGAGGTTCAAGATTTATTAAAATTCATTGCTTATCAAGTCAGAATTATATAAAGATTAAATTTAAATTTGGTCGGAAATTTTCGGGTCGTCACAGTACCTACCCGTTAAAGAAATTTCGTCCCGAAATTTGATCGAGATCGTCATGGCTAACAATAAATATGTTTTTATGACGAATATAAGTTAATTCATAGGGTTTTATCATGATTGAGAAATATGAATAAAATAATTCGATTACTCGAAACATATGAGTGAAGCTATCGTAAAAGAGTGAAATGAGAAAATAGGGATTCGTCTTATCTTTTGACGTCATCACGGTTGATCTCCGGATTAAAGAAAATCTTTGTAATCTATATAAGATTTGATTATTCGGCAATTAAGGAAATTATGATCCTCTTCGATTTAATGCAATAATCTGTCTCGATTTCTCTGTAAGATATTTTACTATAAATCAACCTCCTACGTTTCCTTATTTCCACATCTCCCATCTTTTATACTTTCTTCCTTTCTTCGTACTTCCAAAACATTTGTCAATATGCTCCATCCAGTTTTAATTCATGATATATTCTTGACTATCACATCTGTCATTCTTCTTTTTCATCTTCCACCAGAGGAATCCGTTAATTTCTACTATGCTCTTGGGTTTATAGTGTTCTTAGTTTTCCCGTATCTTTATATTGCTATACGCATCGATATACACGGTTTGTAATTTTTGCGTTGTCTTCGCGCTTATATTTTTCCTTATATTTTGGAGTTTCATGCTTCCGTCTTCTTTTCCCGACTTCAAGTCAAGCGAATAATGGTCTAGAATTCATAGATATAAAATTCGGAATGAACATAGCTAATGCTCTAAGAGAGAAATTGTAATAGCACAATTTGACTTGTGAAATTACCAGAATCCAAAGGAAAAGATAGAACTATCAATAGAATATGTTCTTGATATGTTTAGAGATTAGATTGAATGTAAGAGTCATGTAACATGGCACATGATGACGTTATGGTCTGTGAATCATTACATTCCATTTAGAAACTCAGCATGACTTACTGTAATATAATCACGTTGATCAAGTGTCATTATATTATACTAACTCATGCTTCAGTTCCCAACATTACTTCAAAAACATTCATACTTTACACTCAGAGGTTTCAGATATTTAGAAACTAAAACAGTTTTCTTTATGATGTGATACAGATAACGTGAAGGAATAAATGATTTCAGACAAGAACGGTTATGAAAATATCTTCAGAAATATGAAGGATATTTATATTGGAAGATACGATGATATCTTAGAATATTTAAGATAAGAGGATGATGAAGAATATTGTCCGCAAGGGTTTTTAGAGTAAGGAGCAAGGTATTTGCTAAGGATTTTAGCAGACACCGAATCATTTAGATTCTTTGAAGGTAGATTTCGTCCTTGTAATTTGTCTACAGCCTCCTTCAGGGTTTGCTCAATCCGTTTTCCAGTTCCAAACCTTCTCTTTTTCTGTGCTTTGCTAACACAATATTCTTTATCATCAACTTTTGACTGTTACGGTTGTCTACAGTTTCTGCTGCTTCATTCAGCTTTTTCAAAACTTCATAGTAATGATTCGTGGGCTGAAGTGCTATTCCGGATTTCAGAATTATAATTCTAGGAAATAACGTTATATGTATATGCAGAAATGATGTGAGATTCAAGAATAATTATTGACGCTTCCTGGGGTTTGGTATGACAATTATTGTTACAAGATGTAGATGGGTACATGACAAGGTTTTATAGTGATCTTTCTGAGAGATTTAAGTCAAAGAGCAATAAAGTTGCTAGTAAGCTTACTACTAATGTGGTGGAATATAAAAGGTTCCCCAGTAATGATGGCGAAAAGACAACGTATATATCAAGGTTATAATAAGGCTACTCCGGATGAAAAGTCGAAGTTGTCTTTTTGGAGCTGTGATAAAATTCGCTATTTTGAAAAGGGATTGTAAAGTAATTTTGGGTAATAATAATGCTAAAGGATCTGACACGGATACGTGTTGAACCTTTGCTTAGGTTTAAGTGTCCTCTAAATGCATATCTATATGCATATATTCTTCGTATGTATCGTGTGATTGGTTCATTCTCTCGATTGTTCCTTAGTTGAGATGTTTTCAAGAATTTTGAAGGGTTTAGATGCAGGTTGTCATCGTCAATATCCGTATAATAAATTCGTCGTGAATCTTGAATGATACGAATATCTTTATGAGTTCTGTTAATGAAAGTGATGTTCTAGTATAGTTTGAATTTAAGGTATGATTTTGAAGGATGTAGGAATCTAAGAGTGATGTCATCTATTTAATCTTGACTTGGATTCTGATCTGTCAAAACCAGAATATGTAATTGAATTTGAATGAGTATGGTTGTTTTGATTTCTATGAAAGAATGTGCATCGTTGTGAAGGTAGTGAGTATAGTTGATGATTGTTGAATTAGAATCGAAGAATGTGACATATTAATTGTGAATTTATATATCTCTCGGGTATTACCTACCCGTTAAAAAAATTCACAAGTAATATTTTGTACAAGAGAATTTTTATTACAGCCTTTATGAAAATATATATATGTATATTTTCTTCAGATGTAATATGGATTTAATGAGTTAATATTATATTAATCTCATTTGGTTTACGGTTGGAACTAGAAATGAATAATCCCTAAAACTTTAGAGATTACATAATCGCCGCGGAATATTTCTTCAACGTAAATGAAATAATGAATTAATACTTCATCACTCATTATTGTTGGTATCCCTCAGTGCCTGCGGTGCGTATGATGTTGATGCTCGTAATGCGGCTTGCGATGTTGAGGCTTGTGATGTTGTTTGTAATGCTGCTGCTGGTGCTGGTAGTGGTTTGATGTGAGTATAGTGTATGAGAATTTGTTTTGTTTTGTATTGTGAAAGAAGATGTTTAAAGTTACTTGAATAAAAAGAGAGGTCAAGAGCTTTATAAAGGGAATGAAATGATGTAGGATGCACTTGCTAATGAAGTTTTGCTTTTCATGACAGTAATTTTTTTTTTTTACTAAATAATTCACCATGCAAGATACGGAGTAAAGGTCGGATAGCCTCAATAATATTAGTAATATTATACTCGTTGCGGCATATCCTGGAAAGGAGAGAGAAAATGATGTTACGAACGGGATCGCCGGTAAGTGCCTCATTTTCTTCACCAAGAGGGCAATGTGGTGGATGGAAGGGATCACCTTCTTTTTGTCTCCAATGATTAAGTAGACTACGAACCCATCCCTAATTCATCCAAAATAGATGATGGCTAATTGGTTGATTCATTCCGGTCACACTGCTTTCGGAGCTCGAGTGAAATTCCATATCGGAATTCGAGGGACTTGAACTAGTGGAGAGTTCCATTTCGTACGATTGAATAAAGGATTTTTCGATATGAAATAATTTCCGGCTATCAGATGGTATTCTAATTACATAGAATATATATATATAGAGAGCAAAAGATTTCATAGATTACGGAGGAATTTACGGAATATGTTAGGCAAAGTTTACAGTAACAGATACGCTAAGATATGAATTAGCATATATGCTAAAATATGAACTTTGTCTATACACTATTTATGCAATCAATGCAGTAAGATGTGTCTAGACTAAGAATGATAAGCATGTAATTTTCTAAGGGTGATAAGCAGATGATTTCCGACTAGAAATGATAAGCAAAACTTTTGACATGTAGTTAAGGTCGAAGTCCAGACTCACTAATGCATCTTAATAACTATCTGTTAGACACACTAATGCAAGACATGGTTCGCTAAGACCACCACTCTGATACCAACTGAAACGACCCGTCCATATTACTGTAAACGCAGTACGTTCTCATTGGTCCCATAGCGAGGTATTTGACCTCTATATGATACGTTTTAGAAAATATTGTATTCATTTCATAAAAAGCACATCATTATTATACATAATGCATGTTTTAAACAAGTGGACGATTATTTAAGAAATAATCCCCAAAATACATCGGTTTCCAAATACTACACACGTGACGTAACAGTCGAATATAATACATGACAAAGGTTTTATTAAATGCAACACTTCATTTAAATAAAAATATGAGACTCCATGCATAGCTTGCTTAGATAATGCAACAACGGAAGACTTTCTTAAGGACCTGAGAATAAACATGCTTAAACAGTCAACACAAAGGTTGGTAAGATATATATGTTTAGCATCGATATTGTAACGTCCTCCAGATAGGGTCTGGAAGAAATGTCACTAATATCAAATAAACCAACATATTATAATATACGAGAACAATACTACATGATAAAATCAAACTTTATTGAGAGTACGCAGCGGAAAATGAAATATCTTACAAGAATTGAAATTACAATAAAGTAAATGTTTCAAATGCAAGAATAGTAAATGCGATATCTCTTGTTCCTAAGTCCAAGTAGCATCACATAAGCAGTAAGTAAGTAAGCTTGAATCAATCAGCACCTGAGACAAACATGCTAAAGTGTCAACCAAAAAGGTTGAGTGAAATCATAGGTTTAACAAAAGTAGTTATCATTGTTTTTAGACCACAAGATTTAGTTTGTAAAGTTGATCTCTCGCGGGATCAAAAAGTTATGCCAGTGCGTGATATTTACCTAAACGTTCAAGTTTGCCCTAAAGACAAGTTGTAGTTTATACTTGTCGGTTTAATTTCATTATTAAGTAATACAAAGACTTAGTCAAATGAATCAGAGACGTTACTCCCGATAGGCCAACCCCCAATAATTAAGCATGCATTCAATGAGCAATTAAAAATATCACTGTAGGGACTTAGTCGGACATAGCCGGGTATAGCATAGTTTAGTAGTTTGGTACTTGTGTCTAAGTTGTAAAATGTAAAAACAGCATGTGTCTCACCCCAATAAAAGTAAGTAAGTTTGCTAGCAATAAAGAGTGGGGCTATGAATTCACTTTAGTAAGTAGAGAGAGAGTTAATCCTCGGAATAGAAAGTTGGATGAGTGAGCAGAAAAGTCAACCTATTGACATTTAAGAGTAGTAAGTGTTTTTGCCCAAGTTTAAGTAGATGTTTAAGTAAGATAGTTTTGTAAGTATAGTTCGTTTTACTAAGTTTCCTTTCCTAGTAAGTTTCTATTTTTAGAAAGTTTCCACTTTTAGTAGATTTCTTATCTTAGTAAGTTTCTATAACTAGATAGTTTCTACTTTAAGAGTGTTTTCCATTTTAGGATATTTTTCGTATTAGATAAGCTTCCAATCACCCCTTTCCCTTCGAATGGCCATTTCAGGTCTAGGGGCCTGAGCTATAGGATCCTTTAAATCGGAAATCCAAACCCTTCCGCCTAGAGTTTCGTAGAAACCATTCGTCAAGAAAGTTCGAAGATCTATACATCTCTAATACATATCCCAAAATGTTTTTATGTGTTATAATATAAGTGGTAGGTTATAGGTGTTAATAATAGTAATAGTGTATACATGTTAATTAATAGTATAAGTAGTATTAGGGTTTCATTAATTAGCGTTAGTTAATTAGAGTAGTATTTTAATGATTAGGGTTTAGGGTTTAGGGTTTTGAGGATCTAAATAATATGAATGTTAAGATCATGCACGAATATGATTATGAATATAAACATGAATTGAAAGAAAGATTTAAAATTTTTAAGATTTTAGATCGTACCTTGTTAATGATGATGAAGATTAACAAGAAACAAGAAGAAAACTTGGTGATGAAGATCAAATAACCCAAATAATGAAGAACACGCTTGAAAATCTTGATGAACACGAAGAACAAGCTTGAAGATCCGAATACCACAAGAGAGGGAGAGGGAGAGATTGTTTTTGAGAGAGGATTTTGGTGTGATTTGTGAATGAGAAACTAGGAGTCTAGGGGTGTTTATTAGTGCAAGTATTAGAGTGTTAGTCAACATAAGGATGTTCTAATTAATGATTTTATTTTATTTTATAATTTTTAGTCATCAATAGGTGGTACTAGTATATATATATATATATATATATATATATATATATATATATATATATATATATATATATATATATATATTATTTTTTAGTCAACATAAGGATGTAATTGTTTAAGATTCTTTAGTCTTATTATTATTATTATTATTATTGTTATTATTATTATTATTGTTATTATTATTATTATTATTATTATTATTATTATTATTATTATTATTATTATTATTATTATTATTATTTTTACATTTACTACATGATAAGTATTATTTTCTTTTTACTAATTCATGACTTGTATATATATTTTTTTATTTAGTTCCCAATTGTTTTATTATTTATATAAATGTCACTTTTTATTTATTACTTATAGGTTATTAGTTATAATATTACATAAATGCATAAATTTTAATTAGCAGTGAGTGTCGACTAACAGTTTATTATTTTCATCTTTTATTAACTTGTCAATCATTGCACAAAGTTAATTAATATGTTTTATAACTCTTAACACTTAACAATTGTTGATTAAAGTTTAATCATTAAGTTTTAATAATATTGTTTGGGCATTTAATATTGGAAAAATATAGAATGGAAAAATGAGGGTCGTTATAGTACCTCCCCGTTATTAGAAACTTCGTCCCGAAGTTTTAAGTAGAGCTCTCGTTTGCATCAGCAGTTGAGAAGAGATGGGGGGTATTTCCGTATCGTTTAGTCTTCGCGTTCCTATGTATGTTAGGGGCTTCTACGCGAATCCCAACGGACTTTAACAATAGAGTTTGATTTTTAAGTTCCCGGGTACGGTCGGGGCCAATGAGTGTTAACAATAAGTATATTGTTTTGTTTACATGTTTGATCTCATGATCCTTAACCTTAATAGGTCGTTTACAAGTGCATTAAATGCGGAGAATTTTCCAAGAAATAACAAGAGTGTCGTGTGACTAGTTTTTTTTTTTTAAAAGGAAAGATGATGCTATAGTAGCATGAAATGTATTATTGAGCTCGTTAAGATCTTGAGTGTTTATGCCGCAATAGTAGCGCAGATAAAATAGAGTAGAGTACGTAAAGATTTCAGTTACGTAGTTTGATGTATGGCTGGTGTTTGTTAGAGATAGTACCAGCTTCAAGTTTCGAAAGTTAACCATAATACTTTTAGTTTTCAAGAGATGTCTAATAGACAAATGAGATGTTAGTTGAGAGTTCGTTGATCTCAAGATAATACGAGCGATTAAATTTAAGACATCATTCAGTATACATGAGAACTTGTCTTTAGAAATAGTTTCAGAATGTAGCTTTAAGATTTATGATTTCAATTTCATGTCGAATCATAGATTAATACTTGACTAGAATAACATCTAGTTGCAAACCAAAAAGGAAGAAATGTTTAGAGTATCTTCATAAATGTCTAAGGTAACTCCTTCAGAGTAAGAAAAGTGTTTTCGCATAAATGGCGAGACAGTCAATTATTTACTTATGAGTTTAAATGTGGATGAGAATAAATGTGAATCATTGATTATAAGGTATTGTTTCTACCATGAAGGAACCTTTGCTTCCTTGTTCAAAAGATCGTAGTTTTGATGTTTACGAGAGCGTCGTGGTTTGGCCGTGAAATACCGGAAGTAGAAACTTCTTAACGAATAACATAGCAAGGAAGAGATGATGTACGTAAAGAGGTAAGTCTCGTTCTTGCACGGAGAATGAGAATAAAGGTGATCCAAACACAATAGAGAGCAATACGAAAGTTTTAATAATAAACCAAAGTAATTTTTGAAAAGTTGCGATTTGTTATAACAATATAAAGGAGGCGGAGCTATTGGTAAAACTTGAGTTATGTACAACACGTACTATTTTATGTGAAATAATTTGAACAATACGAAAAAAGCGTTGTTTAAAAGAATGTTTAATTAAATGAAACAAAGGTAAATTGCTAAAAATGCGAAAGTGTTTATATAATTAGTGAAAGTAATTTTAGAGGAGGTGACGAAATGATGTTCATAGTACAACTAGGGTTACGTAAAATTTTGTAAAGTAATTTCGATTTAATCAAAGTGGAAATTTGTAGAAGTGAATGTATAATTTGATATGTACTAGTCAAAGTACGTAAAGTTAAATTTATGTATAAGGTTTTATAAATCACATAAGTGAAAAATCATTTTTTTTTATAAATTCCGAGATAGTTTGAAAATAAAGACTCGTGTAAGAAATCTTTGGAAAACAGGATACCTGTATTTAAGAGTTTGTTTGTTTGAGAAAAATTTTGGGAAAAATTGATTGAAGATTTTAAAATTCTGGAGGATAATTGTGTAATAATTGTTTCAAGGTAGTGAAAACTAATGGATCGACTTTTATCAGGGCATGAGTCCTTGGACCGAAATGTTAACATTAAAGTTATAAGGATGATAATGTGATTATCATCAAATGAGTAAATCCCTCGGATTTAAAGTTATGTATGAAAGAACTTCAAATAAGATTTGCAACTTTGAATCGTTCGAATGATAGTGAGAGTTCGAGAACTCGGCATGAATAATCTGGCAGTCGCATAGACAAGTATAAATAAATGCTAAAGCAGTGACTTTCAACTATGTAATGATTCTTTGAATTCAGCCTTAATTGGTCCGAGAGGAGGATACGTTAAAGTATGATGGAATCATTTCAATTGTTACAGCAGTTTTTTCAGATGAGTTTAGCTCAAGTCACAACTTGAGATAATGTATTTCACCTCTGGTTTTCGAGTTGACAATGATCGATTATTGTTTGAGTATGGCACCATTACTTGCATGGTGCCAATTAGTCTATTATAAGTAGATGTACGAGCACAGAAGTTTCTTGAGTATGATAGTTAAAACGATACATGTATGGAGGTTCCATTCTTTAGAAGATTATGCATATGAGATATTTATCATCTCGACATAGATAATGTAATATTGGACATGGTGTTTGTAATATCGACGTTGGAGGGTTCAAATGACATAGGTTTTTTGAAAGTCATATGAGAATTTACACTGAGAGTGTAATAACAAGTGATGATTATGTATCAATGATCAAGAGATATCCATTTAGGATGAATGAATTTCAGGATTCGGTTGTCTACAACTTTTTATGCTACATGAAAGTTTGTTAAATGAGTATGATATATATATATATATATATATATATATATATATATATATATATATATATATATATATATATATATATATATATATATATATATATATATATATATATATATATAGTTTAATTAGAATGAGTTCTTCGTATCTACTAAATATTAAGATGATCATTTTTCTCTTTTCATGCCCTTGCATTTGGTTTTTGAACAGATAGCTTGAGAGTTTTTCTTTGATTCACTTTCTATTCCATACGTCATGATATTGGAATATCTCTATGAATTACCGTAATATAATCACGTTGGCCACCGTCATTATATTTCACTAATTCATATTTCCTTTCCAAGGTCACTCCATAAGGTCAGGATATATGATCAATGATGACTTCTAATATAGTGTGTTAAGGACAGCAGTAATCTTAGCTGGATCGACAACATGTCGGTTTTAAGCCAAAACTTGCACTTTGGAAAAGTTTGCATAGAGTTGTTCTTTTTTCTCAAGAATGAGTTTGCAAATGTTGCTCACGTCCTTTCTCATTCTTGGAGCAGTTCGAAATGTCATCCGTGAAAATAGTTACTAACTTATGGTTGGCTAGTTTTAAGTTGCAGTCTTTATAGACTTGGTTAACCTTCATATCTTTGATAGTTATGAAAGTTGTGGAAGACGTAGTCAGACGAGGAAATTATGAAACATCGTGGCAAGAGTTGGTGTAGTTGGACGAACCATGATTCTTCACTATATAAGGGTGTATAGAAGTTTGATAAATCCGATAGGATAAAGATGAATATGATATAAACGAAACACTTTATATTATTAAGAACGAGGCATTAAATAAGCCTTTTTAATACACGATTCGAATATAGAAATGGTTTAAGGCATAGCCTTTACATAGATGAGAAATTGGAATAGGATAAACTAGGAAATATTAGGATTGAAGTAGTCTTCATATTTCTTCTTCTCGTCCTCAACCTTCTTCATAAACATCTCAACTTTCTCATTCTTCGCCTTTTGTTTCTCATGCAGGAACTCGAGGCGGTTTTTCCTCCATCTTCAATCTAAAGTTAACATCTTCTCTTAGGTAGGCAAGAGATTGCTTCCCCCATCGGGCATTTCTATCACCTTCATACTTCACCAACTTTATCTCCTTCTTTAGCTCAGCATTTTCCTCCATGAGCTTCCTGATCGCTAGGTCTTTTTTCTTCATTTGAACATCGATCCTTGCAATATGACGAATTAGGCCATCGGTAGTTTTTCGCAGATTCATGATCTCGTACTTGGCATCAACTTCTTCGTAGGAAGGAGATCGGGATCTTTTCTTTGACGGGCCATCTTCTTTAAAATCAGCAGGGCGTTACCCTTTACTTTCCGTTCTTGGAGTCGGGTAGTATTCGGGAGAATTAGGTAAAGTATCCGGACTATAGTTTGGTGAGAGAGGACCACCAAAGTCATAAGGTGGACTTTGGACTGGTCTTGCAGTTGAAGGATATCCAGTAGGGGTGTTCATCGGTTCGGTTTTCGGTTTGTTCGGTTTATTCGGTTCGGTGTATTCGGTTTTGAAATTTTTTTGGGCAAAACCGAAAACCGAACCGAAAACCGAATTCAAAGTTAAAACCGAACCGAACCGAAAACCGAATTCAAATTCGGATTCGGTTCGGTTTTCGGTTAAAACCGAATATTATGAAAAAACAGAGAACGATGGTAGTTTAATTGTGGCGTTACTGATGTCTTAGTTATTTATATCCTAAAACAATGACGTACTATTAAATTATAAAGAATTCGATGATTTATTAATATTTACAGCTTAATTATGACGTTTACCGCTTTTGTAATTAAGAAGAAGAACATAATAATTTGAGTAACATAATTATATTGTGAGTTACCAAATCGTCATATGGGTGAGAATATATTTTATTGATTACATCCCAAATTATAATGACATTAAAACATAAATATACAAATTAAATATATAAAAACATTGAATTCGATTTTGAATTCGGTTTTCGGTTAAACCGAATTCAGAATTTTCAAAACCGAAAACCGAACCGAAAACCGAATTCAAATTCGGTTTCGGTTTGACTCGATCCGAAAACCGTTTTTCAAATTCGGTTTGGTTTTTTTCCGGTTTGGTTTCGGTTTGGTTTTCGGGTTCTACGGTTTCAAACCAAATACTGACCACCCCTAATATCCAGTATCTTCTTCGATAGCAGGTTTGAAGTGAGTCATTACTTCAGATGGTTTGAAAAGAATTATCTTGTTATTTTTATTAACGCTTGACATCCTATCATTAGGAAAGAGACTTTGATTAGCATTTTAAGCCAAGATTATCAGGGCAAGGTTGTTAAGATTATAAGGCAATCCTAAGTGCTTTAAAGTCTAAGGTAGGAAAGGTTATAGTTTCTTAGATTGCTAAGGCACCCTAGCTAGCAAGTAAGGCACACATAAAGATGCAATCCTGGTTCTCTATAACAGCCTGGTTTGCTCGGATACCACTCTGTAACGTCCTCCAGATAGGGTCTGGAAGAAACCTCACTAATATCAAATAAACCAACATATTATAATATACGAGAACAATACTACATGATAAAATCAAACTTTATTGAGAGTACGCAGCGGAAAATGAAATGCCGTTACAAGAATTGAAATTACAATAAAGTAAATGTTTCAAATGCAAGAACAGTAAGTGATATATCTCTTGTTCCTAAGTCCAAGTAGCATCACATAAGCAGTAAGTAAGTAAGCTTGAATCAATCAGCACCTGAGACAAACATGCTAAAGTATCAACCAAAAAGGTTGAGTGAAATCATAGGTTTAACAAAAGTAGTTATCGTTGTTTTTAGACCACAAGATTTAGTTTGTAAAGTTGATCTCCCGCAGGATCAAAAAGTTATGCCAGTGCGTGATATTTACTTAAACGTTCAAGTTTGCCCCAAAGACAAGTTGTAGTTTATACTTTTCGGTTTAATTTCATTATTAAGTAATACAAAGACTTAGTCAAATGTATCAGGGACGTTACTCCCGATAGGCCTACCTCCAATAATTAAGCATGCATTCAACGAGCAATTAAAAATATCACTGTAGGGACTTAGTCGGACATAACCGGGTATAGCATAGTTTAGTAGTTTGGTACTTGTGTCTAAGTTGTAAAATGTTAAAACAGCATGTGTCTCACCCCAATAAAAGTAAGTAAGTTTGCTAGCAATAAAGAGTGGGGCTATGAATTCACCTTAGTAAGTAAAGAGAGAGAGTTATTCCTCGAAATAGAAAGTTAGATGAGTGAGTAGAAAAGTCAACCTATTGACATTTAAGAGTAGTAAGTGTTTTTGCCCAAGTTTAAGTAGATGTTTAAGTATGATAGTGTTGTAAGTATAGTTCGTTTTACTAAGTTTCCTTTCCTAGTAAGTTTCTATTTTTAGAAAGTTTCCACTTTTAGTAGATTTCTTATCTTAGTAAGTTTCTATAACTAGATAGTTTCTGCTTTAAGAGTGCTTTCCATTTTAGGATACTTGCCGTATTAGATAAGCTTCCAATCACCCCTTTCCCTTCGAATGGCCATTTCAGGTCTAGGGGCTTGAGCTATAGGATCCTTTAAATAGGAAATCCAAACCCTTCCGCCTAGAGTTTCGTAGAAACCATTCGTCAAGAAAGTTCGAAGATCTATACATCTCTAATACATATCCCAAAATGTTTTTATGTGTTATAATATAAGTAGTAGGTTATTGGTGTTAGTAATAGTAATAGTGTATACATGTTAATTAATAGTATAAGTAGTATTAGGGTTTCATTAATTAGGGTTAGTTAATTAAAGTAGTGTTTTAATGATTAGGGTTTAGGGTTTTGAGGATCTAAATAATATGAATGTTAAGATCATGCACGAATATGATTATGAATATAAACATGAATTGAAAGAAAGATTTAAAAGTTTTAAGATTTTAGATCATACCTTGTTAATGATGATGAAGATTAACAAGAAACAAGAAGAAAACTTGGTGATGAAGATCAAATAATCCAAATAATGAAGAACACGCTTGAAAATCTTGATGAACACGAAGAACAAGCTTGAAGATCCGAATACCACAAGAGAGGTAGAGGGAGAGATTGTTTTTGAGAGAGGATTTTGGTGTGATTTGTGAATGAGAAACTAGGAGTCTAGGGGTGTTTATATAGTGCAAGTATTACAGTGTTAATCAACATAAGGATGTTCTAATTAATGATTTTATTTTATTTTATAATTTTTAGTCAACAATAGGTGGTACTAGTTTATATATATATATATATATATATATATATATATATATATATATATATATATATATATATATATATATATATATATATATATATATATATATATATATTTTATTTTATTTTTTAGTCAACATAAGGATGTAATTATTTAAGATTCTTTAGTCTTATTATTATTATTATTATTATTATTATTATTATTATTATTATTATTATTATTATTATTATTATTATTATTATTATTATTATTATTATTATTATTATTATTATTATTATTATTATTATTATTATTATTATTATTATTATTATTATTAATATTATTATTATTATTATTATTATTATTATTATTATTATTATTATTAATTATTATTATTATTACATTTACTACATGATAAGTATTATTTTCTTTTTACTAATTCATGACTTGTATATATATATTTTTTTATTTAGTTCCCAATTGTTTTATTATTTATATAAATGTCACTTTTTATTTATTACTTATAGGTTATTAGTTATAATATTACATAAATGCATAAATTTTAATTAGCAGTGAGTGTCGACTAACAGTTTATTATTTTCATCTTTTATTAACTTGTCAATTATTACACAAAGTTAATTAATATGTTTTATAACTCTTAACACTTAACAATTGTTGATTAAAGTTTAATCATTAAGTTTTAAGTATATTGTTTGGGCATTTAATATTGGAAAAATATAGAATGGAAAAATGAGGGTCAAATTGTTATGGATTCATTAAAAAGTAAATTTTACAAAACCAATTCGAAAAGTTCATCCCAAGTAGTAATTTTTAGAGCTTTACCCTCTTTTTGTGTCGGTGGACAGATTTGGAAAAATCCCGGCATCCACCCAATATATGATTTTTGATAAAATACTTCCACTTTGTCTAAAATCATGAAAAAAATACTGGAAGTCTTATTTAGATATATTAACATATTTCCAAATTCTTAGCCTCGAACTCAAAGTCTAAGATAGGTTTTTAATTCCCAAACCAAAACAGCTCGCTTTTACCGAATGGAGATTAAAGGATATATGTTAAGTTTCAAGGTGTTCTTCATATGTACAAGTTATAAGTTCTTATATTAACTTAATATAACATCATAATACATATAAATAAGTGTTATTAGAGTTAAGTTAGAAAGATTAGATTAGTTTTTCAAACAAGCTTGGTGTTCACCAAAACAAGTTCTAGTTTTTACAAGTTTTATAAGTATAATAAGATAGCAACTATACAAGGAATTGAACAAGGATTTTGAGAAGTATTTTACCTTGATTATGAAGAGGAAAGTTGCTGAGATTAAAGTATGATATGAGAGCATTCAAGTGTGTGTTTTTAGTTTAAAAAAATGTGGAGTAAAAATGAGTTAAAATGGTCCTTATTTATAAGCTTATAATTTTGGCTTTTAGTGAAAATATCTAAGATAAGTTAAATTGTATTAAGTCATGCATGACATATTAAATTTATTAGGTCATGGATGACATATTACACAAATAATTGCAGATTTCTATTGGTATATACCAATAGTAAATACTTCTAGAAGCTGTGTATAATACGGGTAAAAATACCGTATGAATGCGAGTAGAATTCTTTGAGGAAATTGAATGAAAATACTAGTATAGCTATCCTTTATATGTATGGGTATATTATAAAGTGTATTCAATACTTGTAAGGATGTATTTACACTCGTAATACATTATATGTAAATACATTTTAACATAAGTTAATTACGTCGTTTAAATAGTAATATATATATTGTTTGAAAACTATTTAAATTAGTAGTATGAAAATATATATATATATATATATATATATATATAATAATAATTTGTTAATATATTTAATTAGATATTTAATTATCATATTTTCAAGTTAAATATATATATAAATCCATATATATACACAATAATTAAACAATTAAATAATTAAATCAAGTTATGACTTTCGTGAATCGTCGGAATAAAAGGGTGACCAAAAGCTTGTGTAAAACTCTTTCCGGAGGTTCAAGATTTATTAAAATTCATTGCTTATCAAGTCAGAATTATATAAAGATTAAATTTAAATTTGGTCGGAAATTTTCGGGTCGTCACATAACTGCTTTTTTTAATGCTTTTGAAATATATTTTGAACTGCGAATACATGAAATGCTTTTATAAATGTTTGACGAGATAGACACAAGCGAAACATTCCTCGAATAAATTATTTTGCAGACAGAAGTTCTGTGGATTATTATTGAATTAGTTGGACGTGATAATTGCCACTAATTTTTGTGAATATTTTCCCCTGATTATTATTGCTTGGTAACCTAAGAATTAGAATCGGGTATGGCCCTAATTCACATGAATCCCAAAGGTAGCTACCGGGTTTAACACCCCCACCCATAATGTTCACTAGACGGAAGAGCTAGTGGGCGTGGTGTTTAGTACTTCGAGGTTTATATATTATACATACGAGATGTTCTGTTTTGGGGATATTATTGATGCACATTATATGTTAAGGTCGGTTACCAAGCCAAGCAATGAATGAAAAGTGAATGTTATGTATCGAGAGAATGATTTTATACACAGGTTATGTGTATGATATTTTGTACACGAGATATGTGTACGGTTACTAAGATTTATGAAAATGGTTTCGTACACGAGAAAGGTGTACTGTATTTAAATCTTGTGGTCTATCAAAATGATGAATTTTATTGTTTACGATAAACTTATGAATTCACCAACCTTTTGGTTGACACTTTAAAGCATGTTTATTCTCAGGTATGAAAGAAATCTTCCGCAGTGCATTTGCTCATTTTAGAGATATTACTTGGAGTCATTTCATGACATATTTCAAAAGACGTTGCATTCGAGTCGTTGAGTTCATCAAGATTATTATTAAGTCAATTATAGTTGGATATATTATGAAATGGTATGCATGCCGTCAACTTTTGATGTGATGAAAGTTTGTCTTTTAAAAATGAATGCAATGTTTGTAAAATGTATCATTTAGAGGTCAAGTACCTCGCGATGTAATCAACTATTGTGAATCGTTTATAATCGATATGAACGGGTCCTTTCACGTACAAGGTTTTTATGGGTGCTGTTCAAGATCCTGATGTTCCTGATAGATCGGAAAAAGTTAAACCAAGATGATCAGATCGGGGTTTATGGCATCATATGGAAGGTCTGGCATCTGCAGACGAGTTTATAGACCCACTGGTATACCGTTATATTCAACAAATGGGTTTAGGGCAGGTTTTCAAAATAGGATGCCAACTATTAGATCACGCTCTTATTTCAGCGATGGTTGAACGGTGGCGGCCGGAGACGCATACCTTCCACTTCCCTAATGGTAAAATGTTTTAACCAAATAATATGTGTTTAATATAATTAGTATTTTAATTGATTAAATGTGAAAATATAGCTAATTTGTATTTAAATTAATTTATATATATATAATTCATATATAAACGTATAATTTGGCATTCCTGGATTTTGGAGGTACATCACAAGTTGATCAGAATGTACATGATGCGACGGATCTATGAGATGATGAGCCCGACCCACAATCACAGCAACTTCGGAGGAGTGACCGGGTTTAAAATCCACCACGATGTGGTACCGGTGGACACAAACATGGGCATAGACGTGGACGTTGAATGATCGTATTATTAATGATTGTAATAGTATGGTTGTTTTAATGGTTGTTTTAATGAAAACTCTTTTATTTTAATGAATGTACTTTTATTATATTTTGTTATAATGAATAATTCAATAATTGAAAACTCGTTTTACAAACTAAAAATTATTATAATTAAATAATAAAAACATAATATAATATGAAAAACCAAAAATAACCTCATTATTAATAAACTAATAAATAATTAATTGATGAAAATAATTATATAAAAATCATAATAAAATAACACAAACATAACATAAATAAGAAAAAAATATAAAATTACAAACCGGCATTTCAAATGCCGATTTGGTTAAATCAAGGGGTCCACAGCCGAAACCCTAATTACTTGTAACGGTTATGTCAGAAAACCTTCAAACCGGCGAATGAATAATCGGTTTGGCGTTCAAACCATCAAACCGGCAAATGAATAACCGGTTTACCCATGTTTATAATTTTTTTTTTTTTGAAAAATTATTTCTGTAAACCTAAAAATATATTACCATTTTAAAAAAAAAATCCAAAAATAAGGTGAGCTAAACTTATTTACATTTCACACCACAGTAGTGGAGGTTATAATTTGTTATGATATTCTCTCTCTCATTAGTATTGGAAGTAAGTAGATAGGCCAAAGAATTGCCTATTACTACTCTAACTGGTATTGTGCTTCTTCCTGCAGGTTCCAAAGGTGAACTCTGAATTTATCTTGTCAACTATTGATAAAAGATGTATGTCAAGCAACACCTGTTTGGTCATGGTCACCATAGACGAAAAAAGTTTAAAATTGTGTTAATTTTACTCCCATCTTCTTAAGGATTAACATACGTGATCCTTTCTAAACAAGTTTCAATTTGTCTAGAAATATTATCCTTTACGATGGATTGTAAGCTTTCCCTCTCCAGATTTATTTAACTGAATTTATTTAGCAGCTGTGAAATTAAGTTGCTGATGCAACATGATAAGCTTAGAGAGTTCAAGTGTATGAGTGCATAAATTAAACATAATTGATTAAAGAAAAAATATCATGATTGGTCCCCAAACTTTTTATCAAAAATCAGATTGTGGGCAAAAGTTTAAATCAATCATGATTGGTCCCAAGTTTTAAATACTGTACACGATTGGTCCCAAAAATTAACAACGTTAAAGTTCACGTAGTTAAGTTCACACATGTTTTGCACATGATAGGTATTGTTGTCTTTTCGTGTTAAGTATGTTTGACCCTAATTTAGGGTTTCAGTTGACATAGCACATTCACTCAAATCAAAATACGGGTTCCTCATTCAACAAACCCTAATTCCCTATATTCTATCGATAGAATCCTGTTCCTACCTTTTTAGGCTTCCATTTAAAATAATTGTTGTTGATTGTTTCATCCTCACATTTTTCTCCCATAATTTGTACAACTCGATAAGTAGGTTCCATTTTTTTCACGTTGAGTCCTCGTAGCAGATGTACTTTTAGTGTGAGCAAAAGCTATTTCCGACGTCTATCAACAACTCGATAGCATTGGTACCCGCAGGTCCACCATAAACTGTCGACTCCTTACTCATTTCCTGGTAGAGATTAGTGTTTTAATTTTTTATCTAGATAATGACGAGTTTCAGGAAAAAAAATGAGTACCTGAATCAAAAGGGAATGGATGCCCTGGCACCTCTTCATCTGTTGTTTCAGTAAGGAGTAACTGTGACGACCCGAAAATTTCTGATCAAATTTAAACTTAATCTTTAGATGGTTTCGACACGATAAGCAAAGTCTGTAATGTTAAGTCTCAAAATTTTTGAACAATTTTTATGAATCCATTTCACCTTTGACTATTCCTAACGACTCACGATACGATTACTTGTAAATAAATATGCATATATATATATATATATATATATATATATATATATTTGTATATAATAATATAAAATATTATATATTGTAATATAAAATAATAATCATATATAATAAATATTATCTATATATAAATAAAGTATATAGAATATATATTTTGTGATTTCGAAGTTATTCAGTAAATGACATTAACGCTTAGTAGTCATTGGATTGATAGTAAATGAGTTAAAAAGGGTACTTATGTGATTTTGAAATAAACGGTGATCCGAAACTGAGTTCTATAAATTATAGGCTTATTAAAAATATATTTAGGAGCTATTTGTTAAATTTTAAAACTTTTTATATTTTACTTGGGGTTGGGAGTGAATAATTAATGTAATCTTTATTTAATAGTTAATGACCGAATTTTATACCATAATGACCGAAATAAATAAAAATGATTAAAATAAAAATTTGAAATTTTTCCGAAGACTTTTTATCCGCCACTAATTAATCACAGAGTATCCAAGTCCGTGTTGGCAGAGAAAAATTTATATGTATCTTTCTTACACGTTTTTTTAGGCATATATTTATTTAATATATAGTTATACTGTTTTTGTCACCCACTAGCAAAACTAGAATGGACCATATGCATTCATGAATTTCATTTAAGAAATTTAAGTAATGGTTTACTGTGTTTACCAGCTTTTATATATATATATATATATATATATATATATATATATATATATATATATATATATATATATATATATATATATATATATATATATATATATATATATATATATATACTTATCTACAAGATTAATCACCATCTTTATCTCTAAATTATCTTCACCTTCCACCATTTCCATCGACCAACTTCAATCTCCAGCATGAACCACCACTAGAAACCGCCACAACCACCATCGTTCCACCACTGCTACCACCTACGACTATATACACAATCACCACCTTCTCTCTCTCTATCTCTCTCTTCTCTCAAAAACACCATCGTGATCCAATGATCACCACCAAGTAACCACCTCCATTGAAAACATCCCCGCAGCCTCCCATTACCAACTTATAAAAACTTGAGTTCACAGCCAAAAACAACAAGAAAAACTTAGTCTAGTTAGGAAGCTAATGAACGAGAGCGGGAACGGAGTTCACGAATTTAATTCGATATTAAACTCGGTCAGTTACTTTTTGAAGATAAACTCTTAACCAAAATCGAATATTGTTACATTCATAGTCTTTTCAACCATTTTTCTTATCTCTGATTTAAACCGAGTCAAATTAAAACATTTCGAAACAACCATTAAAAGTTATTGTTTCCGTTTTATAATATATATCATGAACTTGTGGGTCTTAGAACATATAGCTTGTTAATGGCTAGAACTGAATGAAGTAATGTAATAATCAAAATCAAGAATATGATTGACTTTGTTTCAATTATAAATATTTAAAAGCTATGATAAAACGAAAGATGAAGTTTATTGTCTATTCCAACTCTCTTTTATTCTCGAAGATGGTTAGATAAGATCCTCCGAATTAGAACGAGATCGTCATCTTCTGTTTCTGCTACTTCATTTTTCCTGATATTCGACAGCCACCTGCGGTTGTTTAAGTAAGGAAGATGTACAGTGATTAGGTATGATGATGTTAATAAGATAACGAAGTTGATTACGATGAGATATTGATGTTAAGCGATGGAAATAATGATGATATGAAAATAATAATAACGATGAATGATGATGGCAATATGATGACTGAGGTTGACGAGCAACGATGATGATGAACTCGTTTGAGATGGCCTGATCGAATCCAAATACAACACCCATTTAATCAACTTATTGCTACAGTGTTGGACTTATTAAATCCAATGGATCAAATAAATGGATTTTGCTATTTGGGCTTTTTAATTTAAGATGATGGACTAAGCCCACTTATTGTTATTAAGAGGTTCGTGAATCCGAGGCCAACCTTGCATTGTTCAGTTCCATCGTATTCATATTTTTACTAAAAAATATCGTATGGTGAGTTTCATTTGCTCGCTTTTTAATTGCTTTTTGCAATATATATTTTTGGGACTGAGAATACATGCGCTGCTTTTATGTTTGACGAAATAGACACAAGTACTTAAAATATATTCTACGTTGAGTTGTACCACCCTGCATATCTTCCCTAATAGCTTGGTAACTAATATTTACATGTTGGAAGAACATGTAAGCGCGAATCCTATTGATAGATCTATCGGGTTTGACCACCCCAACCGGGCTAGTCGCTCTAGTATCGTAAACGGTTGCATAGTACTTCGTTTTTACTACACTTGGTACAGTGTAGGGAGATTTCATAATAAAGGGAATATGCCACATTAATTGTTAAGTATGGTTACCGAAGCGCTCAACAACTTATAGAATACTTTTATACACTTGCGAGTGTACATATATTTATAAACGGAAATCTTGTGGTCAATTAATATATTTAAATGATTGTTATGATAAACCTATGAACTCATCAACCTTTTGGTTGACACTTTTAAGCATGTTTATTCTCAGGTATAAAAGAAATCTTCCGCTGTGCATTTGCTCATATTAGAGATATTACTTGGAGTTGTACATGGCATATTTAGGTCAGTACCTTGCAATGAGACCAGATGTTGATGACTTCGTCAAGGAGGATTAGGACGGGTCATTATAGTTGGTATCAGAGCGGTGGTCTTAGCGAACCAAGTCTTGCATTAGTGTGTCTAACTGATAGTTGTTAGGATGCATTAATGAGTCTGGACTTCGACCAAGTAGTTGTTAGGATACATTAATAAGTCTGGACTTGAACTTGGTCTGCATGTCAAGAATTTTGCTCACCATTCTTTGTCGAAAAATATCTACCTATCATTTTCAGTCTCGACACGTCTTATTGCAATTATTACATAGATGGTGTACAGACAAATTCATATCCCATCACATTAAACCTTGTCTGACACGTCTCCTTAATTCCCTCCGTAATCTACGGGATCTTCTGTACTATATATAGGTATTCTATTGATATGCCCGAATCGGACGGTTTATTTATGCGGTGTCGTTAGGTCGCAAAACGTCAACTCAGGATACCAACGGCAGAAGTCGAATGTTTAATTTATATATGCTGGGCCTAAATCTATTATTCCTTCCTATGGGTTAGCAAGGGAAAATATAACCTAGGGTCGTTCCTTGAGCGGTCGAATTTGAAACGGAGCTTATCTTGATAATTTAGTGATTAAGATGGGTTTGTACACAATTCAGTATCCAAGACTAGTGGCCAGGTACACCTTGTGTGGAGAGGCAGGATCCTTTTGGTCCCAATAAATTGGCGACTGTTCGGAAAATCCAATAACCAAGTCCAACCGGTTTATTCTAGACACCACTTTATCCGAAATATCAAATTGTGTAAAGGCAATAGTTGGATTGATTTGTTTATATAATTGTAATTAAAATATTAAAGCAATATAATTAAAATAAGCTAGCTAGCATGCAACAACTAAGGACAGAGAAGACGTGGTTCACCATGATTTAAGATAACGTAGTGTCGGGATGATTATGAGACACTCCTTGGACAGATATACCTTGATGTGAACACTAGATTCCCTACTAAGCGGTTTCCCGGTTAGCATGTCATGATTATGAGACACTCCTGACGCTTTATCCGGTTTAAGGATATAAGCGGCCCATCTTGGATGCAGTGCATCATAGCCATATACATATAGAATATCCAACCTTTCTTAACACCTTAGTGTATCACCCAAGTGAGTGGTTATGATTATGTTTCGAATCCCTTTCTGTCAATGGTTTGGTAAAATCTAAGGGTTTGTAGACAAATTAGAACATCCGACAGTTCTCAGTCATCCTTAAGATTTATAAGCTTAGTTTGTATTGTAGTGCGTTAAACTCCCATTTATGACTTAAACCATCCCTTACTTAAATCTACCCAATAAATCCCTTAGTTATCCACCATGTACTAGACTTATAGTGGTTCCATAGCTTCTAACCTTGACCATGCTCAAGTGGTCCTATAGTACATCAACACTGTACTCTACTGTTGCAACAGTATTTCCTCGAGTCTTATACTCGTGACCAATGTCTTGATCTGGTCCTACGGTAATTCCCCATGTACTTTATAGTATTTTCGATGGGTTCATACCTTGACCAATGTATAAACACAGATAACTAATTACCTTTATAATGTCGACTTTATAAAAGGTTTTAATCACGTTTATTGGTGGAAGGACGATAATAACGAGGTTTAATATCATACACAGAAAGTGAGTACGAAACGATAATCATCCCTAACTAACATTAATAAATCATGGCAAACAATCAAGCAATTACTCACACATCATGGCAACAAGCATTTCAATCATTAATAAATCACAAACATCAAACAAGAACATTATGATGGATTAATAAAAGAAAAGGATAGATAGTACCAGATAATGTCGGCAGAATAACACTTGTATTACTTTATAATATCCATAGCGTTACAATGCTTGAAAGTTTCTACTACTAACTACATACTAATCTCCTATTGATTACTAGAGAGCGACAATAGAGAGATAATTACATTTCCTAATCTCTGTACTTTTCTCTCTCTAGAAACTAGAGAGAGAAAGTAGAGAGAGAACTAATCTCCTATAGATCACTAGAGAGCGACTATAGAGAGATATTTGTGAGAGAAAAGTGAAGAATGGTGTGTGTTTTGGTGTGTTGAAATGAGAAGTGAAGCCCTCCTTTTATAAGCAAAGCGTGGGGGCAAAATTGTAATTTTTGGCTGAAAAACGCCTGGCAGGTGGTATGGCAGGTGGTATGGCAGGGTATAATTTTCTGAAAAAAACGCCTGGCAGGTGGTATGGCAGGGTACACTGGCAGACCATTTTTGGCAGGGCGTATGCATACTGGCAGGGCAGATGGCAGGTGGTATGGCAGGGCGGATTTTGTGCTGGTCAGCCTTGATTCCCTGGATCGTAACTTGATTTCTCGTTTTCGCTCTAGAATCTTCGTTTTAGCTCCGTTTTCGACGATTCTTGCGCCCACACATTTGTAATTGAATATCCTACAACATGAGGTTAAGTAATTAAACTTTTCAAAAAATTATAAAATAAGTTATTTAAACGCGAGTTAATCGTCTTAGCCGGTTTTGCTCGTTTTTCCTCATTTCTCATCCGTTTTTAGTGATTCTTGAAACATTACCAAATTAACCAACAAAGTGATTATTTTGGCGATAAAGTTTGGAACTTTATGGTTTTAGGGCTCAATATCGGGGGTAAAAAACGTGACTTTTTGGCCGATATCAAATATCCCACACTTAGACTTTGCTTGTTCTCAAGCAAACCTTTCTTTTATTTTGAGTTCAAGGATGCTTCCGAGGTTTCCGTTCTATTATTCAAGTGGCTTGTTATTTATTATAAGAGCAAGATCAGACAAATCGTCTTCTAAAAGGGTAGAAACTATCTCTGCAAGCATGAGAGGAGGTTACATGACATTGGCTTCCTTACACGGGTCACTCAAATCACTCAAGTGTTTGGGGTTCCCTATCAATCTATGAAATGAATTCGCTCATAGCCAGTCATGCTGCAAGTATTGTCATAGGCTTGACCAAGAATCAAATCTCCACCGGTTAGATAAGGACGGCACCGATCTTCTCCCTAATCATTCTTTCAAGAGGAAGAGCTGGTTTAAAGGCTGGTTTGCGGAGAAAAGTGAAGGTTTTGATATGGCGAAAAAGGTAATTTTCGAACCATTGAAATTTAGAGAGATTCGATAGATTTCAGTTTCATGAGGATATACTTTTTCTGGAAAAGATGATACTCTATTTTTGTTGAAGAGTTCCTTTAGAGGGTGCTGATTTTCAGCGAAGACTTTGATTCTTTTCTGCAATCCTCCTGGGTCACAATCTTCATTTTCTTGAGGATATATGCTTTTATTTGAAGACTTTTCTGAGACTTTGCTCAACAATTTTATTTATTTATTTTTTTTTTTTGCATATCCCATCTTCATAACTTTGTCTATTTCTTCTTGTGCCCAGAGAGAAAGGTATTTCACCAAAAATAGGTCTTTTTTTGACCTATCAAAAACAATCTGGAATTTCAGAATTTTTCGACAAGTGTTTGAAGTAGACTTGGTCGATCTATCTCTTTTGAATTTCTAGATTTTGGAAATGAGAAAGAAAAGAGGGTGAAAAGGGTAACGTATTTGATAGTGAATTTGGGGGTGAGTATTTTCTGATTCATCAACTCTTTGGTGTGAGTAGGTCAGTTTAAATGCGTGGAGTGGAAACGAAAACGGATGATTTTTGTCTTCTCTATTCAGAATGATTTCGGAAGGAATATCGCACCTACACCACGTATGGCGCTTACTAATCATTGGCCTCGAAATGTATGTCGAGATCAAGTTCTAACTCTAAATGCTAACATCGGCACTCTCAAAGGAAAATATAGTGAAGCATTAAAAATGAATGCTTATTGGGCCATTTTTGGGGTGCCTCACAACAATTATATTGGGTTGATAATGCCTAGTCATGCAATGCTCTTTTAAAGAATAAGTTCATCCTTAAGAAGATTTATGTTCTCATTTGTCTTAATTTTTGAACAAACACGCTTGATTTTTGAAATTACTTTTTCAGAAAGTATCATTTAGCCAAAATTTTTGAAAAATTCACGTTTGAGGATAAAGAATCTAAATAGTAGGTATACTCGAAAAGCTTAATAATATTTCAAGTTAAGAACATTTTCCGAGCATCCCCTAGCTAATTACGGTGTACTACACCGCTATCCCACACTTAGAGGAACATTGTCCCTAATGTTCATTCTTAGATTTTAGGGACTAAAATCCCACACTTAGAGTTTGAACATGTCGGAAAATGTATCTAAGCTCAATATTGGGTTGGAATCCCACACTTAGTGATAAGCTTAGGATAGGGTATAGTTTAAGGATATAACGAAGCAAACTAAATAAATGAAGATAAAGAAACGAATTACTCCCCTTAGGTGCGGTTGTGAGCTGAGGATCTGAAGGTAGACTGAGTCGGAACCATCTTCGGCTGGATTCGAATCGGTCTTCTTGAAGTGTACTCGAGCTCATTAGGGCGTTCTCATCTCCATACAACATTCACCAATAACTTGCAATGAAATAATCAACGGGTTTCCTTGTCGTTACATCATTATTCAAAGATTCTCCACCACAGGCATCAATAACTGTCTATTACTTGTAAAGATAGAAAACATTAATCCTAGACAGGTGATTAAGCTTTAGGCCATAGACTCACTGATTTGCATTTCGATGAAAAAGTTATTTGAAAACTTGAGGGTTTCAAAATTAGGTTTTTGAAAATTTAACAAATTAGTGTATGACTAAAAAGCTTAATCCCACACTTAAAGTGTTGACTGCCTTTAATTTTAAGACTTTGAAATAATGTAAATATTGCAATTAAGTTCATGACAAGTAAGAAACTTTGAAAATCTCATTTTAAGTTTCACTTTCTCATTTATTCAATTAACCTAATTATCCTAATTTAACTACTCCTAAAGCTATAGAAAAAATAAACACACGGGTTGCCTCTCGAGAAGCGCTTGTTTTTGTTCGAATCTCGAGCCTGACTCTAGCCTTATTTCTCAGGAAATCTAAGCAGCTCCCTTGCATCCATCAGTAGACACAAATATTGGAACATACCGATGAGATTGAAGCGGACATAAAATAAGGTATGTCCAATGAGAGGAGAAGGTGGTTTGAAGTGACTGCTTTGTTTAACATGAGGTGTAACAAAGCTATCAGTTTATTTTGCCTCCTTGATTTGTGCGGGTTGGTCAAATGGGTCCTCATCACTCCATGATGTATATGTCATTATGTATTTGAGTGATGGTTTATAGGCTAGCCCTGACGCAAAACCCGTCTTTCTTCTTTGTGACTTCAGGTTGGTGGTAATGTTGTACTCTAAGGATGGAGGTGGGACGATGTCCATTGACGTCTCCAATACGGTAGCAACATTAACAACTACTTCGGTGCTAGAATCCTTCATCTCTTTCTTCTTCTCCGGGCTCTCCATTTCAATTTCTTCATCCACCTCCTCGTCACTCTGGTTAGGAGTTTCAAGAATAATTGGTTTAGAGAGTTCTTCTAGAACGAAATGCTTTCCAGTCATTAAAAGATCAAAGTAAGGTGGGAGTGAAGATTGGGTTGGTGTGGAGTGGTTATTCTTCTTGTCTTCTACTTCTATCTTCTTCTCTTCATTCTTGGAATAGAATATGACTTTTGTAGTGGAGATGGTATTTACTTCGCCGTTCCCATCAGAAGGACATAAAGAATCGTCGATCGTGAAAGTGACCTCTTCTCCATGGGCTCTCAAGGTGATAGTCCGTGAATAAACGTCAACGATCGCTTTGGCTGTATTCATGAAAGGCCTTCCTAAGATGATAGGGGTTTTCATGTCTTCTTTATAGTCCATAACCACAAAGTCGGTTGGAAAAAGGAATTTGTCAAACTTAACCATGGCGTTCTCAGCTATTCCCTTAGGATATCTAGTGGATTGGTCAACTAGCTGGATGCTCATTTTGGTAGGGCTAAGGTTTCCAATTTCGAGTCTCTGGAACAGTGAGTAGGGCATGAGATTGATGCTGGCACCAAGGTCAGCGAGAGAATGGATAGTACCAGAATGGTGAATAGAACAAGGAAGGGTAAATCGTCTGGTGTCTCCTAGTTTTTCAGGAAGAGTATTTAAAAGAATGGCTGAACAATCCGCGTTCAGCGGGACATTGGGTACTTCGGGTACCTTATCCTTGGTTGATAGGAGTTTCCTAAAATACTTCTTACTATGAGGATTTTTAGACATAGTGTCCAAAAATTTACCGTCAAGCTTGAAAGATTTCATCTTATTATGTCTTTTCTTGAGACGGCCCGGGAATGGAATGGGTGCTTTAGGTGATGACTCAATGACTACTACTGAATGGGTATTAGTTAGTTTCTTCTCCGTAGAAGAAACTGAAGGTTGGCTATGTGCCACCTTTGAGTCATTTTTAGGACAACCAAGAGAATCGAGACGTTGATTTAGCTGGCTTATTTGATTTTTAAGACTACGCAGGTGATTAGTCATGTCTAAGTCAGTTGCGTCTTGTCTTGTTGTGATCATGTTGATGATTCGTAGTAGGACATCATCTGGACTTATCTCTGGTGGGGTAATGGGTTTAGTGGGTGGGTTGTGTGGATGAGCTAGGATCTTATCGATGTAGACAACAGAGTCCTCACATTCGGCCTCGTATACCTTGGCCAGATGTGAGTCAGTACAATTCTGGCATAATTGAACTTGAGACACATGTTGCGGGAGTTTCTTTAGCTCTCCAACTTCTTTGGTGAGGTTTTCTATTTGTTCCGAGAGATATTTTATGGTTTTGATAGGATCGGAGGCGGAAAGCGATGTTGCTGATGAAATGTGCTCTTCCGTATTCCAATCGTGATGGTGCATAGTCATCTCCTCGATCAATCTCCAGGCCTCGTTAGCAGTGAAGTTCATGAAGTTACCCTGAGAAACAGCATCAAGAGTAGACTTGTTGTTCTGATTCAGACCTTTGTAGAAGGTCAAAATCTTATCAGAGCTCTCAATACGATGATTCGGGCATCTTTGAAGCAAGTGTTTGAATCTTTCCCATGCGGTGTAGAGTGATTCATCGTATACTTGTTGAAAGTTTACGATATCATTCCTAAGTCTGATTTGTTTTGATGGGGGAAAGTACTTGATTAAGAAAGTTGTTGCCATTTCCTCCCATATGGTGATAGAGTTGGGTTCTAACCCCTCGAACCAGGCTTTTGCATGAAGAGTTAAGGAATAGGGGAACATATATAGACGAACTACATCTTTTTCAACCCAGTTTTGCTTATATGAGTTGGATAAGGAGAGGAATTTATCTAAGTGAGAGTTGGGATCGTCAATTGGTAAGCCATGGAATAGACAGTGATTCTGAATGAGTTGTATGATGCTATGCTTAAGCACAAAAGACGCTCCATTAACCTCTGGATAGAGTATCGGTCCTCCTCGTCCTTCTAACGAGAGTTTGGTGATGTCAGCGAGAGTGATGCGTGCAGTCATCGTTGAACTATCGGCAGGTAAGTGTGGATCTCGTCGGATGGGTACAATGTATGATATCGGATAGAAGAAAGGATGTGTCGGAAGAATTCTTAGCGGTCTAAGTAGGTTAAACCATCCTAAAGGTTCACTAATAAGGAAGTCCATTTTAAACTTTTTAATTAATCTAAATTAAGCTAATATTATCTAACCTAACTACGGTAAACTAGTAACTTCTGACAAAGCTAGTTTCTATCAAAAGGTTCTCTTAAAAACTAACTAACCTAAACAGGCTCCAAATCGTACAACCGCTCCCCGGCAGCGGCGTCAAAAATTTAACTCTCCCGTGATATGCCCGAATCAGACGGTTTATTTATGCAGTGTCGTTAGGTCGCAAAACGTCAACTCAGGATACCAACGGCAGAAGTCGAATGTTTAATTTATATATGCTGGGCATAAATCTATTATTCCTTCCCATGGGTTAGCAAGGGCAAATATAACCTAGGGTCGTTCCTTGAGCGGTCGAATTTGAAACGGAGCTTATCTAGATAATTTAGTGATTAAGATGGGTTTGTACACAATTCAGTATCCAAGACTAGTGGCCAGGTACACCTTGTGTGGAGAGGCAGGATCTTTTTGGTCCCAATAAATTGGCGACTGTTCAGAAAATCCAATAACCAAGTCCAACCGGTTTATTCTAGACACCACTTTATCCGGAATATCAAATTGTGTAAAGGCAATAGTTGGGTTGATTTGTTTATATAATTGTAATTAAAATATTAAAGCAATATAATTAAAATAAGCTAGCTAGCATGCAACAACTAAGGACAGAGAAGATGTGGTTCACCATGATTTAAGATAACGTAGTGTTGGGATGATTATGAGAGACTCCTTGGACAGATATACCTTGGTGTGAACACTAGATTCCCTACTAAGCGGTTTCCCGGTTAGCATGTCACGAGGAACTAGGCTTTGAAGATTCTGATCGGATGGACTATGCTCAACTCCTGACGCTTTATCCGGTTTAAGGATATAAGCGGCCCATCTTGGATGCAGTACATACCTTGAGCGCACGAATAAAGTAGCATAGCCATATACATATAGAATATCCAACCTTTCTTAACACCTTAGTGTATCACCCAAGTGAGTGGTTATGATTGTGTTTCGAATCCCTTTCTGTCAATGGTTTGGTAAAATCTAAGGGTTTGTAGACAAATTAGAACATCCGATAGTTCTCAGTCATCCTTAAGATTTATAAGCTTAGTTTGTATTGTAGTGCGTTAAACTCCCATTTATGACTTAAACCAGCCCTTACTTAAATCTACCCAATAAATCCCTTAGTTATCCACCATATACTAGACTTATAGTGGTTCCATAGCTTCTAACCTTGACCATGCTCAAGTGGTCCTATAGTACATCAACACTGTACTCTACTGTTGCAACAGTATTTCCTCAAGTCTTATACTCGTGACCAATGTCTTGATCTGGTCCTACGGTAATTCCCCATGTACTTTATAGTATTTCCAATGGGTTCATACCTTGACCAATGTATAAATACAGATAACTAATTACCTTTATAATGTCGACTTTATAAAAGGTTTTAATCACGTTTATTGGTGGAAGGACGATAATAACGAGGTTTAATATGATAGACAGAAAGTGAGTACGAAACGATAATCATCCCTAACTAACATTAATAAATCATGGAAAACAATCAAGCAATTACTCACACATCATGGCAATAAGCATTTCAATCATTAATAAATCACAAACATCAAAGAAGAACATTATGATGGATTAATAAAAGAAAAGGATAGATAGTACCTGATAATGTCGGCAGAATAACACTTTATTACTTCATAATATCCATAGCGTTACAATGCTTGAAAGCTTCTACTACTAACTACATACTAATCTCCTATTGATCACTAGAGAGCGACAATAGAGAGATTATTACATTTCCTAATCTCTGTACTTTTCTCTCTCTAGAAACTAGAGAGAGAAAGTAGAGAGAGAACTAATCTCTTATAGATCACTAGAGAGCGACTATAGAGAGATATTTGAGAGAGAAAAGTGAAGAATGGTGTGTGTTTTGGTGTGTTGAAATGAGAAGTGAAGCCCTCCTTTTATAAGCAAAGCTTGGGGGCAAAATTGTAATTTTTGGCTGAAAAACGCCTGGAAGGTGGTATGGCAGGGTATAATTTTCTGAAAAAACGCCTGGCAGGTGGTATGGCAGGGTACACTGGCAGGCCATTTTTGGCAGGGCGTATGCATACTGGCAGGGCGGATGGCAAGTGGTATGGCAGGGCGGATTTTGTGCTGGTCAGCCTTGATTCCCTGGATCGTAACTTGATTTCTCGTTTTCGCTCTAGAATCTTCGTTTTAGCTCCGTTTTTGATGATTCTTGCGCGCACGCGTTCGTAATTGAATATCCTACAACACGAGGTTAAGTAATTAAACTTTTCCAAAAATTATAAAATAAGTTATTTAAAAGCGAGTTAATCGTCTTAGCAGGTTTTGCTCGTTTTTCCTCATTTCTTATCTGTTTTTAGTGATTCTTGAAACATAGCCTTTGTAATGACTAAATCTACCAAATTAACCAACAAAGTGATTATTTTGGCGATAAAGTTTGGAACTTTATGGTTTTAGGGCTCAATATCGGGGGTAAAAAACGTGACTTTTTTGGCCGATATCATCTATATAATTAGAATAACATCTGATATCCGAAAATCATTTCATATCAAAATCCTCTAACTAATCGTAAAAGATGGATCCTACACCTAGTTTGGATTCCATTAGTTTCGGGAGCGATTTCGAGATGTATATTGAAATAGACTCTGAAGTCAATAAACCTGAAGTGCCTCAACCATTTAGCTATTTTTCCTTCTGGAGGAGATGGGGGTGGGTCCGAGACTTACTCACCCGATGGAGAAATGAAGAAGGCAAACCCTACCATGAACCAAACTTACCTCCTAACATCGGAGAAAATGATGTACTCACCGGTGAACCTATGCGCAACACTGTTTTCACCCTTCTTGCCAAAAGATTTCCGCCTCGAAGGTCGCATTACTGCAATATCAGAAAATATTCAACCCCTATTTCTGACATACCAATCGAAGGGGAATATTAGAAGAAGTTAGGGAACTTCAAATTGATAATCAAGATCTATCGAATCAGATGAGTGGGTGGATAGAAATGATAGAGGGTAGGATAGAAACCCTGACAAGAATGGTGCGTGATTTACAAGCTATACTTATTACTCCAACGTCATCACCAGCCTCAGCAACAACAACATTTATACCACCGACAGCAACATCCACATCACCAGCCTCGACATCACCATCTGTACCGCGAGCATAATCTTCGTTATACCTATCGTTCTATCTACTTTATCTTTGTTCTACATATCAATCTACATCAATTATCTTCGTTCTACGTGGCAATTATGTAATCTCTAAAGTCTTAAAGATTATATATTCTCGTTCTAACGGTAAATTAAATGAGCTTAGTATCATATTGACTCATTAAATCCATGATTATATCTGAGGAAAATATATATGTATATATATTTTCATAAAGATTTTAATTAAAAATTCTTTCGTACAAACTGTTATTGGTGAAAATATTTTAACGGGTAGGTAATACCCGAGGAATATTTAGATTTCACATTAATAAGTACACTGTACATTCTTTCAAATCAAATTCAACAGTCATTTACTATCCTATTTACAACCACTGATATACGAATCTATTCACCACAGAATAACCATTTTTATTCAATTTCATATTTGGATTTTGACCTATCAGAATCCAACAAGTGGCATAATGAAGAAAATATTAGACAAAATAAAATTTGTTAGAAACAAATAAATTAACTATGAGAAGAATTTTGATAAGAATCCACGCTAACTGTTCCTAGCTAACTGTTCCTAGCTAATTGATTACATTTTATTTATCGCAATTTATTTATCGCAATTTATATTCTCGCAATTTTATTTATCGTCATTTCATTTCTGTTATTTATTTTACGCACTTTAAATATCGAGACACGTATACAAGGTTTTGACATATCATATCGACACATCTATATATATTATTTGGAATAACCATAGACACTCTATATGATGTAATGCATGAGTTCGCTATACAGGGTTGAGGTTGATTCTACAATAATATATATACTTTGAGTTGTGATCGAGTCTGAGACATGTACACGGGTCACGATAAGTATTAATTAATTCGAATATTATATATTAAGTTATATATGAATTATTGGACTGTTAACTGTGGACTATCAACTGTAGACTACTAACATTGGACAATCAAAATGAATTAAATTACTAATTATAACATATGAAACTAAACAATTCTTCAAGTTTGCCACTTGATTTCATCTTAAACATCCTTTGTATCTTGACGATCACAATTAGCGTTTAATCATCTAAAAACCTTCGATATTCTTGAAAACCCTCGGTTTGATAACCGATGATCCAGATCCGTTAACTTTGAAAATGCCAACGAAGTAGCATGTTGTAGATGACCTAAATGGCCAAAAGTTTGATAATAAAGAATGGAATGTTGGGAACGCTCGATAGAAAAAACCTTCTCTCTCTCCCTCTCTTCTCTCAAAACCACCATCGTGATCCAATGATCACCACCAAGTAACCACCTCCGTTGAAAACATCCCCGCAGCCTCCCATTACCAACTTATAAAAACTTGAGTTCACAGCCAAAAACAACATGAAAAACTTAGTCTAGTTAGGAAGCTAATGAACGAGAGCGAGAACGGAGTTCACGAATTTAATTCGATATTAAACTCGGTCAGTTACTTTTTGAAGATAAACTCTTAACCAAAATCGAATATTGTTACATTCATAGTCTTGTCAACCATTTTTCTTATCTCTGATTTAAACCGAGTCAAATTAAAACATTTCGAAACAACCATTAAAAGTTATTGTTTTCGTTTTATAATATATATCATGAACTTGTGGGTCTTAGAACATATAGCTTGTTAATGGCTAGAACTGAAAGAAGTAATGTAATAATCAAAATCAAGAATATGATTGACTTTGTTTCAATTATAAATATTTAAAAGCTATGATAAAACGAAAGATGAAGTTTATTGACTATTCCAACTCTCTTTTATTCTCGAAGATGGTTAGCTAAGATCCTCCGGATTAGAACGAGATCGTCATCTTCTGTTTCTGCTACTTCGTTTTTCCTGATATTCGACAGCCACCTGCGGTTGTTTAAGTAAGGAAGATGTACAGTGATTATGGTATGATGATGTTAATAAGATAACGAAGTTGATTATGATGAGATATTGATGTTAAGCGATGGAAATAATGATGATATGAAAATAATAATAACGATGAATGATGATGGCAATATGATGATTGGGGTTGACGAGTAACGATGATGATGAACTCGTTTGAGATGGCCTGATCGAATCCAAATACAACACCCATTTAATCAACTTATTGCAACAGTGTTGGACTTATTAAATCCAATGGATCAAATAAATGGGTTTTGCTATTTGGGCTTTTTAATTTAAGATGATTGACTAAGCCCACTTATTGTTATTAAGAGGTTCGTGAATCCAAGGCCAACCTTGCATTGTTCAGTTCCATCGTATTCATATCTTTACTACAAAATATCGTATGGTGAGTTTCATTTGCTTCCTTTTTAATTGCTTTTTGCAATTTATATTTTTGGGACTGAGAATACATGCGCTGCTTTTATGTTTGACGAAATAGACACAAGTACTTAAAATATATTCTATGTTGAGTTGTACCACCCTACATATCTTCCCTAATAGCTTGGTAACTAATATTTACATGTTGGAAGAACATGTAAGCGCGAATCCTATTGATAGATCTATCGGGTTTGACCACCCTAACCGGGCTAGTCGCTCTAGTATCGTAAATGGTTGCATAGTACTTCATTTTTACTACACTTGGTACAGTGTAGAGAGATTTCATAATAAAGGAAATATGCCACATTAATTGTTAAGTATGGTTACCGAAGCGCTCAACAACTTATAGAATACTTTTATACACTTGCGAGTATACATATATTTATAAACGGAAATCTTGTGGTCTATTAATATATTCAAATGATTGTTATGATAAACCTATGAACTCACCAACCTTTTGGTTGACACTTTTAAGCATGTTTATTCTCATGTATAAAAGAAATCTTTCGCTGTGCATTTGCTCATATTAGAGATATTACTTGAAGTTGTACATGACATATTTACGTCAGTACCTCGCAATGAGACCAGATGTTGATGACTTCGTCCAGGAGGATTAGAACGGGTCGTTACAGTAACAAACAAAAGAGTTTATAAATTAGTTTATGTTGGTACATGAATCCCCAGCCGTAGTTTATTCTTACGTTTAGTACATTCGGTTATGTAATAATGTTATTTACTAGTGACTATTGATTACTATGGTGATTGTGCTTTCTTAGTTTATTAAATAATCAATATGTTAAACTGCACACAGTCGACCGAGTGTGTGTACACACTCGACCGACTGTGTAAGTCAGTCGACCGACTGACAGACACACTCGACCGAGTGTGTCTGACTTGCAGTATATATACGGGTTTAGACTTCTTTGATGAGGTTACTTGTCCCATTTGTTCCAAATCGTTGTTTTTCGTCTCCAGAAAACCCTAACACCGAATACCACCGAAATACATCGTCTAGGTGTCGATCTAATCTAGGTTTTGCACTAGGTTCGACCAATTCGATCCCAAAACGACCCGTATCTCGATTTATCTCTATTCTATTGTGTTCCGCCTTTAGTTTAGAGTTCAAGCGACCTAAGATCCATAGATTTATCGTCTACAAAGTGGTATCAGAGCCGGAGTCTCTGGTTTTTGCTTGATCAAATCGTTTTTTGGGTCAAAGTTTGTGTTTTTGGTGTTTTTAGGTTTTTGGTCTATTAATCTGTGTTTACACGTTATTGTTAGTGTTTTTATTGTCAAAAGGTGTTTCTGGATTGTTTATTTTCGTTATCTACGTGTTGTTTTTGAGTTTTCCATCCATAATCGATTGCAAAATCGATTTTTGTCTAGAAAACCCTAATAGTCGACCAGCTTCAATCGACCGTGAGAGTTAGACAATCGGCCGTGTGTGTTTGCAATACCCAAGGCTTATATAGTAACGAAGTGCTGCCAAAATTTTGTTAGACAATCGACCGTGTGATAAGTACAATCGATCGTGTGTCTTATACAGTCGACCGTGTGTCAGAGATAGTCGACCGTGTGACTTAATCAGAATCTTAATTAATCTTTTATTTTCAAACTTAATCAGTTAACATGTCGGACACTAATGAACAAGTGATAAATGAATATAGCGCGTTAGTAATTGCACCTGGACTACAAAAACTGTTACTTAACGAAAGCGAATCTGGATCGACAAATAAAGTACCTCGACTTGACAATCTTAAAGACTTCTTGGACTGGAAAGTTAGGTTTGTTATTTACTTAAATGGTGTTGACTCTAGACTTTGGGAATGTATTGAGAATCCATTTGTTTAGCCTTATGGAGGTGATGGTGAACCCAAAGAAACTCAACAGTTTAGTCCTACAGAGCGTGAACAATATAATCTTGAGTGTAGATGTTATGCTCAGCTAACGCAAGCATTGTCAAAGGACATTTTCCAGCAGTTCAAAAACCGTAACAAAACCGCGTATACTCTTTGGTTGGCCCTTCAATCTGCAGCAGAGGGTACTGCTACTTATCGGGAAACAAAAGGTAAGGTATTGAAGGATGAATGGAGGGCATTTGCTGCTCTTCCATCAGAGTCACTGGGACAAACTTTGGAGAGATATCGATTACTGGTAGCAGAGATGGCGGATTATTGGATTGATGTACCTGATGATAAGGCAGTCAGGGTGTTGAAAGATGGTCTTCCAGAAAAGTGGGACCATGAGATTGAAAAGATTCAGAACATGTACAGCACATCAGGTCGTACGTTAACATTGACAGCTTTTACTTCTAAGTTGATGGAGAAGGATATTCAGGTAGAAGCTAAGAGGAAGAGACTTGGTTCGGTAGTTGCTTCTGCATCCACTTTAGCTTCATCTTCTGGTCATGCTCCATTACAAACAGCCTATATTACAGCAAATGCTTCTCAAATGTCTACTCCACAATCTCAGTCTGGCTACTTTAATGCTAAATCACAAGCTCAGACTCAGAATTCTCCTTCTCAACAGACTCAGACTCAGACTCCTGTGTTTCAAACTGAGAATATCAGGAAGAGGCCCATCGAATCAATTCAGGAAGATATGGCTCTGGCAGCTATTGTTGTTAACTCATACAATGATATGATTAGTGGACAAGTGATTAATAGTCATCTTGAAAATGAAGACTATGATCAGATTGATGAGGACGATATCGAAAGGATGGATATACTTTATTGCATGGGTAGCATTGTTAGACGGGCTAGGAAGTACTTGAAGAAAACCGGACAGAGGTCTTTGAGTTTGAATCGAGATTCGTAGTTTGGTTTTGATATGTCAAAGGTTAGATGCTTCAATTGTGATGAGCTTGGTCATTTTAAGAAGACTTGCACGAGGCCACCCAAGACTGGTTTTTCTGATCCTTTTCACAATACAACCATTTCAGTTACTCCACAACATGTTATTGTTGAGAAAGAAACTTCGGGGTCTATTCAATCTAAGGCCTTGATGACCACGTATGCTGATGAAGTGTGTGACTGGTCCATCATGGCAGATACGCATCAAGCTAATGTTGTGTTTGTAGGTAGAACTGAAGCTAAAATTGAAGAAGAAAGAATTGCTAGGAGAAATGCAGGTTGTACTGGAAAAGATAATCCGAATTGCACCTGCTATGTGTGCAAATGTGATGCTAGAATGAAAAGAGCTGAGGAGATTATGAAGTTGAGCCTCAGAAAGAGGATTAAAGATCGACTGTATGATAAGTTTCGCCAAGCTCGAGACCTATCAGATTTTGAGTTTACGACTGATTCTTCCGATGAGGATGAAGAAAGAAGTTGTCATGTTGGTACTTAGTTCAGAGAAGAGTTGGGACACTTGCTCAATTGTGATCTTAAGAGTGGTGACGAGAAGATTGTTACTGTTCGGAGTCCAGTGTGTTCAGACAACAGTGAGAACAAAGGATGTTATTAAGCTGATTACGCGGATAGTACGAGTTCAGAGTCTGAGTCAGAATCAGATGAAGACACTCAGGTTAGAAGCAACATATATGCATTTATGGCCAACACATCCGGTAACGATAAGGTATGTAATGACTCAGTTTCTAATTGTTCTAAATGCATTGGTTATGAACAGGAAATTGAGAGGCTTGAGTGTGTTATCACAAAGCTTAATGAGATATCCGTTACATGTGAGACATGTCCTAAGCTTAGAGTTGACCTTAAGAATTTAAGTTTGGAGAATCAGACTAATAAAAAGAACTATGATGATGCGCTTTTCTACCTTAATAAACAGAAATAGTATGTTGATGTGATTAAGTCTTTAGAAAATCAGGTGGGTCACTTAAAATCAACGGTTATAGATGATGGAAAAGTGATTACTATGTATTTGGGACAGGTAGAGACCCTTAAGGCTGAAAGAGATTCATTTAAGTTGAAATACGAGTCTGAAAAAGCTAGGATCGACAATTGGCAGAGGATGTCTTATGTGAAACAGACTTTGAATCCTCCTAAACAGCAGGGTTTAGGTTACAATCAGGTTGCCCCGCCACTTTTAGGTGAGTATATTAACAAACCAGTTGAGAAAAGTAAGGGTCTTGTTGTAGAACTAGAATATGGTAAGCCTAAAGAAGCACCTGTTGAGAGTACAGTTAAGATAGTTGCGTCGGAGAAATCTTTAGATGTTGTCTATGAAACAGAGTCAGATACTAATATCGACACTGAGAAAGACAGCAAACCATTTGAGTTGGTCACTAAACCAGTTACCATTATGAAAAATCCTATTAAGGCAAGTAAGATGACTGAGAGTAAAAAGGCTCAGTCTAAGAAAACTGTGACTCCCAAACAGAATAAGAAGAAGAACACCTAGGGAGTGTCACCTAAGTTTGTCAGTAAGGGCAGATTAGATGAATCAGGTCCTAAGGTAGAACAATCACCAACAGAGGCAAGTTCTAAATCTGGGAATGTGTCCAAGTATGTTCCGCCGGGTCGTCGACAGACTGTTATGCAACAAGTCTCGTCATCCCCTACGACTAGACAACATACTGAACCACCTAGGAGATAGTTTTCACCAATTAGACGCAAAGTGTTTAATTCTCATGATTTTGATAATGTTAACTTCTTTAATTGTGGGAGGTTGGGACACAGGGCTATGAATTGTAGACCCATTCGACAGACACCAAGAAGGAAGGTTGATTTTAGTCCAAATCGGTTCTTTAATAGGAGATCACCTTCACCAGAGTTTAATTCCTTTTCAGTGCAAACAAATGATAAAAGGATTTTTCAAACCAATGATTATTATAGAAAACCTTTACCGAATAACACAGTTTAGAAACCTAAATCAGAAGTTAAGAGTGTTCATCGTACTGAAGGTCCTTCTGGATCTAAAGGACAATGGGTGGAATTGCCAGTTATTGGTGTTGATGGGAAACCCACTGCCATTCGAGCATGGGTGGCCCTCTCTAACTAATCCTCTTATTTTAATGTGCAGGTCGCCTACAATCCACGCTGCAGTACTTGGATTGTTGATAGTGGGGCGTCCAGGCACATGACAGGGAACTTGTCTTTGCTTTCTAGTGTGAAAACAGTAGATGGAGGACCAGTTTCTTTTGCAGGTATTGAAGGAGTATTTATTACTGCTCAGGGTGTATTGCTAATGAGAATGTCAGCTTTGATAAACTTAACTATGTAGAGCAGATGTCGAAGAATCTGCTTTTTGTTTCACAAGTTGCTGATAAGAAATATACTGTTGCTTTTGATGATAAGTTTTGTTATATTTTGAGAAAAGAGTTCATTATTCCGGAGGACATGATTCTGATGACTGCTCCAAGATGCAAGGATCTCTATATCCTTGATATGCATAAGGCTCATGTTAAGGCAGCTACAGGCCATCAGACCTTTGTTTCTAAAGCTACTGAACAGGAGTCGATTATTTGGCACAAGCGTATGGGTCATCTGAGTCTAAGGAAGATGAATAATCTAGTACACAATGGATTAGTTGATGGTGTGAATGTTAAGAGTTTTCATATTCCTGAAGTATGTATTCTGTGTAAACAGGGGAAGCAGACTAGAAAGTCACATACTACCAAAAAGCATCATTCTGTAAATATCCCTTTGGAGCTGCTACACATGGATCTTTTTGGTCCAGTTAATTGTAAAACTCTCACTGGAGAATCATATTGCTTGGTAGTTACAGATGAGTATTCCCGATTTTCGTGGGTTGTGATGTTGAAACTCAAGTCAGACACGTTTGAGCATTTTAAAGTGTTGATTCTGAAGCTTGAAAGTCTGTATAACTTGAAGGTAAGAAAGATTCGTACTGATAATGGTACAGAATTTAAGAACATTCAGATGCAGCTGTTTTGTAATGAGAAGGGGATACAACAACAGTTCAGTCCAGCTTATACACCTCAATCAAACGGTGTTGCTGAACGAAAGAATAGGACTCTAATCGAAACCGCAAGAACTATGCTAGCTGATTCATGTCTTCCAATTGTTTTCTGGGGAGAAGCCGTGAGTACTGCTTTTTATGTAATGAACAGAGTTCTAGTGGTGAAGAGACATGGTAAAACGTGTTATGAGCTGTTGCACAAGAGAAAGCCTAATATCAAACATTTTAAACCTTTTGGTGCACCTTGTACTATCCTGGTACGAGACGCTGGAGGGAAATTCAATTCAAAGGTGATCTCTGGTATCTTCTTAGGATATGGGAATCCAAACAAACGGGTGTATAACACTGAGTCTAGGCTTGTGGAAGAACGTTATGAGGTGGATATTCAGCGCAATGCTCCACCTCGTGTCAGTAAAGGGTTCGCTTGGCAATTTGAATATGATAAACTGTTTGATTCCTTCAATCTTCCGCCCTATGCTACAGAGGAGGAGATTTTAACTCAGGTTTTGTTTGATTCTCAAAACTCAACTGACAATGTTGTTACTATTCCACCACAGGTTCAGAATCAGATTTCTAGCTTGCAACCTAGTCCATAGAGAGTGACAGATACTTTTGATTCAAATAAGGACGGGGTAGTATATACAGATGACGATAGTGACCTTGAAGATGATGAGGAAGTTAACTGATCACGATTGGCAGAGGAACATCTTAATCCTCTATATAATCAACCACCAACTGTGACAGTGCCTGAACAGCCAACTGAAGCAGGAGGTGTGAGAAGATCCAATCGTGTTATTTTACTGCCTAAACGTCTACAGGATTCTTATGTGGACGCACGAGGAATTCCTCATTTTAGTATTCCCCAAAGTACGACAACTGAGGCATCAACTTCTGAGGTTCCGACCACATCAGAGGTCCCGGTGATTAACAATAGTTCAACAGCAGCAGATGATGTTCAGACTGTAAGTGCGAATGTGGTTACAGCATTTTATTCTTCGCTGAATAAGACAGGTAGGATATTTGTGCATGCTCACTCATGCTATGTATGTCAAATTGAACCAAAAGATGCTTATGAGGCACTGAAGTATGATGAGTGGGTTAGTGCAATGCAAGAGGAGCTGTTATAGTTTAAACATTTGAAGGTTTGGAAGCTAGTCAATCCACCACATGGTTGTGTGCCCTATGGTCTTCGATGGGTTTTGAAGAACAAGAAGGATGAACAGGGTATAGTTATTAGAAACAAAGCTAGATTGGTGGTAAAGGGATATCAACAAATACCTGAAATTGACTATGATGAGGTTTTTGCTCTGGTTGCACGACTGGAAGCAATCAGGATTTTCTTGGCCTTTGCATCCTTCATGGGTTTTAAAGTTTTTCAGATGGATGTGAAAAGCGCGTTTTTTGTACGGAGAGATCAATGACAGGGTGTTTGTTGAACAACCACCCGATTTCGAAGACCCTCATTTCCCAGAAAAGGTTTATAGACTTGAAAAGGCACTTTATGGTCTTCACCAAGCTCCTCGAGCATGGTATGCAACGTTGTCCAATTACATGATTGAAAATGGTTTTCGGAGAGGTGTCATTGATCAGACACTTTTCATCAAAATGAAGGGACAACATCTTATGTTAGTGCAGGTTTATGTTGATGATATTATATTCGGGTCAACAGATCAGGGTATGGTTGATGAGTTTGAGAAGGTCATGCAGCAGAAGTTCAAGATGAGTTCAATGGGAACGATTAAGTTTTTCTTGGGTCTACAGGTAGTTCAGACAGATAAAGGCATCTTCTTGCATCAAACCAAGTATGTTGCTGATATTCTGAAGAGGTTTCAAATGGAAGCAGAAAGACCGGCTAAGACTCCGTTGTCTGTGAACCATGGTATTTCACCTGAGTGTGAGGGTGCCGCAGTGGACCAAACGTTATACAGGGCTATCATAGGTTCTCTAATGTATCTTACAGCTTCTCGACCAGATATCATGTTTGCGGTTTATCTGTGTGCTCGTTATCAGGCAAATCCTAATGTTCATCATATGTAAGTGGTTAAGAAGATTATGAGGTATTTGAAGGATACACTGAGTTTAGGGTTATGGTATCCATGTGAGGATGGGTTTGATCTCACAGCTTACAGTGATTCTGACTATGGAGGATGCAAGAAGGATTTCAAGTCAACATCAGGAGGTTGTCAGTTCCTTGGCAGCAAACTAGTTACATGGCAGTGTAAGAAGCAGATAGCAGTGGCTCAGTCCACTTGCGAAGCAGAGTACATTGCCGCGGCCAGCTGTACATCACAGGTCATCTGGATTCAACAGCAACTACGTGACTACGGTTTGCAAATTTCTAACACTCCTATTTATGTTGATAATACTGCTGCCATAGCTGTCACTAAAAATCCCGTAAATCATTCTAAAATGAAACACATAGGGATTAAATACCATTTCATTAGAGACTGCTATGAGAAAAAGTTGATAGATGTTGTGCAGATAAACAATATGTTCCAGAGGACTGATCTTTTCACAAAAGCTTTTGATAAACCACGTTTTAATTACTTGTTAAACGAAATAGGTATTAAATTGCTTTCAGATGTGGTTCCTAAAACTGAGGTTCCTGACACAGAGGAACCTAAACCTGAGACTGAGTTGTGAATTGTTAAGAAACTGCTTGTAGTGTATATATAGTTTTGCATGGTAGTTTGTAGATAATTTGCATGTTTACTTTTCATTTGCATGATAGATTCGTTTTTCCTGATATTTCTGCATGTTTGCTTATGTTTTTTAGATAAATTTATACTTTTGTACAGAGAAAATAGAAAAGCCATAAAAATCAGAAAAACCAGAAAAACAAATAAAAAAATTAAAAAATGAAAAATCTATAAAAATTGAAAAGCCTGAAAATGAGTTGCTTATTATATTTATGGAGAAGTGATTGCAATACTGAACTGACATGTAAGTTGTATAAAACAAGTAATACAGGATGGTTGATAATGTGTTAGTAAACTTTATTGGCCTAAGTCTAGATAGAGATGATCACACGAACAAAGCGTAAATATCATGATAAGGAAATCATGGAAAGGTTTACAGCGGTTGAGGGTAGTCACCTACTTATCACTGAATATGTACTGAGAAATGGTTGTTCAGAAACTCAACAGACGGTTGAGGTCTCCCCTACTACGATTTATACTCGGTAGCAACAGGATAATTTTTGTGAGTCCCCAAGGTGAGTATACTTTGTCTAGGATGCATACTTGTTTCTATTTACCTGTATTACTTGGACAAAAACTCAACAACATACATATTGGGTACCCGAAGGGAGGTGTTTTCTCTAAAAGGGTTGAGAAGTGCAGTCCTGTATCACAGACACAGAATGATTTGTATTTTGCAACGTCATCGGTTTCTAGATTTCAACATCAGAAGATTGGTTTCCGTACAGTTACTACTAAAGTCAAAGACAGTAGTGCATCATGTATAGGTGTATTCACTTATTTATTTTGTTTGTTTTATTTATTTTCGTTGTACTATAGCATGGAGAAATGGCAACATCAGAAAATCCAAATAAAAAAAAAAATAAAAAATTGAGAATCATGGATCAAGAATTGAACAAAGCTTCAGAGACTTCTCGGGTATCTAAGTCTGAGACAACATATATTCCAATCGGAGACTTTTTGAACGATTTAGTTATCTACATCCGAGGGGAGAATTTATCAGATCATCAGATATAGAGAACTTAAATCATTCAGTTCACATCTCAATTAGTGAACTTTAAATCGTTTATCTGTGATATGGGATTGTGCATGTTGACCTGGATAGAGGGAAAATCTTCTGGAAGGTATCTTAGCGTTCCATCACTCAAATATATTTATCACTTCCATCCATCAAACATCGTACATCATACGATTTCCGTTTAAGTATGGGGTTTATAGCGGCCGGTATGCGCCTTAACAAAGTATGCAATAAATTTGAGATTCACAAAGTTATCTGAAACGAAAAGTGTAAGTTTAAGGTAGAAGCTCATGGCTGACACGGTTGCTAGAAACATCGTGAGATGGTTCTGTTCAATCAGATTGAAAGTACATTGATGTGATAAGAGGACAGCGTCAACATGTTGTGCTCAATTGTTCTACCTGAAACATCGTGCGATCTCAAGTGAGGACTGACTTCGTGATTAAAATCTAACATTGTAAAATGTTAAAGTAATTAATCAACGTGATCATCGAAGTCTAGGGTGAAAGTTGGTAAATGTTTATTGATATGTTTGAAAGTTGTTTTGTATAGCTTTATCAAGTACTTTATGAATGAAGCGTGAAATTACATGTCAAATTTAGTTCAGTTCTGATCCCCAAATCATAAGATTAAATCAGTGTGATATGTTAACTCACAAAAACATGTGTTATGCTTTTCGTACTGGGCTTCATGATAAGTTGTATTATTTATTCTTACGCTGATAACCCCATTTATCTACTAATCATGATATGCTGGATCTTGTACAGTAGTTTGCTTTATGAATTTGCATATACTTTCCTATCTGAAAAGTCCATATTTGATTACTTGAATTAGATTAGCTGCATGTGCATCTTTGTGTAGTGTATTATGTCAAGCAACTCAGTTCTCGGAAAGGTTTATTGTGAAAGGAATTTTTTTTTTTAGTTAATTTTAAAACCAAGTTGTTTGGAACATAAAGGTACAAAGCGTGTTAAATATATACTGTGGAGATCAGTCCTAGGGGGAGTGGAATAGGAAAGGGTTTGTGAAATTGAAATCGAAATTTCCTAAGTTGTAAACCCTAAAGACAGACGACCGATTGAGGCTACACACTCGACTGAGTAAGTGTACACACACGACCGCATGCGTAAACCACTCGACCGATCAAGTTTTGAATAATGTGTTGTGTTCATAACACACTCGACCGAGTATGTATACTCGCACGGCCGAGTGAGAGACACACTCGACCGAGTGTGTCTGTGAGTATAATTAGGCTGAGGTCTCGAACGGCTCAGAACACTTTGGTGTTTTTGAGCGGATTTTACCTAGATTTTTCGAAGCTAAGGAAGGAGTTTTTGATCGTGTTTTTTACCTACATCTTTCTCTTGTGATTACAGCGCCACTAACTAGGTATTCTAACTCGTTTTAGTTTGTTCATAATCTTTAATTTTATATTCAAAGTGCAAAACTCAAATCGAATGATGTTAAGACTTAATCTGTTATAATTGATGCTATGAACTTGTTAGTCGGCCTATTTAGATGTTATGTGACCAGATCTTGAAGCAAAATCAACAGATTTGATTGATTTGGAAAAATTGGAGGTCTCAGATCTGATGAACACGATCGACCAAGTGTGCAACACACTCGACCGAGTGAGTTCACACATTCGACCGTTCTAAAACGCACACGACGGTGTGTGCTCACACTCGACCGAGTGTATAGAAACCCTAATTTTTAAGATTTTGCTATTTTTGATTGTTTTGTTATGATATCATGTTTAAACTAAATGTGTTGCATAGTTTTGCTTTTAGAATGTCAGGTCCAAGTAGTAGGTTAAGTGGAACATGGAAGTATGACCTGGAACTTAGGAAAGCATTGGCCGAACATAGGCCTATCCTTGTAGAGACCAAAGTTGTTGCATCCCAGTTCACGAAGGATCAGTGGAAAGGTTTAGATTGCTTGACGTTTCTTCAGATTGGGAATCATTACTGTCCTAAGCTAATCCAAGAGTTCTATTCTAGTGTGACCATAGAGAAGAAGTATGTTCATGCTAATTTCTTTGGTGTTGACTATAAGTGGACCATAGATGACTTTGCAGATAACCTTCTATTGAATTACTGGGGAGCCAAGATTTACTGTTCTAGTAAAGATCTTAGGAAGATTTCTAGCAAGTTTGATGCCAGTGGGGTAGCTTCTCACATCACTAAGCCAGGATATGTAATTGGTTCTAGCAGTATTGAGGTCAGAGAGAGCGATGTTAGGGATGACTTGATGCTTAACATGAGAATTATCAAAAGAAATGTGCTGTTTAGAGATCCTCATGATGATATACTATCTGGTACTGAGGCTGTTCTATTGTACTATCTTATGGAACGTATCAAGGTGAATCTTGGGCAGATAGTCGTTAATGTCATGAAAGATGCTTTGGATGATGAGGAAAAACCATTTCCTTATGCAGTTCTTATAAATCATTTGTTTGATGAGATTGATCTGGATGAGGACACGAATTATGAATGGAATCAGGTTCCAGAGGAAGTTATTGAAGGATAGTTCTCATGCTTATGATTTCATGTGCTTATGTTTATTTATGGTTGTTTTGTAATTTGATCAGGCTAGCTTGTTAGCCCTTATACTATGGTGTGTAATAAACAATAACTTGTGGATGACGTAACTGTGTGATTTATTTAATGTGTTTGTCATGTTTGTTAATTCATTGATTCATATAATTCATTAGATGCCCCATGATACATGGAGGTAAATGCTTATTCGTTATGTTGTTTTGAGTGTTTTTCAGCTATTCACTATGTCTCAAGAACAACAGCAGATGTCTGATGAAGAACGTGAACCACGAATCCCATTATCTTCTGAGTTACCGGGTCTGATTGGTCGAGAAGATACAAACGTACTTGCGTGTGTTGATGAAAAGGGTTCAGAGGCCCAAAGAGGAGGTTTTGGTCCGATCATTGCTTTCTTGAAACGCTCCAGGATCTTTAAAGCTATTACTGCTGAATGCACTCCGTATTATTCTCATCAGATAAAATTCTGGGAGGTTGCCCAAGTTGTTAGTGAAGATAACAAGAAGGTGATATTGAGTTCTGTCAACAACACGATTGTTCGTATTTCTGCACAGACTATCAGGGAAGATTTAGGGTTTCCGGACAATGATAATATGCCAACTGATTTGCCGATTCTGAAAGTTAGAAGGTGTTTAAAGAGATGTGGTTATACTGGTGACATAACCAAAGCTGTTAAACGTACGAAACTTCCAAGGCAGTATCGATACTTTACATACGTTCTTCTTAGATGTTTGAGCCCGATGCAAGGAGGTTTTGATGAGATGACAGCGAAATACAGCTCTATGTTTGTTGCGTTGGTTTTGAACGCTGAGTTTAACTTTTCACAGGTGATATTTGATGCAATGGTTCTAAACGTGAAGAGAAAAGTACATCTGGTGTTCCCGAGGTTTCTTCAGATTATGTTAGAGAAGCAGGTTCAAGGGTTGGTAAAGATACCTGAGGATGAACTAAAGCAGAATCATTTAAATGATCAATCTTTCAACAGGTTTTTGCAGAGCCGAGTGGAAGTACCGGAGAAAGGGCGGATTGGTCATCTGGTTAATGAGAACTACGTGTGTCCAGAAGGCTTGAGTTGCCGACATGAAAACAGTAATTCAGGGGATGAGACTGATATTACTATTGCAGGTGAAGAAGAGGTGAACCAGCCTCCACCAAAATCAACTGGTCCTCGATTGGTTGATGAAGATGATGTAACAGCGCTTGATAATAGTCAAATGGATTTAGTGAAACGAAAGTTAGCTGAAGCTCCCAAGGTGTCAACAAGAGGGAGACTGAAACGTTTGAAGATTTTGGTTAAAGATGGAAGTTCGTCTTCCACAACAAAGTCCCAGCCGAAGGTTGCTCGGACTGGTCCGGCTACTGGTGGATCTACTCAAGCTGCACCCACTCAACTACAACAAACTACATCTTCTCAGCAAGTTCAAATTTCTCAACGTTCTGAGACTACTGCAGGTGATATGACAGGAATTGTTAACCGAAAGTTGATTCAGTTGTCTGCGGATTTTGCTAAGTTCCAAAAGGCAGTTGATGAAGATAAGAAAAAGACAACATCTGAAATGTCTGCATTGAGGTTGAAGTTTGGTGAGCTGGAGAAAAATATGGAAAGTCAGGCTGGAGAAATTTTATCTCTTCAGACACAAAACCGAGATCTGACGGATAGATTGAACGAATGCGAGAAGAGGATTGTGGTTGAAGAAGAGGATGATGAACCAGATCCATTTGGTACTTTTGGTGAGGAAGAAGAGGACAGAGCTGTTGAAGTTGCTAAAGGATACACGGAGGATAACCCGCTGTATGTAACTCCTCTTCAAGTTTTAACAGTTTCTGAATTTTTAGCTATGCAGGATCGTCTTAATCATACAACTGTTTACACTAATTTAGAAGAAGGGGAGATCCCTCCGGATCTGACCGAAACTGAGCAGGAATTGATGGAGCGTCTAGAGCGAGTAGCTAAGGAATCTGCTGACGCAACATCAAAAGCTGCAACTGAGGCTTCGACATCAGGATCTCAGAATTTTGATGATGAAATGAGTGATACTGATATTTTTGATGAAAGTGATAACAGTTTTGATGAGATTGTTATTGAGGATGAGCCAACTGAGCCTTATCCTCGTTATGAAGGCGTTGGTGATGATCTTCCAACTTTTGCTGATTATTTTGAGATGAATGATGAACTTTTGAACAGAAAATGTAAAGAAAAGGAATAGAAGGAACAAGAAAGTGTGTTACCAGAAGGTTTCTTGCCGGTGAAGATCAACAAAGAAAAGGTTGAAGTGTTGGAAGAAGAATGGAAGATTCAGATGCAGATTAGGAAGTATGTGATGAAACCTAAAGTAGAGACGCAGTTTTTGAAGTTTATCGAGCACTGTGAGAGTTTACGTGCTAAAGGAAAGATCATAGCCTGGGCCTATATTAAAGAATTCGATATGTATGCGATCAAGAAAGAATATGGAGTGGATTATATCAAATCTCCATTTGAATTCAAAACGTTACCTTATTTTGAGTTTATGCAGGTGGCCAGGCTTAAGATGTTATATCAGGATTATAGTGGAATTCCTAATGTTTTGGTTCGTAAGATAAGGAAATCGTATCAGTCACCTAATTTCATAGGTTTTCGTCCTCAGTTTCCGAAGATTTGTTATCGAACGAACAAGAAAACAGGGGTTAGAAGGAAGATAGTAAAATATCGACCTGTGAAGTATATACGGAAGGTTCCTTTGAGAAAGATGCCGCAGCACTTCAGTCCTCGTTTTCGTTGGTGGTATTATGATGAACGCTCAGAGGAAGCAGTTATTGTGTTAGACAAGGATGGTGGAGATGAAAATGATAGTATAAGGGTTCTAGATCCAGTTTGGTTGCGAAACTGCTGTGAGGAAGATATGTTTACCCTTTACTACAATCGGATGCTGTATCGCCCAGAAAATCGTGTGCAGGCTGAACAATACTGCAGGGTTGTGAAACTTTGCTATTTGAAGAACTGGGTGACAGATCCGTTTACTGATTGATAATCGAATTTTGTTTTCTTTCTCTTTTCTGTTCTACGGCTAGGTCTTACGGGGAGTTTGTTGGTGCATGAATCCCCAGCCGTAGTTTATTCTTACGTTTAGTACATTCGGTTATGTAATAATGTTATTTACTAGTGACTATTGATTACTATGGTGATTGTGCGTTCTTAGTTTATTAAATAATCAATATGTTAAACTGCACACAGTCGACCGAGTGTGTGTACACACTCGACCGACTGTGTAAGTCAGTCGACCGACTGACAGACACACTCGACCGAGTGTGTCTGACTTGCAATATATATACGGGTTTAGACTTCTTTGATGAGGTTACTTGTCCCATTTGTTCCAAATCGTTGTTTTTTGTCTCCAGAAAACCCTAACACCGAATACCACCGAAATACATCGTGTAGGTGTCGATCTAATCTAGGTTTTGCACTAGGTTCGACCAATTCGATCCCGAAACGACCTGTATCTCGATTTATCTCTATTCTATTGTGTTCCGCTTTTAGTTTAGAGTTCAAGCGACCTAAGATCCATAGATTTATCGTCTACAGTTTAACTGATCAACTTTCACTAATTTCTAATTATTTTATATATTATATTCACATTTAAAGTAGTTACACTTGCTAGAAGAGAAACTCTCCGGAAGGGACAAGGACGACGTGTGCTTTCGGGTACTCTTTGAAGAGTGTTTTAATGACTTCAAACAAAAAGACTATAATACCCATCATGTGCGAAACACATGTCTGAGATTAACTATGTAAACTTAATGCTGTTAATTTCTGGGACTATTTGTGTACAATGTTCAAAACTTGGGACCAATCATGATTGATTTAAACTTTAAGTCTCAATCTGATTTTTAGTACAAAGTTTAGGGACCAACCATGATATTTTTTCTTGATTAAATGATACTGCTATATATAGTAAAAAGAATACGAATGATAATTGATTTAATAAGGATGGAGACGGGATAAATTGTCAACGTCCACATGATAACGAATTACTTTTATCAAATGGTTATTTTTTCTACCATTGATTTTGATAATTTAACCATAATTATGTAGATTGAGGTTCTTTTATGATTAAAGATAACGCCGAAGACATAGATTGCGGCGATGCGATTCAAAAGTTGTTCATGAAAAATCAAGTTGTTGGTCCTTTAATTGGTGGCAAAAAAGGCTTTTTTCAAGATTTAGCGGATCAAGGGTTACTTCCTCCATGCATTCACGGTTCCTTAATTGGTAGCTCTTCTTCCAATATTACTTGGTATAATTTTATATCCCGGAGAGGTAAAGTGGTCCACATCGACAAAGTAGACAGGATCACAAACCGCCCGGACGATAGAAACGGTAAAGGTCACACTTAAGTTTGTTTTTTTTTTTTTACGTTTTTTTTTCATGTTTACGGTTTAGTAGGCTATTTGTTTATAACGTATTTGTTGTGGGCTGGTTAGTGATCTTACGGACTCGTTGTCGCTTTCTTATCTTTTGTGGTCATGTTTAGTTGTTTTATTGTGTTTTGGTGTCATTTAGGATCGGTTGGAGTTATCGTTGATTTGTGACGTTGTCTTGTTTCGAGCCTTGTACTTTGTATTGGTTTAGGATCTTCATTATTCGATGAAGATTTCGTTTATATAGTATTCGTTATTTTTGCTTAAAAAAATGTGGTACATTACAAGCTTTTTATGTATTACTCCATATTACGGTGAAATTAATCGATACATTTTGTTTTTTTTTGTCTCATTATAAGTGCCGTTTACGTTTCCATTTATTATTTACAAATACAAAAACTGTATTATGATGTACGCAAAATCAACTAAAAGTACATTTCTTGTGTTGTTTTACCAAACTTCATTTTACCGGCCACTTTTGTGCTTTTACTATCACATTCAATTAAAATATACTTCGAATGATATTGCTGTGATGGTTAATATCTGGACAATTAAACGTGTTGGTGCTGTAGTATCAATGGGGTCATACCAAAATGTCGTCTAGTAGTATTGAGGTGCTCATATTGAGTATGTAAGATCATCCATTAGCGTGACAGTGACGTGATTACGTGAAGGCATTTTGAATTTTTTTTAGATTTTTGAAATGGGATGACTATGACTTGGTAATGCTTTTTTTTTATTTTTTATGGGGGTATATGGTGAGGGTTATCTTAGAGAGTGATTTTTTTTACAAAGTTTTAGATGATATGGCAATTTTTTTTTTCAAAAAGCAAAGTGATTTTTATAAAACACACAAAGTGGGCCAGAAGGTCAAATACACGAGATGGGACAAGAGGCCATTTATTTAGATGATATGGCAATAGATGATTCAGAGTAGAGTAATAAATAAATAAATAAATAAATAAATAATATGAATTATGAGGTGTTAAATTATGATTGTGCCATTTTTGTCTGTCTATGATTCCTCCATGATGCCCCCGTTTTCCTGAATAATAAGCCCCGTGAGTGTTTCATCTATCATTTTTTTGACATCTCACGGGAAAAATGAGTTTTGATGCTCGTAAGACCATGTATAACGAGGCGTAGGAATGGCAATGAGTGAGAAAAAACTCGTGACCCGTAGGTACCCGATCCGCGATGGGCGGGTAATGTCATACCCCCAAGTAGGGCCGGGGTAAATATGACTTCACAATATCACAACACAAGTATATATAAGCGAGAACGACTCTACATAAGACGTTTTAACAAAATTTGATATGCAACGGAAACGTAATAATGTTTTACATAATGAAGTTCATATGTAAATAACAAATGATAAGTTCTAAATATGTGGACTCCAATGTAACAGCTCGCTAAGCATCACATGGCAGCACATAAGCTAATCTTCACCTGAGACAAACATGCTTAAAATGTCAACACAATGGTTGAGTGAACATCATAGGTTTAATAATCATAATAAGTTTTAGACCACAAGATTTAGTTCAAAACATCAAAATATCAATATGCCATGAGTTATAATATCGAGCTAAATATAGAAACCCCTGATACTGTACGAGTGTCGGTAATCATTATTATGTACCCCCTTGACGATAGGTCAATAGGTAGAGACGTCACTCTCAATATGCCTACTCACAATAATTAAGCTTGCAACATTTCAATTCCAGCAATTAACGATATTATGGTGTGGATTTGCATGTAAAGATATGATCAATACAAGTTAACAATAGTCTCACGAAGTTGTATATCAAAAAGTTAGGCACTTGTGTCTAAATTGTAAATCATTTATAAGTAAGCATGTGTCTCACCCCAAGATTTATAAAATTCAATAAAATATGTAAAAGCGGGGCTATGAAGTTCACCTTAGTAGCAAGTAAGTTATTCCACGCAAAGAAGAATGAACGGAGTAAGTGATCGAAGATCTCAACCTAGAGATGTAATGTTTGATCAGTTAATGTGTGACAGACATAAAGTTTGTTTATTAATATAGCAACTATATTAACAGTGACGGTTTTCGAGAAAAGTTCATATTTCTCAAAAGTTTCTATTTTCGAAAACCTATTATTTATGGAAAGCTTCCACTTATAGTAAGTTTCTAGTTCAGAAAAGTTCGGGTTATAATTCTTCACAAAGATGTTGTACAATCTTGCCCAAACTTCGTTGCTATCATGCAAGTCACTCGAATGATCTGTTGTTACCGGGCGCCCAGGATTCTTGACCAGAATCTAAGTCATGGCATTCGAGATCCACAAGCGGTTCCCTTAAGGCAACAAGGACCACCCTAGGCCACAAGTAGCGGTGATGTTTGTAGACTTTGTACGTTATTTTTAATTATAACCTTCACGTTATAGGTGTATACACACAACGAATTATTAATGTACTTAATAGTTATATATATATATATATATATATATATATATATATATATATATATATATATATATATATATATAACTTAGTGTAATTAAAGTGTTACTATATAGATAAGTTTATAAGTTATAGTAAATTGTGAATGAGAATTGAGGTGCCATGAGGTGTTTTTATAGGGTGAGAAATTAGAGTTTGATCCTAATTACAATTGTTCATGGAGGATTCTAGAAAAGAGATCAAGTTTTATCCCTTAGTGTTTAGGATTAGTATTTGAATAATTGGGATTAGATTATGATTAGTTTATAATTAGGATTAGGATAGAAGTTTAGGATTTAACATTTAATTTATTATATATATATATATATATATATTTTAATAAACATGGCCGACTTTTTTTTTTACATAAATATTTCCCTTTTTTTTTTTCAGCTAGTAATATACATATATATATAAATATCTGTATATTTTTATATTATTATATAGTAAGTTATAATTTAATCTTTTAATTTACTCCTTAACTTTTATTTATTTTTATTTATTTCCCAAATGTTTATTTATTTGTATAAATGTCACCTTTTTATTTATTTTTTTACTTATAGATTATTATTTATAATATAACAGAAAAAGATAAACTTTAATTAACTGAGAGTGTCGACTAATCATTTATTATTTTGTCAACGTTTTGTCAAATAAAGTTTACGAGCACACAAACCCTAAGGGCAAAAATAGTAAAAGTAGAAGTGGAAAAGTGTGGGTCGTTATAGTACCTCCCCGTTAATGAAAACTTCGTCCCGAAGTTTCATATGGACTTCTCGGATGCATCAGCAGTTGAGAAGAGATGGGGATATTTCCGCCTAATTTGGTCTTCACGTTCCCAGGTATACTCGGGGCCTCTCCGTGAATTCGAACGGATCTTAACAATAGGAATAGTGCTTTGTTTCAAGCCTCTAACCTCACGATCCATAACCTGTATCGGTTCTTCCACGAAATGCATTTAATCATCAATGCGGATATCATCCAATGGAATAGCAAGTGTGTCATCAGCAAGACAATTTTTAAGATTCGAAAAATGTATGAACTTTAATTAACAGAAAGTGTTGACTAAAAATTACCATTCGGTCAACATTTTTTTAAAACAAAGTTTACACTTAATTACAGTGGGGATCTACATCTTCGTCCGTATGAGGCCTCAAAGGGTGCAACCTTAATACTGGAGCCTTAATACTTGAGTGATAGTTGATATTATAAGAAAATTCAGCCAAAAGAGCCTAGGTGAATAGAACATCTAGTCTTATGTACTTCATCCAAGACTAGTTCTCAAAAATTTCTGAATAGCGGTGATTTTTATATGATCGACATGTATTCCTTCACTATCAACTATATGCCCAAGAAATTGTACGGTTCGCAGCCAAAATTCATACTTGGAAAAACTTGTCATACAGTTGTTTCTTCTTTAAGAGCTCAAGAATCAATCGCAGATGTTACTCATACTCTTTCTCGCTCTTGGGATAGATTAAGATGTCATCGATGAAAAACGATCACGAATTTTTCAAGATAAGGTTTGCATACACGGTTCATAAAATCCATGAATACAACAGGAGCATTAGTTAATCCGAAAGGCATGACAAGAATTCAAAGTACATATAACGAGTTCGGAGAGCAGTCTTAGAAACATCAGCTTCATTGACTCTCAATTGGTGATAACCCGGCCTAAGATCAATCTTCGAATAAATACTTGATCCTTACAATTGGTCAAACAGGTCATCAATATACAGGAGTGGATAACGATTCTTGATGGTTAGTTTGTTGAGTTCACGGTAATCAATACACATCCTCAACGTGCCATCTTTCTTCTTGGCAAAAAGAACTAGTGCTCCCCATGGAGTTAAGCTAGGACAAATGAAATCTTTCTTCAAAAGTTCTTGGAATTGGTTGGATAATTCCTTCATTTCAGATGGTGCTAAACGGTATGGTGTCTTTGCAGTAGGCGCATCACCGGGCGTGGATAATTTGAAAGCAAAATTTAATATATTATCTAAGGTTGATATTTTTAGTTGACAATATAGAGATAAGGAGTAGGTAACGGTACACAATGGTCCTAAGGTTGATCAGACCTTATTTCCATCATGATCTATTAGGATTTCTGCATGACTTATCATAATATAACTACATTGATCAGACATCATTCTATTATGCTAAATCATACTTTTATCACTCCATAAAGTTACTACTATGTCATCTAATCAATATTCATCTTCTTCGAGGTGAATGATTCAATGAAAAATGAAATAAATGAAAATAACATCATTCATTCATTTAAAAGAAAATAACCAGAGTATTACGAAATCTTCCAAAATATAAAAGTACTAAATGGTAACATAAAGAACATTATGAAAGTTTTTCAAACGACTTTATAGATGCAAAAAAAAAACTCTTCATTGGGCCTCTTCATCCTTCTTCCTCATCATCACGAGCTTCCTCGGGAGCCATCATAAATGCTTGGCTTTTAGCATTTCCCGTGTTATTCTTTTTCATTGGACACTGGTTACGAAAATGCCCTCTTTCGCCACAGTCATAGCATGTAGGAATTATTGCATTGGCTTTTATTGCAGGTGTATCAGTTGAAGGAACTGCAACCCTACCATTCTTGGCTATATGACCAATCTTCTTACACTTGGTGCACTTAGCCTTGCACCACCCAGAATGGTGTCTATCACAACGCTTACAATAAGGTTGTTTCCCAGAATATCCTCCTCTTGAATTTTCGGCAACTTTCTTATTTGAACCTTGGTTTAATTCCTGAGTAGGCTCAAATTTCCTTTTGCCTTCACTTGTCTTAGCCTCGGCTTGTTTATTAGTCGCGACCTTTCTCCTCTTAGCCATCATCAAGTTTTGAGCCATAAGTATCACTGCATCTAAGGTCTCTTTATTAGCAGCAATAACATTTCCTTGAATCTCGTCAGGAAGACCTTCTATGTATCGCTCAATCTTCTTTTGTTCAGTGGGCACCACGTCCGGGCACAATGAAACCAACTCTATAAACCTGTTGGTATAAGCTTCAATATTGGTACCATTGACCTTTAATTCCCAAAACTCTACTTCTAGCTTTTGGATTTGGTTCCTTGGACAAAACTTATCAGTCATCATTCTTTTCACAACGGCCCATGGAATAGCATTAGCAGCATCTAGCCCTACAGTTTGGGCATAAGCGTTCCACCAAGTCAAAGCAAGGCCACTTAGTTTATGAGTGGCATACTTCACTCGGTCGACATTTGCATAGTTACAGATGCGAAAGATTGATTCGAGTTTTTTGAACCAACGAGTCAACTCGACTGCTTCCTCATTTCCATTGAAGGATGGAGGCTTACGGTTTATAAAATCCTTATAGGTGCATGATGTAGGTGGATTTCCTTGGTTATTCTCTTAATTATTGTTGCCTTGAGTGGACGCAAGCAGTTGTTAAAATTGTGCGGGAGTAAAGTAACATTTGGAAGAGCGTTAGCACCACGAGTTGATTGAGCCACTGATCTTCAATACATAAAACAGTATTAGTCGAAGAGTTAATGGCGCTAGTAAATTATAAATTTGCTAAATAAATGCGCAAGATTCACACAACGCATAAAAGCATAAATAGGGGAAACAACGAGATGTATTAAAAACACTTGAATTTCATTAAACATCACAAAGATAACTAACATCTTTTATTAAACACGAAACGAAACAAGAATAAACACGAAACGAAGCAAGGATAGTAGTTTTAGGCAAAGCCTTTACAATGAATGAAAACTAATACAGAAATACAAAAAGAAATCCTAAGATCTAATTCTTCTTAGGAGATGGGGGTTGGGTCTTGAATTTTTCCCACAGAAGATCCTTGAGAAACTGCACATCCTTTTCCAGTTCCGCAATCCTTTGATTTTGCAGCTCAATTTCTCTATCATGTCTCATAGCAGTCTTTCTGAAGATGTTATACACATCATATGAGTATGTTGACAATTCCTCTTGTTGATCTTCAAGCGTACTAAAGTGACCATCAATAAGTTCCATTAGTTTACCAAACTCTGTCTTCACTTCATGTAAATCACTCTTTACCATAGCATGTTCAACAGAGTTGGTGCAAAACACGAGAATAGTGGTAAGTCGGGGTTCTTTAGATGAACTTGAACTCTCGGTATCTGATGTCTCGGGTTCCTTCCTTTTTAAAGAAGAAGCTATGACAACAGGGGGTTCTGGCTCAGGCTGGGTCTCTTTTTTGGGCTTCTCTTCCTCAATAATTTCTTTCACAACCTCTTCCTCTTCATCATCCCCATCATAATTAGTATTTGTGTGGGATTCTTCCATAAGAGTGGAGTGTGGTGGAGTAGCAGGCGGGTAAACCGGTGATGCGGGTGGAGTAGCCGGTTGGTAAACTGGTGATGTTAGTGGAGAAATGGGTCCATAAGTTGGTGTGCGGACAGATCTTTCGGAGTCGGATCCCTCGGAGTCAGAAATGACGATCAGGTTACGGTGAGACATCCTAAATGAAAAGAAAGAGGGATGATTAGGTAGGTTCTAACGAAGACGTATAGGCACGAAATAAAATGCATAGGAAATGCACTATGAATCTTAAGTCAGGAAAGGTTATAGACTTATGGATTACTAAGGTACCTAACTAGCACATAAGGCACACATAAAATGCAATCCTGGTTCTCTATAACAACCTGGCTCTGATACCACTCTTTCATACCCCCAAGTAGGGCCGGGGTAAATATGACTTCACAATATCACAACACAAGTATATATAAGCGAGAACGACTCTACATGAGACGTTTTAATAAAATTTGATTCGCAACGGAAACGTAATAATGTTTTACATAATGAAGTTCAATGTAAATAACAAATGATAAGTTCTAAATATGTGGACTCCAATGCAAAAGTTAGCTAAGCATCACAGGGCAGCACATAAGCTAATCTTCACCTGAGACAAACATGCTTAAAATGTCAACACAATGGTTGAGTGAACATCATAGGTTTAATAATCATAATAAGTTTTAAACCACAAGATTTAGTTCAAAACATCAAAATATCAATATGCCATGAGTTATAATATCGAGCTAAATATAGAAACCCCTGACACTGTACGGGTGTCGGTAATCATTATTATGTACCCCCTTGAAGATAGGTGAATGGGTAGAGACGTCACTCTAAATAGGCCTACTCACAATAATTAAGCTTGCAACATTTCAATTCCAGCAATTAACGATATTATGGTGGGGATTTGCATGTAAAGATATAATGAATACAAGTTAACAATAGTCTCACGAAGTTGCAATCAAAAAGTTTAGGCACTTGTGTCTAAATTGTAAATCATTTAAAAGTAAGCATGTGTCTCACCCGAAGATTTATAAAATTCAATAAAATATGTAAAAGCGGGGCTATGAAGTTCACCTTAGTAGCAAGTAAGTTATTCCACACAAAGAAGAATGAACGGAGTAAGTGATCGGAGATCTCAACCTAGAGATATAACGTTTGATCTGTTAATGTATGACAGACATAAAGTTTGTTTATTAATATAGCAACTATATTAACATTGACGGTTTTCGAGAAAAGTTCCTATTTCTCAAAAGTTTCTATTTTCAGAAACCTACTATTTATGGAAAGCTTCCACTTATAGTAAGTTTCTAGTTCAGGAAAGTTCGGGTTATAATTCTTCACAAAGATGTTGTACAATCTTGCCCAAACTTCGTTGCTATCATGCAAGTCACTCGAATGATCTGTTGTTACTAGGCACCTAGGATTCTTGACCAGAATCTAAGTCATGGCATTCGAGATCCACAAGCGGTTCCCATAAGGCAACAAGGAGCACCCTATGCCACAAGTAGCGGTGATGTTTGTAGACTTTGTACGTTATCTTTAATTATAACCTTCACGTTATAGGTGTATACACACAACGAATTATTAATGTACTTACTAGTTATATATATATATATATATATATATATATATATATATATATATATATATATATATATATATATATATATACATATATATATATATATACATATATATATATATATATATATATATATATATATATATATATATATATATATATAGGTGAAAATATAACTTAGTGTAATTAAAGTGTTACTATATAGATAAGTTTATAAGTTATAGTAACAATACTATTATTCTTTAATTAATCAACCGTTATGTAATCTTATCATTACATGTGTTATATATATATATATATATATATATATATATATATATATATATATATATATATTATAGTTATGAACTTGTATGTGATAAAGAGTATATGTATATGTAACATGTAGGTATGCATATATATATATATATATATATATATATATATATATATATATATATATATATATATATATATCTTATTATTGTATTATATGTATATGTTTATATCTATATTATATGTATTTATCACATATGTGTTACATATACATAAGTGTAAAGGTGGTACATATATCTATACATACAACTACTTATCAACGTTTATAATTATCTATAATATATACACGATACATATACACATGCTCATACATACACACACACGTACATATACATACACATATACACATACATATACATGTACATACGTACGCATGCATGCATGCATGTGTATTATTATCATTATTATTTACTAATCATCCTTCATATATTAACACTAATCTTCATGTACATAAAATCATAACCTATTTATTATAATCATGAATCATATTAATTATTCACATTCAGAATCTGTAACTTTTAATCATCATTATCTCATTAATCATTAACACATAAAATCATAATCTTAAATCCATAAACTTTTAACTTCATTAACAAACTTTCATGATCATAATTCATATTCATTATTAATTCATACTATATTCATATTTATAATACTTCATTCTTATATAATTAGCCATATGCATATACATTAAGGAATTTAAGTGCATGAAAGATATAATTAAATTGTGGGTTTATGAGATACCTTAAGAGTGGTTTTAAGCAAGAAAAAAAATGGCATTTTGATGGTGACAAGAACGCGAACAGCAGCAGCAAAAAATAGCAGCAACAATGTCCAAAAGGTGGCGGATGACGATGGTTTTCAGCTGCCAAAAATAGCAGCAGAGTGGCTGCTGGGGTGGTGGTTCGACGGTAGCAGCAGCAACCAACAGGCTGTGGATTTTGGGTGTTTTTGGGCTGACAGGAATAGCAGCAGTAGGCTGCAGAAAACCACAATATAGTGGCTCAAAAGTGGCGGTTATGGGTCTGTTTTGGGGTGACCGAAGAGTGTTAGGGTGGTGATGATGTTTAGGCAATGGTGGTGGCCGAAGGTGAGATGGTGGTGGGGATGATCTAGTCGACTTTTAGAGAGAGAGAGAGCAAGGGAGAGAGTGTGGATTGATTTGAGAGTAAATTGTGAATGAGAATTGAGGTACCATGAGGTGTTTTTATAGGGTGGGAAATTAGAGTTTGATCCCAATTACAATTGCTCATGGAGGATTCTAGAAAAGAGATTAAGTTTTATCCCTTAGCGTTTAGGATTAGTGTTTGAATAATTGGGATTAGATTATGATTAGTTTATAATTAGGATTTAACATTTAATTATTTTATATATATATTTTTTAATAAACATGGCCGACTTTTTTTTTTACATAAATATTTTCCTTTTTTTTCAGCTAGTAATATACATATATATAAATATATGTATATTTTTATATTATTATATAGTAAGTTATTATTTAATCTTTTAATTTACTCCTTAACTTATATTTATTTTTATTTATTTCCCAAATGTTTATTTATTTGTATAAATGTCACCTTTTTTTTACTTATAGATTATTATTTATAATATAACAGAAAAAGATAAACTTTAATTAATTGAGAGTGTCGACTAAACATTTATTATTTTGTCAACGTATTGTCAAATAAAGTTTACGAGCACACAAACCCTATAGTAAAATTAGAAGTGGAAAAGTGAGGGTCGTTATCGGTAAAATCATTAAATCTTACCCGCGAGCACGGGTACGGGTAAAAATTTATACCCACCAACGGGTCGCGAGTATATACTACTCGTCACGGGTAAAACCCCACCCATGAATACATGAGACTTTTCTTAATTTAACCACGAATTAATACTTAAAATTATTAAATTTAAAAGAAATTTTACTAGTATTTGAATAATTATTAAAAATATAATATTATATACAAGTAAAAAATTTAGTTTTCACGTCATTATACATATAGCTTGTACATATGGTTATATAATTAATAAAATTATTTGAATTTTCTAATAAGAGTTGTATATTATTACCAGCGGGTTACCCGCGGGTCACGTGTATCCGCGGGTCACGGAAATGGGCGAAAAGTTTTTACCCGTGGGCGGGTAACGGGTCTCAACGTGCAAATAAGAAACTCGACGGGCGGGTCGCTGGTATATAGAACTCGTGCCCATTATCCCTGGGCGCCATCCCTAACGAGGCGTGAGTTCAAAATATTGTCAGATGAGGTGGTGAAATTTGACGCCCTATGACGCAGTAAACGGGGTGTCAGATGTGATGTATCTGGGGCGTCATTTATATGTAATCAACTGAAATAAAAAGTGATCAATTATCAAGAGAAAAGTGAAAGTGTCATTTATATATTAAGTTCTTCGTAATCACTTGCTTTGATATTATCCTATTTATCTATAAAAATACACTATAATTAAAGCACAACAATTATTTTATATTTTATATATAAATGAGTATCACCCGATAAATATATTAAAAAATCAAAGAATGTTATAATGAAGAACAAACGGCAATAGAACAGAACAGACCCTAAATCCCTACAAACAACCAGTCAAACGGCACCAAGAGATACAAGCTCAACAACATGAATAACAAACCAAACAAATTAGGGTATCTTATAATCCTCTTTCATCCGGAGAGCTGAAGGTTTGTTCTTCCTAATAAATTACATCATCATCAAATGAACTATAGAGTGAATAACCTGATACACTTGCTCACGAGATTTTTATCTCTTACCAAACAAACGATTATTCCTCTCTTTCCAAATTACACAAAGTGAAGCCGCAAAGAGAAGTTTAACAACCACTATACGAACCATATTACGAGCAACAAATGGGCTTATCACCGCAGAAAAATCTTTTCATCTGTCACAGATGAAAGGGAAATTCATGTGTTTCTTAACCACATTCTAAACTTTTCCTGAGAATATAATAAGGTTAAAAATAGATGATCATGAGAGTATGGAACTAACTTACATAGCGCACACATCGACGAACTACCATCTCCAATTTCCCAATGATGAAGCTTGTCTTAAGTTTCAGCCTCTCTCCTATAAGCAAACACATTAAGAAGGAGTGCTTTGGAATACAGTGAGAATACCACCCTACCGAATACGAGAAAACCTCTGGAGCTCTCGACCTGATAGTATCACACACAAACCGAACCTAATGGTTGATCTTTTCAACAGACAATATTTGCACTATTAGTTAAAAAAGGAAGAAATATGGACGCGATTAATTGAAATCGAGAGGACCAATAGTTCGGTCACTGCCACCTTTGATCAACAATAAGATCGTGAACCGAGAGGTGAGAAGCAAAGCTAGCTTGAAAAAGATCACATGTTTAACAAAGTTAGCTAGTTGACCATGATTACTCCAGAAAGAAAACCAATCAGAAGTTCATTTACCATCACCCAATTTGTGTACAAACTGATCTTTAAAAATGTCTTTAATATTCAACAACTTGCGCCATCCTCAACTCGTGTTTCAAGGCACTATGATATCTCAAAAACATCAATCAAGAAGTCGATAAAATTGTATCCATTGAACCTATAAGGATTCCTTATGCATTAGGATTCTCTAAATATGAGTATACATGAGTGCAACATTCCATTCATGAAGGCGTTTAATCCATAGAACACCTTCCACCTTCAGACTCAATGATTCTTTTCCATTTAACCTTGACTTTACATTCACATACCTGGCCTTGACACCATAAGAAGCCTCTCATTAAAGCTTTAATCTCTTAATGATTACAACGGGTAACATGTAATAACCCTACTTTTTGAGTTAATTTTTTTCGTTAATTATTTAACGACTACTACTTGAATTCTATGTCTTGGCATGATTAGATAACATTTCTATGTTATTACATTCTAATAAATATTATTTGTAATATTTATTTGTAGCATATTATTATGTTTAAGAAATTTTATTCTTAATTTACGGTTTATACTTAACGGCTGTTAGAAATCATTACTGGTTTAGTCGCATGCACTTACGTTCCGATCTAGACGTATTAAGTTAGTGTCTTGAGTGTAAAAAAAAAAGTTTCGTGACCCTGCCTCCCTTGTGGGCCGATTGGCTAATGTGCCCAGGGGTGCAAAGCGTAAAATTGTTTAGCTAGTTAACTAATTAGGTTTATCTTATTCCAAATTAAACAACATAATTTTCTTTCTTCTTTCTTGGTCGTGACTCAAAACCTCGACACCATCATCATCGTTGATCACCAATCACCATCAATCCTTCATTAAATCCCTAAATTGATTAAGGATTGTTGTTAGATTAACGTTATGGTTAAATTTTAAAAATTTTGAATTTATTTTCTGATGATATTGACATTTAAAAAAACTTATTAAATTATAATAAGTTCATATTTGAATTTCTTGTTTCGAGTAGATGAATCTTCATATAAGATACGTAATTTTTGTTGAAGGGTTTGCTAGCTATAATCAAAACTAGTTTTGGTGCGTGCTGTTAAAACTGATTTCGACCGACTGGTGTGTTTATCATTACTGCAGTTTATCTGGGTCAATTCAGGTCTTGAAAATTCATCTGTAGATTCCTGACTTCAAATGAAGCTTCTCCAATTGGCCTCAACTGTTGCGAAAGTTGCTACTATTTTGTTGAAATTGAACCGGGGCTTCTGTGAATAAAATGTATTTTGATAAATACTGGAAATTAGTTAAAGTCAGTTGTTTTTGATGTTATCTGACATTGAAAAACCAAACTACTCCAATTGGATTCATGTCATTTACAATTGTAGTTATTTAATTATGTATATTATAAAGAAACTACGTAATCACGGAGTAATTGTTCTTCAAAACGATTAGGTTAAACTCGGGCATATGATCGATGATTGTGATGAGAACGACCTATTATTCTTAGGATTTTATTGACTGATCATTTGTTGTTATTTTGCTATTTGAGTATCTGTGATTTGCTGTGCACTCAAGGTGAGTTATAGTCCCATGTTTTAAGCTTTTAATCATTATGGGGTGACATGCAATTTTTATGTTTTTTCTAATAGACACAAGTATCGAAGTTATTCTACTTTAAGTTCGAAACGCAAATCCCTTAGTTTAGTAACTATTAACTACTAGTTTTTGAACTGGTAGAAACAAATTCTATATATAGATAGAGTTTGACAACTCCGTCTGGGTTGGTAGCATCAACATTTAATGGATGTATAGTACTTGAAGTGGTACACATGTTTAGGTTTATTTTATTACATAGGGTAATATATTTATTTCGTTCAGTTTATTACCTGGTGCTCAAATCAGTAGAACTTTTTACAATTGTTTTTGAACATGAATCTTGTGGTCTACTTTATTTATTGTATGCAATAATAAACCTGTAACTCACCAACATTCGTATTGGCATTTTTAACATGTTTTATTCTCCTATTCGTCAGTCGCTTCCGCACTAGAAGTCCAAGGTTGTTCTCATCACTGGAGTTGTTTTTTTAACATTTTGTTTAAGCACTTATTCTATTCAGTATATTTAAATATTTATACAGACATTTGTATGGCTTGTTTGACGTTTGGGACAACTTACTGTATGGGGGAAAGTTTCTATTTTTGGAAACTTATTGATATCGACTAAAAAGTCACGTTTTTACCCCCAATATTGAGTCCTAAAAGCATATAGTTCAAAACTTTGTCGTAAAATAATTGCTTTTTCAGTTAAATTTGTAGATAAAGTAATTACGGAGACGATGCAAAAAGAATCAAGAGAATCGGAGCTAAAACGAAGATTTTAGAGCGAAAACGGTGAAAGACAAGAAATTAAGTTACGACCCAGTGAAATCAGCTGACGAGGAAAGCCAAACGGCCTGCCAAATGGCCTGCCAAATGGCTTGCCTGGCTTTCAAACGGCTTGCCACACGCCAAGATAAACGACCCCTGCAAACGGGCTGGTCTGGCAAACGACCCTTGCAAATGGCCTTTCAGCCGTTTGCAGGCAAATTTCAAGTCTATTTAAAGGCTTTTTGTCATCCAATTTCAACACATCTCTCTTCACTCTCTCACTACAATACACTTTATCTCACTAGAGCTTTCAAGGCCTTCTCACCTCCGAGCGGGAAATTAAGTACCCGGAGGCGAACGCCGAAGATTGTAATAGGAGCGGTCAAGAGGATGTCAGCACTTGTAATGGTCCGGATCTTGTCTGTAAACGGTGAATGCTTTCCTTAATTTAATAAAGTTATCTTAAGTTGCTTTCATTGTGCATGCTTATCTATCCATTATAAATGTTTATTATATGTTGAACACTTTATCTGTAACTTATGCTACTGTTATGCTAAAACCTTGACGGTTTAGAAGTTTAATTCACGGATCACCCTTTCCGCTTATTCACGTGGCTATAACCTAGTATTAGGACTTGATCAACCCTAGGATACGAGTAAGTAGTCATGTATGCTTAACGTCATAATAGGGATATAGTACCTACGTACGAATAACATTTATTCGTCAAAGAAGAGCTGCCGATTTAGGTTGTGATTAGAATAGACAATATAGAGTTCAGTGAACACTGGTCTGCTCAGAAGCATGATTCACGTCAGAAGCAACGTTCTTGTGATGTTGTAAGATTCTCCGGGGTTGAGTAAGTGATCGCAAAGGAGAGACCTCTAATCAAATTAGCAGTACCTTAGAATATCTAAGATTGCACATCTGTTAATGTTAAGGCATAGCTTAGTATTAAGTGGTGGAATATTGCTTTAGTTAGACCAACTAGGATTAAGAAAAGCCGATACTTTCCTTTAGGGATATACCACTTTGTTTATATACCTAGGATTCCATCCATAAGGTCGTTTAAACCCTCTAAGGTTAACGTTGGGAGTAGGGATATCCGTCTTAGCCAGAATCTTCAAGGCCTAAACTCTTAGTGACAAATTAGTTAGGTTCAAAGCCCAATTGATTGAGGTTTAGTGTTTATTCCAGGAAGTTAAACTCTTGTGATAGTTCCCTATCAGAATTCTATTCTTCATACCTATCCATCTTTATCTTTATCTTTATATTAATATATTAATAGTTAATCTTAATCTGTCACCACTTGTCCCTAGGGTTAACTATTTAGGCAATTTTGTCCCACATTACTGAGCAAACAAACAAAAATACGAACTTGAGTTATATTTAACACTTACTCGTTAAAAAGAAGACAAGTAGGTGAGTTATAGCTAGGAAACCTCAGTTAAATATAAATAATAAAACCATTACTCTCTTTTGGTAGTCAAATCTGATGTGTTGCGACCTAACGACACCGCACAAATAAAACCGTCCATTTTGGCCATATCATAAGTAGAAGTAAGTTTTTGGCGCCGCTGCCGGGGACTTATTTTCTGTCTGTTAAGGTAACCGTTGATTCTGTTAAAATATCTGCGATTCTTGAGTGGTGTCTAAGAAAGACAATTATACACGGACTTGGTTGTTGGATTTTCCGAACAGTCTCCAATTATATTGGAACCAAAAGGATCATGCCTCTCCGTTGTCGGCCTGGCCACTTGTTTCAAAGATAAATCGATAAGAAACACACATGCTTAACAAACAGAGAGTTTGTCGGTATAGGATTTAAAGTCGCCATTATAGAAAACCCTTTTCAAACTACAAAAACAAAATATTAATTATGGTATTAATTTCTGTAGATTCCAGTTCAAATTTAACCGATTACGAAGAAAGTGCGAAAGGCAGTTGCTCTCCCACAACTTCGGAAACCAGAGAAGTTTTTATTTATAAAACCAAAATAAATCTAAACCCTGATGAATCTCATCAAGAGTTAATTCTTGATACTTGTAATCCAAGAAGCCAGATAACTTCATCCGACTTAGAGATTTCATTGCTTTTGGATAAGTTTTACTCAAAAGAACCATGATTCGACCCTTTTCACGATCCAAAAGGGAGGCTCAGTCTTAATGAACTCCTCATTATGGAAGATGAAATACGAGAAGAATACCCAACTATTTTCAAATATCCAGACTTGTTTGAATATAATCCAAAAGAGAAATGACACATTGATAAGTCAAAAGCTCCATTTACTGGAAATCTGTTAAACCATAGCAGAAGGTTAGGCGTCTATAGAGAATTCATTAGGCACCTCTGTTCCTCAGACTTCCCATTCTCAACATTTCAAATAAATCTGTTAAAAGAGTTGCGTTCTCAAGTTCGTTCTCTTCACAAACTGTAAAAGAATGTGGGAATGATATTTTTGTCAAGTATCGGGATGCAGAAATTGATTTCAAATTCGATTTAGAGTCATTCGTCAGTTTTCTCCCCCACATCAGTGATAAGGAATTCTCTCAAATTCATATCAACCGTTATGTCGCTGTAATGATTTCTGAATTAGAATTTTAGATTGAAAGCAAAAAACCTAACCCTATTTCAAAACATGGAGATCGAGAATTTTTTTACTTTGATCCAGCCTCATTCTCATCAAAAGATTAATTGAAGTTTTTTTAGATTCAACCGAGGAAAGAATACATCAGAATTTCTTTGCAAAAAGAAAGGAAATATATTCTGAACTCGTACAAATCCTCACCATGTCAAAATTTCCATTTACAACTCGGCAAAAAAAGATCATTCTGGTAATATCTGAAAACTTTAAATTTACTATCAGTGATCTTGATTGCGCGGAAGATCTGTTATTTCAAGACACAGTGTCAAAACTTCTTTTCGAGCTTAATTATCAAGATACTGTACCCAGGGATGGAATTTCAAACATTAAAAAAGTTAGAATGGCTTTGGTTAAACTTATGGACGACGTCGGAGATTTACAAATGCGTGAGCTTAAAATGCTAAGTGATTTTGAAATATTTTCAGTGCACTCCGCTGATTTACTCTGGATGGTCAAAGAAGCTTTAAATTTAACTTTCTTTCCTCGTCATTTCTGGAGCTTAGTTGTGGAACTTGTGTAATTTGAATTATTAATAAAATAAATTTTTAGTTTATTCCATCCAATTTTCTTTTTTATTTCTAGTTTAATTAAAAATAACTGGATTAAGATTCGAGGTAAAATTTTATTTACCTTTTATTAATCTAGTGAAAATTTTATAAAATTCGCGAGTCGGGTCGGGGAAATAAGCTCGTGAGCCGCACGGGCCCATTTTTTGTCTCCTTTTCTTCTCTCCTCTCCTTTTTTCTCCTCCTCTCATTTTCTTCTTTCTTTCTTTCCTTTTTCTTCTTCTTTCTTCCTCTGTTCCCTTCGACTGCGACGAGCACACACCACACCACCACCATCAAATCTTGAGCAATTTTTACGATTCAAAGCTCTAATCCGATTCTCTCGTACCTTCTAAACGCGTTTCCATCATCAATTTTTCATAAAAGGTACTCTTTCACGGTTAAAATTTGAGTTTTTACTCGGAGTCAAATTTTTGACATTTGAGAAAAATTGTGTTTATTGCTCAATTTTGAATTCCTATATGCTTAATTAGATAATTTGATTGATATGTGTTAGTTTTTAGGTTCGATTGAGGCACTTTGGTTAGTCTTTAGCTATTGATTCATTAATTTAGGTTTTAGGTTAGAAATTGGTGAAAATTGTTGGAAACTTGATATTTTGCTAGCTCATTATTCATTTAGAATACTTAGAAACTAGTTTTGGAACAATTTGGACTTATTTGCTTAAAAATTGAAATTTTGGTAAAACTACACTATATTAGGCTTATGATTTTTCCTATAGTTAAAACATTTTTAAAACTTAGGATTGCTTTAAAATTAGCCTAAATAAAGATATCATTGACTTGCAAATGAAAATTGAGCCTAGTCTATGACTTTAGTTATTTTGTACGTTTTGAACAAAATCACTATTTTCGGTAAAAACGGTCTCAATTCTTGACTTGAGGATGTTATAGGTAAAGTTTGATGATTAGAGATATTTAAGGCAATTAAAAATGGTCATTAGAATCATTGTATGCTTAAGAATCATCCTACTTTAATCAAAGTTGCTTATTACGACTAACTCGCTATAATTATTATTTTTATCATTATTTGTTGCAATCACGGGTACGCTTCAAATTTTGTTTGGAAATAAGTTTATAGATATCGTTTGTGGTAATTTTGGCTATAATTGACTATAACAGGGAATTGGAAAATGGCATTTTTGAAGCCCTCATTTCGAATTTTTTTCAAAATATAAGCATTTTTAAATTTTAAATGTTATTATGAATCTTATTATTTTGGAACATAACCTATATTACTTGACCTTTACAGATGGCTAATTATTTACCGGATGAGTATGAGTTGCCCCACTACCTCCTCGGGCAAGACAACCCAGCAGATAATGAACCGTTCATGAGGAATTGGATAAATCGACAAAAAGGCGCAAACAATTACATAAACTGGGAAATAATGGAGCAATGTGGGTGGGCCAATGAGTTGAGACAAATCTTAAGTTTTACAGCACACATGAAAGTCAACAGCGCGTGGAAAAGTCTATTTGGAATTCATGAACGAGTTTATCAGGAGCCATATGAAGAATTCATGGCAACATGGAGATTTGAATCAAATGTTGATTAGGAGGAGTACAACAGTCATGAGTGTATCCATTTCCGCCATCAGAATCAGATGTATCACCTGACTTTTGCACAGTTCGCAATTCATTTTGAACTGTACAAGAGAACACACGTTAACCGGTCTGTATTTAAAAGGGGATACACCACCCTGAACAACATCGATCATCAAGCTTTTTGCATACCTACACCTCCGATAATGAAGGCTGGAGGTTAAGTAAAAAGGCTTCAAGCTTCACCAATCTCATTCACCGAATTCTTCACCACCTCATCGCCAAAACCCTTCACCCTAAAACCCAACATGGTGGTGCCGTCACCCTTAATGATATGCGCCTAATGCACGCCATAATCAATAACCAAAATATGCAAGTTTCACATCTTCTAGCTCAAGCCTTTACTAATGAAAGGAATGCGCAGAGAACAGTTGTGCCTGTTTTGGGAGCCGTTGTCACCAAATTCCTTCACCGGATGCATGTTTTAGGTAGTATTGAGAGATTTGGGTATAGGACAGCAGCTGAGTTAGAAGAGATAGGGTACAAGTTACTGCACACTTGGCAGTACATTCGGATTAAGAATGAACAGTTAATAGTTACAGCCAATCCGACAATATCATACTTGGAAGACCGGATAGTGCAAGGAGTAAGAGTTAGGGGATTTAGGCCTGATACGAGGACTAGAGATGGTCGAAGATGGTGAGGTTCACAGGAACCAAGGGATGAGGATGATCCCACCGTATAGGGTAGGTTCACTGACGCCCGCCGACACTCATCAGTAAGAGAAGGGGATCGGCCGCGCTTTCCACCGTACCATTATCATATGGGAGATCTGCCTAGACATGAGAGTTGGTTTGCTCTGCATGCGATCTTTCAGAATCTGGATCACTTCACACATTATGCAGGCAGACATCTCAATGTCCCGCCATATCCTCATGAGTATCTGGTACTGGTGAAATGTCCCGTTCATATTGATTATAAACGTTCAATATTAATTGATTTCGTCGCGAGGTTTTGACCTCTATATAAGACGTTTTTTCAAAGACTGCATTCATTTTTAAAACAATCATAACCTTTATTTTATCTATAAAGGTTTAAAAAGCATTACGTAGATTATCAAATAATGATAATCTAAAATATACCGTTTACACACGACCATTACATAATGGTTTACAATAAGAATATATTACATCAAAAATAAGTTTCTTGAATGCAGTTTTTACATAATATCATACAAGCATGGACTCCAAATCTTGTCCTTATTTTAGTACGCAACAGCGGAAGCTCTTAATAATCACCTGAGAATAAACAGGCTTAAAACGTCAACAAAAATGTTGGTGAGTTATAGGTTTAACCTATATATTATCAAATCATAATAATAGATCACAAGATTTCATATTTCAATATACATCCCATACATAGAGATAAAAATCATTCATATGGTGAACTACTGGTAACCGACATTAACAAGATGCATATAAGAATATCCCCTATCATTCTGGGAAATCCTTCGAACATGATAAAAACGAATTCGAAGTACTAAATGTAACATCCTCAAGTGGGCCTAGATGTAAGATTACTAGAATGCCCTTAAGTTAGTGTAGTGTTACTATATGCTTTTATTTTTATTTAATGTTTGGTATTATTTAATGATGAGGTTAGGACCAGTTTGTGACAAGGGTCACAGAACAGGTTTGTTTATTTAATTTGGACTTCGTTTGGGTTGCCAAATGACGTACGAAAGATATCAGATAACTGATAAATACCCGTGTGTCACACAGTGTGGGATTTTAACCCACTTTTGATGCCTTATGCAGTGCATTTCTTGCACTTTCCAGACCCTTCCTAAATATTACCCCGTACCTAAATTCTTCCCCTTTGAAACCCTAATTGCTAAAACTAGTTCTTGAGCTCAAATTGTTCTTGGAATCGTGTTCTTTGTTGTCTACTGATTCTAACAAGGTAAGAAACAAGTGTTTTTGTGTTCAATTCGTGGTTAAATTCATAGTTTTGTGTAAGTTTTATAAAAAGCTTGATTTTGTGTCAAAACCCATGAATTTGATGTTGTTATAGTCCAAACTTTGTGGGTTTATAGTCTATAACATGTAGTGATTGAGTTGTGGTAAGTTTTGTGTCGAAAATGAGCTCTAGATCGAGTTTTGGTGATTTTAGCTTGAAGTCCGTAACTTGTGTTCAGCTTTTGAAGAAGATGAACACAGTCGGCCGACTGTCGATCGACAGTCGACCGACCGAGTGTGAACCGACCGATTGACGATGACAACCGATCGACTGAGATTTACCTTCGGCCGATTGATGATATACCAAGTGAGACGATCGACTGAGAGGGTCAGTCGACGATTGTGTAGACAGTCGACCGACTGTCAGTGTCAGTCGACCGACTGAGTGTCCAGGGCAGAATATTTTACCAAAGTGTTGATTTCTAGCCATTACGCTGCCCGTTTGTATTTTGAGATTTTGATGTAAATTTCAAAAGTGCATAGGTGTTAAGGAGAAAATTTTTAGCGGACAGTTTTCTGACAAAATTTTCTGTATTGTGTTATTTGGTGTTAACAGACAGAAACTAACTTGTGTATATGTTTTCTCAGGAGAAAAGGAGAAAGAGATGGTTCAGTGATTAGATAGCTGAATACCTTCTCGTTTGCTGGTATTTGGTGAGTGGGACTAACTAGAGAATATAGTATATAGTAGCATGTTATATTATGACTGCCATGCTTGTTAGATATACTTATTGTTGTGGATAGTTGGTACATTGTGATGACTGAATGTTGGTTGATGCTTGTCTGCTGGAGCCCAGTGCATCCCTATTGTGTGGTGGCCTCGGTAGGAGAGATCAACCTGCGGGTTGGGTTCCTCATGTGGTGGCCTAGACAGCCGTGGTGTATATATATGTGAATGACGCGTCCGTCGCGTGTGAATTATGTATATACATACGGTGGTGGAGGAACTTCTGGTAAGCCCCAGTCCGATCAGCTGGTGGTTAATGGTTTGGCCGAGCCGCCAGAGTCTCTGTAGACGGCACTTGGGTGATGTTGTGTTAGACTAAGTGACATGATTAGTATAACACTTATGTATACTATGGCCTGTAGTTAGTCGTACTCACTTAGCTTCGTGCTAATTCCCCTCCATCTCCTCCCTGCAGGTTGTTAGCTTTTGTAGATAGTGCTTTGGGAGAAGACGGGCATGATGATGTTATGTTTGACAGGGTTAACTCTGATGTGGTCTTTTAGAATATGAACCGTGTATCTTTGAAAACAGAATGTATTTACGTCTCTTCCTATTAATATGTAAATTGTTTTAATGACACGTGACATCGGTTTGTACAAATGTTGATATCGTAATTAATTAATATTATGCTTCCGCCGCGTATAAAAAAAATAGCGGTGTCACAAGTTGGTATCAGAGCTGAGTTTGGCAGCATGTGCATTGTGATCTACATGTCATGTTCCCAAACTTAGAAGAGTCATGTCAAACATAACATGCTGGGGATGGGTTAAGTGAGTATTAGGACAGGTTATGTGTTAGTTGTTAGTACTAACAGAGTTTATACTAAGCTTTGGTGTGAGTGTTGTGGTAGTGCAGTAATGGCAGATAACGAAGCTAACGCTACTGGCCCCACTGTCCCTGGAACTGGTACTTTTAGAGCCCCTGACGAAGATGGACATGTGTCTTCAGAAGAAGAAACTTCTCAAGAAGTTATAGAACTTCAAAGTCGGTTACTAGAAGCTCAGGAGAAAATTAAGGAATTAGAACAAGAACGGGCGCAATGGAACCCAAATACCACTGCGTTGAACACAACCTTTCCTCCTAATTTTTATAATCAAGCCGGTGGCAGTTCTCAGTCACAATTTCCACAAAATACCTATCAAAACTATCAAATGCCATTTCCGTTTAACCAGACTTTTCCTAATCAAATGATGTACCCATTTCAAGTCCCTGAGATAAGAAGGAAGTGTACCTATAAACAGTTTATGGACTGCAAACCTCCTGAGTACAGTGGTCACACAAACCCTACAATGACCCTTAATTGGCTAAGAGAAGTAGAGAGAGCGTTGGAAGCATGTTTTTGTGAGCCAGAATCCATAATGTTATTTGCTAGTAGGCTTCTCAAAGGTGAAGCAATGGAATGGTGGGACTCTATCACTGCATATTTACCTAAAGAACAGATCAGTCAAATCACCTGGGAACAATTTGCTGCTAAGGTTCGGGAGCAGTATTGTTCTGAGTATGAGATGGAAAGATTGAAAACTGAGTTTCTGAGTATGAAAATGACCGAAAACATGACGATTGATGAGGTTTTCAGAGATTTTACATCAAAGTTAAGGTTTGTTCAACAGTGGGTACCAACTGAGAAAGATAAGATTCAGCATTTTATGCGGGTGATTAGGCCAGAATATAGGATAGTTGCAAGATTTGCAACCTCATTGGCACAGGCTCATGAGATGGCTAAAGTTACAGAAGGTGATATAATGGCAGCGAAAAGAGAAAGTTCAAAAGGTGGACCTTTTGGGGGTAAATCAGAAGGTCAATCAGGTGGACAGTCGACTCAGCAGTCGAGTAAGCAATCTGGTTTTCGTGGTAAGAAGTTAGGTGGGATTAAACAGAGAAGTAAGTCTGGTATGAGTGGATCGAGTTCTAGTCAGTCTGGTTGGTGTAATGTTTGTAAGTCGACTCATGCCGGTCCATGTTCTCCAATGACCCGAAGATGCTTGAGATGTGGAGTAATAGGTCATGAAACAACAACTTGTTCCTTTAAGTCCAATGTGTGTTGGACTTGTCATCAGGTAGGTCATAGATCAGCGAATTGTCCATCTGCGTCAAGAGCCGGTTCTGGGGCAGGGTCAGGGGCGAGGTCAGCAACTTCTGGGGGATCTTCTGCTTCTACCGCCGGGCAGAAGAGAAAGAATCCTTCAACAGCAGAGGCAAGGGCGTTTCAGATGACGGTAGACACTGCAACCACTACCGATGACGTCATTACCGGTATGTTTTTGGTTAATTCCTTGCCAGCTCGTGTGTTATTTGATTCAGGAGCGAATCGATCTTTTATGTCCTTAGGCTTCTGTGATAAGTTGAAGTTGTCTGTTAGGATGTTAGATGAGCCTTTGGGAATAGAAGTAGCTGATGGTAAAATGGTTCTATGCACATCATCTGTGTCTGGAATTACCATCGAAATTGACGGCCATTCCTTTCCTTTAACCTGTTTATTGATGCCTATACCTAGCTTTGATGTAGTCATAGGCATGAATTGGTTAAGAGCTAATAGGGCTAATATTAAGTGTGATAAGAAGATGATTTCTTTCCGTTTGGCCGACGGATCCCGAGTGATAGCTAGGGGAGAGCGCAGTGGATTTAACTTCCCTATGGTTTCCCTAATGAAAGCTCAGAAGTCGATAACGAAAGGGTGTGATTCATTCTTAGCCTACGTGATTGATGTTAAGAAAGAGAAGAAGCAGGTGACCGATATTCCCGTTGTGTCAGAATTTCTAGAAGTATTTCCAGATGATTTACCAGGATTACCTCCAGTACGTGAAGTAGAGTATAAAATTGATTTGGTTCCAGGTGCTACGCCAGTGGCAAAAGCTCCTTACAGACTAGCTCCGTCAGAAATTCGAGAAATGATGTCTCATATTCAGGAACTGTTAGATAAGGGGTTTATCCGACCAAGTTCTTCACCGTGGGGTGCTCCTATTTTGTTTGTGAAAAAGAAAGATGGGTCGCTTCGAATGTGTATAGATTACCGCGATTTGAACAAGAGAACAATAAAGAATAAGTATCCGCTACCAAGAATAGATGATTTATTCGATCAGTTACAGGGTGGTTCTTACTTTTCAAAGATTGATTTACATTCAGGGTATCATCAGGTACGTGTTGCAGAGACCGACATACCGAAAACAGCGTTTAGAACTAGATATGGTCATTATGAGTTTTTAGTTATGCCATTCGGGTTAACCAACGCGCCAGCAGTGTTTATGGATCTCATGAACAGGGTGTGTCGTCAATATCTTGACAAGTTTGTGATTGTCTTCATAGATGATATCTTGATATATTCAAAAACCGAGAAAGATCATGCTACACATCTGAGATTGGTGTTAGAACTTTTGAAACAGGAACAGTTGTACGGTAAGTTTTCTAAGTGTGAATTTTGGTTGCGGGAAGTACATTTTCTGGGTCATGTGATTTGTGAACAGGGTATTAAAGTAGATCAGTCTAAGATAGAAGCTGTAATGAACTGGAACTCGCCGAAAAAGCCAACAGAAATTAAAAGTTTTTTGGGTTTAGCAGGTTATTACCGTCGGTTTATCAAAGACTTCTCTAAAATAGCAGGTCCATTGAATAAGTTAACTAGAAAAGATGTAGCCTTTCGATGGACTGATGAACAAGAAAAGGCTTTTCAGACTCTCAAACAGTTGTTATGTCAAGCGCCGGTTTTAGCTTTACCAGAGGGAACAGAAGATTTTGTGGTCTACTGCGATGCGTCATGTGCAGGTCTGGGTTGTGTTTTGATGCAGAGAAATAAAGTTATAGCGTATGCTTCACGACAGTTGAAGAATCATGAACGAAACTACCCTACTCACGATTTAGAGTTAACTGCAGTTGTGTTTGCTTTGAAGCTTTGGAGACATTATTTGTATGGTACACATTGTGAAATCTATACAGATCATAAGAGTCTTCAATATATCTTTTCACAGAAAGAATTAAATATGCGTCAACGTCGATGTTTAGAATTGATTAAAGACTATGATTGTGAGATTAAGTACCATCCGGGTAAAGCAAATGTGGTCGCAGATGCTCTGAGTCGCAAGAAAACCATCGAAAATGTTAGATTTATGAGAATTGAAATAGTTTCAGACTTGATTGATCGATTGAAAACCGTTCAGTTAGTAGCTTTGAATGACGAAAACCTAAAGACTGAACAAATGACTAAAAGAAAATTTGACCTATGCAATGATTCTAGAGGATTAAAAACCTATAAAGATCGAATTTGGGTGCCTATGCTTGGAGATTTGAGGGATTTAATCCTTACTGAAGTGCATAAATCGAGATTATCAGTGCATCCAGGTAGTACAAAGATGTATAGAGACTTGAAAATATTGTATTGGTGGCCGATAATGAAGACAGATGTTGCAAATTTTGTCGAAAAATGTCATATTTGTGCGCAAGTTAAGGCAGAACATCAGAAACCGTATGGATCTCTAAGACAGTTAGAAATTCCTCAGTGGAAATGGGATCATATAACGATGGATTTTGTAACCAAGTTACCCCGAACCCAGAAAGGACACGACATGATCTGGGTGATTGTGGATCGTTTAACAAAGAGTGCTCACTTTTTAGCTACTCGTGAAACAGCCTCGTTGAGTGATTTGGCAGAATTGTACTTGAAAGAGATCGTTAGTCGACATGGTGTACCGTTGTCTATAGTTTCCGACAGAGATACTAGGTTTGTATCGAACTTCTGGAACAGTTTACAACAAAATTTGGGTACACGTGTAAATCTGAGTACAGCATATCATCCACAGACAGACGGTCAGAGTGAACGGACAATTCAGACATTGGAAGATATGTTAAGAGCATGTGTCTTAGAATATGGTGGTTCTTGAGATTCACATCTTCCATTGATAGAGTTTGCTTACAACAATTCATATCATTCGAGTATCGGAATGCCACCGTATGAAATGTTATATGGTCAAAAATGCAGAACTCCTACGTGTTGGTTAGAAGCAGGCGAGAAACAATTTGCAGGTCCCGAGATTGTTAAGATAACTGCAGAAAAAGTTGAAATTGCACGTGAGAAATTAAAGGCAGCTAGAGATCGACAAAAGGTATATGCTGATCCGCGCAGACATCCGGTGACATTTAATGTAGGTGATCGTGTTTATCTGAAAGGGTCACCGTGGAAGGGAGTGATCAGATTTGGTAAACGTGGTAAACTAGCTCCGAGGTTTATTGGGCCATTTCCAATCAAAGAAATTTTGAATGATCAGACTGTTGTTTTAGATCTTCCATCAGAGTTAGCAGGAATTCACAACACATTCAATGTGTGCTATCTGAGAAAGTGCAAAGTAGACGATGAAAGTCAGATTCTTCCATTGAAAGACTTGAAAGTTGATTTGACTAAGAAATTAGTGGAAGAGCTGATTAAGATAGTAGATAAGAAAGTCACCGAGTTAAGAAGGAAGCTGATTCCAATGGTGTTAGTAGAGTGGCGACATAGTTTAGGTTCCAACCTGACGTGGGAAACCGAGGAGTTAATGAGAGCGCGCTATCCCCATTTGTTTGACCTTGACCAGATTCCGAGGACGGAATCTTCTTAAGGGGGGAAGATTTGTAACATCCTCAAGTGGGCCTAGATGTAAGATTACTAGAATGCCCTTAAGTTAGTGTAGTGTTATTATATGCTTTTATTTTTATTTAATGTTTGGTATTATTTAATGATGAGGTTAGGACCAGTTTGTGACAAGGGTCACAGAACAGGTTTGTTTATTTAATTTGGACTTCGTTTGGGTTGCCAAATGACGTACGAAAGATATCAGATAACTGGTAAATACCCGTGTGTCACACAGTGTGGGATTTTAACCCACTTTTGATGCCTTATGCAGTGCATTTCTTGCACTTTCCAGACCCTTCCCAAATATTACCCCGTACCTAAATTCTTCCCCTTTGAAACCCTAATTGCTAAAACTAGTTCTTGAGCTCAAATTGTTCTTGGAATTGTGTTCTTTGTTGTCTACTGATTCTAACAAGGTAAGAAACATGTGTTTTTGTGTTCAATTCGTGGTTAAATTCATAGTTTTGTGTAAGTTTTGTAAAAAGCTTGATTTTGTGTCAAAACCCATGAATTTGATGTTGTTATAGTCCAAACTTTGTGGGTTTATAGTCTATAACATGTAGTGATTGAGTTGTGGTAAGTTTTGGTGTCGAAAATGAGCTCTAGATCGAGTTTTGACGATTTTAGCTTGAAGTCCGTAACTTGTGTTCAGCTTCTGAAGAAGATGAACACAGTCGGCCGACTGTCGGTCGACAGTCGACCGACCGAGTGTGAACCGACCGATTGACGATGACAACCGATCGACTGAGATTTACCTTCGGCCGATTGATGATATACCAAGTGAGACGACCGACTAAGAGGGTCAGTCGACCGATTGTGTAGACAGTCGACCGACTGTCAGTGTCAGTCGACCGACTGAGTGTCCAGGGCAGAATATTTTACCAAAGTGTTGATTTCTAGCCGTTACGCTGCCCGTTTGTATTTTGAGATTTTGATGTAAATTTCAAAAGTGCATAGGTGTTAAGGAGAAAATTTTTAGCGGACAGTTTTCTGACAAAATTTTCTGTATTGTGTTATTTGGTGTTAACAGACAGAAACTAACTTGTGTATATGTTTTCTCAGGAGAAAAGGAGAAAGAGAAGGTTCAGTGATTAGATAGCTGAATACCTTCTCGTTTGCTGGTATTTGGTGAGTGGGACTAACTGGAGAATATAGTATATAGTAGCATGTTATGTTATGACTGCCATGCTTGTTAGATATACTTATTGTTGTGGATAGTTGGTACATTGTGATGACTGCATGTTGGTTGATGCTTGTCTGCTGGAGCCCAGTGCGTCCCTATTGTGTGGTGGCCTCGGTAGGAGAGATCAACCTGCGGGTTGGGTTCCTCATGTGGTGGCCTAGACAGCCGTGGTGTATATATATGTGAATGACGCGTCCGTCGCGTGTGGATTATGTATATACATACGGTGGTGGAGGAACTTCTGGTAAGCCCCAGTCCGATCAGCTGGTGGTTAATGGTTTGGCCGAGCCACCAGAGTCTCTGTAGACGGCACTTGGGTGATGTTTGTGTGTTAGACTAAGTGACATGATTAGTATAACACTTATGTATACTATGGCCTGTAGTTAGTCGTACTCACTTAGCTTCGTGCTAATTCCCCTCCATCTCCTCCCTGCAGGTTGTTAGCTTTTGTAGATAGTGCTTTTGGGAGAAGACGGGCATGATGATGTTATGTTTGACAGGGTTAACTCTGATGTGGTCTTTTAGAATATGAACCGTGTATCTTTGAAAACAGAATGTATTTACGTCTCTTCCTATTAATATGTAAATTGTTTTAATGACACGTGACATCGGTTTGTACAAATGTTGATATCGTAATTAATTAATATTATGCTTCCGCCACGTATAAAAAAAAAAATAGCGGTGTCACACTAAAGCATCCGGTACTTTGGATGGGGTTCGTTAGGCCCAATAGATCTATCTTTAGGATTCGCATCAATTAGTAGATCGGTTTACTAATTCTTAGGCTACCAAGCAAAAGGGGCATATTCGGCTTCGATCATTCACCCATATAATGTAGTTTCATTTACTTGTGTCTATTTCGTAAAACATTTATAAAACTGCATGTATTCTCATCCCAAAATATTAGATTTTAAAAGTGGGACTATAACTCACTTTCACAGATTTTTACTTCGTCGGGAGTAAGACTTGGCCACCGGTCGATTCACGAACCTATAACAAATATATACATATATATATATCAAAGTATGTTCAAAATATATTTACAACATTTTTAATACATTTTGATGTTTTAAGTTTATTAAGTCAGCTGTCCTCGTTAGTAACCTACAACTAGTTGTCCATAGTTAGATGTACAGAAATAAATTGATATATATTATCTTGAATCAATCCACAATCCAGTGTATACACATATCAGGCTAGATCACAACTCAAAGTATATATATTTTTAGAATCAACCTCAATCCTGTATAGCTAACTCAAACATTACAGAATATAGAGTGTCTATGGTTGTTCCAAATAATATATATACATGGGTCGATATGATATGTCAAAACATTTGCATACGTGTCTATGGTATCCCAAGATTACATAATATATTAGAATACATGTATAATACAATATAAGTTAGCTAGGATATGATTTGTATAGAATTGTTACAATATTTCCCGTAGCTACAACAATCAAAAAAATATCCAATCTTGCTTTACCCATAACTTCTTCGTTTTAAATCCGTTTTGAGTGAATCAAATTGCTATGGTTTCATATTGAACTATATTTTATGAATCTAAACAGAAAAAGTATAGGTTTATAGTTGAAAATATAAGTTACAAGTCATTTTTGTAAGAGGTAGTCATTTCAGTCGAAAGAATGACGTCATGATGACCATTTTGAAAAACATACTTCCGCTTTGAGTTTAACCATAATTTTTGGATATAGTTTCATGTTCATAAGAAAAATCATTTTTCCAGAAGAACAATTTTTAAATCAAATTTTATCATAGTTTTTAATTATCAAACCCAAAACAGCCCGCGGTGTTACTACGACGGCGTATGTCCGGTTTTACGGTGTAATTCGTGTTTCCAGGTTTTAAATCATTAAGTTAGCATATCATATAGATATAGAATATGTGTTTAGTTGATTTTAAAAGTCAATTTAGAAGGACTAACTATTGTTTGCGAAAAAGTTTAGAATTAACTAAACTATGTTCTAGTGATTTCAAGTTTAAACCTTCGAATAAGGTAGTTTTATATATATGAATCAAATGATGTTATGAAATCATTACTACCTCAGGTTTTGTGGATAAACCTACTGGAAATGAAAAAAATAGATCTAGCTTCAAATAATCCTTGGATGGCTTGAAAGTTCTTGAAGCATAATCATGACACGAAAACAAGTTCAAGTAAGATTTCCACTCAAAATAAGATTGTTATAGTTATTGAAATTGAATCAAAGTTTGAATATGAGTATTACCTTGTATTAGAAAGATATCTTAATGTAAATAAGAAAGATTTCTTGAGGTTGGATGATCACTTTACAAGATTGGAAGTAAGCTAGCAAACTTGAAAGTATTCTTGATTTTATGAAACTAGAATATATAGAATTTATGAAGAACACTTAGAACTTGAAGATAGAACTTGAGACAGATCAATTAGATGAAGAAAATTGAAGAATGAAAGTGTTTGTAGGTGTTTTTGGTCGTTGGTATATGGATTAGATATAAAGGATGTGTAATTTTGTTTAGATGTAAATAAGTCATGAATGATTACTAATATTTTTGTAATTTTATGAGATATTTCATGCTAGTTGCCAAATGATGGTTCCCACATGCTAGTTGATAAATGTCTTGAAGTATTTCAAAAGTGTATGAATACATATTAAAACACTACATGTATATACATTTTAACTGAGTCTTTAAGTTATCGTTAGTCGTTACATGTAAATGTTGTTTTGAAACCTTTAGGTTAACAATCTTGTTAAATGTTGTTAAACCGTTGTTTATTATATCTAAAGAGATGTTAAATTATTATATTATCATGATATTATGATATATTAATATATCTTAGTGTGATATATATATACAGTTAAATGTTGTTACAACGATAATCGTTACATATATGTCTCGTTTCGAAATCCTTAAGTTAGTAGTCTTGTTTTTACATATGTAGTTCATTGTAATTATACTTAATGATATGTTTACTTATCATTTAACATGTTTATATATAGTGTATCAATATCTTAAAATAATTCATATGTAATTAGTAAGACGTTGTTATAATGATAATCGTTATATATACCGTTTTCAAGTTTCTTAATTCAATAGTCTCATTTTTATGTATATAACTCATTGTTAAAATACTTAATGAGGTACATACTTATCATAATATCATGATAACTATATATATATATATATATATATATATATATATATATATATATATATATATATATATATATATATATATATATATATATATATATATATATATATATATATATATATATATATCCATATGTATGTCAACATATAGTTTTTACAAGTTTTAACGTTCGTGAATCGCCGGTCAACCTGGGTGGTCAATTGTCTATATAAAACCTATTTCAATTAATCAAGTCTTAACAAGTTTGATTGCTTAACATGTTGGAAACACTTAATCATATAAATATCAATTTCATTTAATATATATAAACATGGAAAATTTCAGGTCACTACAGTACCTACCCGTTAAATAAATTTTGTCACGAAATTTTAAGCAGTTGGAGTTGTTGACGTATCTTCCGGAAATAGGTGCGGGTATTTCTTCTTCATCTAATCTTCTCATTCCCAGGTGAACTCGGGTCCTCTACGAGCATTCCATCGAACTTTAACAATTGGTATCTTGTTTTGCTTAAGTCTTTTAACCTCACGATCCATTATTTCGATGGGTTCTTCGACGAATTGAAGTTTTTCGTTGATTTGGATTTCGTCTAATAGGATAGTGAGATCTTCTTTAGCAAAACATTTCTTCAAATTTGAGACGTGGAAAGTGTTATGTACAGCCACAAGTTGTTGTGGTAATTCAAGTCGGTAAGCTACTGGTCCGACACGATCAATAATCTTGAATGGTCCTATATACCTTGGATTTAATTTCCCTCGTTTACCAAATCGAACAACGCCTTTCCAAGGTGCAACCTTAAGCATGACCATCTCTCCAATTTCAAATTCTATATCTTTTTTTTAATGTCGGCGTAGCTCTTTTGTCGACTTTGGGCGATTTTCAACCGTTGTTGAATTTGGATGATCTTCTCGGTAGTTTCTTGTATTATCGCCGGTCCTGTAATCTGTCTATCCCCCAATTCACTCCAACAAATTAGAGACCTGCAATTTTTACCATAAAGTGCTTCAAACGGCGCCATCTCAATGCTTGAATGGTAGCTGTTGTTGTAGGAAAATTCTGCTAACGGTAGATGTCGATCCCAACAGTTTCCGAAATCAATAACACATGCTCGTAGCATGTCTTCAAGCGTTTGTATCATCCTTTCACTCTGCCCATCAGTTTGTGGATGATAGGCAGTACTCTTGTCTAGACGAGTTCCTAATGCTTGCTGTAATGTCTGCCAGAATCTTGAAATAAATTTGCCATCCCTATCAGAGATAATAGAGATTGGTATTCCATGTCTGGAGACGACTTCCTTCAAATACAGTCGTGCTAACTTCTCCATTTTGTCATCTTCTCTTATTGGCAAGAAGTGTGCTGATTTGGTGAGACGATCAACTATTACCCAAATAGTATCAAAACCACTTGCAGTCCTTGGCAATTTAGTGATGAAATCCATGGTAATGTTTTTCCATTTCCATTTCGGGATTTCGGGTTGTTGAAGTAGACCTGATGGTTTCTAATACTCACCTTTGACCTTAGAACACGTCAAACATTCTCCTATGTATTTAGCAACATCGTATTTCATACCCGGCCATCAAATATGTTTCTTAAGATCCTTGTACATCTTCCCCGTTCCAGGATGTATTGAGTATCTGGTTTTATGAGCTTCTCTGAGTACCATTTATTTCATATCTCCAAATTTTGGTACCCAAATCCTTTCAGCCCTATACCGGGTTTCGTCTTCCCGAATATTAAGATGCTTCTCCGATCCTTTGGGTATTTCATCCTTTAAATTTCCCTCTTTTAAAACTCCTTGTTGCGCCTCCTTTATTTGAGTAGTAAGGTTAGTGTGAATCATTATATTCATAGCTTTTACTCGAATGGGTTCTCTGTCCTTTCTGCTCAAGGCGTCGGCTACCACATTTGCCTTCCCCGGGTGATAACGAATCTCAAAGTCGTAATCATTCAACAATTCAATCCATCTGCGCTGCCTCATGTTCAGTTGTTTTTGATTAAATATGTGTTGAAGACTTTTTTGGTCGGTATATATAATACTTTTGACCCCATATAAGTAGTGCCTCCAAGTCTTCAATGCAAAAACAACCGTGCCTAATTCCAAATCATGCATCGTATAATTCTAATCGTGAATCTTCAATTGTCTAGACGCATAAGCAATTACTTTCGTTCGTTGCATTAATACACAACCGAGACCTTGCTTTGAGGCGTCACAATATATCACAAAATCATCATTCCCTTTAGGTAATGACAATATAGGTGCCGTAGTTAACTTTTTCTTCAACAATTGAAACGCTTTTTCTTGTTCATCCTTCCATTCAAATTTCCTCCCTTTATGCGTTAATGCAGTCAAGGGTTTTGCTATTTTGGAAAAATCTTGGATGAATCTTCTATAGTAACCAGCCAATCCTAAAAATTGACGTATATGCTTCGGAGTTTTAAGGGTTTCCCACTTTTCAACGGTTTCAGTCTTTGCCGGATCCACCTGAATACCTTCTTTGTTCACTATGTGACCGAGGAATTGAACTTCTTCCAACCAAAATGCACACTTTGAAAATTTAGCGTACAGTTTTTCTTTCCTCAACAACTCTAGCACTTTTCTCAAATGTTCTTCGTGCTCTTGATCATTTCTTTGAGTAAATAAGTATGTCATCGATGAAAACAATGACAAACTTGTCAAGATATGGCCCACACACTCGGTTAATGAGGTCCATGAACACAGCTGGTGTGTTAGTCAATCCAAACGGCATAACCATAAACTCGTAATGACCGTAACGCGTCCTAAAAGCAGTCTTCGGAATGTCATCCTCTTTCACCAGCATTTGGTGATATCCAGAACGTAAATTGATCTTCGAATAAACTGACGAGCCTTGTAGTTGATCAAATAAGTCGTCGATTCTCGGTAATGGGAAACGGTTCTTGATGGTAAGTTTGTTCAACTCTCGGTAGTCGATACACAACCTGAATGTACCATCTTTCTTCTTGACAAATAGAAAAGGAGCTCCCCATGGTGATGTACTTGGTCGAATGAAACCACGCTCTAAAAGTTCCTGTAACTGACTTTGTAATTCTTTCATTTCGCTGGGTACGAGTCTGTATGGAGCACGAGCTATTGGTGCAGCTCCTGGTACAAGGTCTATTTGAAATTCAACGGATCGATGTGGGGTAATCCCGGTAATTCTTCGGAAATACATCGGGAAATTCTTTTGCGACAGGAACATCACTGATGTTCTTTTCTTCAGGTTTAACTTCCTCGATGTGTGCTAGAATGACGTAACAACCTTTTCTTATTAGTTTTTGCGCCTTCAAACTACTAATAAGATTTAACTTCGCGTTGTTCTTTTCTCCGTACACCATTAAAGGTTTTCCTTTTTCACGCATAATGCGAATCGCATTTTTGTGACAAACGACCTCTGCTCTTACCTTCTTCAACCAGTCCATGCCAATTATTACATCAAAACTTCCTAACTCGACTGGTATTAAATCAATCTTAAACGTTTCATCACCCAGTTTAATTTCTCTATCCCGACATATATTATCTGTTGAAATTAATTTACCATTTGCTAATTCGAGTAAAAATTTATTATCCAAAGGCGCCAATGGGCAACTTAATTTAGCAAAAAATTCTCTACTCATATAGCTTCTATCCGTACCCGAATCAAATAAAACATAAGCAGATTTATCATCAATAATAAACGTACCCGTAATAAGCTCTGGGTCTTCCTGTGCTTCTGCCGCATTAATATTGAAAATTCTTCCACAGCCCTGCCCATTAGTATTCCCCTGATTCGGGCAATTTCTAATAATGTGGCCTGGTTTTTCACATTTATAACAAACAGCGTTGGTATTACTTGCTCCGACACTATTCGTTCCGGCATTACTTGTTCCGACACTATTTGTTCCTTTAGTTCTGTTAAACTTTGGTCCGTAGACCTCACACTTTGTCGCGCTATGACCATTTCTTTTACACCTATTGCAAAATGTTGTGCAAAACCCCTGATGATTTTCTTCACACCTATGACATGGCTGTTTTTGGTTTTTGTTGCCGTTGTTGTTATTGAGGTTATTGTTGGGATTGTTATTGTTGTTGAAATGGTTGTTGTAGTTACTGTTAGGATTACGGTTATTGTTGAGATTGTTGTTGCGGTTGTTGGGATAGTTATTGCGATTGTGGTTGTAATTGTTATTGTTGTTGTACTGGTGACTCTTGTCACCGTTTTCCTCCCACTTCCTCTTGAGTTGTTTCGTGTTGGTTTCTTCGGCCGCCTGCTCTTTAATTCTTCCCTCAATCTGATTTATGAGTTTATGAGCCATTCGACTTGCCTTTTGTATGGAAGCAGGCTCATGTGAACTCACATCTTCTTGAATCCTTACTGGTTACCCTTTTACAAACGCGTCGATCTTCTCTTCTTCATCTTCGAACGCTCCCGAACACAATAGGCACAACTCTGTGAATTGTCATTCATACGTGGTAATGTCGAACCCTTGTGTTCGTAACTCTCTAAGCTCTACCTTGAGCTTATTGACTTCGTTTCTAGGATGGTACTGCTCATTTATCAATTGCTTGAATGCCGACCACGGTAGTGCGTAAGCTGCATTTTGTCCTACCTGTTCAAGATAGGTGTTCCACCACGTTAACGCAGTACCTGTGAAGGTATACGTAGCGTACTTAACTTTGTCCTCTTCAGTACACTTACTTATGGCAAACACCGATTCGACTTTCTCAGTCCACCGTTTTAATCCAATTGGTCCTTCGGTTCCATCAAATTTTAAAGGTTTGCAGGCAGTGAATTCTTTATAGGAGCATCCTACACGATTTCTTACACCGTTAGCTGCATTGCTAGATTCAGAGTTATTGTTTGTATGTAGCGCAGCCTGTACTGCGGCTATGTTTACAGCAAGAAAGGTACGAAATTCCTCTTCGCTCATATTCATGGTGTGTCGAGTAGTCGGTGCCATTTCCTTCAAAATAGCCAACTGAATTGAGTTAATCATACAGAATATTAAGAGTAGTCAATAGTATTTCGTAGCATAATATGAACTCATTTATAAAAGCTTTTTCTTCATATTAGCGTTTTATAAGTTTAAATTCGGGTACTACCTACCCATTAAGTTCATACTTAGTAGCTAATATATAATTCAACTACTACAATTCCATATGAAAAACTGATTATAATAATATATCTCATACAAATATTCTTCAAACTTACAACATCGCTATATTACATATAACATGAAATATAGTACACTTTGATACTGGACAGTTTTGAAGATAAATCTTGTTAATACGCAAGTTGTTCAGCAAAGAAAATAAAGACACGTAATTTATAAGTCCAGAAACAAGTCATGCATTCTGGTTTTACTAAAATGACTTCCCATCCTTGGTCTTGTGGAAAATAACCGTTATGACCATTGGCTAGGCAGCATGTTGAAATGTCATCAAAATGACGAGGGTTTCATAATGTCCAACAGCCCCGTAATAATCTAAAAACCTTGTTTCTCACCCCAACTACTGAATCAGTCACTTGTAGGAAGGTTTTATTTAAAAGTTGCAATCCGATGTTCTTTTTATCACTTTGGTAAGAAGCGAACATCACTAACCCGTAAGCATAACATGCTTCTTTATGTTGCATGTTAGAAGCTCTTTCTAATTCACGAAATCCTATGTTGGGATATGTTGAGTCAAAATAGGTTCTTAACCCGTAGCATAAAATTGCATTTCGGTTCCCAGCATTTAACGCTTTAAAGAAAACACGCCGTAACTTACGGTCTCCCCAATGTGATATACCCCACCTATCAAAGGAAAGCCTTTTATAAACTAAGGCATTTCTGGAAAGTCTTTCAAATGTTTGACAAGTTAATTTCGCCATAACTAAATGTGCTGATGAATTCTGACCGACTCTAGACAAGATTTCCTCAATCATATCCTCTGGTAGGTCTTCTAAAATATTCGGTTGTCTACCCTTAACGTCCATTTTATTTTTATACTATAAAATAGACAAGGATTAGATTCGTAAAAGATAGTTAACAAATAATACAAACAATTTTTATATAGAACATAAAAGTACAAGCACACTACAATACATATAATACACAACATAATTATAACCCTCTAATCTGAATCACTGGTTTCTTCTTCTTCGGACTTGGTTCGTTTTCTTAATTTTCTAGGGATATATGGTGTTCCTCTAATACGATCCGTTGTTTTCCACAATGGTTTAGAAAAACCTGGTGGTTTAGAGGTTCCCGGGTAATTGTTACATTTTAGGAAATACGGATGTTGCCGATACATATAAAGTTCATCGGGGTTGGAATCAGGTTTCTCTATTTTTATACCTTTTCCCCTATTATTTTCTTTTGCTTTATTGAATTGGGTCGAGGTAATTTCTATAACATCATCGGAATCCTCATCGGGATCCGATTCATCGAAAAATTGGTAATCTTCCCAATATTTTGCTTCCTCGGCGGAAACACCATTGACCATTATTAACTTTGGTTCGTTGGTTGAGGATTTTCTTTTATTTAATCGATTTACTATAGGTATCAATATTTCTTCCTCCAGAACCTCTTCTTCTTCCGGTTCCTCCTCTTCCGGTTCCTCCTCTTCCGGTTCCTCTTCTTCCGGTTCCTCTTCGGGAATTTGTGAATCTTCCCAAAATATATTCGACTCTTCATTGTTATTAGGTGAATCGATGGGATTTGTACTAGTGGTAGACATCTATCACACAATATCAAACACATTAAGAGGTTAATATATCACATAATATTTACATGTTAATAATATATAGTTTCCAATAAAAGTGTTAAGCAATCGTTTTTAAAGAAAACACGGTTGAAGTCCAGACTCACTAATGTATCCTAACAAACTCGATAAGGCACACTAATGCAAATTTCTGGTTCTCTAAGACCAACGCTCGGATACCAACTGAAATGTCCCGTTCATATTGATTATAAACGTTACATATTAATTGATTTCGTCGCGAGGTTTTGACCTCTATATGAGACATTTTTTCAAAGACTGCATTCATTTTTAAAACAACCGTAACCTTTATTTTATCTATAAAGGTTTAAAAAGCATTACGTAGATTATCAAATAATGATAATCTAAAATATACCGTTTACACACGACCATTACATAATGGTTTACAATAAGAATATATTACATCAAAAATAAGTATCTTGAATGCAGTTTTTACATAATATCATACAAGCATGGACTCCAAATCTTGTCCTTATTTTAGTACACAACAGCGGAAGCTCTTAATAATCACCTGAGAATAAACATGCTTAAAACGTCAACAAAAATGTTGGTGAGTTATAGGTTTAACCTATATATTATCAAATCATAATAATAGACCACAAGATTTCATATTTCAGTATACATCCCATACATAGAGAAAAAAATCATTCATATGGTGAACAACTGGTAACTGACATTAACAAGATACATATAAGAATATCCCCTATCATTCCTGGAAATCCTTCGGACATGATAAAAATGAATTCGATGTACTAAAGCATCCGGTACTTTGGATAGGGTTCGTTAGGCCCAATAGATCTATCTTTAGGATTCGCATCAATTAGTAGATCGGTTTACAAATTCTTAGGCTACCAAGAAAAAGGGGCATATTCGGCTTCGATCATTCACCCATATAATGTAGTTTCATTTACTTGTGTCTATTTCGTAAAACATTTATAAAACTGCATGTATTCTCATCCCAAAATATTAGATTTTAAAAGTGGGACTATAACTCACTTTCACAAATTTTTCCTTCGTCGGGAGTAAGACTTGGCCACTGGTCGATTCACGAACTTATAATAAATAAATAAATAAATATATATATATATATATATATATATATATATATATATATATATATATATATATATATATATATATATATATATATATATCAAAGTATGTTCAAAATATATTTACAACATTTTTAATACATTTTGATGTTTTAAGTTTATTAAGTCATCTGTCTTTGTTAGTAACCTACAACTAGTTGTCCATAGTTAGATGTACAGAAATAAATTGATATATATAATCTTGAATCAATCCACGACCCAGTGTATACACATCTCAGGCTAGATCACAACTCAAAGTATATATATTTTTGGAATTAACCTCAACCCTGTATAGCTAACTCAAACATTACTGCATATAGAGTGTCTATGGTTGTTCCAAATAATATATATATGGGTCGATATGATATGTCAAAATATTTGCATACGTGTCTATGGTATCTCAATATTACATAATATATTAGAATACATGTATAATACAATATAAGTTATCTAGGATATGATTTGTATAGAATTGTTACAATATTTCCCGTAGCTACAACAATCAAAAAAATATCCAATCTTGTTTTACCCATAACTTCTTCGTTTTAAATCTGTTTTGAGTGAATCAAATTGCTATGGTTTCATATTGAACTCTATTTTATGAATCTAAACAGAAAATGTATAGGTTTATAGTCGGAAATATAAGTTACAAGTCATTTTTGAAAGAGGTAGTCATTTCAGTTGAAAGAATGACGTCTTGATGACCATTTTGAAAAACATACTTCCACTTTGAGTTTAACCATGATTTTTGGATATAGTTTCATGTTCATAAGAAAAATAATTTTCCCAGAAGAACAACTTTTAAATCAAAGTTTATCATAGTTTTTAATTATCAAACCCAAAACAGCCCGCGGTGTTACTACGACGGCGTATGTCCGGTTTTACGGTGTTTTTCGTGTTTCCAGGTTTTAAATCATTAAGTTAGCATATTATATAGATATAGAACATGTGTTTAGTTGATTTTAAAAGTCAAGTTAGAAGGATTAACTTTTGTTTACGAACAAGTTTAGAATTAACTAAACTATGTTCTAGTGATTTCAAGTTTAAACCTTCGAATAAGGTAGTTATATATATATGAATCGAATGATGTTATGAACATCATTACTACCTCAAGTTTTGTGGATAAACCTACTGGAAATGTGAAAAATAGATCTAGCTTCAAAGGATCCTTGGATGGCTTGAAAGTTCTTGAAGCATAATCATGACACGAAAACAAGTTCAAGTAAGATTTCCACTCAAAATAAGATTGTTATAGTTATAGAAATTGAATCAAAGTTTGAATATGAGTATTAACTTGTATTAGAAAGATATCTTAATGTAAATAAGAAAGATTTCTTGAGGTTGGATGATCACTTTACAAGATTGGAAGTAAGCTAGCAAACTTGGAAGTATTCTTGATTTTATGAAACTAGAACTTATAGAATTTATGAAGAACACCTAGAACTTGAAGATAGAACTTGAGGGAGATCAACTAGATGAAGAAAATTGAACAATGAATGTGTTTGTAGGTATTTTTGGTCGTTGGTATATGGATTAGATATAAAGGATGTGTAATTTTGTTTACATGTAAATAAGTCATGAATGATTAGTAATATTTTTGTAATTTTATGAGATATTTCATGCTAGTTTCCAAATGATGGTTCCCACATGTGTTAGGTAACTAACATAGGCTGCTAATAGCTGATCATTGGAGTGTATATACCAATAGTACATACATCTAAAAGCTGTGTATTGTACGAGTATGAATACGGGTGCATACGAGTAGAATTGTTGATGAAACTGAACGAGGATGTAATTGTAAGTATTTTTGTTAAGTAGAAGTATTTTGATAAGTGTCTTGAAGTATTTCAAAAGTGTATGAATACATATTAAAACACTACATGTATATACATTTTAACTGAGTCGTTAAGTTATCGTTAGTCATTACATGTAAATGTTGTTTTGAAACCTTTAGGTTAACGATCTTGTTAAATGTTGTTAACCCATTGTTTATTATATCTAAAGAGATGTTAAATTATTAAATTATCATGATATTATGATATATTAATATATCTTAGTATGATATATATAAAGTTAAATGTTGTTACAACGATAATCGTTACATATATGTCTCGTTTCGAAATCCTTAAGTTAGTAGTCTTGTTTTTACATATGTAGTTCATTGTTATTATACTTAATGATATCTTTACTTATCATTTAACATGTTTATATATAGTGTATCAATATCTTAAAATAATTCATATGTAATTAGTAAGACGTTGTTATAACGATAATCGTTATATATACCGTTTTCAAGTTTTTTAATTCAATAGTCTCATTTTTATGTATGTAACTCATTGCTAAAATACTTAATGAGGTACATACTTATCATAATATCATGATAACTATATATATATATATATATATATATATATATATATATATATATATATATATATATATATATATATATATATATATATATATATATATCCATATGTATGTCATCATATAGTTTTTACAAGTTTAACGTTCGTGAATCGCCGGTCAACTTGGGTGGTCAATTGTCTATATAAAACCTATTTCAATTAATCAAATCTTAACAAGTTTGATTGCTTAACATGTTGGAAACACTTAATCATATAAATATCAATTTCATTTAATATATATAAACATGGAAAAGTTTGGGTCACTACAACTGGTGTCCCACAGAGACCCTAGAGGTGCAGGGCCTAGCCATCAGTATTTACGACTTCCATCACCTCCTCAGCATCATTACAGACAGCACACGGTCATCCCGTCTCCCCCAAGGGAACAGAGCACAAGGGTCGCGGGTTTTGTCACCAGTCTTTTTGACACGACCTGCGTCAGCACTTACAGAGATACATCCACCGATGCTCAGGCATCCGCATGGGATCAGGCTGCGAGCCGATATGGGACTGAGGATGTCACATAGGGAATATGAGGTATTGGTATGAACCCACATTGGGGTACAGATCTGCAGGAAGGGCAGGGTTGGCATATAGGGCCTATGATTCACACGAGCACCTCATCGTTCACGGGAGTGATCGCACGATCAGATGAGATCCAGTTTAGAGTATCCTTGGGGATGAACACGGAAGAATCGGCACAACAATTCACTACAGACAAGGAGATGACTGACGAGGGACAGTCTGCTTTGAGGAACCCGATGAGGCCACGCACGAGTGTATCTTACTCTCTCCCATACCATCCAACTCAGCCATAACTTTCCCTATCTCTAAACTATTTTTACTTGTGATACTGTATTACATTATAAAACTATTCCTGTACGCCCAATATCTAACATAACTACTTTATGTTTGTATGATAATTAGAATAAAATTGCATGAATAAAACGTCACAAACAACCGACGATCGAGATCATACAAGATGGAAGCACGACTTGGAGCAAGGACGCACTGGACGAGGATGACGCCGACACTAGAATAGAAGAAACTGTAATTAGCACACCATCCGACTGCACGCCTTACAATCATAGGGGAGTACTACATCTTCACCACTTTTTCAATAGAATATACGTAAAATACTATACCACTTTTAACACTAAATGTGGGTTTAGAAAATACCACCAACATAAACTTTTAATAACAAAATACCTCTTTCAAAACCTAAGTGTGGGATACGCCGTATCCTTAACATTGAGGACAATGTTATTTTAAAGTGTGGGATAGCAGATATTGCACATAATGATTCTTGTAAAAATCCTCAAGTGTTTTTTAAACTAATTTTTTCACAAAATTTAAAACTTTCTGAACTATAAAACACTAGGGATTATAAAATTCTATAAAAGATCGAAAAGTTTTTGCTACAAAATAGACACAAGAGTAAACACAAGGTTAAAACTTTTTGCGAAAATCAAACCGAATTTTCCAAAAGAGCATTACATAACGAAAGGCGCAATTCAACCTATTATAATTATTGTTAGGCACCCCCAAATAAGACTTTATAAGCACTCATTTTTTAGTGCTTCACTATACTTCCGTTGAGCGCGCCCATGTTAACATCTGGAAATCAGAACTTGCTCTTGATCTACATTTCGGAATTACACACTTTGACGAGAACTACTAAGTTAGAACCTCGGCTATCGTGAAGATAATAACACCACCATTACACCCCTTCATTACCATCTCCACTCCAAATCACCAAAATCCCATCCACCACTACCTATCCATTCTATTCACTTCATAAATAAAGAAATAAATCCCGATAAAATCTTCCGGGAAACCCTCTATAAAAATCGTATTAGAAAATTCGAGTATCCATGACAACTATCATGGAGACCGTCAACAAAAGGAGACCTCAAAGAGAAAAGCAAAAGATGTTTGCCAAAAAAAAAATTTTTTATAAAGGTTCTGAGAAAAGGAACGGAACCAGAAGAGATTGGAGAAAAGAACTCCTGGTAGTCAGAAAGAAGGATGCTCATCTTGAAATTCCTGACAAAAAGCTAAAAGGATCACCAAAAATCGATCTTTTAAAGAACTCCTATCTATCAAACCCTTCACACCCCAAAATCCTCCAAATCACCATCTCTTCACGACACAATGTAACGAGCCGGCTTTTTCGACTTGCTTTTGTGCTTTCACGAAACTGCGTATTTGTGCGTACTGAGCTAGCTTATGCTCTGGGATCTTTAATCATGATTAATTACTTTCGTTAATATCTTACAACGTGTTATTAAGTGTGTAATCACTTAACTTGATCCTCAAATGCTTTTACGACCGTTGGTGTCACTTATCGTATTAAACGAGATACGTACTTGGTACACGTTAAACTTTTGTCGTAATTGGAATATTATGGCTGCGTAAACTTGATTGTTATTTATTATAACAATAACTTGGCTTAAGGGTTTATTTAATTAAGCTTAGTGTTTACTAATGCTTACTAGTTACCTTAATGGACTTAACACCATAATTGACTTTCCATGGACCGACTTGTCTTTGTGACACACGTGCTTTTCACGAATTATATTTCGAATATTATTTACGTTCATGATTAATTATTATTAATCATTTTTAATTAACTAATGCAAGTAGTTAATTACTTGGGCCTTATTTATTTAATTGTTACATACTTGGACTTGGGCCTTTATTATTGGACATGGACTTGAAAGACCACCCTACTTTCTTAATGGACTAGTTAGCCCATCATTAAGCTAGTGAATTATTAAGGCTTAAACTTAGATTAATTAAGTTAATGAGGAGACAAAGTTTTCACAAGCATGCTAGCAACTCTTTCCCATACATTTAACTTTAATCCATTCTAAGCTTTCACCATTCTACCACACTTGAAAGTAGCATTTGACCTTTCCCCTTTGAGCCACCAAAAGTGACGGTTTTGAAGCAATGAGGGAGGAGTTCAATTTTTTTTTTTACTTATTTGCAAGTATCATTTCATTTTCCACACACACATACTTGCACTACTCTTTTCTCTCATCTTTTTCTCTCAAACTTGTAAGTAACAAGACTTTATTTTCTTTCTTAAAACCAAAATCAAGCATCATCATTTCATTAGTTTGTTGTTTGTTTGTTGTTAAAGATCAAGTTCTCTAGCTTGCATCTACATGTAATCTTGTTCTTCCATCTTTGTTTGATGAAGAACCAAGAACAAGGATCTAAGTTTCTATAACTTATGGTTCTACACTTAAATGTTTTAAAGATCTAAAACTCATAAGCCTTGAGAGCTTACTTGTGTTCATATTTTGTAGACTTAAAGTTTCTTTTCTTAAGATCCAAGCTTGACTTGAATCTTCTTAAGTATGAAACAAACATGAACATAATACTTGTAACTTTAGTTTATTTCTTTCTTTTATAAGTATTTTAATTATTAATTTGGTCAAGTATTACTAGTTAAACTTGATCTCATATTTCTTGAAACTAAAGTTAAACTTTGTAAGTTCAAGAACATGGAAGTATAACTTTCTAGTTATAACTTCATACACTTATGTTGGATCTAAGTTTCTATAACTTATGGTCTTCTAATTTGTTTAAATCAAGAGCTTATGAGCTTATATACATTTTACAAGATAAAAATCTAAGTTTCATAACTTATGGTTTCATTAAAGTGAAGATCCAAGTTCTATAACTTAGTATTTAACTTAAGAACACTAGATCTAGACTTTCTAGTCTAGGATCCTTAAGATCTAGTTAAGATCTAAGTTCTACAACTTAAGATCTTGTTTATTTTGTTTACTTTCAAGTTTATAGTTTAAAATTATTATTAGAACTCTTGTATGAGTCGGATCTAAGATCTTGATGTAACTTTGGTTCATCAAACCTATTTACAACACTAAAATGAGTTTTACTACTTATCTTAGACATACACTAGTGTTATGATGGTCAAACCTTGGTTAAGATGATGCAAAAACATCAACGAGATGTACACTTGAAGCTACGAGCATCAAGGATGAGAACCGTGATGAGCATCAAGCACCAAGAATCCACCGGAACACCTTACTTACTGTTTTCTGGAACTGATCAGTAACCTGGGCTACTAGAAAATTTATAGATTTTTCAGTTCGATTAGATGACTTTTCATTTAAGACTCGTCTTAATCCGATTTACGGTTTAGGATTTATAGCCTTCTGAAAGTCACTACACCCTTTTAACGTTTTGCTGAAATTTCTGACCTACTCGTACTTAAACCGTTGCCACGGTCAAACGAATACGAGTTTGGATCTGAATTTTGGTCAGCAACTAGTGGACTCACATACGGAGCCATAGCCACTGATTACCTATCTTTTTGATTTACGTGGAGGTCGCAGCAGCTGATCGAAGTCAGCCTTTGCTTCGGTGTCTATTCTTGAATGAAACTTACTTGACCCTTTTTGACTTAAGATGAATGATGATGATACTTAAGACCTAATTTACATAATTTTAAATATTTGGGATGATTTACTGACATAGTAACTTTTGACTTAGGTTGAGGACTTTTCGGACCAACCACTTGCTTACTTTTCCCGAATCAACTTAACTACTTTTCACTGTGAGTTATAGCATCCCTTTTTACTTTAACTACTTTGAGACTGAGAATACATGCGCATTTTACGTTTTACATACTAGGCACGAGTACTTAAACTTTATATATGTGTAGGTTATACAACGGCATAAACTTTCCCCTTAGCTCGTTAACGTTTAGTCATCGGTCTTTGAACCGGTGAACGCGAATCTTAGATATGGATCCATAGGGTTTGACATCCCCACTCGGGCTAGTAGCGCTAGCATTTAACGGGTGTTTAATACTTCGTAAACTTATGCACTCGCCAAGTGTACTTTTAGGGGGTGTTATTTACGTTAAGTTAGTTACCAAGTGCCCACGGTTATACATATACTTTATCATACTGATTTGAATTGCTGATTTAAACTGCTGGTTGAAGCACTGAAATCTCATGGCCTACATTACATTACTGATTACAAACAAACTATAGCTCACCAACATTCGTGTTGACTTTTTAAGCATGTATTTCTCAGGTGCTTAGACGTTGTTGCTTACGCTATTAGACTTGCTGTCTTGGTGTTACAGACTTGCTGTGTTAGACTTTCGCTGCATTACTTAGAGATGTCTCAATCATGGAACTTTTATTTTGCATTCGTAACTTACGTTATTTTCAAACAATGGCTTTGTAACGACCTTTGGGTCACGTACTTATGTTTATGCTTCTATTCACAGGAAGCACGTTATCTTTTGTAAAACGCTATATTTTCATGAATGCAAAAACTGGTTTTCAAACAGCATATAGTGTTTGACCTTGTAATGATCCTGTTGTTGATGATCCGTACACGATGGTTTTATACGGGGCATCACATTTGGTATCAGAGCATTGGCTGTAGGGAATTAGGTTGCATTAGTGAGTCTAGACCGGACCGAGTAGGATTCACTAATAGGACTAATCTACAATTTGCTAGTTTACTTGTTTCTGAGAAACCTACTGCATGCTACTGTGTTATATTACTGCATGTTACTGCTTACTAATACTGCATGCCACTACCTACTTCTACTGCTGTATGAACTTGTTGCATGCTACCGTTACCTTTTACTGCTATGTAAACTTGATGTATGCTTCTGCTTATTCTCGCTACTGCATGCTACTATCTACTTTTAGCATGTTACCTTGGTATGATACTGTCACTATTGCCATGCTACGTACTGATGTAGACGATCTAGGCTGCTGTAGTTACTATGCCTGACTGCGTGCTTGCTACATGTCCGCTATTCGCTGTACCGACTTGAAGAATTTATCTTTCCTAGTTCAGATGTTTTTCTAAACCCTTTCCCACTCGTCTAACCCTAAGGACTAGTATTGTAATCCACTTGTTACTACCGTTCCACCGTTACAGAGATCGAAACATTACTTCACGCAATTTACGAAGAGTACCCCTCGGATTACACGCCACTAAGGTTGATCCTCAACGGAGGAGATATTGGAGGACTTGTCGGAGTAACCGCACCCCGAGCTCACCCTAATTAGCCACGTATATCATATGAACATTAGAAGGATGTTCAGTTTTTGCAAGTTGACTTATATCCCGTACGCATTCATGACCGTCACTTATCTCTTTCATTCTTCACCACTACTCGACGACCTAACGACACTTCTGTACTTAGGCCTTGGAGAAGTCGGGAAGTCATCTCCTTTCACAAGCTCATAGTGCCTTCTGCTGATGCTCAGCCATACCCAAAGACTTGGGAGTCGCCTCAAGACATATCATATTACTACTTGTTACACGTATGGCTCGACACGAGACCCAGATTGAATTTCTAGAAAGGAACCTAACGACATTACCTGAACCCGAACATTTTGAAGAAATTTTGGACATTTAAGCATTGATACATGACCTACGGAACCTACGCGCCCGCACCAAGAAATCGTGAGATTAATTATGTAGATTCTATTTTGAGATAGTATAGATAATGCACCGTTAGGTGGAATTGAGTAGAACTGGAAGTGATCACGTTACATTGACCATAAGGAATGATATTGGAATGAACGTACGATTTAGTACAATATAATGACGCCAGGCCAGCGTGATTATATTGAGGTAAATCATGCAGAAGTTCCAATGTTACTACATGAGGAATATGAGGTGATCCAGGAAAAATTTTGGCAGGGATCACTTGAGTATACGCATTATGGTCTGTTAGAGGTAAGAAAAGAATAACCACTTAGCCCAGGTACTGTATAAGAAGGGCCTTGATTTCAGAATTGATAACCCGAAAACCTGTTATAGATATAGGCACCCTGGACACTTAAGGAAAAAGTTCTCAAATAGGAAAACTTTGGACTTACTTGCGATAGAGCAATCGTTATTTTAGCTATGGAGACTTGCATAAATCCTGATTTTAGTTAGGGTACATTTCGTCACAACGTTTTATTGTCCCGAAGTTGTTTAATACTAGAATGATAGAAACCTTATATCTAAGAACCTTAGTGTTATGACTAATAAGCCATTAACAACCATAAGGTTTAAGTATTCTATAGGACAAGCAAATGGTAAGCTGGCAGTGATAGAGGAATGATTTAAGGTAGTACCTTAAACTTAACAGGTGGGTCATTGGAAGATGACCTCATGTCAACAAAACTTGGAAGTTCTAAAGTAATAGTTGGAAAGGATTAGTTACCTACGCACAAACAGATGTTATTTGAGAAGATTGATAGAATTTTTCACGGTAGTATAATAAGATTTGATTGGAATGAACCTTAAGAATTACCTAACACCCATCAAGTTAGGAAGCTTTGATGACATAGTTAGAACGAACTGGCTTTCAAGGATGAAAGTGAAAATTATTTTTAGTGAGAAGATTATTCGTATACCTTGCGAGGATGGTGAGCCTAAAGCCATCCGGGTCACTTCAACAACCCTATATCCCACAATGGAAATGGGAAGGAATAACAATGGATTTCATCACGAAGCTACCGAAAATGGTAGGCGGTTAGAACATTATCTGGGTTAATATTGACCATCTCACCAAATCTGCTCACTTTCTAGCCATAAGAGAAACCGATACAATGGACAAACTTACACAACGATACATAAAGGAAATTGTATCCCATCACTTCAGCGATTCAGATTATATATTAAAGACTACCCAAGAATCTTATTTGATACTTATTCTTACGCGACTCTGAATCCTAACTTATTTCGAGAGATTTCTCAATCGATAATAATCACACCATCACCCTTCTTACTTCCATATTAGTCATAACAGTTCAAAATTTCCAAAATCAATGGGTAGTTAATTCCCATCCTCATACTCTCCCATTCGTATCTCACTTATAAGCAACAGCTTCACACTTAAGCATTTTTGGGTCGAAGAACTTATGCATTACTAATAGTCAGCAACCACATTTAAATTCAACAGTCTTCATTACCTCGTGACATTTTTGCTCAAACATCACCCGAAATTTTCAAAAATCTTTTACTTGATCCTCATCAATCTTTTTCCAACTTGTAACCTCCGAAATATGAAAATTTTTGTTTGCCATAATTCTTTACACACTATTTTACTATGCGATCCTCTCAAAGTTTTATAAAAATAAATTTATTTTATTGCCATTCGTACAGATTCTAGAAATCATATATGTTATATATGATAAAGTAAATAATTACTTATTTTTTACTAGTGCATATGAGATTTTACTTTCACTTTTACAAACAATTCTTTTATTCAAAGGATATTTTACTTAGAATAGTCCATGTTGTACATAACTCTAGTTTACAAAGCTTTTCGTTTCTTTCTTTACATCGTCACCTTAAACAATTTCTCTAAAATTTTCGTTGCTTGTTATATAAAATTTTTCGTTGCTTATTCGTATCCAAGTCATCATGAAGACTTGACAACTGTCAAAAACCGAGAGATTCATGTGTGAGTGTGTATGTGTTGAAGGCACTTACTGCCACGTCATGCAGAGCCTTCGGGCATCCACAAACACTTAAACCATTCAAAATTATTGCGTTACCCCAAGGACCTTATTTGCCACACCTGTCGGAGCGATGCTCTTCCTTACGTAACTCTAAGTCCTGACTTATTCCAAGGGATTCTCATTTAGTGATATCAACACCATCAGTACTCCGACTTTAATATTAGTCATAACCTGTTTGGCATTTTGCAAAGTCAAGAAGCGATTAACTTCTCGTCCTCATGCTCTATCCTACATACCTCACTTTTTAGCAACGGCTTCGCACGTAAACATTTTTGGCCCAAGGACTTATGTCCTGATGATTATCAAAACTACATTTAATTCATTAGTTTTCATTACCTAGTAACTTGTCACCCGATGATTCAAAGATTTTCCACTCAATCTTTTTCAAATCGCGACCTCTGAAATACGAAAAGCTATGTTTATCAAAAAAATTTTCACGTTGATTTTTACACATTGATTATACGTGCGGTCCTCAAGAGATTTATGGACGAATGAAAGTAATAAAATTTTTCTGCCACTTATGCGATTTATAAAATCGTATATGTATGTATATAATTAAGTTAATAAATTTACCCTTACTTATTTTGGTTAGTACATACTAAACTATATCTTCAAATTATTTAAAAATCGCTCCTTTATCGAGTTATTTAACTTAAGTCAAATAGTTTGTGTAAAATGGTACACGTTGTACCTACTTCTAAATTTACTAGGAACTTCGTTCCGTTCATGTTGTCGCATCAAACGTTTAAAGGTTTTTCAAAACTTCCATGGTTGATTTTATTAAAGGTTTTCGTACTAGACTACACCATGTATGGATCACACTTCTCCTCGCCCTCCGTTAGAGATGAAGCTTACTATTTAGATCTTTGTTAAAAACTCTTGAGCCACTTTGGATGGAAGTTTTATAAAATTTATTAGAAAATCTTTGCACCCATAAAATGTTCCTTTTAAGGTTAAACATGGCAAAAACACGGGCCGATAAATCCATCTTTTGAGGTATACCTAGTGGTCACCCTATCGTAGGAAAGGCACTAGACGGGTTTCTACTCTCAATGTTTCACGGTTAATCGTAACACCCTCATAACCACCATCTCTATGAAACAGTATGTTGAGATACAAGAATCATTTTTAGATATTCTTTTCACTCGGAGTAAGCCGTTCCTTAGGACCAAGAGTTCACTCTCGTTCAAAGATTACACCCTTCGTGCGATTCTCTTTCAGAAATGTAATGTAAGATGCTTTGAGAATCTATGAATCTTGTTATCCTCTTGGAAGGGGACTCCTTAAAACATCTACGATACTGATGTGGTTACTCTACATATTCCTTCCTTCGTTGGTTGCAATTATCTGTTGTCCTAGTTAAGATTAACCCTAACTTCAACATGTAACTGAAAGGATGAAGTTACATTACGGAACTGTGCTTTCATTTCATCCAAGAATAAGTTCACCTGCAGTATGGTAAATTGGGTGATATCCTTCATTTTTCGTTCAGACCGTCCTGAAGACGCTATAAATGATTACGGCTTGCACTGCATATAAGTCTTATTAGTCACTTCCAGCTAAAATTTCAACTCAATTATTCAAATGAAACGTTCTTAAATATTGGGTTCTTTATGCCTATGGTCTCCTTCCAAAATCAAGGGATTAGTACAATCCGTGGCTAACACTATCCAGACATCAAATAGCATGGTTGTGATCACCATGTTTTCCATTCTACCTGTCAACTTTGTATTGCGACATAAGTGCTCAATGTTTTGATGAGTTTAGGAACATTCATGATGCATTTCACGCATCCAGCTTACTGAAGATGCCTTTAAGACTAAAAAAACCATCTTTACTTTTTGCGGATACATATTCAGATGACATACTCATGTTAATCAGAAACGAAATCAATTTGTTGATCTCTTAGGATAAGAGACTTAATTAATGGCATATACCTATTCTTATTTTCATACGCCGAAGTACCTTTCAAGGTAAATAACTCACTTCTGAGCCCACGAGTCTCACGAAACTTTGATACGTTCCTTCTTATTCAAATACGGTACCATTGTTGGTCAAAATTTTGGGACAAAATTTTCTTTAACAGGTGGGTAATGTAACGACCCGGCTTTTTCGACTTGCTTTTGTGCTTTCACGAAACTGCGTATTTGTGCGTACTGAGCTAGCTTATGCTCTGAAAGGACCCGTTCATATACATTATAAACGATTCAAAATAGTTGATTACATCGCGAGGTATTTGACCTCTATATGATACATTTTACAAACATTGCATTCATTTTTAAAAGACAAACTTTCTTTACATCAAAAATTGACAGGCATGCATACCATTTCATAATATCCACTATCCAACTATAAATTGACTTAATAATAATCTTTGATGAACTCAATGACTCGAATGCAACGTTCTTCGAAATATGCCATGAAAGACTCCAAATAATATCTTTAAAATGAGCAAATGCACGGCGGAAGATTTCTTTAATACCTGAGAATAAACATGCTTTAAAGTGTCAACCAAAAGGTTGGTGAGTTCATAGGTTTAATTTCTATATAATAATCATAATATTTAATAAGCCACAAGATTTCATTTAATTAAATGCGCAGAATCATTACAACTGCAAAATTCATTCGTACGATGAGTCGCCTGGTAACCGACCTTAACATAGAGCGCTTAAGATATCTGGCATAATACATTCCACTATTCAAATGTATGACAAGAACCCTTCGAAGTACTAAAGCATTTCCACTATTCGAAAATGGGGGTGGTAAGAGCCCGTAGATCTACCTTTAGGATTCGCGTCAATTAGTGTTTTTCACTAATTCTTAGGTTACCAAGCATAATAATAATAAGTACAGATATCCGGTATAACAAAACAATCGTAGAATGTAGTTTTCATGAACTTGTGCTTATTTTGTAAAACATTTATAAAAATTGCGCATGTATTCTCAGCCCAAAAATATAAAGGGTAAAAAGACAAATGAAACTCACCATACTGTATTTCATAGTAAAAATACATATAACATCATTGAACAAGTGCAAGGTTGGCCTCAGATTCACGAACCTAAATTAAGTATATATATTTATATGTTGGTCAATATTTGTATAGCAATTTAGGTCAGGTCATAGTGTACCACAATCATAATGCTCGAGATTATCATGCAAAAGTCAACAAAAGTCAATCTGATAAAAATGATTTCCAAAATCTATACATGATTACTATATAACTTAAATATAGTTGTTTTATATATTTAAATATTTTTAACAGATTTTATTAGAGTAAATAATATAATTCATAACATTTTGTATTAAAATTTATATAATAAAAATATACTTTTATATATCTTAAGTAATAAAATTTATAAAGTTCATTTAATATAATAAAAATATAATGATAGGTAGTATTAATGTAATTTATATTACATGTAGTAAAATATCTTTGTATCACATATTTATTTAATAAAATAATATCGATAATAACAATAATAAGTAAAAGTTGTATTATTTTGTAATAATAATAATTATTATTATTCTATTAATAAAAATAATAACAATATTTATATTTACTAAAGATGATATTAATTATGGTAAAATGATAATTCTAAACATGATAATCTTAATAATAACGATACTTTTTAATATTAACCGTAATAATAATAGTATTTTATAAAAATAATAATTCTTTTCAAAATGATAATTTTTATTAATAATAATACTAAAATGATAATAAAAGTGTTATTTTACAATAGCAATGATATTTCTATTAACAATAATAAGTTTAATAAAAATGATAGTTTTAATATTAATAATACTTTTAATAATAAAAGTAATGATAAAAATAATGAAAATGATATTTTTATCTAAATAAATATCTTACCATATTTTAATTTCATCATGATACTCATACTCATTATTTCCTAATCGATTTATTTAATAGTTTTTAATCCTCTTTTATATCACATTCATAATAATGATAATAATTGCAATCATAATAATTAGATAATACTATATTAGTTTTAAAGATAATGATACTAATAAGTATTATAATAATATTAATAATAATACTAGTAATTATAATAATAATAATGATGATAATATTAATAATAATTTCTGATAATAATAACAATAATAATAATAATAATAATAATAACAAAAATACGATTTTTAAATAATGATAGATATATTTATAATGATAATATTAATAATAATAAGAATAATAATAATAATAATAATAATTAGGTAATAATAATAATAACGATGATAATAACGACGATAGTAATAATAATCATTTAACAATAATACAAAATTCAGTTGACTATAACTTCTAATCTGTTCATCGAAACTATTCGATATCTAAATGAAAAGTTCTTAATTTTTCGTTAGCTTTCCAACGACATGCATATCATATACCCTATCTCAGTAGCATATGTATCTAATTCAGGATTCATCATAACCTATCTAACGACAATATCAAACATACAAGCATGCATAATCCTATATACTCAAGCACTAGACAGGGATACACTATTTGAAATGCCCCACCCTAATCCATCTGGACGAAGTCCATATTGATTATAAATGATTCATAATAGTTGATTACATCGCGAGGTACTTGACCTCTAAATGATACATTTTACAAACATTGCATTCGTTTTCAAAAGACAAACTTTCATTTCATCGAAACTTGACAGGTATGCATACCATTTCATAATATCCAACTATAAATGACCTAATCCGCCATTTACTTAATAATAATCTCTCATGAACTTCAACGACTCGAATGCAACGTCTTTTGAAATATGTCATGAATGACTACAAATAATATCCTTAAAATGAGCTAATGCACAGCGAAAGATTTCTTTCATACCTGAGAATAAACATGCTTTAAAGTGTCAACCAAAAGGTTGGTGAGTTCATAGGTTTATCATAAAACAATAAAATTCATCATTTTGATAGACCACAAAATTTAAATGCTGCATGGTACAAATGGGCCCGAATCCTATACCCACCTGTAATGTACATGCGATATTTTTTAAATACAGTACACCTTTCTCGTGTACGAAATCATCTTTCATAAATCTTAGTAACCGTACACATATCTCGTGCACAAAAATAACATACACATAACCTGTGTATAAAATCATTCTCTCGATACATAACATTCACATCAATTGGTGGCAATTATCATGTCCACAATGGTGGCAATTATCATGTCCACATAATTCAACGGTGGCAATTATCATGTCCACATAATTCAATAATAATCCACAGAACTTCTATCTGCATAATAATTCATTCGAGGAATGTTTTGCTTATGCCTATCTCGTCAAACATTTATAAAAGCATTTCATGTATTCGCAGTTCAAAATGTATTTCAAAAGCATTTAATAAAGCAGTTGTAAAAGTAGCGCATGCATTCTCAGTCCCAAAAATGTAAAGAGTAAAAGGGAATCAAATGAACTCACCTATTGTATTTTGTAGTAAAAATACATATGACGATATTGAACAATGTAGGGTTTGGCCTCGGATTCACGAACCTATAACATTTGTGTATTCATTAATATATAATCGTAATAAATATATATATTATTATTAGTGATATAATTTTTATATTAATGGACTATATATCTTATTAAGTATATTTATTTTTTATAATTTAATAAATAAGATATTAATATAGTTTTATGATGTGTACCAAGTATATTGTTATCTGGATATCATTTGTTAGTTAACTTTATGAAAATATTAAAGTAAGGGTAATAGTTCTATTAAATTTGATAATAATAATAATTATGATAATTTTAATAATAATGTTATTTTTTTTAAGAATATAGTTTTTGTAAAAAAATGATAATTTTAACAATAATGATAATAAAATAAAAAGTATTACTTTTACAATAAAATTATAATTTTGATAATAACTCTTAATACTAATAATACTTATTAATAATACTTAATGTTAATAATAAAAATAATATTACTGATAATAATAGTTATAATAATAATAGTAATAATAATAATAATAGTAAGTATTAGTAATACTACCTTTAAAGCTTTCCAAAAAAAAAAAAGAATGCTTCAAACCGGACTCGAACTCGCGACCTCTAGATTGAACACAGCACGCCCAACCATCCCTCTATCTTTGCTTTTCTAATTAAAACCCAATACCATATATATTTAACCAGTCCTTTCGGCCCAGCAAGAATGGCAGCCCAATTGAAAATTAAAATCGGCCCAACAGTAATAGATTCACGGCTCAATCAGAAAACTCTAGCAGGCCCTCGGCCCAACAGAACTTCAGTCCAACAAAATAAATAAAACCCGGCTTAGAAAAGGAAAATATATGGCAATGGCCCAAGTGTACTCACAAGCTCAACTTGCCATTGATAGTATAATAATCTAGTTGTGGTTCAATTGAAAAATAAAGATCCGTTTCATTTGGCATCCAAGAATAATGCCTCCTAGCCGGTCCCTCCATTTCCTTTTATCACGAGTATTTTAACCACCACTCAATCAATCTAATTTACTTTATTTCTGATTTCTTTCTTCATTACAAAATAAATACTTGTTTAGTCTTTGTGTAATAATCTCAAACAGTAGTAGTAATTCAAATAGATTGCAGTTAAAGGGATTGTTCAATCATAATTTAAAAGGCATAGCAAATCGAGTTGTTTGATCATGAAGTGTTTAACCTACAAGTGGGTGTGTCGGTTGTGAGATGTGTTCGAATATAAAAGAAAGAAAGAACAAAATTAATATCACGATGGTAATGGTGGTGGCTGTGATGGTTTTTCATGATCGAAAGAGGAAAGTTGCAGGTTCAAAAGTGGTGTTTTATGGTGTTGCAAGTGACGGTGACAGAAAACATAAACAGAAGGTAAACTACAGAAGTAATAGTTTGTTCATTATCATCTTTTTCACTGTTATGAGACTCCATATTTGAAACAAAATCATAAAGCGAGAGAAGAAAAAAAAATAATAATAAATAGTTTAACCAGTGTAACGGTTGAACCTGGGAACCGACAGTATGATGGTGCAATATGCATTGTATTCTCAAGTTGCATTACATACAATTGCTTTGTGTAGTTGGGAAGAACATAAAAGAAACCGGGGTTAATAAAGTGGAGATATTGGCTTGCGTTTGTAGGGTGTGCAATGATGACATGTGATTTATTATGATGGGTAAGGTGGTGTTGATTTGGGTTTACGTTCAAAAAGAGAGGAATGATCGTTAGGTGGTGGTGACGAAAGGTAATTTCGGTGGAGGATGGCTTGGGTTGTCAACTAGTTAAAGAAGAGGAGGAAGAGGGTGGTATTCCCTCCAAGGTGATAAGGGTTGATCGATTGTTATAATCAATTGAAGGAGTCGACGGGATATTCGAGCAAGAGATGAAGACAAGAGGAAGAAATAAGAATAAATAAAGCATGATCACAATGGGTAACAGAATTTGTTTTTGTTGATGATAATGAGCTCGATTTGGTTAACAAAGTCACAGAAAGGAACAAAATTACATAAAGGTTGATAGGGATGTTAAATGATGTGAGCATGAATACATGTACGTGGGTGTGACAGTTGAAGAAATTAAATGAAGTAATATCAAGTTTGAACGTGTGATGAAATCATGATCTTAGCCTAATCCCATTCATGCATTTACATGTTCTCTTTAATATTGGTTTAGTGGATTAGTTAGTAGTAGTTAACATGCACTAATTTTTCAACTGTAGTAGTAGTAATTTTATTTACTATTTGCTTTGTAACCGTAGTATATCCACTATTTATATGTATTGTTTTTTGTGAACTAAACTTGAGTGCGAGAGGGAAGGAAACAGATGGAAACAGACACAGATATTGGTGATGGGTTGATGTGGTTTGATCATACATGTATATTTATTTATATAATATAGATTATGATAAAGGGACACAACTAGTAATCTTGATTGAAAATTCACAATCACGGGTGAAATTAAATTAGTGGGTTTAGAAATTGGAAAAGGTAGAAACAAGGACAGAAAGTAGTAGATGGTGGGTTTCATGCTTGGGATGTTTAGACATACCCAATAATATGATAGCAATAATGATCGAATAACAGATAGTGGTTGTTTGTGTCCATTGAATCCATATGTAAATATGTATATATAATATATGTTTGATTGTGAAAGAAACAAAACACTTTCAATCAGTGGAATGAAAAACAGATAGGAATAAATAGAAAAATATATAATTGAAGTCGACCTATAATGGAATCATTTGATTGATTAAATTCAATATTATTGCTAAAGATATAAATGTCTTAATAATAAATAAATACTGTTAATAAAGATAATAATAATAATAATAATAATAATAATAATAATAATAATAATAATAATAATAATAATAATAATAATAATAATAATAATAATAATAATAATAATAATAATAATAGAAATCATAATAATGTTAATAATATTAATAATACTTAATAATAATACTAGTAATAACAAGTTACAGGTTTCAATTTTTATATTTATTTATTATATATTATAATAATATTAATAATACAAATAATAATATTAATATTAGTAATTATAATGAGAGTGATAATAATAGTATTGATATAACATTATATTTAAACTTGTAATCAAATTTTAATACATTAATATTACATATGTCACTTCTAACAATTATATAATATATATAATAACATATTTAATTTACGACAGTTGCTCGTGATTCGTCGGAAGTGGTCGAAGGTCAATTAAATATATGAAACAGTTCAAACTTTTTGAGACTCAACCTTACAGACTTTGCTTATCGTGTCGAAACCATATAAAGATTAAGTTTAAATTTGATCGGAAATTTTCGGGTCGTCACACTATTTATATATAAAAGTTAAGTTATGAGTGCTCACGTATCAATATTGAGATTCAATATTGTAGGAAAGTACGTAGACGTAACGGAGATTATAAATACTAGATTGACCTTACGAGCATACCCTCGAACATTACACATCACCTCCATAGCTATAACCCATAATTTCCTTAACTCTATCCCATTTAAAAACTTATTTTGAAATCTCCTGAACATAACTCCGTCATAGTATTTTATGTATACAAATAATATCTTGAAATAATACCGAGTAAATATATATATGTAAATTGATTGAGAGAGTTTAGAGAAATATATTTCAAGTTTCTATGAAATAATGAAACCTATTGAATTCTATTTGTAATAGATTTTTGAATTATTAAAGTGAATTATTAAAGTATGAATTATTAAAGTGAATTATTAAAGTATGAATTAAATTGAATTATTAAAGTATGAATTATTAAAGTGAATTATTAAAGTATGAATTATTAAAGTGAATTATTAAAGTATGAATTATTAAAGTGAATTATTAAAGTATGAATTATTAAAGTTAAAGTAAAGTAAAAGTAAAGTAAAGGTAAAGTTAAAGTATTGTAAAAGTATAAAACTATGTACGTATAATACGCGTATAAATATATATAATATTAATTTAAATCGTTATATATTTTTAATAAAATAAAATATAAATATCGTCATCTTTATCATACTGGTTAAGTAATGAGTTGTCAAAAGTGGTTCTAGATATTTATAAAAGTTATATACGTTTTAATAATAAAGTTCTTTTTAAACTGAAAACGTTTTTGTACGTTTGAAACTAAATCAAATAAATATGATAACTTTGTTTTCCAAAACTAAATATATTTAAGAATCATTTTGTTAAAAAGTTAAAATAATGAAAATCGTTATATCATAAAACGTTTTAGAAAAGTAGAGTTATATATATTCATAATAGGTTTCAAGTTTTTAAATTACAGTTTGTGGATGAAGCGTGGGATAAAGTCCAAAAGTTAAATAATCGTATGAAATCATTTTAAGGTAAAACGTCGATATCTACTTTCTAAGTTATCTATATTCCATAATCTTACTTTCATCTTAAATAATATTAAAGTTAAATAGTTGACGCATATAAATAGAACATCGAACAGGAACTACACTAACCTTGTCTAGTTCCCGTTAATTGACACTTTTGTCCTTACTTGCAAATCACTTTACCAATTATTCCGAAAACCGTTAAAAAGAATAGATTTCGCAAATCATAGTGGACCTCTTAACAGGGACTCGTAATTATAATTCAATGTATCTAATAATTCAATCATTTGATATTATCTTTTAATTCCGTCGATAATTATTTTAAATATATTTTAAAACAACAACGTTCATGTAAAGTATTATACGTCTAATACTTGTTAACGTTTTCAAGTTACAATATATACATGTATACATATATAATCATATCCGTTCCTAATATGGTCCGTGAATCTTTGGAATTTGGTCGAGGTTAAATGAATGTATGAACACAGTTTAAAATTCTTGAGATTCAACTTGCAAACTTTGCTTATCGTGTCGGGAATATATAAAGATTAAAGTTTAAATTTGGTTGGAAATTTTCGGGTTGTCACAGTACCTACCCGTTAAAGAAATTTCGTCCCGAAATTTGAGTGAAAGGTCGTGAATGATAATAAATATGTTTTCATGATGCTTACGGGCTGAAAATTAGAGTTTTATCATTCACGAATAATTTTGATAAACAATCCATTTATATGAAGAGTACGAATGAAGCTAACATAGAAGAGTGAAATGAGTAAGTGTAGATTCGTCTTATTATTTGATGTAGATATGATTGATTTCCAGATTTCAAAGGATTTGGAGAAAATCTTCATAATAAGGTTTGATTCATCGGTAATCAAGGGAATTAAGATACGCTTTAAATGCGATCATCTGTTTTGATTTCTTTGTCGGATATTTTGCTATAAATCCACCTCCTTTCATTTCCTTACAACTCACACCTTCTCTTCTTTCTCCTTCGGCTCATTCTTTAAAGTATTTGTCAATATTCTCCATCCAGTTATGATTCTTGATATACTCCTTACCTTCATATCTGTCATTCTTCTTTTTCATCTACCGCCGAAAGAATCTATTTACTTTTGCTATACCCTTGGGTTTATAGTGTTTTTAGTTCTCCCGTGTCTTTATATTACTATTTGCATCGAATATGGGGTTTGTAATTTCTACATTGTTGTTGGGTTTTATATCTTCCCTTATACATCGATGTCCCTGTTTCTGTCTTCTATAATTATTGTCTTCCCCAGTTAATGCTTTCTTTTATTTGCTGCGATTTATACTCCAATTTTTGTTTCGGAGCTTTGTCCTTTCGTTTCTTCTTCTTGCGAGTAAGTTCCACTTATAATGGTCCAAAATTCGCAGATATGAATTTTGGAATGAACATTATTAATGTTCTAAGAAGGAAATTGTAATGGCATGATCTTGACTTGTCATATTACCAGAATATCTCGGAAAAAGCCGAATCATCAAGAAATATTTTCTTGATATTTTAGAGGTTAAATAGAATACAAGAGTCGTATAACATGGCACATGATGATGTTATGATATGTGAATCATCATGTTCCATTTAGAAACTCAGCATGACTTACTGTAATATAATCACGTTGATCAAGTGTCATTATATTATACTAACTCATGCTTCAGCTCCCAATACTTCTTTAAAAATATTCCTATTTTAAACTCGAATGTTTCAGAATTTAGAAACTAAAATAGTTTCTTTTATGATGTAATGCAGATAGCGTAAAGAGGTAAATGATTTCAGATAAGAATAATTATGAAAATATCTTTAGAAATATGGAGGATATTTATAATGAAAGATACGATGATATCTTTAGAATTTCTAATATTGGAGGATGATGAAGAACATTGTCCCCTGGGATTTAGAGTCAGGAGCAAGGTATTCGTTAATGACTTCAGCAGATACTGAATCATTTGGATTCTTTGAATGTAGGTTTCGTCCTTGTGATTTGTCCACAGCCTCTTTTATACTTTGCTCAATCTGTTTTCCAGTTCCAAAACTTCTCTTTTTCTGAGCTTTGCCAATACATTATTCTTTATCATCAAACTTTTTACTGATAAGATCGTTTACAGTTGTTGTTACTTCGTCAGCATTTCAAGAACTAGTTCGCAGTTCAAGGTGTTTTTCAGAAACTTCTCATTCAAAGTATGTAAGTTCAGGAGATAGACGTTGTACGTACCCATATAACTGTTGGCGTAGACATGTTGCGAGATTTCAAAATACTGATTGCTAATTCCCGATGATTCATATGACAATTTTCATTACAAGATGCGAATGAGTAAATGATGGGGTTTCGGTAATTATAATGATTCTTCGAAAGGTCAAAGATCAGTGAAGTTGTGAATAAGTTTTATTGCTAATGTGGTGGAACATGAAAGGTTCTTCGGTAACAAAAGGGTAATCATATATATCAAGATTATGATAAGACTACCCCGAATGAAAAATCGAAGTTGTCTTGCTGGAGCTGTGATAGAATTTGCTACTTTGAAAAGGAATTGCAAAGTTATTTTTTTTGCTAATAAATGCCAAAGGATCTGACACAGATATGTGTTGAATTATGACTTTGGTTTCGAGAACTTTTTAAGTACATAACTGTGGGTAATATGTGGTTGGATCATCATCTCGATTGCTCATTATTTGAAGTGTCTTCAGAAATTTTCGAAGGGTTTGAACACAAATTATAATCGTTAATATACATTTGATGTTCTAACACAGTTTTGAAGTCAAAGTATAGCTTTGAAAGATGTAGGAATCTAAAAGTGATGGTACCGGTTATATCTCGAATTACATTCAGAGGTTTCAAAATCAGAATATGTAATTGAGTTTGAATGAGTATGGTTGTTTTGATTTCTATGAAAGAATGTATATTATTGTGAAAGTAGGAAGTATAGTTGATAATTTGCTTAATCATATTTGAAGAATGTAACATATTAATTATGAATATATATATATCTCTCGTGTATTACCTACCCGTTAAAAAAATTTCACAATTAATATTTTGTACAAAAGAATTTTATTACAGTCTTTATGAAAATATATATGTATATATTCTCTTCAGATGTAACATAGATTTCAATGAGTTAATACTAAATTAAACTCATTCGATTTATGGTTGAAACCAGAATTGAATAATCCCTTGAAGGCTTTAGAGATTACATAAGTATTACTTCAATAATTATGAAATTATGAATCAATACTTCGTTATTTGTTGAGATGTGATGTTGGTTTTCGTTAAATTCTTATGAACTTCGCAAAGTACGAATGATGTTATCTGAAAAGTTTCGGGTACATCGATGATGAAAGTGTAAAATCAAATATATACTTGATTTATTATGAATTGGAATTTGTTGATTTGAGACAGAGATTGTAGTTAACGATGGTTAAGTTGCGGGCGAAGGACGTACATTATTGCATATTGGTAATATGAATTAACCTAGTAGTTAAGATTCACACACAATAGTTTAGCATGGAAAGATTTATTTTTATTTCAAAATATATATATATATATATATATATATATATATATATATATATATATATATATATATATATATATATATATATATATATATATATATATATATATATATATATATAATATACATATAATTTCTTCAGAGGGAATGAGTTAATTCTTCGTAACTCGTTGATACAATATACGCGTTATTGATTCGTAGTGAGGTTCACAGTGATTCTTGAACTGACGGAGTTTGTGATGTTATAGGTGTTGTTGATTCTGATGTTGACTGTACTGACGATGCTGGTGACGCTGACGATACTGTTGATGCTATTGGTAAAACAAGTTTAGCTTGTTAATCACACTCCATTTTTGACAGGGTTTCTACTCTTCTTTCTATCATTTTGGTTTGCTTAACTGATTTATGGTTAGGGCTAGATTAGATAATCTCTAAGACTTTAGAGATTACATAATCGTCGCGGAATGTTTCTCCAATGAAGTTATGAATTAATACTTCGTAAGTTATTGTTGTTGGTACTCCTTGGTATCTATGGTGCGTATGACGTTGATGCTCGTGGGACAGATTGTGAAGTTGAGTTTTATGACGTGGTTGTGGTTGAAGGTGGTAATGGTACTGTTGGCGTTGATGATGGTGGTACTGGTTATGCTGCTGATGCTGCTGCTGGTGTTTGTAATCTTTGCACCATATTCTCCAAAGCCACTACCCGAGCGCGAAGTTCGTTGACTTATTCTATTACACCGGGGTGATTGTCGGTTCGGACGAGTGGATAAATAAAATCTAGAATTTGATGTAGTATATAATCGTGATGAGATACTTTGGAAATGAGAGAGAAAATGGTGTCTCGAATTGGTTCGCCGGTAAGTGCTTCAGGTTCTTCGTCAAGAGGATAATGTGGTGGATGGAAAGGATCGCCTTCTTCTTGTCTCCAATGATTGAGGAGGCTACGAACCCATCCCTAATTCATCCAAAATAGATGATGGCTGATTGATTGATCCATTCCAGTCACACTGCTTTCGGAGCTTGAGTGGGATTCCATTTCGGAATCCTAGTGACTTGAACTGATGAAGAATTCCATTTCGTATGATTGAATAAAGGATTTTTCGATATGAAATGATCTTCCGGCTATTGGATGGTATTCTAATTACATAGAATATCTATTTATATAGAGCAAAAGATTTCGTAAATTATGGAGAAATTTTCGGAATATATCAGGCAAAGTTTAAAGTAACAGATACGATAAGATATGATTTAGCAGATACTCTAAGATATGAATTTTTGTCTATACACTACTCATGCAATTAATGTAGAAAGACGTGTGTAGACTAATAATGATAAGTAGGTAATTTCCTAAGGATGATAAGCAGATGACTTCTGACTAAAAATGATAAGCAAAACTTTTGACATGCAGACCCGGTCGAAGTCCAGACTCACTAATGCATCCTAACGACTTATCAGTTAGACACACTAATGCAGACCTGGTTCGCTAAGACCACCACTCTGATACCAACTGAAAGGACCCGTTCATATACATTATAAACGATTCACAATAGTTGATTACATCGCGAGGTATTTGACCTCTATATGATACATTTTACAAACATTGCATTCGTTTTTAAAAGACAAACTTTCTTTACATCAAAAATTGATAGGCATGCATACCATTTCATAATATCCACTATCCAACTATAAATTGACTTAATAATAATCTTTGATGAACTCAATGACTCGAATGCAACGTTCTTCGAAATATGCCATGAAAGACTCCAAGTAATATCTTTAAAATGAGCAAATGTACGGCGGAAGATTTCTTTAATACCTGAGAATAAACATGCTTTAAAGTGTCAACCAAAAGGTTGGTGAGTTCATAGGTTTAATTTCTATATAATAATCATAATATTTAATAAGCCACAAGATTTCATTTAATTAAATGCACAGGATCATTACAACTGCAAAATTCATTCATACGATGAGTCGCCTGGTAACCAACCTTAACATAGAGCGCGTAAGATATCTGGCATCATACATCCCACTATTCCAATGTATGACAAGAACTCTTCGAAGTACTAAAGCATTTCCACAATTCGAAAATGGGGGTGGTTAGAGCCCGTTGATCTACCTTTAGGATTCGCGTCAATTAGTGTTTTTCACTAATTCTTAGGTTACCAAGCATAATAATAATAAGTACAGATATCCGGTATAACAAAACAATCGTAGAATGTAGTTTTCATGAACTTGTGCTTATTTTGTAAAACATTTATAAAAATTGCGCATGTATTCTCAGCCCAAAAAATATAAAGGGTAAAAAGGCAAATGAAACTCACCATACTGTATTTCGTAGTAAAAATACATATAGCATCATTGAACAAGTGCAAGGTTGGCCTCAGATTCACGAACCTAAATTAAGTATATATATTTATATGTTGGTCAATATTTGTATAGCAATTTAGGTCAGGTCATAGTGTATCACAATCCTAATGCTCGAGATTATCATGCAAAAGTCAACAAAAGTCAATCTGATAAAAATGATTTCCAAAATCTATACATGATTACTATATAACTTAAATATAGTTTTTTATATATTTAAATATTTTTAACAGATTTTATTACAGTAAATAATATAATTCATAACATTTTGTATTAAAATTTATATAATAAAAATATACTTTTATATATGTTAAGTAATAAAATTTATAAAGTTCATTTAATATAATAAAAATATAATGATAGGTATTATTATTGTAATTTATATTACATGTAGTAAAATATCTTTGTATCACATATTTATTTAATAAAATAATTTCGATAATAACAATAATAAGTAAAAGTTGTATTATTTTGTAATAATAACAATTATTATTATTCTATTAATAAAAATAATAACAATATTTATATTTACTAAAGATGATATTAATTATGATAAAATGATAATTCTAAACATGATAATCTTAATAATAACGATACTTTTTAATATTAACCGTAATAATAATAGTATTTTATAAAAATAATAATTCTTTTCAAAATGATAATTTTTATTAATAATAATACTAAAATGATAATAAAAGTGTTATTTTACAATAGCAATGATATTTCTATTAACAATAATAAGTTTAATAAAAATGATAGTTTTAATATTAATAATACTTTTAATAATAAAAGTAATGATAAAAATAATGAAAATGATATTTTTATCTAAATCAATATCTTACCATATTTTAATTTCATCATGATACTCATACTCATTATTTCCTAATCGATTTGTTTAATAGTTTTTAATCCTCTTTTATATCACATTCATAATAATGATAATAATTACAATCATAATAATTAGATAATACTATATTAGTTTTAAAGATAATGATACTAATAAGTATTATAATAATATTAATAATAATACTAGTAATATAATAATAATGATGATAATATTAATAATAATTTCTGATAATAATAACAATAATAATAATAATAATAATAATAATAACAAAAATATGATTTTTAAATAATGATAGATATATTTATAATGATAATATTAATAATAATAAGAATAATAATAATAATAATTATAAGGTAATAATAATAATAATAATAATAATAACGACGATAATAACGACAATAGTAATAATAATCATTTAACAATAATACAAAAATTCAGTTGACTATAACTTCTAATCTGTTCATCGAAACTATTCGATATCTAAATAAAAAGTTCTTAATTTTTCGCTAGCTTTCCAATGACATGCATATCATATACCCTATCTCAGTAGCATATGTATCTAATTCAGGATTCATCATAACCTATCTAACGACAATATCAAACGTACAAGCATGCATAATCCTATATACTCGAGCAGTAGTCAGGGATACACTATTTATATATAAAAGTTAAGTTATGAGTGCTCACGTATCAATATTGAGATTCAATATTGTAGGAAAGTACGTAGACGCAACGGAGATGATAAATACTAGATTGACCTTACGAGCATACCCTCGAACATTACCCATCACCTCCATAGCTATAACCCATAATTTCCTTAGCTCTATCCCATTTGAAAACTTATTTTGAAATCGCCTGAACATAACTCCGTCGTAGTATTTTATGTATACAAATAATATCTTGAAATAATACCGAGTAAATATATATGTAAATTGATTAAGAGAGTTTAGAGAAATACATTTCAAGTTTCTACGAAATAATGAAACCTATTGGATTCTATTTGTAATAGATTTTTGAATTATTAAAGTAAATTATTAAAGTGAATTATTAAAGTATGAATTATTAAAGTGAATTATTAAAGTATGAATTATTAAAGTGAATTATTAAAGTATGAATTATTAAAGTGAATTATTAAAATATGAATAATTAAAGTTAAAGTAAAGTAAAAGTAAAGTAAATGTAAAGTTAAAGTATAGTAAAAGTATAAAACTATGTACGTATAATACGCGTATAAATATATATAATATTAATTTAAATTGTTATTTATTTTTAATAAAATAAAATATAAATATCGTCATCTTTATCATACTGGTTAAGTAATGAGTTGTCAAAAGTGGTTCTAGATATTTATAAAAGTTATATACGTTTTAATAATAAAGTTCTTTTTAAACTGAAAACGTTTTTGTACGTTTGAAACTAAATCAAATAAATATGATAACTTTGTTTTCCAAAACTAAATATATTTAAGAATCATTTTGTTAAAAAGTTAAAATAATAAAAATCGTTATATCATAATACGTTTTAGAAACGTAGAGTTATATATATTCATAATAGGTTTCAAGTTTTTAAATTACAGTTTGCGGATGAAGCGTGGGATAAAGTCCAAAAGTTAAATAATCGTATGAAATCATTTTAAGGTAAAATGTCGATATCTACTTTCTAAGTTATCTATATTCCATAATCTTACTTTCATCTTAAATAATATTAAAGTTAAATAGTTGACGCATATAAATAGAACATCGAACAGGAACTACACTAACCCTTGTCTAGTTCCCGTTAATTGACACTTTTGTTCTTACTTGCAAATCACTTTATCAATTATTCCGAAAACCGTTAAAAAGAATAGATTTCTCAAATCGTAGTGGACCTCTTAATAGGGACTCGTAATTATAATTCAATGTATCTAATAATTCAATCATTTGATATTAGCTTTTAATTCCGTCGATAATTATTTTAAATATATTTCAAAACAACAACGTTCATGTAAAGTATTATACGTCTAATACTTGTTAACGTTTTTAAGTTACAATATATACATGTATACATATATAATCATATTCGTTCCTAATATGGTCGGTGAATCTTTGGAATTTGGTCGAGGTTAAATGAATGTATGAACACAGTTTAAAATTCTTGAGATTCAACTTGCAAACTTTGCTTATCGTGTCGGGAATATATAAAGATTAAAGTTTAAATTTGGTCAGAAATTTTCAGGTTGTCACATGCTCTGGGATCTTTAATCATGATTAATTACTTTCGTTAATATCTTACAACGTGCTATTAAGTGTGTAATCACTTAACTTGATCCTCGAATGCTTTTACGACTGTTGGTGTCACTTATCGTATTAAACGAGATACGTACTTGGTACACGTTTAATTTTTGTCCTAATTGGAATATTATGACTGCGTAAACTTGATTGTTATTTATTATAACAATTACTTGGCTTAAGGGTTTATTTAATTAAGCTTAGTGTTTACTAATGCTTACTAGTTACCTTAATGGACTTAACACCGTAATTGACTTTTCATGGCCCGACTTGTCTTTGTGACACACGTGCTTTTCACGAATAATATTTTGAATATTATTTACGTTCATGATTAATTATTATTAATCATTTTAATTAACTAATGCAAGTAGTTAATTACTTGGACCTTATTTATTTAATTGTTACATACTTGGACTTGGGCTTTTATTATTTGACATGGACTTGGAAGACCACCCTACTTTCTTAATGGACTAGTTAGCCCATCATTAAGCTAGTGAATTATTAAGGCTTAAACTTAGATTAATTAAGTTAATGAGGAGACAAAGTTGTCACAAGCATGCTAGCAACTCTTTCCCATACATTTAACTTTAATCCATTATAAGCTTTCACCATTCTCCCACACTTGAAAGTAGCATTTGACATTTCCCCTTTGAGCCACCAAAAGTGACGGTTTTGAAGCAATGAGGGAGGAGTTCAAATTTTTTTTTTGCTACTTATTTTCAAGTATCATTTCATTTTCCACACACACATACTTGCACTACTCTTTTCTCTCATCTTTTTCTCTCAAACTTGTAAGTAACAAGACTTTATTTTCTTTCTTTTTTCTTCCTTAAAACTAAAATCAAGCATCATCATTTCATTAGCTTGTTGTTAAAGATCAAGTTCTCTAGCTTGCATCTACATGTAATCTTGTTCTTCCATCTTTGTTTGATGAAGAACCAAGAACAAGGATCTAAGTTTCTATAACTTATGGTTCTACACTTAAATGTTTTAAAGATCTAAAACTCATAAGCCTTGAGAGCTTACTTGTTTTCAATTTTTGTAGACTTAAAGCTTGTTTTCTTAAGATCCAAGCTTGACTTGAATCTTCTGAAGTATGAAACAAACATGAACATAATACTTGTAACTTTAGTTTATTTCTTTCTTTTATAAGTATTTTAATTATTAATTTGGTCAAGTATTACTAGTTAAACTTGATCTCATATTTCTTGAAAATAAAGTTAAACTTTGTAATTTCAAGAACATGGAAGTATAACTTTCTAGTTATAACTTCATACACTTATGTTGGATCTAAGTTTCTATAACTTATGTTCTTCCAATTTGGTTAAAACAAGAGCTTATGAGCTTATATACATTTTACAAGATAAAAATCTAAGTTTCATAACTTATGGTTTCATTAAAGTGAAGATGCAAGTTCTATAACTTAGGATTTAACTTAAGAACACTAGATATAGATTTTCTAGTCTAGGATCTTTAAGATCTAGCTAAGATCTAAGTTCTACAACTTAATATCTTTTTTATTTAGTTTACTTTCAAGTTTATAGTTTAAAATTATTATTAGAACTCTTGTATGTGTCGTATCTAAGATCTTGATGTAACTTTGGTTCATCAAACCTACTTACAACACTAAAATGAGTTTTGCTACTTATCTTAGACATACACTAGTGTTATGATGGTCAAACCTTGGTTAAGATGATGCAAAAACATGAACAAGTTGTACACTTGAAGCTACAAGCATCAAGGATGAGAACCTTGATGAGCATCAAGCACCAAGAATCCACCGGAACACCTTACTTACTATTTTCTGGAACTGATCAGTAACCTGGACTATTGGAAAAGTTAATTTCTAGATTTTTTGGTTCAATTAGATGACTTTTCATTTTAAGACTCGTCTTAATCCGATTTACGGTTTAGGATTTATAGCCTTCCGAAAGTTACTACACCCTTTTAACGTTGTGCTGAAATTTCTGACCTACTCGCACTTAAACTGTCGCTACGGTCAAACAAAGATGAGTTTGGATCTGAATTTTGGTCAGCAACTAGTGGACTCACATACGGAGCCATAGCCACTGATTACGTGTCTTTTCGATTTACGTAGAGGTCATAGCAGCTGATCGAAGTCAGCCTTTGCTTCGGTCTCTGTTCTTGAATGAAACTTACTTTACCCTTTTTGACTTATGATGAATGATGATGATACTTAAGACCTAATTTACATACTTTTAAACCTTTGGGACGATTTACTGACTTAGTAACTTTTGACTTAGGTTGAGGACTTTTCGGACCAACCACTTGCTTACTTTTCCCGAATCAACTTAACTACTTTTCACTGTGAGTTATAGCATCCCTTTTTACTTTAACTACTTTGGGACTGAGAATACATGCGCATTTTACGTTTTACATACTAGGCACGAGTACTTAAACTTTATATATGTGTGGGTTCTACAATAGCATAAACTTTCCCCTTAGCTCGGTAATGTTTAGTCATCGGTCTTTGAACCGGTGAACGCGAATCTTAGATATGGATCCATAGGGTTTGACATCCCCACTTGGGCTAGTAGCGCTAGCATTTAACGGGTGTTTAATACTTTGTAAACTTACGCACTCACCAAGTGTACTTTTAGGGGGTGTTATTTACGTTAAGTTAGTTACCAAGTGCCCACGGTTATACATATACTTTATCATACTGATTTGAATTGCTGATTTAAACTGCTGGTTGAAGCACTGAAATCTCGTAGCCTACATTACATTACTGATTACAAATAAACTATAGCTCACCAACATTCGTGTTGACTTTTTAAGCATGTATTTCTCAGGTGCTTAGACGTTGTTGCTTCCACTGTTAGACTTGCTGTCTTGGTGTTACAGACTTGCTGTGTTAGACTTTCGCTGCATTACTTAGAGATGTCTCAATCCTGGAACTTTTATTTTGTATTCGTAACTTACGTTATTTTCAAACAATGGCTTTGTAGCGACCTTTGGGTCACGTACTTATGTTTATGCTTCTATTCATAGGAAGCACGTTATCTTTTTAAAATGCTATATTTTCATGAATGAAAAAACTGGTTTTCAAACAACATATAGTGTTTGACCTTGTAATGATCCTGTTGATGATCCATACATGATGGTTTTGTACGGGGCGTCACACACAAGCGGAGTCCACAACTAAAAATTCTCTCAAATAAGTGATGGAGATTTGAGTCTTGATCAAGCCTATGACGAAGAATGTGAGCATGACTGGCTAAGAGCGATTTCATTTCTTAAAACTATAGGACACCCAAAACACTTTAGTGAATTGAGTGACCCGAGTGAGATAGCCTCAGTTATGTAACCTCCTCTCATGCTTGCGAAAAAAGGGTTTGAGAATAACAAAAAGGATAAAACCGAGTTTTCGCTCCTGCGTCTTGCAAAACAAAGAACACTTGATCACTACGAATAAAAATCTTCAGTGTTGAAAGCTCGAAAGTGTGCTTGAGGACAAGCAAAGTCTAAGTGTGGGATATTTGATATCGGCTAAAAAGTCACATTTTTACCCCCGATATTGAGTCTCAAAAGCATAAAGTTCAAAACTTTGTTGGAAAAATAATCGCTTTTTGATTAAATTTGTAGGTAAAGTAATTACGGAGACGATGCAAAAAGAATCAAGAGAATCGGAGCTAAAACGAAGATTCTAGAGCGAAAATGGTGAAAGACAAGAAATCAAGTTACGACCCAGTGAAATCAGCTGACCAGGCAAGCCAAACGGCCTACCAAACAGTCTGTCAAATGGCTTGCCTGACTTGCAAACGACCTGCCACATGTCCAAGATAAACGGCCCCTGCAAACGGGCTGGTCTGGCAAACGGCCATTGCAAACGGCCTGCCAAACGGCCTGCCAGCCGTTTGCAGGTAAATTTCAAGTCTATTTAAAGGCTTTTTGTCATCCAATTTCAACACAACTCTCTTCACTCTCGCACTACAATACACTTTCTCTCACTAGAGCTTTCAAGGCCTTCTCACCTCCGAGCGAAAAATTAAGTACCCGAAGGCGAACACCGAAGATTGTAATAGGAGCGGTCTAGAGGAGTTCAGCACTTGTAATGGTCCGGATCTCGTCTGTAAATGGTGAACACTTTCCTTAATTAAATAAAGTTATCTTAAGTTGCTTTCATTGTGCATGCTTATCTATCCGTTACAAATGTTATTATATGTTGAACATTTTATCTGAAACTAATGCTACTGTTATGCTGAAACCTTGACGGTTTAGAAGTTAAATTTACGGATCACCCTTTTCTCTTATTCACGTGGCTATAACCTAGTATTAGGACTTGATCAACCCTAGGATATGAGTAAGTAGTTATGTGTGCTTAACGTCAAAATAGGGATATAGTACCTACGTATGAATAACCATTTATTCGTCAAAGAAGACCTGCCCATTTAGGTTGTGATTAGAATAGACAATATAGAGTTCAGTGAACACTGGTCTGCTCAAAAGCATGATTCACGTTAGAAGCAATGTTCTTGAGATGTTGTAAGATGATCCGAGGTTGAGTAAGTGATTGCAAATGAGAGACCTCTAATCTGATTAGCAGTACCTTAGAATACCTAAGATTGCACATATGTTAATGTTAAGGCATAGCTTAGTATTAAGTGGTGGAATATTGCTTTAGTTAGACCAACTAGGATTAAAAAAAGCTGAGACTTTCCTCTCGGGATATACCACTTTGTTCATGTACCTAGGATTCCATCCATAAGGTTGTTTAAACCCTCTAAGGTTAACATTGGGAGTAGGGATATCCATCTTAGCCAGAATCTTCAAGGCCTAAACTCTTAGTGACAAATCAGGTAGGTTCAAAGCCCAATTGATTGAGTTAAACTCTTGTGATAGTTCCCTATCAGAATTCTATTCTTCAAACCTATCCATCTTTATCTTTATCATTATATTAATATATTAATAGTTAATCTTAATCTATCACCACTTATCCCTAGGGTTAACTATTTAGGCACTTTTGTCCCACATTACTGAGCAAACATACAAAAATATAAACCTGAGTTATATTTACCACTTACTCGTTAAAAGGAACACAAGTAGGTGAGTTATAGCTAGGAAACCCCAGCTAAATATAAATAATAAAATCATTACTCTCTTTTGGTAGTCAAATCTGATGTGTTACGACCTAACGACCCCGCATAAATAAAACCGTCCGTTTTGGCCATATCACTTATTAACTTAGGAAAATTTCTTCCTTAGAAACTTTCTATTTTTGAAAACTTTCTATCTTTGAAAATCTTTTGAATCAATGATTGAAATCTTTTGTTTAAACGTCTCATATAGAGGGCTTTAGGTGCATTACTGTTTTTGACGGGATGTTACAGTTAGTATCAAACTAGTTTTGATGGGACGCTATAGTTGGTATCAAAGGGGTGGTTGTATGGAATTAGGTGCATTAGTGTGTCTAACCCAGGTCGTTAGGATACATTAGTAGTCTAGTCTATAACCGAGACACATGAGATTACTTGCAGTATGTTACTATTATATATATTTTTAGTATTTATTAAATGCTACTAACTTTGGTAGATTATTTTCAGTATGTTTAGATGTCTGCCTCTAAACCTATCTATATTTACGACTCCTCTCGAGACCGAAGACAACATTAATTCACCCATTGCTCTAGCATCTGAGATTTCACCTGAGCCGATCGAGGAGGAGCTAGAGGAGACACATCCCATGGAGCCACACCTAGTCACACCTAGTCCACAAAACTCACCTTCACCTGTTGCTTCTCCTACCTCATCTTCACCTACTACTACTACTCTTGTCACTAATCCATCCGTCGTCCCACGTTATATACCCGCCTTTTATGATTATCTAAGCAAGCATAAGTTTTCTAAAATCCTACCTGGTGTAACGACCCGACCCTTTCGACTTATATTTTTGTGCTCTATACTTTCACGAATCTGCGTATATGTGCGTACTTAGCTAGTTTATGCTCTGGGATCCTTATTCATGATTAATTACTTTCGTTAGTATCTTACAACGTGTTGTTAAGTGCGTAACCACTTAACTTGATCCCTGAATGCGTTTACCACCGTTAGTGTCACTTGACGTTTAGAACGAGCTATGTATTTTGTACACGTTAAACTTTTGTCATAATTGAAATATTATGACTACGTAATACTAATTGTTATTTTCTAATGACAATTACTTGGCTTATTGATTGCTTAATTGCGCTTAGTAATTTACTAATGCACACTAGTTAGTCTTAATAGACTTTTTACCTTAATGGACTTAGACCCACCCTACTCTAGTTAATGGACCATTAAATTAGCCCAACTTTAATGGATTTATGACCCATTAAGATGTAGGACAAAAACCCATTAAGATGAGCCAACATACTAGCATTTTTGTCAACCATTACTACACATGTTGCATGGGATCCCAAAACAAACACCACCTTTAGAACACCACCATGCAAAAAGCAAAAAGTTGTCCCCCTTGTCCCCCCCTTAGCCTACGGTTTTGGAGACACAAAGCACCACCTCCACCACTATAAATACAAGCCTTATTCTTTTATTTCACACTTGATCTCATTCTTATCTTACACACACTTGTTCTCTAATTTTCTCTCTAGTCTTTCTCACACTAAAATTGTAAGTTCTTGAATTTTATTTCTTCTTCTTTTTCTTCTTTAATTTTGACATCATCATCATCATTAAAGGATCAAGCTTTTTAGCTTTTTGATCTTGTTATATCTTGTAGATTCAAACTTTAATTAAGAATCTTCAAGAACATGAAAGATTCAAGCTTTCTAGCTTTGGATCTTCATTACTTTGTTGGATCTAAGCTTTCTAGCTTATGATCACTTTATTTTTGTTAAAAGATCAAAACTTGTGTTTATGATCTTCATATAACTTGAAGATCTAGCTTTTTGCTTTAAAGATCTTCAAGAACATGAAAGATTCAAGCTTTCTAGCTTTGGATCTTCATTACTTGTTGGATCTAAGTGTTGTAGCTTAAGATCACTTTATTTTGTTAAAAGATCAAAACTTGTGCTTATGATCTTCATGAAACTTGAAGATCTAGCTTTTTGCTTTAAAGATCTTCAAGAGCATAAAAGATTCAAGCTTTCTAGCTTTAAAATCTCATAATTATTGTTAAGGGATCCAAGCTTTCTAGCTTAGGGTTTCATTACTTTGTTTGATCTATGTTATGTGACTTAAGGTCTTGCTTGATTTGAATCAAAGTTTGTAGCTTTAATCTTGAATAGAACTTGTATTTATGTTAAGATTAAGAACATGATGTAACCTTGGTTCATCATCCTTCTAAAACTCTTAAGTGAGTTGTATTTCTTCTTAGTCTTGACATTGTGTGTTGATGGTTGAAACTTGGTCAAAGTGATACTAAAACATCAAGAGTTGTACACTTGAGGCTTATACGCATCAAGGATGAGAACCGTGATGAGCACATATTTACTGTTTTTCAGGGTCTGATCAGACTCCTGGGACCTTTGGAAAGTTGATTTTCAGATAGTTCGGTTCGAGTAGATGACTTTTTGTTTAAGATTTGCCTAAATCCGATATACGGTTTAGAATTTATAGCCTTCCGAAAATCACTACGCCTTTGTAACGACGTGCTGAAATTTCTGACCTACTCGAGCTTGAATCGTCGCATGGTCAAATGACATCGAGTTAGGATCTGAAAATTGGATAGCGGTAAGAGGACTCACATACGGAGCCTTGGCCACTGGCCACGCGTCTTTTCAGTTTGTATAGAGGTCGTAGCAGCTGATCGAAGTCAGCCTTTTGTTTTGATCTCTATTCTTGTTGAAAACTTACTTTATCTTTTACGAATGATGATGACGATGATGATGCTTAGGACTTTACTTACGTACTTTTAAACCTTTTGGGACAATTTACTGACTTAGTAACCTTTGACTTAGGTTGAGGACCTTTCGGACCGACTTACTACTTGCATACTTTTCATATCGACTTTTACCACACATTCATTGTGAGTTATAGCTCCCTTTCTACTTTACTATTTTTGGGACTGAAAATACATGCGCTTTTTATGTTTTTACATACTAGACACGAGTACTTAAACTTTATATATGTGTGGGTGATATAACGGTACAAAGATTCCCCTTATCACGATAACGTTTAATCATTGGTTTTTGAACCGGTGAACGCGAATATTAGATATGGATCCATAGGGTTTGACATCCCCACTCGGGCTAGTCGCGCTAGCATTTAACGGGTGTTTAATACTTCGAGAACATACGCACTCGCCAAGTGTTTTTTTAGGGGGTGATATTTATTTTACGTTAAGTTAGTTACCGGTGCCCACAGACAAGCATATACTTTTCATACTGTTTTAAATACAAAATCTCGTGGTCTACATTACATTGCTGATTACAAACAAACTATAGCTCACCAACATTCGTGTTGACATTTTAAAGCATGTATTTCTCAGGTGCTTAGACGTTGTTGCTTCCACTGTTAGACTTGCTGTTATAGTCTTCGTGTCATAGACTTGCTGTTACAGACTCACTATGTTAGACTTCCGCTGCATTACTTAGAGATGTCTCAAGCATAGAACTTTTATTTTGCATTCACAACTTATGTTATTTTTGAACAATGGCGTTGTAATGACCTTTGTGTCACGTACTTATGTTAATGCTTTCTATTCATAGAAGCACGTTATCTTTTGTAAAACATTTGACGTTGGTAAAAACGTTACCTTTTCATGAATGCAAAACTTGTTTTAAAACAGCATATAGTATTATACCGTGTAATGGACCTGTTATTGATGATCCGTACATGTTGGTTTTGTACGGGGTATCACATTTGGTATCAGCGCATTGGTTGTAGGGAATTAGGTTGCATTAGTGTGTCTTGACCGAGTCGAGTAGGATTCACTAATAAGACTAATCTACAACTTGATCGTTTACTTGTTTCTCCGAACTGCTGTGTGCTAGTATTAGATATTACCGCATGTTACTGCTTATTACTACTGCATGCCACTGGTTACCTGATACTACTGCATGACACTACTATCTACTACAGTTTTGTATACTGCAATAGACTACCTAGGTTATTGTTGATGCTGTTTCTTGCTACATGTCTGCTATTCGCTGTACCGACTTGGAAAATATATCTTTCCTAGTTCAGATATTTTTCTGAACCCCTTTCCCACTCGTCTAACCCTAAGAACTAGTAATGTAATCCACCTGTTATGTAGCAACCCGACCAAATCATGTTTGACGGCGCCGACTACTTAGGTCCCGTTACGTGGTCATAAGTCTTTATCATGACGTTTGACCAAAATATGTCGCATTTATTTCATAAGTAAAAGGATGTTTCAAGTTTACAAATGTAGTTCAAAAGACTAGTTACATTACAATGTTTAACGTACTAATGAAACCTATGCGACACAATTTAAAGTAGCCAAAAGACGCTCCAACTATGCATGTATACTCGACATCCAAGCAAGTATCAAAAGTAATGAGTGGAAGCATGTATCACACAAATGTTCAAGGACCTGAGAAAAACATAGAAATCTGTCAACGAAAACGTTGGTGAAATCATAGGTTTGAGTAAGTAAGTACAAGTGAACCACAAGATTTGCAACAATGAGATAATAGTAATACATTCCAAAAGTTTGTTTCACGAGCACCCAATTATCAATGCTTAACATTCCTTCCATAGAACCCCATCACAATAGTGTTAGAACATACACTGTTTCTCGAAAATACATTTCATTCGTAAACGGTAGCGAACCGTTTGAATGAGGGTTTGTCAAACCCATATGGCCATATAACATAAGTTCTCGCTTACACCCGGCAAGTGTAACTAATGATAATCGAATTGAGGATTTTTGTTCAAACTCGTATGTAGAATGTTTGTTTTCCTGTACTTGTGTTCACTTAGTAAAAAGAAACGTTTATGTTTTCTCATCCCAAATGTAAGTGCAAAAGAGTAAAAGTGGGACTATGATCTCACCTTGAGCGGAAGAGTAAATAAGTACTTTGACAAGTAACGTGTGCAAAGAACAATGCTAGCCTTGACCTAAACAAATAGGTCGTATCAACAACGGTAAACACAAAAGGTCAAAGATGTTCAATTAGTCCTATGGCTCGTTACGACTCGATTACGTAGCATGTGAATCAATTTGTCAAGTTTCATGCAAGATACAAGTATAGAAACAAGTTAGGAATGTTGCATAATCATTTGGTTAAGTTTGACAAAAAGTCAAACTTTGGTCGGTCAAAGTCAACGAAAAAGTCAACACGTTCGGGTCGGGTCCCGAACTATTTTTCTGAGGTTTTTAATCATATATGAGCATGTTAGAACAAGTTACATGTGAATCGGAGGTGCGTAGCATAGCAAACATTTTCCAAAAATGGACAAAGTTAGACAGCCTACTTTGGCGCGCCGCGCGGGTATATGGCGCGCCGCGCCATTACCTGTTCAGAGAAAACTGGCAGTTTTTAAGTTTTATGCACGAACCTAACTTCAAACAATCACCATTTATGACCCGCAAACAACCAAAGCATGTATCATATATCATCGGAAATGTATTTTGACAAGGAAAACAACTAAACACATTTCATCAATCACTTTTACATTTACAACAACCAAAATCACATTCAAAGCTCCTCATTAAATGCATTCAAGTTCATAAATGAAATTCGATGATTCGGCAACCAATTTACATGAATGATATGCCGTTTCGAAGGTGATCAAGCATACAATACAACCTAACACTTACAAATAACATTTCATGTCATTCAAAGCATCAACAGTTCATTTCAAGTTCATCAAACCTTAATCCAAATCCACCAAAACCAATAATCAAGTTTATGAAGTTTTCTAAAACAACCCACACATCAAATTGAAGCTAGTGCTACTAGTAACACATTTAATACTTGCACTTTACCATAACAACAACATTTAAGCAACCAAATTACCAAATCAAACACACCAAAGTTCATATTCAAGCTAGTTACTTCAAATAACGAAATCGAGCATATAAATCATATAATCATGTTAGACTTGAACCATAGACACTAATTAACAACTTTATAAGTTAAAAACATCAAGAACACAAAATCTAGGTATTTTAGAAAGTTACCCAAACTTGATGAAATCGGTATGGAATTGAAGAGGAAGATGAGAGGATTCCAAATATGTAATTAGTTTAGATTGAAGCTTGCTAGATTTTGATTAGATGATGAATCTTTGAAATGGTGTTTGAGAGAATTTGTGAAAGTATTAAAGAAAAATGGAAAAGAAAAGAAATAATGAATGGAGGAGGAAGAGTGTTGACTCTTTGACCTAGTCACCTCTTTGCTCCTTTGTCAAACTTAGTCCCTCAACTTTGGAAACGGGTGCGTGAATTACCTAAACGAGATAATTTAAAACGCGTATTAACGGGAGATGTTATAAACATATAACGGAGTTTAAAATAGTATAACGGAAAAGTAAACGGAAAAAGTTGGATGTTACATTACCTACTCCTTAAAAGAAATTTCGTCCCGAAATTTAAGTAGGCGTAGTAGTAGTTGTTTCTTCCTCGGGATCTTGTGTTTCCGGAGCCGGGAACAAATGAGGGTATTTATTTTGCATTTGATCTTGCCTTTCCCAAGTAAACTCGGGTCCCCTTTTAGCGTTCCAACGGACTTTAACAATCGGAATTCGGCTTTGTTTCAATGTCTTGACGGAGGTGTCCACAATTTCAACCGGTTCCTCCACAAAATGAAGTTTGTCATCAATAGTAAGTTCCTCGAGAGGGATGACGATATCGGGTTCGGCAAGACACTTTTTTAAGTTAGATACATGGAAGGTAGGATGAACGGAGTTCAATTGAGGTGGAAGATCTAAACGATAAGCAACGGTTCCAATACGCTCCAAGATTTCGAAAGGACCAATATACCGTGGATTTAGCTTCCCGCGTTTCCCAAAACGGATTACACCCTTCCAAGGTGCGACTTTTAACATGATGCGGTTACCGACTTGAAATTCAAGGTCGTTGCGTCTTTTGTCGGTATAGCACTTTTGACGACTCCGGGCCGTCCGAAGCCTATCTCGGATTTGAACGATCTTCTCGGTGGTTTCGTGAATGAGTTCGGGTCCGGTGATTTTTACGTTGCCTACTTCGGCCCAACAAAGAGGCGACATTTTCGGCCATATAGCGCTTCAAAAGGTGCGACTTTAATACTCGCGTGATAACTATTGTTGTAAGAGAACTCGGCGAGAGGTAAGTGCTTGTCCCAAGCTTTTCCGAAATCAACCACGCAAGCTCGTAACATGTCCTCTAAGGTTTGAATTGTACGTTCGCTTTGTCCATCGGTTTGAGGATGATATGCGGTGCTCATGTCTAAACGCGTTCCCAACGCTTCTTGCAATGTACGCTAAAATCTAGAAACTAAACGGCCATCTCGATCGGAGATAATCGATAAAGGTACACCGTGTCGGGCTACGATCTCCTTAATGTAAAGTTGTGCAAGTTTCTCCATTTTGTCCGTTTCTTTCATGGCAAGGAAGTGTGCGGATTTGGTGAGACGGTCAACAATAACCCAAATGGTATCATAACCGCCCGTCATTTTTGGTAGCTTGGTGATAAAATCCATCGTTATCCTTTCCCACTTCAATTGCGGGATCTCGGGTTGTTGAAGTAGTCCGGACGGTCTTTGTTGTTCGGCTTTGACTTTGGAACATGTCAAACACTTGGAAACATAAGTAGCTACGTCCCTTTTGATGTTCGGCCACCAATATAGTTGTTTAAGGTCGTGGTACATCTTATTGGCACTGGGGTGAATCGAGTATCGTGACTTATGGGCTTCATCTAAAATAAGGCTTCGTAGGTCCCCATAACTAGGCACCCAAATCCTTCCGACGTATTATCGGAGTCCGGTCTCCCTAATTTTGAATCGAGAGAAGAGAATGTTCAAGAGCTCGTGTGAAAGGTTTTCATCCTTGAGAGCCTCATCTTGGGCTACCCGAATTTGGCTATTAAGGTTTGTGTGGATGGTGATGTTTAAGGCTCGGACACGAAGAGGGACCGCTCTTTCTTTTCGACTTAAGGCATCGGCTACTACATTTGCCTTCCCGAGATGGTAACGAAGCTCGCAATCGTAATCGTTTAAGGTTTCAATTCACCTTCGTTGTCTCATGTTTAGTTGCTTTTGATCGAAAATGTGTTGGAGACTTTTGTGGTCGGTAAATATAGTACTCTTGGTTCCATAAAGATAGTGTCTCCACATTTTAAGTGCAAAGACAACGGCTCCAATTTCGAGATCATGCGTCGTGTAGTTTCGTTCATGAATTTTGAGTTATCGAGAAGCATAAGCAATGACTTTCATTCGTTGCATCAATACACACCCAAAACCATGTTTCGAGGCATCGCAATATACAACAAAGTCATCATTGCCTTCGGGAAGTGACAAGATAGGAGCGGTGGTTAGCTTCGTTTTCAAGATTTGGAATGCGGATTCATGTTCGGTTGCCCAAACGAATTTTCTTCCCTTATGAGTTAACGTGGTTAGAGGACGAGCAACCAAAGAAAAATCCTTGATGAATCTACGGTAGTATCCGGCGAGACCCAAGAATTGACGGATGTGAGTAGGAGTAGTAGGAGTCTCCCATTTACTAATGGCTTCGATTTTCGTTGGATCGACTTTAATACCTTGGTCACTTACAACATGACCAAGAAATTGAACTTCCTTTAACCAAAATTCACACTTGGAGAATTTGGCATAGAGTTGTTCTTGTCTTAAAAGTTCAAGCACAAGTCGGAGGTGTTCCTCGTGTTCTTCTTCGCTTTTTGAATAGACTAAAATATCATCGATGAACACGATAACGAATTTGTCAAGATACGGTTTGCACACGCGGTTCATAAGATCCATGAACACCGCCGGTGCGTTAGTGAGACCAAATGGCATTACAAGAAATTCATAACTACCATAATGAGTTCGGAAAGCGGTTTTGGAGACATCTTCCCCCTTAACCCTCAATTGATGATAACCCGAGCGGAGATCGATTTTTGAATATACACAAGACCCTTGTAATTGATCAAAGAGGTCATCGATGCGAGGAAGAGGATATCGGTTCTTAACCGTCAATTTGTTTAGTTCACGATAGTCAATGCACATTCGTAGGGATTCGTCTTTCTTTTTAACATACAAAATCGGAGCGCCCCAAGGTGAATGGCTAGGTTGGATAAAACCACGATCAAGTAGTTCTTAGATTTGACTTTGCAATTCTTGCATTTCGGATGGAGTGAGTCTATATGGTGCATGTGCTACGGGTGCGGCTCCCAGAATAAGATCGATTTGGAATTCAACCGGTCGATGAGGTGGAAGACCCGGCAATTCGTCGGGAAATACATCGGAATAGTCACTAACAATTGGCACATCATCGATGTGCTGCTCATCGGACTCGACTTTCTTAACGTGAGCAAGGATCGCAAAACAACCCTTACTGAGTAGTTTTCTAAATTTAATACACGAAACGAGGTTGAGTCCGGTGCAACTCTTATCGCCATAGACGATCAAAGGTTCACCATTCTCGATAGGGATTCGGATTGCGTTAAGATCACAAAGGATGTGAGATTTTGTTTTGGCTAGCCAATTCATACCGATTATTACATCGAAGCTACCTAGTTCCATGGGTATCAAGTCGATTTCAAACTCATTACCCAAAATGTTTAACGTACACCCCCGGTAATATGTGTCGGCACTCAATAGTTTTCCGTTGGCCACTTCAATGGTATAAGTGGTATCTAGTGGACGTGGTGGAGTATTAAAAGAATGAGTCAAAGTCTTGGATACAAAACTCTTATCGGCACCCGAATCGAATAAACAAGTAACATAAGTGTTGTTGAGAAGAAACGTACCCGTGACTAATTCATTATCATCTCGGGCTTCCTCGGTGTTGATGTTGAAAGCTCGACCGCGCGTATTGGGGTTATCTTTCCTCTTCGGGCATGCATTTCTATAATGGCCCGTTTGGCCACATTCATAACAAGTGCCCGTTTTTGGTGCATTGGGCCCCTTTCGAGCGATGGGGGCAACACTTTTACACTCATTGGCCTTATGACCAACTCCTTGGCACCGGTGGCAAATTAACTTGCCACATTCACCAAAGTGATGTTTGTTGCATTTGTTGCAAAGAGGTAGGTTCCCGGCATAACCCTTCTTGCCGTTGGAGGTGTAAGGCTTCTTAGCAAAGTTGTTGTTGCTTGATTGGGAGGGTTCCCACTTTATTTTGTTGCCGCCCGATTTATCCTCGGCCTTAGGTGCCGGAACTACGATTTCGTCAACCGTTTCTATCAATTTGCGGGCCATGTTCAAAGCTTCTTGATGATTAGTGGGTTTGGATGACATTACTCCGTGTTTGATACTCTTTGGAAGACCATCCATGTAAAGTTCAACCCTTAAAGCTTCGGGGTTCACAAGATTTGGGCACATCAAGGCTAGTTCGGAAAATCGTTGATTATAAGCCTTGAGATCATTTCCGATCGCCTTTAAAGTTCTTAGCTCTTGTTCGAGCCTTCGGGTTTCTTCACGAGGGAAATATTCGACAATCATCTTTTCCCTCAAGTCGGCCCAAGAGAGGGCGTGAGCTTCATCGGTACCCACTGATTGTACATAAGTATTCCACCATGTAAGAGCGACACCGGCGAAGGTGTGAGTGGAGTATTTGACCTTGTGTTGGTCCCGACAACCGCTTATGCTAAAGACGGCTTCCGTTTGCTCAAACCATCGGGTGAGCATGACCGGTCCCCCGGTTCCATCAAAAGTGTGAGGTTTGCACCCCATGAAGGATTTGTAGGAGCACCCTTCGTTTGAGTTACCGGCTCCATTGTTGTTATTGTTGTGGTTGTTGTTATTGTTGGAGGAGTGATCGGCCATGGCCGCTTCCACGGCGGTGGCTATCATTCGTTGTAGAGCTTGTTCGGGAGTCTCATGGCGTGGCACACGACGAGGAGGCATTGTTCCTTCAAAACACAAGAATACCGTTGATTAGTATTTTCAATAATACTAATCATGATATGGAATAAGGATAGAGAGAAAAATTTTCCTTGACTCGCCTTAAATTCTTTATGCCACAATATCGGAACGTTCATATGAGTCACCGTAATATAATCCCGGAAATTATATTACCCTGATTCATATGTGCATTCGACATCATTTCACTAAGTCAAGGTAGCGCGTCAATCAAATTAAACAACGTGAGATTAAGATGAAATAAAAGTAGATGTGAGTAGAAACGTTAGAGTATAATGTACAAGTAGTCAAGTAATTCTTACTTCAAGTCTATATGCCGGTTGTAGTCTAGACTCACTAATGTACCCTATGACTCGGGGTTGACACCAATGAACTCTAAATCCCTACAACCAACGCTCTGATACCATCTGTAGCAACCCGACCAAATCATGTTTGACGGCGCCAACTACTTAGCTTCCGTTACGTGGTCATAAGTCTTTATCATGACGTTTGACCAAAATATGTCGCATTTATTTCATTAGTAAAAGGATGTTTCAAGTTTACAAATGTAGTTCAAAAGACTAGTTACATTACAATGTTTAACGTACGAATGAAACCTATGCGACACAATTTAAAGTAGCCAAAAGACGCTCCAACTATGCATGTATACTCGACATCCAAGCAAGTATCAAAAGTAATGAGCGGAAGCATGTATCACACAAATGTTCAAGGACCTGAGAAAAACATAGAAATCTGTCAACGAAAACGTTGGTGAAATCATAGGTTTGAGTAAGTAAGTACAAGTGAACCACAAGATTTGCAACAATGAGATAATAGTAATACATTCCAAAAGTTTGTTTCACGAGCACCCAATTATCAATGCTTAACATTCCTTCCATAGAACCCCATCACAATAGTGTTAGAACATACACTGTTTCTCGAAAATACATTTCATTCGTAAACGGTAGCGAACCGTTTGAATGAGGGTTTGTCAAACCCATATGGCCATATAACATAAGTTCTCGCTTACACCCGGAAAGTGTAACTAATGATAATCGAATTGAGGATTTTTGTTCAAACTCGTATGTAGAATGTTTGTTTTCCTGTACTTGTGTTCACTTAGTAAAAAGAAACGTTTATGTTTTCTCATCCCAAATGTAAGTGCAAAAGAGTAAAAGTGGGACTATGATCTTACCTTGAGCGGAAGAGTAAATAAGTACTTCGACAAGTAACGTGTGCAAAGAACAATGCTAGCCTTGACCTAAACAAATAGGTCGTATCAACAACGGTAAACACAAAAGTTCAAAGATGTTCAATTAGTCCTATCGCTCGTTACGACTCGATTACGTACCATGTGAATCAATTTGTCAAGTTTCATGCAAGATACAAGTATAGAAACAAGTTAGGAATGTTGCATAATCATTTGGTTAAGTTTGACAAAAAGTCAAACTTTGGTCGGTCAAAGTCAACGAAAAAGTCAACACGTTCGGGTCGGGTCCCGAACTATTTTTCTGAGGTTTTTAATCATATATGAGCATGTTAGAACAAGTTACATGTGAATCGGAGGTGCGTAGCATAGCAAACATTTTCCAAAAATGGACAAAGTTAGACAGCCTACTTTGGCGCGCCGCGCGGGTATATGGCGCGCCGCGCGGGTATATGGCGCGCCGCGCCATTACCTGTGCAGAGAAAACTGGCAGTTTTTAAGTTTTATGCACGAACCTAACTTCAAACAATCACCATTTATGACCCGCAAACAACCAAAGCATGTATCTTATATCATTGGAAAGGTATTTTGACAAGGAAAACAACTAAACACATTTCATCAATCACTTTTACATTTACAACAACCAAAATCACATTCAAAGCTCCTCATTAAATGCATTCAAGTTCATAAATGAAATTCGATGATTCGGCAACCAATTTACATGAATGATATGCCGTTTCGAAGGTGATCAAGCATACAATACAACCTAACACTTACAAATAACATTTTATGTCATTCAAAGCATCAACAGTTCATTTCAAGTTCATCAAACCCTAATCCAAATCCACCAAAACCAATAATCAAGTTTATGAAGTTTTCTAAAACAACCCACACATCAAATTGAAGCTAGTGCTACTAGTAACACATTTAATACTTGCACTTTACAATAACAACAACATTTAAGCAACCAAATTACCAAATCAAACACACCAAAGTTCATATTCAAGCTAGTTACTTCAAATAACGAAATCGAGCATATAAATCATATAATCATGTTAGACTTGAGCCATAGACACTAATTAACAACTTTATAAGTTAAAAACATCAAGAACACAAAATCTAGGTATTTTAGAAAGTTACCCAAACTTGATGAAATCGGTATGGAATCGAAGAGGAAGATGAGAGGATTCCAAATATGTAATTAGTTTAGATTGAAGCTTGCTAGATTTTGATTAGATGATGAATCTTTGAAATGGTGTTTGAGAGAATTTGTGAAAGTATTAGAGAAAAATGGAAAAGAAAAGAAATAATGAATGGAGGAGGAAGAGTGTTGACTCTTTGACCTAGTCACCTCTTTGCTCCTTTGTCAAACTTAGTCCCTCAACTTTGGAAACGGGTGCGTGAATTACCTAAACGAGATAATTTTAAACGCGTATTAACGGGAGATGTTATAAACATATAACGGAGTTTAAAATAGTATAACGGAAAAGTAAACGGAAAAAGGCGGGATGTTACATGTTACTACTGTTCCACCGTTCCAGGGATCAAAACATTACTTCACGCAATCTAGGAAGTGTACCCCTCGGATTACACGCCCACTAAAGTTGATCCTCGGAGGAGGAGATATGTGAGAACTTGCCGGAGTAACCGTACCTCGCCCCACCCCTCGAGCTCACCCTAATTAGTCACGTACAACGTATGAACATTAGATGGTTGTTCAGTTTTCGCAAGTTGACCCGTATCCCGTACGCTTTCATCCTTCACCACTACTCAACAATCTAACGACACTTCTGGACTTAGGTCCCTAACACTCTTAGGCATTGGAGAAGTCGGGAAGACATCTCCTTTCACAAGGTCAGAGTGTCTCCTACTGATGCTCAGCTATACCCAAAGACTTGGGAGTCGCCTCAAGACATATTGTATTACTACTTGCTACACATACAACTCGACACGAGACCCATATTGAATTTCTAGAAAGGATCCTAACGACATTACATGACCCCGAACAGTTTAAAGAAATTTTGGGACATTTAGGCATTGATGCATGACCTATGGAACCTACGCACCCACACAGAGAAACTGTGAGATTAGTTATGTAGATTTTGTTTTGAGATAGCATAGATAAAGCACCATTAGATGAAATTGAGTAGAACTTGAAGTGATCAAGTTTCACTGACCATATGGAGTGATATTGGAATGAACGTACAATTTAGTACAATATAATGACACCCGGCCAGCGTGATTATATTGAAGTAAATCAGGCAGAAGTTCCAATGTTACTACATAAGGAATACGAAGTGATTCAAAGAACATTTTGGTAGGAACCACTTGGGTATACGCATTATGGTCTATTAGAGGTAGGGAAAGAATAACCACTTAGCCCAGATGCTGTACAAGGAGGGCCTTGATTGCAGAATTGATAACCCAAAAATTTGTTATAGATATACACACCCTGGACACTTAAGGAAAAAGTTCTCAAATAGGAAAAACTTTGGACTTACTTGCGGTAGAGCAATCGTTATCTCAGCTATGGAGACTAACATGGATCCTGATTTTAGTTAGGGTACATTTCATCACAACGTTTTATTGTCTCGAAGTTGTTTAATACTATAGTGATAGAAACCTTATATCTAAGAACCTTAGTGTTATGACTAATAAGTCATTAACAACCATGAGAGTTAAGTATTCTATAGGACAAGCTAATGGTAAGCTGGCAGAGATAGAGGAATAATTTAAGGTAGTAACTTAAAATTTACAGGAGGGTCATTTGGAGATGACCTCATTTCAACAAAACTTGAAAGTTTTAAAGTAGTAGTTGGAAAGGATTAGTTACCTACGCACAAGCAGATGTTATTTGAGAAGATTGATAGAATTTTTCACGGTAGTATAGTAAGATTTGGTTGGAATGAACCTTAAGATTAACCTAACACCCATCAATTTGGGAAGCTTGATGTAATAGTTAGAATGGACTTTAGGATTAACCTAATACTCATCAAGTTAGGAAGCTTTGATGAAATAGTTGGAACGGACTGGTTTTCAAGGATAAAAGCAAACGTTCGGTATTCGATTCATCCCGGAGCTGGTAAGATGTACCACGATCTCAAGGAACAATATTGATGGCCGAACCTTAAAAAGGACATTGCTACTTATGTTGGGAAGTGTCTGACTTGTTCCAAGGTCAAAGCCGAACACCAAAAGCCATCTGGGTTACTTCAACAACCCGAAATCCCACAATGGAAATGGGAAGGAATAACAATGGATATTATCACAAAGCTACCGAAAACGGTAGGCGGTTATGACACTATCTGGGTTATTGTTGACCGTCTCACCAAAACTGCTCACTTTCTAGCCATGAAAGAAACTGATACAATGGACAAACTTGCACAACGATACATAAAGGAGATTGTATCCCGTAACTTCAGCAATTCAAAATTCTATATTAAAGACTACCCAAGAATCTTATTTGATACTCATTCTTACGCGACTCTAAATCCTAACTTATTCCGAGAGATTTATTATTTGATGATAATCACACCATCATCCTTATTACTTCAATATTAGTCATACCAGTTCAAAAATTTTCCAAAATCAATGGGTAGTTAATTCTCATCCTCATAATCTCCCATTCGTATCTCACTTATAAGCAACAGCTTCACACTTAAGCATTTTTGATCGAAGGACTTACGCCCTACTAATAGTCATCAACCACATTTAAATTCAATTATCATTACCTCATGACACTGTTGCTTAAATATCACCCGAAATTTTCGAAAATCTTTTACTCGATCCTCATCAATGTTTTTCCAACTTGTAACCTCCGATATATGAAAATTGTGTTTGCCAAAATTTTACACACACTATTTTACTGTGCGATCCTCTCAAAGTTTTATAAAAATAAATTTATTTTATTGTCATTCGTACAAATTTTAGAAACTGTATATGTTATATATAATAAAGTAAATAATTACTTATTTTCGACTAGTACATATGAAATTTTACTTTCACTTTTACGAATCAATTCTTTTATTCAAAAGATATTTTACTTAGAATAGTACATGTTTACTAAGAACTTCGTTTCCTTTCTTACATTGTCACCTTAAACGATTTCTATAAAATTTTCGTTGCTTGTTATATAAAATTTTTCGTGTTATTCGTATCCAAGTCATCGTGACGACTTTACAACCATCGAAATCGAGAGATTCATGTGTGTATGTGTGTGTGATAAAGGCACTTACTGCCACGTCATGCAGAGCCTTTGGGCATCCACTAACACTTAAACCATTCAAAATTATTGCGTTACCCCAGTGATCTTATTTGCCACACATGTTCGAACGATGCTCTTTCTTACATAACTCTAAGTCCTGACTTATTCCAGGGGAATTCTCATTTAGTGATATTAACACCATCGGTATTCTGACTCTAATATTAGTCATAACCTGTTTGGCATTTTGCAAAGTCAAGAAGCGATTAACTTCTCGTCCTCGTGCTCTATCCTTCATACCTCACTTTTTAGCAACGGATTCGCACGTGAAATTTTTTTGCCCAAAGACTTATGTCCTGATAATTATCAAAACTACATTTAAGTCATTAGTTTTCATTACTTAGTAACATGTCACCCGATGATTCAAAGATTTTTCACTCGATCTTTTTCAACTCGTAACCTCTGAAATACGAAAAACTATGTTTATCAAAATTTTTACACGTTTATTTGTGCGATCCTCACGAGATTTATGGACAAATGAAAGTAAAAAAAAATTTTCTGTCAGTTATGCGATTTAAAAAAAAATCATGTATGTATGTATATAATTAAGTTAATAAATTTACCTTTACTTATTTTGGCTAGTACATACTAAGTTATACCTTCAAATTATTTAAAAATCGCTCCTTAGTTTTGTGCAAAATGGTACACGTTGTACATACTTCTAAATTTACTAAGAACTTCGTTCCGTTTATGTTGTCACATCAAATGTTTAAAGGTTTTTCAAAACTTCCTTGGTTGATTTTATTAAAGGTTTTCGAATTAGTCTACACCATGTATGGATCACACTTCTTTTCGTCCTCCGTATAGTGATGAAGCTTACCATAAAGATCTTTGTTAAAAACTCTTGAGCCACTTTAGATGACAGTATTATAAAATTTGTTAGGAAGTCTTTGCGCTCATAAAATGTTCCTTTTAAGGTTAGACATGGTAGAAACGCGGGCCGATAAATTAGTTTTCTGAGGTACACTCAATGATCACTCTATTGTAGGAAAGGCACTAGGTGGGTTTCTACTCTCAATATTTCACGGCTAATTATCCAGTATGATCCAGTATGTTGAGATACAAGAAATCATTTTTGAGATTCTTTTCACTTGGAGTAAACCATTCTTTATGACCAAGGGTTCACGTACCTTCTCATCCGCGCATCCCCTCAAGTATAAGGATAAATCCAGATAAACTCACTCGTTGTACGAAGAGTTCACTCTCGTTCAAGGATCACACCTTTCGTGCGATTTTCTTTCAGAAATGGAATGTAAAATACTTTAAAAAATCTATGAATCTTGTTATCCTCTTGGAAGGGACTGCTTAAAACATCTATAACACTGATGTGGTTACTCTATATATTTCTTCCTTCATTGGTTGCAACTATATGTTGTTCTAGTCGATGTTAACCCTAACTTCAGCATATAACTGAAAGCATATAGTTACATTATGGAACTGTGCTTTCATTCCATCCCAAGATAAGTTCACATGCAGTATGTTAAACTGGGTGATATCTTTCATTGTTCGTTCAGACCGTCCTGAAGACACTATAAATAATTATGGCTTGCATTGCATGTAATTCTGATTAGTCACTCTCAGCTAAAATTTCAATTCATTTATTCAAATGAAACGTTTCTTAAATATCGGGTTCTTTATGCCTTCCGAAATCAAGGGGTTAGTAAAATCCATGGCTAACACTATCCAGACATCAAATCGCATGGTTGTGATCACCATGTTTTCCATTCTATCTGTCAGCTTTATATTGCGACATAAGCGCTCAATGTTTTAGATGAGTTTGGTAACATTCATGATGCATTTCATGCATCTAGCTTACTGAAGATGCCTGTAAGGCTAAAAACATCATCTTTCCTTTTGTGGGTGTATATTCAGATGACATACTCATGTTAACAAGAAACGAAATCAATTTGTTGATCTTAAGGTCAAGAGACTTAATTGATGGCATATACCTATTTTTACTTTTATTCGCCCAAGTACCTTTCAAGGTAAATAGCTCACTTCTGAGCCCACGAGTCTCTCAGAACTTTGATACGCTCATTCTTCTTCAAATTCGGTACCGTTGTTGGTCACTCCTCAAAATTTTGGGACGAAATTTTCTTTAACGGGTGGGTAATGTAACAAATCGACCCTTTCGACTTATATTTTTGTGCTCTATACTTTCACGAATCTGCGTATATGTGCGTACTGAGCTATTTTATGTTCTGGGATCTTTATTCATGATTAATTACTTTCGTTAGTATCTTACAATGTGTCATTAAGTGCGTAATCACTTAACTTGATCCCCGAATACGTTTACAACAGTTAGTGTCACTTGACGTTTAGAACGAGCTATGTACTTTGTACACGTTAAACTTTTGTCATAATTGGAATATTATGACTATGTAATACTAATTGTTATTTTCTAATGACAATTACTTGGCTTATTGGTTGCTTAATTATGCTTAGTAATTTACTAATGCACACTAGTTAGTCTTAATGGACTTTTTTACCTTAATGGACTTAGACCCACCCTACTCTAGTTAATGGACCATTAAATTAGCCCAACTTTAATGTATTTATGACCCATTAAGATGTAGGACAAAAACCCATTAAGATGAGCCAACATACTAGCATTTTTGTCAACCATTACAACACATGTTGCATGGGATCCCAACAACAAGCACCACCTTTAGACCACCACCAAGCAAAAAGTAAAAAGTTGTCCCCCTTGTCCCCCCTTGGCCTACGGTTTTGGAGACACAAAGCACCACATCCACCACTATAAATACAAGCCTTATTCTTTCATTTCACACTTGATCTCATTCTCATTTTACACACACTTGCTCTCTAATTTTCTCTCAAGTATTTCTCACACTAAAATTGTAAGTTCTTGAATTTTATTTCTTCTTCTTTTTCTTCTTTAATTTCGACATCATCATTAAAGGATCAAGCTTTTTAGCTTTTTTATCTTGTTATATCTTGTAGATTTAAACTTTGATTAAGAATCTTCAAGAACATGAAAGATTCAAGCCTTCTAGCTTTGGATCTTCATTAATTTGTTGGATCTAAGTTTTCTAGCTTATGATCACTTTATTTTTGTTAAAAGATCAAAACTTGTGTTTATGATCTTCATGAAACTTGAAGATCTAGCTTTTTGCTTTAAAGATCTTCAAGAACATAAAAGATTCAAGCTTTCTAGGTTTGGATCTTCATTACTTGTTGGATCTAAGTGTTGTAGCTTAAGATCACTTTATTTTTATTAAAAGATCAAAACTTGTTTTTATGATCTTCATGAAACTTGAAGATCTAGCTTTTTTGCTTTAAAGATCTTCAAGAACATAAAAGATTCAAGCTTTCTAGCTTTGAAATCTCATAATTATTGTTAAGGGATCCAAGCTTTCTAGATTAGGGTTTCATTACTTTGTTTGATCTAAGTTATGTGACTTAAGGTCTTTCTTGATTTGAATCAAAGTTTGTAGCTTTAATTTTGAATAGAACTTGTATTTGTGTTAAGACTAAGAACATGATGTAACCTTGGTTCATCATCCTTCTAAAACTCTTAAGTGAGTTGTATTTCTTCTTAGTCTTGACATTGTGTGTTGATGGTTGAAACTTGGTCAAAGTTATGCTAAAACATCAAAAGTTGTACACTTGAAGCTTCTACGCATCAAGGATGAGAACCGTGATGAGCATCAAACACCAAGAAACCCAACGGAGCACTTTTTTCAGGGTCTGTTCAGACTCCTGCGACTTCTGGAAAGTTAATTTTCAGATAGTTCGGTTTGAGTAGATGACTTTTCGTTTAAGACTCGCCTAAATCCGATATACGGTTTTGGATTTATAGCCTTCAGAAAATCACTACGCCTTTGTAACGACGTGCTGAAATTTCTGACCTACTCGCGCTTGAACCGTCTCCACGGTCAAACGACATCGAGTTAGGATCTGAAAATTGGACAGCGGTAAGAGGACTCACATACGGAGCCTTGTCCACTGACCACGAGTCTTTTCAGTTTGTATAGAGGTCGTAGCAGCTGATCGAAGTCAGCCTTTTGTCCTGATCTCTATTCTTCATGAAAACTTACTTTATCTTTTAGGAATGATGATGATGATGATGATGCTTAGGACTTTACTTACGTACTTTTAAACCTTTTGGGACAATTTACTGACTTAGTAACCTTTGACTTAGGTTGAGGACCTTTCGGACCGACTTACTACTTGCATACTTTTCATATCGACTTTTACCGCACATTCACTGTGAGTTATAGCTCCCTTTCTACTTTACTATTTTTGGGATCGAGAATACATGCGCTTTTTATGTTTTTATATACTAAACATGAGTACTTAAACTTTATATATGTGTGGGTGATATAACGGCACAAAGATTCTCCTTAGCACGGTAACGTTTAATCATTGGTTTTTGAACCGGTGAACGCGAATACTAGATATGAATCCATAGGGTTTGACATCCCCACTCGGGCTAGTCGCGCTAGCATTTAATGGGTGTTTAATACTTCGAGAACATATGCACTCGCCAAGTGTACTTTTAGGGGGTGATATTTATTTTACGTTAAGTTAGTTACCGGGTGCCCACGGACAAGCATATACTTTTCGTACTGTTTTGAATACGAAATCTCGTGGTCTACATTACATTGCTGATTACAAACAAACTATAGCTCACCAACATTCGTGTTGACATTTTAAAGCATGTATTTCTCAGGTGCTTAGACGTTGTTGCTTCCGCTGTTAGACTTGCTGTTATTGTCTTCGTGTTATAGACTTGCTGTTACAGACTCTCTATGTTAGACTTCCGCTGCATTACTTAGAGATGTCTCAAGCATGGAACTTTTATTTTGCATTCACAACTTATGTTATTTTCGAACAATGGCGTTGTAATGACCTTTGTGTCACGTACTTATGTTAATGCTTTCTATTCGTAGAAGCACGTTATCTTTTGTAAAACATTTGACGTTGGTAAAAACGTTACCTTTTCATGAATGCAAAACTTGTTTTAAAACAGCATATAGTATTATACCGTGTAATGGACCTGTTGCTGATGATCCGTACATGATGGTTTTGTACGGGGCGTCACACCTGGCTCTGGACTTCTTACGATCCTTTCTGCGAGTAAACCTAAGCCTAAACCAGTGTTTGTTAATTTCCATATGGACAACATTATCCTTGCACAATATAATCAAGTTAACCTCCCACCTACTAGCACTGCGAAACCTACATCTAAACTTAAGGTTGACCAATTTATCACTAGGTTTTATATGGATATCCCTAGATTTTCCAAGTATGGTCGTGGCAATCACGCATATACCAATATTGCTAAACCTGCACCTGGCACTTTCATTCCTCGTGTTGTGACTAATCTGCTATACCCTTACCTAGTGTTGATATTTGAGAGTTGAGGAAGATTGTAGAAGAGATGTTAGCTAAAGTTGCTTAAGAAGGATTCCCTTCTTAAGTAGAATCACTGCATTAATGTTTTGATTATGATAGATATTCTTTCTATTATTATGATTGAAGTTACTGGGTAGGTTTTGGCCCAAGACATATGTACTTAAATGCTAATTTATTTTAGTTTATGGGATTTATGCTATGAATATTAAGGTTTGATTTTTAATGGATACGTGTGATTGTTATTATAATTCATTTTTGTTATATTACAATGGTTATATATATGATTATATTGTTGTTGACTTGTGTTCATATCTGGTTTTTAAGAAACATGCATCGTGGGAGAACTATGTCTTAAGCTTAGATTGAGCAGCTAGTCGCACAGAGATTGACTGAGGCACTCGCTAATGCCCAAACCACACTTGACACTAGCGGGGTCAATGCACCACAGGGTTGTTCTGATCATGAATTTATGAACCGAAAACCCCACATTTTAATGGTACTGAAGGACCTATAGGACTGATACGTTGGTTCGAATAGTTGTAGTCAGTGTTCAAAATAAGTAAGTGTGCTGAGACCAGTCGAGTTAAGTATGCTACTTGTACTTTAGCTTATGGCTCATTAACTTGGTGGAACACTTTTGCTCAGGAAAGAGGAATTGATGAGGCACATACCACTACTTAGGAAGAATATAGAAGGGTAATAATATCTGAGTATTACCAGAGAAGTGAAGCTAGAAAATGGGAATGGAATTCTGGAATTTTAAAGTTTTGGTAACTGATTTGGCAAGCTATAATAAGAGATTTTTAGAACTGGCTTTGATGTGCCCATCCATGGTCACACCAGAATTTTTGAGAATTAAGAGGTATGTTTCGGACTGACTGAGGATAATTAGGGTAATGTTACATCCTCAAAACCGGGAACAATTCAAAAAGCTATGTGTATGGCGCAATATTTAATGGATCAAGTCGTTCGTTGAGCACAGGTTCAAACTCAAAGGGTTTCATTTGTGATTGATGGAAAGTGCAAGTAGGACAAAAATAAGGGGAAGAATTCTAACCAACATCCCGCAAAGAGAAAGGAAACCGTTACTGTGACGCCCTTAAACCCATAAGAAGAAAATGTCAAATTTGTTTTTAACATGTAACAACCTTAATGAACTTAACCAATATAAGATATTATCCAAACAAGTTAATCACCAAGACTTCATTACAAAGATTCCTACATGAGGACATTTATCCAAAATATTCATACCATAACAATAGACCTAATGCATCACACAAGCGGTTCTACGTGTCAAGGACAGTTGGGACTTGCATACACTTACATTCTATGTAAATGCTCCATTAATCTCTTGTTGGTGCCTTACCTTCGCGATGCTTTCTGGGGCCTACAAAACATACAACAATTACGTAAGCTACATGCTTAGTGAGCTAAGTGGCAAGTAAATAGGCAACACATATACAACTTTCAATACAAAGGTCTCTTTGTACATAGGTCTCATCATAATATCGTAGGCACTTTAAAATGCCTACTATTCATCTCGTAAACTTGATCGACAACCTCTTTCACGGATGCAATCGGGGAGCCCCAAGTTACCCTATCATCATACAACTTAATTGCGTAGTCCTCTCAGAACTAGCCCCTTGTAATGTTCATCATACCATATCTAGAAAGTGCATAGTCCTCTCGGAACTAGCCCTATGCATCATTCAATATTTTTAGCTTCCAAGTGCATAGCCCTCTCGAAACTAGCCCCTTGTGTCATCATCATTTCTCGCGAAACAAGTGCGTAGTCTTCTCGGAACTAGCTCATTGTATGATCAACATTTAAACAATGCTAGGCCATAGCCTTCCAACCCATTGACCCACCCAATTTACCCCAAATAACTCACGTTGGCTTTGAACTAATTCTTTAGCGCCTTTAATATCCTTTCCTCGATTAGCACCTATACCACATACTAATTTCCATCAATACTTACACACTAATTCAAATAAGATTATTTTCTTAAGTCAAAGACTTCCTTAACATAAACTTTTCTATAAATGTGCCATGGCTAGTATGTACATCATTTCACTTGCAACCACAATTCATTAATCACAACTCCATCTTCTTCGAGACATTAAAATAAACACTTGGGTAGTAACATCATTTTAAGCATAAACTTAGCAATTTCACTAGCTCATTTAATCCCATGACACACACAAAACACTAAATGGTCACATTCAACCCAATACTTGTTTTGACACATACAAAACCTATTCTTATGATTTAAACTCCAGAATACAAGAATTTATTTTCCAAAATACACAACAAAAACCAACAAATAAGCCATCAAAACCCTATACCAAGTCATTTAGGGTTAACATACCCACACATATACCCAAAACCCTAAATTATCTCAAGAAATGGGGTTTACAACACTCAACCATCTCAAAACCTAACCCTAAACCAAAATCAAGGATAAAATTTCAAATTATGCTTTACCTTAACGCCAAAACTGAGCTAGATAGATGAAACACTAAAGATGACTTTCAAATTTGGTGATTCTCAACACCTTCTTCAACAATTTAAGCTTCTCTCTCAAGACTAGAATTTCTCACTCTACAGCACACACACAAGATCTGCGACAATGGGAGTTTCAAGACCATTTATGGGTCTAAAACACCTCCAAAGTGAAAAGAAAAAACAACCCCTTCTTATTTATAAAGATCACAAAACTGCCCAAAACCCAAATTCAGACACAGGTGCGACGTACCTAGCTGCTAAAAATTCTGGAATGTGACAATTACGAATAACAATGATGGGATAACTGCTAACTCGAACTACAAAGAGCACCACCCGCTCTGTAAGAGATGTTACAAACACCACACATGTTATTGTAATGTGGTGTGTGACAAGTGTAAGAAGACGGGTCATTTAGCTTGAAATTGTAGAGTCATTGCTCTAGTAGTGAGGACAAACACTACAACAACTAAGAACTATTTTGTGTATGGAAAACCTGACGATTTCAAGGACAAACGTCCAGAAAAGAAAAAGGACATTGGATCAGCGTGTGGAAGAGCATTTAACACCAATGCTAGGGAGGTGTGAGAGGATCCTGATCTAGTTTCGGGTACGTATACTATTTATAATCTATTAGTCTCTATTTTATTTGATACTAGTGCAGACAGGAGTTATATGTGTAGAGAGTTTAGCTCCAAGATTAATTGTCTTGACACCCCTAGACAATAAGTACACTTTTTAACTAGCTAATGGTAAATTGGTGAAAGTTGAAAGAATATGTCATGGTTCTAATAAAAATCTAGCTGGTGAAAACTTTGAAATAGATTTGATACCAATGGAGTTGGGAAATTTCGATGTGATAATCAGTTTGGATTGGCTGTCTAAGAATAAATCGAATGTTATGTGGGCCGAGAAAGTCCTCCGAATTCCTCGTGAGAATGTAGTACCATTGATAGTCTACAAAGAGAAGAGTAGTCTGAAGCTAAATCTTATTAGCTGTCTGAAAGCTCATAAACATTTGAGAAAAGGTTGTTATGCTAATTTGGCATATGTGAAGAAAATTAGAACAAAAGATAAGAACATTGATGATGTGCCTATTGTGAGGTAACTTCCTGAGGTTTTTACGGAAGAATTTCTTGGTCTTCCCCTACAACGATCGGTAGAATTTCAAATCGATCTAGTGTCGAGAGCAGCACCAGTATACCATTCGCCTTATAGACTAGCTACTTCATAACTACAAGAATTGCAAAGTCAGTTGAAAGAATTGTTAGACAGAGGATTGTTTCGACCGAGTTCATTTTCTTGGGGATCTCCGTTTTGTTTGTTAAGAAGAGGGATGGATCCTTCAGGATGTGTATCGATTATCATGAACTAAATAAATTAATGATTAAGAACTTCAACCTCTTTCGTGAATCAATGACTTCTTTGATCAGCTACAAGGATCAAGTGTTTATTCAAAGATTGATTTGCGATCAGGATATCACCGATTGAGAGTGAATGAAGTTGATATTCCAAAAACCGTATTCAAAAATCGCTATGGCCACTATGAGTTTCCATTCGGTTTAACTAACGCAGCTTCTGTGTTTATGGATCTTATGAACAGAGTGTGTAGTCCATACTTAGACAAGTTTGTTATTGTATTTATGGACAACATCTTGATTTATTCGAAGAGTAAGGAGGAACATGAGCATCACTTCATATTGATGCTAGAGATGCTCAAGAAAGAAGAATTGTACGTAAAGTTTTCAAAATGTGACTTTTGATTGAAGGAGGTGCAATTTCTCGGTCATGTTGTTAGTAGCAAGGGAATTCAAATTGACTCTGCTATGATTGAAGCCATTGAGAAATAGGGAACACCAAAATGCCAAGAAAACTCGTCAATTTCTAGGTCTTACTAGTTATTATTGGAGATTTATTTAGGATTTATCTAAGGTAGCTAAATCTCTGACTGCATTGACACATATCAACTACTAAAGCAGAAGTTAACCTCATCGCCTATTTTATCACTACCCGATAGGAACGATGATTTCGTGAATTATTGTGACGCTCAAGGTAAGATCTCGGATTTGGGTTGATGCAACGCAAGAAAGTTATTGCATATACCTCTCGACAACTGAAAGTTCATGAGCAGAACTATACGACACAAGATTTAGAACTTGGAGTTGTAGTCTTTGCACACAAAATGTGGAGACACTATTCGTATGGAATTAAGTGCACGGTGTATATCGATCATAAGAACCTTTGGCATATTTTTGATCGAAAACAACGCAATATGAGACAAAGTTGTTGGCTTGAGTTACTTAATGACTACAATTGTGAAATCCGTTATGACTCAGGGAAGGCTAATGTGCTAGCCGATGCCCTAGGTCGGAAAGATAAAGTCAAACCTCTTAGAGTCAGAGCTTTAAATATGACAATCCTTAAGAATCTCATGAAGAAAATTCTAAAGCTACATCTAGAAGCCTTAAAAGAAGAGAATGCAAAAGGTGTGATGATCAAGGTTGTGGATAAACAATTTGAAGTGAGAGAAGATGGAACCTGATATTTTGCTGGATGAATTTGGGTGCCAAAGTTAGGTGAACTAAGGAAACTTGTACTTGATGAAGCACACAAAATGAGATATTCAAATCAGTTGAGTGGTAGAAAGATGTACCACGATCTCAAAGAATATTATTGGCGACCTATTTTAAAAGCGGATATTGCTACTTATGTGGGAAAATGTTTCACTCGTTCGAAGGTCTAATCCGAATATCAGAAATCTTCAGAACTGTTACAACAACCTGAAATTCCCGAATGGAAGTGAGAACAGATAACGATGGATTTTTTTCACTAAGCTACCGAAAACCGTAGGCGGTTATGACACCATTTGGGTTATAGTTAATAGTCTCAAGAAATCTGAACACTTCCTACATATTAAGGAAACTAATAAGATGGAGAAATTAGCACGATTATATCTGAAGGAAATTGTGTCCAAACATGGAGTACCTGTATCTATCATATCTGGTCGAGACAACCGATTCACATCTAGATTTTGGCTATCTTTACAAGAGGCATTTGGAGCTCAATCGGATACTAGTACTGCCTATCACCCGCATATAGATGGTCAAAATAAAAGTACTATCCAAACACTTAAAGACATGCTTCATGCATGTGTAATCTATTTTGGAAATGGTTGAATCGATTTTAACCATTGGCAGAGTTTTCATATAATAATAGTTATCATGAAAGCATTAATGTTGCACCGTTTGAATCACTTTAGGGGAGGAAGTGTAGATCTCCTATTTGTTAGAATGAGGTGGGAGATAGACAACTTACTAGTCCAGAAATCATACACGAGACAACTGAGAAGATTGCTTAAATTATAAAATTATTTAAAATGGTCAGGTTTCGCCAAAAGAGTTATGCCGATGTTAGAAGGAAGCCTTTGGAATTTAAACTAAGTGATAAGGTTATGTTGAAGGTATTGCCTTGGAAAGGTGTGGTACCTTTTTAGGAAACGAGAAAAGCTAAGTCCTAGATATGTGGAACCATTCGAGATCACCGAGAGGATTAAATCGGTGGCTTATCGATATTGCCACAAGAGCTTAGTAGTAGTCACGATACATTTCATGTGTCTAACCTAAAGAAATGCTTGGTGGAAGAGGAAATCACTATTCTTCTTGATGAAATTCGGATTGACGATAAATTTCACTTTATAGAAGAACTGATTTGTAAAAATCTAGTTATAAATTTAATCAAAGGAAATACCGGTTATTAAAGTTTACACATTAACGGGCAGTAGTTAAGATTATAGTAAAATACAAGATCATTCAAAGGACAGTATTAACTCAATTCAAGATTATGTACTAAATGCGATTAAATAAACAGAAACTGAAATAACATAATATTTTGTTTTGGCAATTTAATGATTTAGTGAATCAAAAGTGATGTAAATAAAAGACAAAGTTTGTGTAGTAAATATGCACGCAAATAAAATAGATTTGAAAATAATAAGATGAGAGATATGTTCACCTAGGCTTTCTTCACTATGTTGGATGTTTTAGAATAAGTACAGATTAATAATCACGCATATGCAAATTAACTTTCCGATGAACATATAACAACCCTCACATTTCCATTCTGAAATTACCAGATTGCCCTTAGGGTTTCATTTCCTGATCCTGTGTATTGTCATTAGGGTTGTTATCCAGATAATTAAATGCTCTATAATTAATGCATGTCATTAATAACTTGTAACCCTAACCTCAAATATTAATACTAAAACCCTAATATTATTTAAAACCCTAAACCCTAACCCTAAAATATAAACTATAAGTATTAATTTATATGTGACATTGTATAACTATTAAAAACTAATATAAATTAATTGGAATCAAATTAAAAATTAATAAAGGTTAGGGACTAATAATTAAATAAAATATAATTTAAATAAATGTAACCCTAATATATATAAAATATATATAATATATATATATATATATATATATATATATATATATATATATATATATATATATATATATATATATATATATATATATATATATATACACATATATATAATACAAATAAATAAAGACTGCCGAAAAACTTAATTATATATATATAACCACATAATAAATCTGCTAGTTAAATAAAATAGGGGAGATTACCTTGATCACTAAGTATCCACAATCCTAGTTTAATCCAAATTCATGTGCTTGATCACTAGGTAATCTTAGAATCATAGTGCTATTAGGAAACTAAAGTCATCTATAAAAAGGCTTCATGATCTTCCAAATTTGCATCACAATTAAACCCTTTTCCTTGTTATTTTAAGTCGACAACTGCAGCTCCCTTTCTCCCTATTTTTGTCGGCCCAAAAAAGTTACTCAATAACACCTGCATCGACTCAAAAACCCTCCAAGCAACATGCAAAAATTGACAGTCCAAATAGCCTTCTAGTCGACTTCTGCTGTAGCTTTTCCTACTCCTGTTTCCTGCTGTAGTCGACATCTATCACAGCCTAAGTGCTCCTATATTTCTGCTGCAACACACGATCAAAACAGCCTCCAAGGTGCTCCTGGTTGCTGCATTTTTCTTTCTGTTTCTTGCTGCTGTTATCGTGACCCAAAAATAACCAAGAACGCCACCAATTGATCTTGAATTGCTACTGTGATCCTACTGGTTTGTGAGCCAAAACAGACCTATGAAGCACTTGATTTGGGTCGTGATATGCTGCTGGAAACTTGCTCCTGTTTCAGTCCATGATTGCCACCTTGTTCTTGAACTTAGTCTCTTAAGGTATACCTAAACCTTAATGATAATCATACTTATGCTTTGGTTCTAGTTATTATGTTTTAATTATGAATGAATAAGTTAAAAGATAAAAGAATATGATTATGATTATTTGAGATTAAGTTGTTAAACTATAAGTATTACAATTAAGTATGAATGTTGATCATGAACTAGCTAAATAAATACTTAAAAGCATCATGGATATTAATGGTTGATTGATAAGTTGAAGGTTGTTGAATTATGACTATGATTATGAATAAAATATGAAACTAATTAACATGATCAAGTATGAATTAAGTATGACCATAAATTTTTGAATGCGTAATGATAAGGAATAATGATAATGATTATTAGTAATAAGGTTAAGATTGTTAAATTTAAAATTGTGGTTAATATGGTTATAATTATGAATAAGTCATGAAATTAGTTTAATGATTATGAGTAAGATGAGTATGATAAAAGATTATAGTTATTAGTAATAAGATTGAGCATGATTAGATTAAAAGTATTATGATTATTAATAAGTTAAGGTTGATTAAATATGATTATGATTAGATTAATAAGATATTAGTGATGTGGTAGCGGAGTGTATATAAAATAGCTTTATATTTTTAGCAGAAAATACTATTACATACGATACAATTTTACACAAGATATTTATTTATTTAGAGAATGGATATACTTAAACCTTGCTACAACACTTATAGGCAGTGTACCTAATCGTACAATAGTGTAGTTTTTAGTAAGTCCGGTTCGTTCCACAGGGAAAATCTTTAAACAAAGCTTAACGCTATATTAGTTTACTTTTATAAAAATACAAATATATATATAAGTAATATTATTATTATAAAGGGGGGTTTTTACCGTTTAATGACTGGTTTGTCGATTTTAAAACTTTAGTCGCAGTTAAAACCAAATGTAAAATAATAAATAAATACAAGACTTAATTTAAAGCGTAAAGTAAATAACGATAATGAAATTGCGAATAATAAAAGTGCGATGAAATAAACTTGCGATAATTAAAAAGTACGATAATTAAAAGTGCAATTAAATACAATAACAATAAAAATGCGATAATTAGAAGTGCAATTAAATATAAAATAAAGGAAATTAAATATGAAATAAAAGAATTATGCTTATTTAAACTTCCGTAATCATGATGTTTGACGTGTTAATTTTAGTTTTATGCCCATGGGTTAATTGTCCTTTGTCCTGGATTATTTAATATGTCCGTCTGGTTTTGTCCATAACAGTCCATCAGTCATAAATATAAAGTGCGAGTATCCTCGTCAAATTATCCTTATACCCGAAGTTAAATATTCCAACTAATTGGGGACTTAAACTATAACAAGATTTTAATACTTTGTTTAATAATTACACCAGGATGTCGACTGAGTGTAACCCAAGGTTTTAATATTTTGTTATTAATTATGCCAATTGTCCTTTTACATAATTTCACCCCTGTTTTAATTATTCTAGTGGCTATTAATCCATTCCCGTGTCCGGTTAAATGAACGATTATTCGTACATATAAATACTCCGCCCATCGTGTCCAATTGAGTGTATATGGTAATTTATAGGGACGCCCAATTGTAAATCTTTATATTAACATTAACAAACTATCATTTAGTTAAACAAATATAAAGCCCATTAATAGCCCATAGTCTAATTTCCACAAGTGTCGTTCTTTTGTCCAAACCCCAATTATGGTACAAAGCCCAATTACCCAATTTTAGTAATTAGCCCAACATCATGATTACTTCGAATTAAATAAGCATAATAATAAGTTAGCTACGAGACATTAAATTAAAAAGATTGAACATAACTTACAATGATTAAAAATAGCGTAGCGTTACACGGACAGAATTTTGACTTACACCCTTACAATATTCGCTAACATACCCTTATTATTAGGATTAAAATTAAAATTAAAATTAAAATATAAATATAAATATTTACGTATAGATATAGAGAGGATGGATATATATGTTGGTTTTTGCGATCAGAATTCGTTTGCTTTTATAGGGAGTTTCAGAATTTGGGGCTCCGCGACTCGCGGCCCTTTTTGCCTTCAAACTCCACGAGTCGCGAAGTTTGTAAATACAGCTCACTCCATTTTGGCTCTTTGTTTACCGACGGTTTATTATATAAATATAATATATATATAATTTATATAATTAATTATATATTATATTATATTTATATACATAGTTAACTTGTAATTTTTAGTCCGTTGCGTCGAGCGTTGAGAGTTGACTCTGGTCCCGGTTCTGGATTTTTGAATGTCCTTGCGTACAATTTAATATCTTGTACTTTGCGTTTTGAATCTTGTACTCTTGTAATTTCGAGACGTTTCTTATCAATAATTGGAACCTCTTTGATTGTCTTTTGTACTTTTGAGCTTTTTGGTCGTTTGCGTCTTCAATTCGTCGAATCTGTCTTTTGTCTTCACCTTTTATTATTTAAACGAATATCACTTGTAAATAGAACAATTGTAACTAAAAGCTTGTCTTTCTTGAGGAATAATGCTATGAAATATATGTTCGTTTTTAGCATTATCAAATATTCCCACACTTAAGCGTTGCTTGTCCTCAAGCAATATCGTCTTGAAATACTAGAATCACTTCTTTATTCTTCACACTTTGTACATCAGTGATTTCTATACGGCGGTATAAACAATGGTAGTAACGATATGGTTTACAGTCCCACATGACTATAAAAATTTAGATCCATTAAGGAAATTGGATCTTTATGAAAACATTTGATCTTTTGAAAATTAAATCTAGTTTTTACCCTAGATAAGTTTTCCGAAATAACCCTTTACCTGTGTTTGCAAAATATTTTTGTGGGTTTGGTGTGTTTCAGATTTGAAAATTTTAGCTCAAAACTTGCGGTTTTGTGTCACCCACTTGCTAACCTTGTATTTGGAAAGCAACACGTCCAGTTTACTTGTCCCGTATATTACCTTTCGGTAAACTACCATCCGGTTGTAAAGGAAAGCGTTGAACAAGCAACTGTTAAGGCAATGTCCCCTGACATGCTTTTAATTATGGTCTATAACGTGTCGGACGCAATTACTATCCTTGGTAGGAGCAATAGTAAAGCTCACCCTTATGATTTTTCAGTCTGGCACAAGGTCCTGTCTTTGACCACTATGCAACCACCGTTCTTACGGTTGACACCCGATTTAGTTCAGGTGACCTAATGAATTCCAGGTGAATTCCTAGGATTTTACGTTTAATGGTAATGAACGCATTGAAAACAGGGTTTTCAGAAAACAAATCGGTTTGTAATTTTGATCAAAATATTTTCTCGTTCAAGCTCGACTTTAGATATCATTGAATTTCATGAGTTTGTAATTCTCAATCTTTAAGGTCAATCTCAAGGATTGAGTAATATCAGGCTTAAAAGCTGATTTTTGATCTTTTAAGGAGATTATCCTTTCTGGGGATCTGATTCATTAGTCTTATCCAGCTAATTTGCATGGTGCCCCCCATTTTACGAGATAAATCCTTCTCATAGTTAGGATAAATCTGACCACTTGGCGACCCTGTTTAATGCTGAGGTCCGTGGATTTCCTGCTGATTTTAGTGATGACTTTTCTAGATTTTTCGTCAACCTACAGCTGGTCTGGACGACAACTTCTTGACCTAAATCAAGAAGCGCGTGTCTTTTTCGGAAGACTTTACTTCCTTTTAATGATGGAATTGATTCATCGTGTAGATCCATCTTTCTTACAGTAAATCAGGTAAAACTTTTTAGTTTAGTCCAAAGCAAAAGTATTTTCAGTTATTTGTACAAAAATATGTGATATATGTTTTGAATAACTTGGAGAATTTTCTCACACTTGGCTTTTATTTTCCTTTTTATTGTCCTCTATTCCATTTTAAATGAATTTTAACATTTTGGTTTGTTTCTCAATTTATGTCCTTTCCGAGGTTACAATAATTTCGGTGTTAAAACCTAGTTTTATCGTTCATAAATATGTATAAACATGATTTTGAGTTCATTTAATTGAAAATTTTGAAAAATTTTACTAGAATTGGGTAGTCAGTATATAAGACTAGGGCTGTTCTTTATTATCAGAGAGCACTAGATTCTAATACAACTACTGCTTTACTAGTATTTTTAATGATAACCCAGTATTTAAGATAAAAATTTTAAAATCCGAAAGAATTTAACCCCTTCCCACACTTAAGATCTTGCAATGCCCTCATTTGCAAGAAATCAGTAACAATTTAAATTATTGAGGGTGATTTGTGTGAAAATGATTAAATTTTTACCAAAGTTTCCAAATATATTGGTGTTTGTTTGCTGAATGATAAATGGTGCACATCATTTGTTCATTCTGTCTTGTTGTTATTTCACATATATTTTGCATCTTGTCGTCAAAATTAGTTGCTTTTGCTGAACTTAATGCCAGTCTTTGAAAATGCGTTGTTTTACCCTGTTGTCTACATAAGATAAACTGCAAACATATATACATATTTTTGAAGTTTGGTATATTACCCCACATTCAAAAATTATTAAAATCTAAGAATAAAAGTTAGAAAATTATAAAAACTATTACAATATTAACATAAGTATTAAACGTATCAACATTACAAATTACAAAATAAATAAAACTAAGTAGACTAGGGATGATACTGATACCAATAGGGGTTCCATGCATAACCATAGGTGCTATAGAATGCTTCGGCTGGGTTATACGTAGGATACGGTGGTTGAATCTCTATAGACCAGGGAGGGAATATTCGCTTTGGAGTAGGAATATAGTTTCTACCTATATGTTGGCAATAAGCTATGATTTGGTTTTGATGAACTTGCCAATCTTCAAATGCTCTTTGTCTAGCATTTTTGTACTCCTGTGAAGCTATAAACCTTTGCATTTCTTGCATTTCATTTCCCCCTCCTACATTACCTTGTTGTTGGTTTCTCTCAACCTGTGGATGTCTACCATGGTATTGTACTGCGGCATTATTTTGCCTCTTCAAAACTTTCGCACCATGGTATACATTTAAACCTATAGTATCGCGGGGTTCTGGTTCTTCGACTAATAATCCCCCCCGACTTATATCCACACCGAGATATTCAGCAATCAAAGTAATAAAAATACCACCTCCTATTATGCTATGCGGTCTCATCCCCCTAACCATAGCTGATAAATAATAACCCACACAATAAGGTATACTTACAGCGCTTTGTGGGTCTCGAATACACATATGGTAAAACAAATCCTGTTCATTTACCTTTTCCTTGTTCTTACCTTTTTGTGTAATCGAATTAGCTAAAAACCTATGAATTACTCTTAATTCAGCTCTATCTATATCCAAATAAGAGTAATTTCCCCCTTTGAATCGGTGATGGCTTGTCATTTGACTCCATACACCATGTGTATCAAAATTTTCATCTATCTTTCTACCATTTAGTATCAACCCTCTACAATCGGCAGATGCTAACTCCTCAGGCGTATATATACGTAAAGCCTGAGCCATGTCTAGTAAAGACATGTGGCGCATCAAACCTCCTAACAAAAATCTAATAAAAGATCGATCGGTTAAACTAGCTACCTGATCATTTAATTCTATACTACACAACAATTCTTCACACCATACTTTATATACAGGTCTACGCATGGTGAATAAACGTACCCAGTCATTAAAAGTAGAATTACCATACCTCTGTGCAAGTAATTCCCTAATTGGCCCGGCCAATTCTATAGCTTCTAATGGTCCCCATTCTATGACCCTAGGTACCTCAACAACTTTAGAATGAAGAGTATGCAAACCCCTTTGGTATTTTGGATAATCTATCCAAAGTCTGTCAAATCTCAGGTTCGGGTGCAAATCTTCCAAGTGCATATCAGAAAATGTCATGACTGGATGAGGTATATTTTGTTTGTAATAGTTATCCACCTCCTGTTATTCCGTATTCTCAGCAGGAGTATTGCGAGCTTGGGATGAAGATTCACCCCTTTCAGTCGTTTTTCTTGAGTAATTCCTTGATAGCATCCTTCTCAACATGATTTTAGTAAAAGATTTGATGATTAACGGTTAAAAATTGTGATTTTGGGGGTGTTTTCTCGTGTATTTTCGGGTTTTATTTTCGCAGTATTTGTTTTTGTGGTGTGTGGACTGAGCTGTTCTGCGTTTTTATTTTTTTTCTGATTTTTGGTCCCTCCGCGAGTCGCGGTATATTACCCTTCAAACTCCGCGACTCGCGGAGTTTGTTTTTTTTTTTTTAACATCTTATACTAATTAAAACAATTAAGTAATTAATTTTAAAATTTTGTTTCCCTTGTTATTTAGGACGAGGTCGTTTCGGATCGATGTCCTAGTCCATCCTTCGACAAAATTTTAAAATTTGTCTTTTTGTAGCGATTGTTTTAAAAGCTAAGATTTTTGGGTTTTTTAATGTTTTTGGCATACTTTAATTCAATAAGATTAAAAATAATGATAATAAAAGTTCTCGTCCCTCCCTTGGGTAAAGCAATTTCGGTTTAAAGACCTAGTCTTCAACTTACGACGAAATTTAAAAATCATATTTTTAACTTAATGAGATAAAGTAAATTTTTGTTTTTAAATTCACACAATTTAAATATAAAATTCAAAATTAATATTAAAAATTCACACCAAACTTAAAATTTGAAATGCATAAAATTAAAAATTCATATTTTAAAAATTAAAAATTCACACCAAACTTAATTTAAAAATTCATATTATAAATTCACACCAAACTTATATTAATTTTTCAAATATTTACAATTTTAAAAATATTGTTTTTACAAAGTTTATAATATTAATTTAAGATTTATATATTAATTTTAAAAACATGGTAAAAATAAAATTAAAAATCTTTTTGGTCTTTTATCCCACTTTAATCAATCAAATATTATCAAAAATATGCGCCCCTCTTTTCGGTAAAGTAATTTCGGTTCCATGACCTAATTTAACTCATGACGAATTTTTGAAATATTTTGGGTTGATTGATTAAAGATATTTATACCTTAAGAATAAACGTTAAATTTCGCAGTGATGTAATAAATTTTTGTATGATATCAATAATTTCGGTCGCCAAACCTAATTTTATTCAAAACCAATTTAATACTTTATAGTGAACAAATTAGCGTTTATTATCAAAAGGTTAAAAATAAAAATAAAATAAAAAATGTACAGACTTACCTGTGAGATAGTATTCTTAGTTATATGATCTATCCCATTCATAAGATAGTCGGTTTAATTGGTTTTCCATGGCTACATAGGCGTAACCTCAAGCATTCAGTGTTTTTTCTTCTAAACATATGAACGGTCCATCTCTGCATAAAGTAACAAATTCGGTGTTTGAATAGGTTTGATTATTTGAACATTTACCTCCATGTGACCATTTTCTGCATTTGTGACATCTTTCAAGGTGTCGTGCTCTTCTTTTCGCTGCGGATTTTGATTTTACTTTACCAAATTGTAACTTATTATCTTCGTATCTGGATTCTTTTCTTACTCCGTCCAATCTTTCTCTGATTACTGATACTATTTCACTAGGAAGTGTGTCATTATTATGTTTAGTGATCAAAGCGTGTAACATTAGACCATGGTTTAGTTCACAGGCAGTCTTCATTTCGTAAAAACCTAAAAAAAATAAAAATTCAGAATGGGGGGAGAAGACTAGTTCTTTAGGGTCTGCTAGGGAAAGACCATTCGGGTTCCATTTTCGAGAACTACACGAAAACATAAAATCTAACTCTAACAGAAATACATATTATCCTTTAAAGACTTGATTCTCCCCACACTTAGTTAGCTGTGGTATCGAAATTGTGATTAACTTCGTTGTCGACTTCCATCGGATTATCTATGTAATGTTTAACTCTGTGACCATTAACTTTAAATTCAATTCCATTTGAATTTATTAATTCTATCGTTCCGTATGGGAAAACTCTTTTGACTATGAATGGTCCAGACCATCTTGATTTCAATTTTCCAGGAAATAGCTTGAATCGTGAATTGAAAAGAAGAACTCTGTCTCCTTCTTTAAATTCTTTTGAACTTCTGATTCTTTTATCATGCCATTTCTTCGTTCTTTCTTTATAGATTAACGAATTTTCGTATGCTTCATGTCTTAATTCTTCTAATTCGTTTAGTTGACTTAATCGTAGACATCCAGCTTCATGTAAATCAAGATTACATGTCTTCAAAGCCCAAAATGCTTTGTGTTCAATTTCTACTGGAAGATGACATGCTTTTCCGTAGACGAGTTTAAAAGGTGTGGTTTCAATTGGAGTTTTGTAGGCTGTTCTAAAAGCCCAAAGTGCATCCTCCAATTTAATGGACCATTCCTTCGGATTTGATCCTACGGTTTTCTCTAGAATATGTTTTAAAGCTCGGTTGGTATTTTCAACTTATCCACTTGTTTGTGGATGATATGCGGTGGAGATTTTATGAGTTACTCCATATCTTTTAAGAACTTTCTCAAGTTGATTATTACAGAAATGAGTACCCCGATCACTTATTAAAGCTTTCGGTGTTCTAAACCTTGCAAAAAGACGTTTTAAAAAGTTGACTACAACTCGTGCATCGTTAGTTGGGAGAGCTTGTGCTTCCGCCCATTTAGATACATAATCAATGGCGACGAGAATATAGAGATTATTATGAGATTTTGGAAATGGACCCATAAAGTCAATACCCCAAATGTCAAATACTTCGCATACTTGAATGACATTTTGTGGCATTTCATCACGTTGACTTATTTTTCCGGCCCTTTGACAAGCATCATAGGATTTGCAAAGAAGGTGTGCATCTTTGTAAATTGTAGGCCAATAGAATCCAGCATCATAAACTTTTCTTGCTGTTAGTTGAGGCCCATAATGCCCTCCTGTTGGTCCTGTGTGACAATGGTTTAAAATTTTAATAGCTTCATCTCTGAATACACATCGGCGTATTATTCCATCGGGACAACTTTTAAACAAATGTGGATCTTCCCAGAAATAGTGTTTTATATCACTGAAGAATTTCTTTCGTTTTTGGTACGATAATCCTTTTTCAAGGAATCCACATACTAAGTAGTTTGCATAGTCTGCAAACCATGGAATTTCTGTATAATCTATCTTCAATAGATATTCATCAGGAAAGTTGTCTTGTATGGCCGATTCATTTAGAACTTCTAATTCGGGATTTTCAAGACGACAAAGATGATCAGCGGCGATATTTTCTGCTCCTCTTTTATCTCGGATTTCAATATCGAACTCTTGTAAGAGTAAGATCCAACGGATTAATCTTGGTTTGGCATTTTGTTTCGAAAATAGGTATCTAAGAGCAGAATGGTCGGTATAGACCACCGTTTTTGCTAGAACGAGATATGAACGAAATTTGTCAAAAGCAAAGACAATAGCAAGGAGTTCTTTTTCAGTAGTTGTGTAGTTCGTTTGTGCTCCTTGTAACGTCTTGCTAGCATAATATATAGGTTGAAATCGTTTTTCAATCCTTTGTCCAAAAACGGCTCCCATTGCAAAATCACTTGCATCGCACATTAGTTCAAACGATAGATTCCAATTTGGTGTTATCATGATCGGCGCATTAGTGAGTTTCTCTTTAAGAATATTAAAAGATTTGATACACTCATCTGAAAAGATGAATGGAGCATCTTTTTCTAGGAGTTTATTCATAGGAGTGGCAATTTTAGAAAAATCTTTTATGAAACGTCGGTAAAAACCGGCATGCCCTAGAAAACTCCTAACTCCTCTAACATTGGTGGGATGTGGAAGTTTAGCAATTACATATACTTTAGCTCTATCCACTTCAATTCCTTCTTTTGAAATTTTATGTCCAAGAACGATGCCCTCTTTAACCATAAAATGGCATTTCTCCCAATTAAGAACTAGATTTGATTGTTCGCATCTAATAAGCATTCGTTCCAGATTAACTAGACATGATTCAAATGTATCACCGAAGACTGAAAAGTCATCCATGAAAACTTCCATGCATTCTTCTATCATGTCATGAAAAATCGCCATCATACACCTTTGAAAGGTTGCAGGGGCGTTACAAAGTCCAAATGGCATGAGTTTGTAAGCAAAAGTACCATAAGGGCACGTGAATGTGGTTTTTTCTTGATCTTCGGGTGCTATTGGAATTTGAAAATATCCGGAAAATCCATCTAGAAAACAATAGTAACTATTTCCGGCTAATCTTTCCAACATTTGATCTATGAAAGGTAAGGGAAAGTGATCTTTTCTGGCGGCGTCATTTAATTTTCTATAATCAATACACACACGCCATCCTGTTACAGTCCTAGTAGAAATAAGCTCATTTTTTTCATTTGTAATGACAGTCATGCCACCCTTCTTAGGCACGCATTGAACTGGGCTTACCCATGAACTATCAGAGATTGGATAAATTAGACCTACGTCTAGCAGTTTAATAATCTCTTTCTTAACTACATCTTGCATATTAGGATTTAGTCTTCGTTGGCGTTGCACATACGTTTTATGACCTTCTTCCATAAGGATTTTATGTGTGCAATACGAAGGACTTATTCCTTTAATATCATGAATCTTCCATGCAATGGCTGGTTTATGGGCTTTCAACACAGAAATGAGTTGTGATTTCTCATTTTCAGTAAGAGAAGACGATATTATTACAGGTAATTCAGATTCACCATGTAAATAAGCGTATTCCAAATGGTTTGGAAGTGGCTTTTACTCTAATTTCGGAGGTTCTCCTATCGATGATTTGTATCGATATCTGTCTTCTTCTTTTAGCATTTGAATTTCTTCTGTTGTTGGTTCATATCAATTAGCTATAAGTGTAGCTAACATTTCAGCTTCATCAATTGGTTCATTACCTTCTCCTAAAGAACATTCTCCTGTTCCTTGTAATTCTGGAAATTCTTCTAATAATTCTGCATGTGCATCTATAGTTTGAATATAATAACATGTATCATCTGCAGATTGTGGTTGTTGCATTGCTCTATCAACTGAAAAGGTAACACTCTCATCCTCTATACTTAGGGTCAATTTCTTACCGAACACGTCTATCATTGCTTTAGCCGTGTTTAAGAATGGTCTTCCTAATATGAGAGGAACTTGAGAATCTTCTTCCATGTCCAAAACAACAAAATCTACTGGAAATACTAAAGTACCAACTTTAACTAGCATGTTCTCCATTATCCCTCTAGGATATTTTATTGATCTATCGGCTAGTTGTATGCTTATTCTGGTTGGTTTCAATTCTCCAAGGTCTAGTTTAGCGTATAGTGAATACGGCATTAGATTTATACTAGCACCTAAGTCTGCCAATGCTTCTATTGAACTAAGACTACCCAGAAAACATGGAATTGTGAAACTTCCTGGATCAGATAGTTTTTCTGGTATCTTATTCAACAGCACTGCTGAACAATTAGCATTCATGGTAACAGTCGAGAGTTCTTCCATTTTCTTTCTATTTGAGATTAGATCTTTCAAGAATTTAGCATATCTAGGCATTCCTGAAATCACATCAATGAAAGGAAGATTTACATTTATCTGTTTAAACATATCCAAGAATTTGGATTGCTCGGCTTCAAGTTTCTCTTTCTTCATTTTACTCGGGTAAGGAAGTGGTGGTTGGTATGGTTTAACATAAGGTTTAGCCTTAACTGTGTTATCTTCATTAACCTTTTCAACTACCGGTTCTTTTTCCTTATCTTGATTAGGTTGTGGTTCTTGTGGAGTAGGAATAGCTTCATCAGAAGTTACAGGTATTTTAGGTGGTTTAAGTGTTGTACCACTTCTTGTGGTAATGGCTTTAGCTGTTTCATTCCGGGGGTTAGCATTTGTATCACTAGGTAGACTTCCCGGTTTTCTTTCACCTATTAATCTTGCTAGGTTACTTACTTCTTGTTCCAAGTTTTGAATAGAAGCTTGTTGATTTCTAAATGCTTGAGCATTTTGTTCATTAGTTTGTTTTTGAGATGTGAAAAACTGCGTTTGAGTTTCAACTAGCTTCGTCATCATATCTTCTAAATTCGGCTTTTTATCATCGGTTTGTTGTGGTGGTTTGTTTTGAAAATTAGGTCTTTGCTGGTTGTAAGTATTATTGGATACTTGTTGATTGCTAGGGCCTTGTTGGTTGTTGTATGGAATATTTCGGTTATAATTCTGGTTTTGATTGTAAATCGGTCTTGGCGGTTGATAATTATTCTGATAATTATTTCCAGGCCTTTGGTTTATGTATGAAATATTCTCTCTTTGTTCCATTGTTAATTCAATACTGAGACAATCTTTTGTCAAATGTGGTCCTCCACACTGCTCACAACTAATTCGTATTGAGTGAATATCTTTAGTCATCTTTTCCATTCGTCTTTCAACAGCATCTATCTTTGCGGAAATGGAATCTAAGTCATGGCTAGAATCGGCTCTAGCTGCTTTAGATGATGATAATGCTAAAAACAAACATATATTTCATAGCATTATTCCTCAAGAAAGACAAGCTTTTAGTTGCAATTGTTCTATTTACAAGTAATATTCGTTTAAATAATAAAAGGTGAAGGCAAAAGACAGATTCGACGAATTGAAGACGCAAACGACCAAAAAGCTCAAAAGTACAAAAGACAATCAAAGAGGTTCCAATTATTGATAAGAAATGTCTCGAAATTACAAGAGTACAAGATTCAAAACGCAAACTACAAAATATAAAATTGTACGCAAGGACGTTCGAAAATCCGGAACCGGGACTAGAGTCAACTCTCAACGCTCGACGCAACGGACTAAAAATTACAAGTCAACTATGCACATAAATATAATATAATATTTAAATAATTCTTATAATTATTTATATATTATAATAAATAATAAAAACCGTCGGCAAGAAAGACTCAAAAGGGACTGAGCTGTAATTTCATTCTCCGCGACTCGCGGAGTTTGAAGGCAAAAATGCCGCGAGTCGTGGAGCCCCTAAAGTCGAAAATCCCTATAAAAGCAACCGAATTCTGATCGCAAATCATCATCTTTTTCTTCTTCTCCTCATACGTAAAATATATATATATATTTATAATTTATATTTTAATTTTAATTATAATTCTAATAATAAGGGTATGTTAGCGAATGTTGTAAGGGTGTAAGTCGAAATTCTGTCCGTGTAACGCTACGCTATTTTTAATCATTGTAAGTTATGTTCAACCTTTTTACATTAATGTCTCGTAGCTAAGTTATTATTATGCTTATTTAAAACGAAGTAATCATGATGTTGGGCTAATTACTAAAATTGGGTAATTGGGCTTTGTACCATAATTGGGGTTTGGACAAAAGAACGACACTTGTGGAAATTAGACTATGGGCTATTAATGGGCTTTATATTTGTTTAACTAAATGATAGTTTGTTAATGTTAATATAAAGATTTACAATTGGGCGTCCCTATAAATTACCATATACACTCAATCGGACACGATGGGCGGGGTATTTATATGTACGAATAATCGTTCATTTAACTGGACACGGGAATGGATTAATAGGCACTAGAATAATTAAAACAGGGGTGAAATTATGTACAAAGGACACTTGGTATAATTGATAACAAAATATTAAAACCTTGGGTTACACTCAGTCGACATCCTGGTGTAATTATTAAACAAAGTATTAAAATCTTGTTACAGTTTAAATCCCCAATTAGTTGGAATATTTGACTTCGGGAATAAGAATAATTTGATGAAGGCTTTCGCTCTTTATATTTATGACTGATGGACTATTATGGACAAATCCGTATGGACATATTAAATAATCCAGGACAAAGGACAATTAACCCATGGACATAAAACTAAAATCAACACGTCAAACATCATGATTACGGAAGTTTAAATAAGCATAATTCTTTTATTTCATATTTAATTTCCTTTATTTTATATTTAATTGCACTTCTAATTATCGCACTTTTATTTATGGTTATTTAATTGCATTTTTAATTATCGTCCTTTTTAATTATCGCAAGTTTATTTTATCGCACTTTTATTATTCGCAATTTCATTATCGTTATTTACTTTATGCTTTAATTTAAGTCTTGTAATTATTTTTAATATTTTACATTTGGTTTTAACTGCGACTAAAGTTTTAAAATCGACAAACTGGTCATTAAACGGTAAAAAAACCCCCCTTTATAATAATAATATTACTTATATATATATATTTTTATTTTTATAAAAGTAAACTAATATAACGTTAAGCTTTGTTTAAAAAGATTCCCTGTGGAACGAACCAGACTTACTAAAAACTACACTACTGTACGATTAGGTACACTGCCTATAAGTGTTGTAGCAAGATTTAAGTATATCCGTTCTCTAAATAAATAAATATCTTGTGTAAAATTGTATCGTATTTAATAGTATTTTCTGCTAAAATTAATAACTATTTTATACCACTCCGCTACCACATCAGATGATCTAACGATATCTTTTTCTTGGTGCCACTCATGTGAGTGAGAAGCAGTGTTATCAATAATTTTGTAAGCATCAGTTTCGATTTTCTTCATAATAGAACCACCAGCTGCTATATCTATGTCTTTCCTTGTAGTGATGTCGCATCCTTGGTAGAATATTTGTACTATTTGACAGGTGTCTAAACCATGTTGCGGACATCCTCTCAATAACTTTCCAAATCTAGTCCACGCCTCATATAGAGTTTCATTCAGCTTCTGTGTGAATGTAACAATTTCTCCTTGAAGTCTTACGGCTTTAGATGCAGGAAAGAATTGTTTAAGAAATTTTTCAACTAAAACGTCTCATGTATCAATCGCCCCTTCAGGTAACGATTCCAACCAATCTTTGGCTTCTCCCTTTAAAGTCCAGGAAAATAACATGAGATATATCTGTTCATCCTCCACTTCTCGGATTTTAAATAGTGTGCAGATCCTATTAAAGGTACGTAGATGTTCATTTGGATCTTCCTTCGGCGCACCACTAAATTGGCATTGATTAGTCACCATGTGTAGAATTTGTCCTTTGATTTCATAATCTGGCGCATTAATGTATGGATGAGTAATTACGTGACCTTGTCCAGTGCGTTTAGCTCTCATTCGGTCTTCCATACTTAAAGGTTCCAGATTCTCCATAATTGAATTTGTTGAATCGGAATCACTAGAGGATTCTGATTTAATGGTTCGTTCCTCAACAATCTCTGTTTGAATGATTGGTGGTTCCAGAGAAAAATTTAGTGGTTCAGGATCTACGAATCGTTCCTGAATATTCTCCGGATTCTCAATTGTGAGGTCGGGTTCAAAAAATGGATTATCGGAAATTTGAACTGGAGTACTTGGTCGACTGGATGACGATTCTAAAGAAAAATCAACGGCGGTAATATTTGCTAAATGTCTTGATCTAGTTACAGGTGGTGAACGTACAAAAGGTGGTGAACGTCTTGCTCGGTGCATTCACTGAATATCCTATTAGTTTTTAAAAGGAAAGAAAAATTATAATAAGTTATCCAATCAATAGACTTTTCTGATTTTGCCCACATTTCGAATAGCCAAAAGATGCAGCAGAGGGGCAGGATTCGTTTGGTCTCAATATAATTGAGGACTGTTTGGCTCCAATAACCCGGTCCACGTACAAATCCAACTATTACTACGAACCAGAAAATTTTGATGTCTATCAATTTAACCACTTAAAATAAATTTTCGTAATTTTAAGAAATTTAGATAAGAAGTAGAATAAAAATCTATGTCCTAAAACTAGAATAGCGAGAAATAAGAAAGAAAAAGAGCGCGTCAGAAAAAGGTCGAAAAAGAAAAATGGTTGAAAAATAAAAGGTGACGGAAAAATAAAAGAAACTTATAACGCTTAAAAACACTTGACTAACCTAACCTTATTACTACAACTAACTTAAAATTATAATCGCAAATTGAGATTACTAATTGGAATGATAATTGATACATAGGTAAAAGTCGTCTAAAAATATTAAAGCTTACAGGAAAAACTAAATCCCAAATGGAAATAACTTAAAAAGAAACTAAAACTTAAAAAGGCGTCGCAAAATTCTAAAGCACCTAAATCTTAGTCTAAAGAAAAAGCACTTAAGGAATTCTACGGCAAAGCCTAAAAATCTAGAAGTAAAAATAACTATGGCAAAAACTAAGTTTAAAACTAAATATGAGCTAAAAATACAAATATTACGCTAAAAAGATTAAAAAGGGACAAAATATAAAAATATACAAAAAGTTGTAAAAAGTTACAAATTTTTATAAAAATATTATTTTTATATTATTTTATAAAAGCATTAATTTTTATATATATTAAAACTAATTTTAAGTAATTATACTAATTAAATTAAAACTTAAACTATATTATAATAATAATTAAACTAATTAGGGTTAAAATAATAATAATAATTAATTACTCCTAATTAAATGCAGATTAGGGTTTCTATCGGTGTCAGAGTGGCTCCGCGAGTTGCGGTATTCGACGCTGCAAACTCCGCGAGTCGCGGGGTTCCAGAATTCAACTCAGGTACAGTTTTTTTTATTCGACGTTTTTTTTCTTTTTTTTCTGTTTTATATTTTCTGTTTTCAAATCTAAAATATTTATATAATAAAAACTTATATTTTAAAAATTAGAATAAAAATAGAACTACTTTATAATTTTATAAATAAAAATCTTAAAACTAGATTTATATATATATATTTTTTTATATGTTTTAAATAAAAAAAAATACTTAAATAAAACTTATATAAAAATAAAGAAACTTTATAAAACTTAAATATTTAACAAAATCTTAAAAATACTTATATTTTTGTTTTTCTTTTTATATTTTTGAATAATTAAAAACGTATTTTTATAAAAACGAATTTTAATAAAAGTAAACTAAAATTTTTTTTTTTTATATTATATTAGCATTGCGCTTCAGGCTTTTATGCGATTCCCCGGCAGCGGCGCCAAAAATACTTGATGTGGTAGTGGAGTGTATATAAAATAGCTTTATATTTTTAGCAGAAAATACTATTACATACGATACAATTTTACACAAGATATTTATTTATTTAGAGAATGATATACTTAAACCTTGCTACAACACTTATAGGCAGTGTACCTAATCGTACAATAGTGTAGTTTTTAATAAGTCTGATTCGTTCCACAGGGAAAATCTTTAAACAAAGCTTAACGCTATATTAGTTTACTTTTATAAAAATACAAATATATATATAAGTAATATTATTATTATAAAGGGGGGTTTTTACCGTTTAATGACTGGTTTGTCGATTTTAAAACTTTAGTCGCAGTTAAAACCAAATTTAAAATAATAAATAAATACAAGACTTAATTTAAAGCGTAAAGCGAATAACGATAATGAAATTGCGAATAATAAAAGTGCGATGAAATAAACTTGCGATAATTAAAAGTGCAATTAAATACAATAACAATAAATATGCGATAATTAGAAGTGCAATTAAATATAAAATAAAGGAAATTAAATATGAAATAAAAGAATTATGCTTATTTAAACTTCCGTAATCATGATGTTTGACGTGTTGATTTTAGTTTTATGCCCATGGGTTAATTGTCCTTTGTCCTGGATTATTTAATATGTCCGTCTGGTTTTTGTCCATAACAGTCCATCAGTCATAAATATAAAGTGCGAGTATCCTCGTCAAATTATCCTTATACCCGAAGTTAAATATTCTAACTAATTGGGGACTTAAACTATAACAAGATTTTAATACTTTGTTTAATAATTACACCAGGATGTCGACTGAGTGTAACCCAAGATTTTAATATTTTGTTATTAATTATGCCAAGTGTCCTTTTACATAATTTCACCCCTGTTTTAATTATTCTAGTGGCTATTAATCCATTCCCGTATCCGGTTAAATGAACGATTATTCGTACATATAAATACCCCGCCCATCGTGTCCGATTGAGTGTATATGGTAATTTATAGGGACGCCCAATTGTAAATCTTTATATTAACATTAACAAACTATCATTTAGTTAAACAAATATAAAGCCCATTAATAGCCCATAGTCTAATTTCCACAAGTGTCGTTCTTTTGTCCAAACCCCAATTATGGTACAAAGCCCAATTACCCAATTTTAGTAATTAGCCCAACATCATGATTACTTCGGATTAAATAAGCATAATAATAACTTAGCTACGAGACATTAAATTAAAAAGGTTGAACATAACTTACAATGATTAAAAATAGCGTAGCGTTACACGGACAGAATTTCGACTTACACCCTTACAATATTCGCTAACATACCCTTATTATTAGGATTAAAATTAAAATTAAAATTAAAATTAAAATATAAATATAAATATTTACGTATAGATATAGAGAGGATGGATATATATGTTGGTTTTTGCGATCAGAATTCGTTTGCTTTTATAGAGAGTTTCAGAATTTGGGGCTCCGCGACTCGCGGCCCTTTCTGCCTTCAAACTCTGCGAGTCGCGGAGTTTGTAAATACAGCTCACTCCATTTTGGCTCTTTGTTTACCGACGGTTTATTATATAAATATAATATATATATAATTTATATAATTAATTATATATTATATTATATTTATATACATAGTTAACTTGTAATTTTTAGTCCGTTGCGTCGAGCGTTGAGAGTTGACTCTGGTCCCGGTTCCGAATTTTCGAATTTACTTGCGTACAATTTAATATCTTGTACTTTGCGTTTTGAATCTTGTACTCTTGTAATTTCGAGACGTTTCTTATCAATAATTGGAACCTCTTTGATTGTCTTTTGTACTTTTGAGCTTTTTGGTCGTTTGCGTCTTCAATTCGTCGAATCTGTCTTTTGTCTTCACCTTTTATTATTTAAACGAATATCACTTGTAAATAGAACAATTGCAACTAAAAGCTTGTCTTTCTTGAGGAATAATGCTATGAAATATATGTTCGTTTTTAGCATTATCAATTAGGTTATGATTTTATGTGATGATGATGAATGGTATTAGGTTATGATTATGATAAAAGATATGATTTTATGGATTAGTAAGGTAGTGATGATAATGATATACATGCATGTATGCATGCACACGTACATATGTACATGTATATATTATAGGTATATGTGTGTGTATATATGCAAGTATATACATACGTGTATATGTATGTGTATATATGTATGTATATGTATGTGTGTATGAATGTATGAGTGTGTATATGTATCATGTATATATATTATAAGAAGTTACAAAGATGATAAGTAGTAATAAGTGTATATATATATATATATATATATATATATATATATATATATATATATATATATATATATATATCCACCTCTACACTAATGTACATATAACACTTACATATAATGTATACATATAACATATAGTTATAAACATATACATGTATAATAATAATAATAAAGAATATATATATATATATATATATATATATATATATGTATGTATCACCTTTGACTTAAGATATATGTAACACATAAACATAATGTATATATATATACCACATAGTTATGAACATATATATGTATCATATGGGCGTATTTATATATATAACACATATAATGATAAGATTTCATATTAGCTAATTAATAAAAGAGTAATATTATTATTAGTATAACCTATAAACCTAACTATATAGTAACACTTTAATTACACTAAGTATATTATCATCTATATATATATATATACATATATATATATATATATATATATATATATATATATATATATATTATATATATAATTAAAAAGTACATTAATAATTCGTTATGTGTACACATTTATAACGTGAAGGTTATAATTAAACATAGCGTACAAAGACTACAAACATCACCGCTACATGTCACCTAGGGTGATCCTTGTTGCCTTATGGGAACCGCTTGTGAATTTCGAATGCCATGACTTAGATTCTGGTCAAGAATCATGGGCGCCCGGTAACAATAGATCATTCGAGTGACTTGCATGTTAGCAACGAAGTTTGGGCGAGATTGTACAACATCTTTGTTAAGAATTATAACCCGAACTTCTTAAACTAGAAGCTTACTATAAGTGGAAGCTTTCCATAAATAGTAGGTTTCCAAAAATAGAAACTTTTGAGAAATAGGAACTTTTCTCGAAAACCATCACTGTTAATATTGTTTGCTATATTAATAAACAAACTTTATGTCTATTAGACATTAACTAATTAAAGATTATATCTCTAGGTTGAGATCTCCGTTTACATACTCCGATCATACAACTTGCGTGGAATTACTTACTTACTACTAAGGTGAACTTCATAACCCCTCTTTCTACTATTTCTTAAATGTTTTATAAACTTTAGGGTGAGACACATGCTTGCTTTTGAAATGATTTACAATTTAGACACAAGTGCCTAAACTATTTGATATGCATCTTCGTGAGACTTTTATTAAACATGTATTTATTGTTACATGCAAATCCCCGCCATAATATCGTTAATTGCTGGAATTAGAATTTTGCAAGCTTAATTATTGTGAGTAGGCCTATTGAGAGTGACATCTCTACCCATTGGCATGATCGTCAAGGGGGTACATAATAATGATTGCCGACACCCGTACAGTGTCAGGGGTTAGTGTTTAGTTCGATATTATAACTCATAGCATATTGAATATTTTGATATTTTGAATTAAATCTTGTCGTCTAAAACTTATTATGATTGTTAAACCTATGATGTTCACTCAACCTTTGTGTTGACACTTTAAGCATGTTTGTCTCAGGTGAAAATTAGCTTGTGTGTTGTCCTATGATGCTTAGTTAGCTGTTGCATTGGAGTCCACATATTAGACTTATCATTTGTTATATACACATGAATTTTATTATGTAAAACATTATTATGTTTCCGCTGCAAGTTCAAATTTTGTTATAAAATGTCTCATTTAGAGTCGTTCTCGTTTATACATACTTGTGTTGTGATATTGTGAAATCATATTTCCCCTGCCCTATTTGGGGGTATGACAGAGTGGTATCAGAGCCAGGTTGTTATAGAGAACTAGAATTGCATATTATGTGTGCCTTACATGTTAGTTAGGGTCCCTTAGCAATCTTTAGGACTATAATCTTTCCTGCCTTAGTTTAAGCACCTTACTTATTTGTCTATATTCTTGCCTTAGTTTAAAAGTGCAATCCTCATTTCTATGCTTGCCTTACTATGCTCTCCTTATATCCTTACCGTCATACCATGCCTTAGAATCTACTTAGTACTCCTTCTCTAGGACGTCTAGTCATCACCCAGCCATCGTTTCGGACATCGAAGGATCCAACTGTAGTGACCCGAACTTTTCCATGTTACTATATATTAACTAAAATTGTTAATTATATGATTAAGTGTTTCCAACATGTTAAGCAATCAAACTTGTTAAGACTTGATTAATTGAAATAGGTTTCATATAGTCAATTGACCACCCAAGTTGACCGGTGATTCACGAACATTAAAACCTGTAGAAACTATATGATGAAATATATATAGATATATATATATATAGTTAACATGATATTATTATAAGTAAGTATCTCATTAGGTATTTTAACAATGAGTTATATACATAAAATTGAGTTTATTAAATTAAGAAAACTTAAAACGATATATATAACGATTATCGTTATAACAATGTCTTACTAAATACATATGAATCATGTTAAGATATTGATACACTATGTTTAATCATGATAAATGATAAGTAAACATGTCATTAAGCATATTAACAATGAACTACATATGTAAAAACAAGACTACTAACTTAATGGTTTCGAAACGAGACATATATGTAATGATTATCGCTGTAACAACATTTAACTGTATATATATCATACTAAGATATATTAATATATCATAATATCATGGTAATGTAATAATTAAACATCTCTTTAGATATTATAAACAATGGGTTAACAACATTTAACAAGATCGTTAACTTAAAGGTTTCAAAACAACATTCACATGTAACGACTAACGATGACTTAACGACTCAGTTAAAATGTATATACATGTAGTGTTTTAATATGTATTCATACACTTTTGAAAGACTTCAAGACACTTATCAAAGTACTTCTACTTAACAAAAATGCTTACAATTACATCCTCATTCATTTTCATCAACAATTCTACTCGTATGCACCCGTATTCGTACTCGTACAATACACAGCTTTTAGATGTTTGTACTATTGGTATATACACTCCAATGATCAGCTCTTAGTAGCCCATGTGAGTCACGTAACACATGTGGGAACTATCATTTGGTAACTAGCATGAAATATCTCATAAAATTACAAAAATATTAGTAATCATTCATGACTTATTTACATGTAAACAAAATTACACATCCTTTATATCTAATCCATATACCAATGACCAAAAACACCTACAAACACTTTCATTCTTCAATTTTCTTCATCTAATTGATCTATCTCAAGTTCTATCTTCAAGTTCTAAGTGTTCTTCATAAATTCTATAAGTTCTAGTTTCATAAAATCAAGAATACATCCAAGTTTGTTAGCTTACTTCCAATCTTGTAAAGTGATCATCCAACCTCAAGAAATCTTTCTTATTTACAGTAATATATCTTTCTAATATAAGTTAATACTCATATTCAAACTTTGATTCAATTTCTATAACTATAACAATCTTATTTTGAGTGGGAATCTTACTTGAACTTGTTTTCGTGTCATGATTCTGCTTCAAGAACTTTCATGCCATCCAAGGATCCTTTGAAGCTAGATCTATTTTTCTCATTTCCAGTAGGTTTATCCACAAAACCTGAGGTAGTAATGATGTTCATAACATCATTCGATTCATATATATAAAACTACCTTATTCGAAGGTTTAAACTTGAAATCACTAGAACATAGTTTAGTTAATTCTAAACTTGTTTGCAAATAAAAGTTAATCCTTCTAACTTGACTTTTAAAATCAACTAAACACATGTTCTATATCTATTTGATATGCTAACTTAATGATTTAAAACCTGAAAACACAAAAAACACCGTAAAACCGGACATACGCCGTCGTAGTAACACCGCGGGCTGTTTTGGGTTTGATAATTAAAAACTATGATAAACTTTGATTTAAAAGTTGTTATTCTGGGAAAATGATTTTTCTTATGAACATGAAACTATATCCAAAAATCATGTTTACACTCAAAGTGTAAGTATGTTTTTCAAAATGGTCATCAAGACGTCGTTCTTTCGACTGAAATGACTACCTCTTACAAAAATGACTTGTAAATTATATTTCTGACTATAAACCTGTACTTTTTCTATTTATATTCATAAAATAGAGTTCAATATGAAACGATTGCAATTTGATTCACTCAAAACGGATTTAAAACGAAGAAGTTATGGTAAAACAAGATTGGATATTTTTTGATTGTTGTAGCTACGGAAAATATTGTAACAATTCTATACAAATCATATCCTAGCTAACTTATATTGTATTATACATGTATTCTAATATATTATGTAATCTTGGAATACCATAGACATGTATGCAAATGTTTTGACATATCATATATGTATATATGTTATTTGGAACAACCATAGACACTCTATATGCAGTAATGTTGGAGTTAGCTATACAGGGTTGAGGTTGATTCCAAAAATATATATACTTTGAGTTGTGATCTAGCCTGAGACGTGTATACACTAGGTCTTGGTTTAATTCAAGATAATATATATCAATTTATTTCTGTACATCTAACTCTGGACAACTAGTTGTAGGTTACTAACTAGGACAGCTGACTTAATAAACTTAAAACATTAAAATGTATTAAAAATGTTGTAAATATATTTTGAACATACTTTGATATATATGTACATATTTGTTATAGGTTCGTGAATCGACCAGTGGCCAAGTCTTACTTCCCGACGAAGTAAAAATCTGTGAAAGTGAGTTATAGTCCCACTTTTAAAATCTAATATTTTTGGGATGAGAATACATGCAGCTTTATAAATGTTTTACAAAATAGACACAAGTACATGAAACTACTTTCTATGGTTGAACGATCGAAGTCGAATATGCCCATTTTACTTGGTAACCTAAGAATTAGTAAACCAGTCTACTAATTGGCGCGAATCCTAAAGATAGATCTATTGGGCCCAACAAACCCCATCCGTTATAGCGGATGCTTTAGTACTTCGATGTTGTTTTATCATGTCCAATGGATGTCCCGAAATGATAGGGGATATTCTTATATGCATCTTGATAATGTCGGTTACCAGGTGTTCAAATCATATGAATGATTTTTATCTCTATGAATGGGATGTATATTGAAATATGAAATCTTGTGGCCTATTATTATGATTTGATAATATATAGGTTAAACCTATAACTCACCAACATTTTTGTTGATGTTTTAAGCATGTTTATTCTCAGGTGATTATTAAGAGCTTCCGCTATTGCATACCAAAATAAGGACAAGATTTGGAGTCCATGCTTGCATGATATTGTGTAAAAACTGCATTCAAGAAACTTATTTTTGATGTAATATATTCTTATTGTAAACCATTATGTAATGGTCGTGTGTAAACGGTATATTTTAGATTATCATTATTTGATAATCTACGTAATGCTTTTTAAACCTTTATCGATAAAATAAAGGTTATGGTTATTTTAAAAATGAATGCAGTCTTTGAAAAACGTCTCATATAGAGGTCAAAACCTCGCGATGAAATCATCTAATATGGAACGTTTATAATCAATATGAACGTGAGATTTCAGTTGGTATCCGAGCGTTGGTCTTAGAGACCCAGAAATTTTCATTAGTGTGTCTTATCGAGTTTGTTAGGACACATTAGTGAGTCTGGACTTCGACCGTGTTTTCTTTAAAAACGATTGCTTAACACTTTTGTTGGAAACTATATATTATTAACATGTAAATATTATGTGATATATTAACCTCTTAATGTGTTTGATATTGTGTGATAGATGTCTACCACTAGTACAAATCCCATTGACTCACCTAATAATAATGAAGAGTCGAATATACTTTGGGAAGATTCACAAATTCCCGAAGAAGAACCGGAAGAGGAGGAACCGGAAGAGGAGGAACTGGAAAAGGAGGAACCGGAAGAGGAGGAACCAGAAGAAGAGGAACCGGAAGAGGAGGAACTGGAAGAGGAAGAACCGGAAGAAGAAGAAGAGGTTCTGAAGGAAGAAATATTGATACCTACTGTAAATCGATTAAATGAAAGAAAATCCTCAACCAACGGGCCAAAGTCAATAATGGTCAATGGTGTTTCCACCAAGGAAGCAAAATATTGGGAAGATTACCAATTTTCCGATGAATCGGATCCCGATGAGGATTCCGATGATGTTATAGAAATTACCTCGACCCAATTTAATAAAGCGAAAGAAAATAATAAGGAAAAATGTATAAAAATAGAGAAACCTGATTCCAACCCCGATGAACTTTATATGTATCGGCAACGTCCGTATTTCCTAAATTGTAACAATAACCCGGGAACCTCTAAACCACCAGATTTTTCTAAACCATTGTGGAAAACGACGGCTCGTATTAGAGGAACACCCTATATCCCTAGAAAATTAGGAAAATGAACCAAGTCCGAAGAAGAAGAAACCGGTGATTCAGATTAGAGGGTTGTAATCATGTTGTGTATTATATGTATTATAGTGTGCTTGTACTTTTATGTTCTATGTAAAAATTGCTTGTATTGTTTGTTAATTGTCTTTTACGAATCTAATCCTTGTCTATTTTACAGTATAAAAACAAAATGGACGTTAAGGGTAGACAACCGAAAATTTTAGAAGATCTACCAGACGATATGATTAAGGAAATCTTGTCTAGAGTCGGTCAGAATTCATCAGCACATTTAGTTATGGCGAAATTAACTTGTCAAACATTTGAAAGACTTTCCAGAAATGCCTTAGTTTATAAAAGGCTTTCCGTTGATAGGTGGGGTATATTACATTGGGGAGACCGTAAGTTACGCCGTGTTTTCTTTAAAGCGTTAAATGCGGGGAACCCAAATGCAATTTTACGTTACGGGTTAAGAACCTATTTTGACTCAACATATCCCAACATAGGATTTCGTGAGTTAGAAAGAGCTTCTAACATGCAACATAAAGAAGCATGTTATACTTACGGGTTAGTGATGTTCGCTTCTTACCAAAGTGAGAAAAAGAACTCGGATTACAACTTTTAAATAAAACCTTCCCACAAGTGACGGATTCAGTAGTTGGGATGAGAAACAAGGTTTTTAGATTATTATGGGGCTGTTGGACATTATGAAACCCTCGTCCTTTTGACGACATTACAACATGCTGCCTAGCCAATGGTCATAACGGTTACTTTCCACAAGATCAAGGATGGGAAATTGTCTTAGTAAAACCTGAATGCATGACTTGTTTCTGGACTTATGAATTACGTGTCTTTATTTCTTTTGCTGAACAACTTGTGTATTAACTAGAATTGCCTTCATAGCTGTCGAGTAGCAAAGTTATTATGTGCTATATTTCATTCTATATGTATAATAGCGGTATTGTAAGTTTGTAAAATATTGTATAAAGTTTGAACAGGAAATATTATTGTAAAAAGTTTTTCATATAGAATCGTAGTAGTTGAATTGTATAATAGCTACTAAGTATGAACTTAACGGGTAGGTACTACCCGAATTAAAACTATAAAATGCTAATATGAAGAAAAAGCTTTTATAAATAAGTTCATATTATGCTATGAAATACTATTGACTACTCTTAAATTCTATATGATTAACTCAATTCTTTTGGCTATTTTTGAAGGAAATGGCACAGGTGACTCGTCCGAACTTGAACATGAGTGAGGAAGACTTCCGTGTTTTCCTTGCTGCGAACATAGCCGCAGTGCAGGCTGTGATGCAAAATAACAATAACTCTGGATCTAGTAGTGGAACTAATTCCGCAAGAAATCGTGTCGGATGCTCCTATAAAGAATTCACTGCCTGTAAACCTTTGGAATTTGATGGAATCGAAGGACCAATTGGATTGAAATGGTGGACCGAGAAGGTCGAATCTGTGTTTGCCATAAGTAAGTGTACTGAAGAGGATAAAGTTAAGTACGCTACGCATACCTTCACAAGTACGGCGTTAACATGGTGGAATACCTATCTCGAGCAGGTAGGACAAGATGCTGCTTACGCACTACCATGGTCAGCATTTAAGCAATTGATGAATGAGCAGAATCATCCCAGAAACGAGGTCAATAAGCTTAAGGTAGAGCTTAGAGGATTACGAATGCAAGGTTTCGATATCACCACGTACGAATGACGATTCACAAAATTGTGCCTATTGTGTCCCAGAACGTTCGAAGAAGAGAAGATCGACGCATTTGTAAAAGGGTTACCGGAAAGAATTCAAGAAGATGTGAGTTCACACGAGCCCGCCTCCATACAAAAGGCAAGTCGAATGGCTCACAAATTAGTGAACCAGATCGAAGGAAGGATTAAAGAGCAGGTGACCGAAGAGGCTAACATGAAACAAGTCAATAGAAAGTGGGAAGAAACCAATGACAAGAGTCACCAATACAACAACAACAATCACAACCACAATCGCAATAACTATCCCAATAACCGCAACATTAATCGCAACAACAACTTCAACAAACGTCCCAACAACAACTACAATAACCGTCCCAACAACAACAACAACAACAACAACAACAACAACAACAACAACAACAACAACAGCAGCAACAACAACAGCAACAACAACAGCAACAACAACAGCAACAACAACAACAACAACAACAACAACAATAACAACAACAACAATAACAATCCCAATAACAACAATGGCAACAAAAACCAAAAACAACCATGCCAAAGATGTAAAGAGCATCACCTGGGGTTCTACATGATATTTTGCAACAGGTGTAAAAGAAATGGTCATAGCGCGAAGAAGTGCGAAATCTACGGACCAATGCATAACAGAAATAAAGGAACAAATAATGTCGGAGCCAATAACACCGCCATAGTTTGTTTTGGATGTGGAAAACCGGGCCACTTTAGTAGAAATTGCCTGAATTAGGGGAATACTAATGGGCAGAGCCATGGAAGAGTTTTCAATATTAATACGGCAGAAGCACAGGAAGACCCGGAGCTTGTTACGGGTACATTTCTCATTGACAATAAATCTGCTTATGTTTTATTTGATTCGGGTGCGGATAGAAGCTATATGAGTAGAGATTTTTGTGCTAAACTAAGTTGTTCACCGACACCCTTGGATAATAAATTTTTACTCGAATTAGTAAACGGTAAATTAATTACAGCAGATAATATATGTCGGAATCGAGAAATTAAACTGGTTAGCAAAACATTTAAGATTGACTTGATACCAGTAGAGTTAGGGAGTTTTGATGTGATAATCAGTATGGACTGGTTGAAAGAAGTGAAAGCAGAGATCGTTTGTTACAAAAATGCAATTCGCATTATACGAGAAAAAGGAAAACCCTTAATGGTGTACGGAGAAAAGAGCAACGCGAAGTTAAATCTTATTAGTAACCTGAAGGCACAAAAACTAATAAGAAAAGCTTGCTATGCTGTGCTAGCACACATCGAGAAAATCAATTCCGAAGAAAAGAACATCAATGATGTTCCCGTCGGAAAAGAATTTCTTGATGTATTTCTGAAAGAATTACCGGGACTACCTCCACACCGATCCGTTGAATTTCAAATAGACCTTGTACCGGGAGCTGCACCAATAGCTCGTGCTCCATACAGACTCGTACCTAGCGAAATGAAGGAACTTCATAGCCAATTACAAGAACTTTTAGAGCGTGGTTTCATTCGACCAAGCACATCACCGTGGGGAGCTCCTATTTTTTTATCAACAAGAAGGATGGTACATTTAGGTTGTGTATCGACTACCGAGAGTTGAACAAACTTACCATCAAGAACCACTACCCACTACCGAGAATCAACGACTTATTTGATCAACTACAAGGCTCGTCGATTTATTCGAAGATTGATTTACGTTCTGGGTATCATCAAATGCGGATGAAGGAGGATGATATTCCAAAGACTACTTTTAGGACGCGTTACGGTTATTACGAGTTTATGGTTATGCCGTTTGGGTTGACTAACGCACCAGCTGTGTTCATGGACCTCATGAACCGAGTGTGTGGACCATACCTTGACAAGTTTGTCATTATTTTCATCGATGACATACTTATTTACTCAAAGAATGACCAAGAGCACGAAGAACATTTGAGAAAAGTGCTAGAGTTGTTAAGGAAATAAAAACTGTACGCTAAGTTTTCAAAGTGTGCATTTTGGTTGAAAGAAGTTCAATTCCTCGGTCACATAGTGAACAAAGAAGGTATTCAGGTGGATCCAGCAAAGATTGAAACCGTTGAAAAATGGAAAACCCCGAAAACTCCAAAGCATATACGCCAAAATTTAGGACTAGCTGGTTACTACAGAAGGTTCATCCAAGATTTTTCCAGAATAGCAAAACCCTTGACTGCGTTAACGCATTAAGGGAGGAAATTTGAATGGAAGGATGAACAAGAGAAAGCGTTTCAATTGTTAAAGAAAAAGTTAACTACGGCACCTATATTATCATTACCTGAAGGGAATGATGATTTTGTGATATATTGTGACGCTTCAAAGCAAGGTCTCGGTTGTGTATTAATGCAACGAACGAAGGTAATTGCCTATGCCTCTAAACAATTGAAGATTCACGAGCAGAATTATATGACGCATGATTTGGAATTAGGCGCGGTTATTTTTACATTAAAGATTTAGAGGCACTACTTATATGGGTTCAAAAGTATTATATATACTGACCACAAAAGTCTTCAACACATATTTAATCAGAAACAACTGAACATGAGGCAGCGCAGGTGGATTGAATTATTGAATGATTACGACTTTGAAATGCGTTACCGCCCGGGGAAGGCAAATGTGGTAGCCGACGCTTTGAGTAGTGATAATGCTAAAAACGAACATATATTTCATAGCATTATTCCTCAATAAAGACAAGCTTTTAGTTGCAATTGTCCTATTTACAAGTGATATTCGTTTAAATAATAAAAGGTGAAGACAAAAGGCAGATTCGACGAATTGAAGACGCAAACGACCAAAAAGCTCAAAAGTACAAAATACAATCAATGAGGTTCCAATTATTGATAAGAAACATCTCAAAATTACAAGAGTACAAGATTCAAAACGCAAAGTACAAGATATTAAATTGTACCAAGGACGTTCGAAAATCCGGAACAGGGACCAGAGTCAACTCTCAACGCTCGACGCAACGGACTAAAAATTACAAGTCAACTATGCACATGAATATTATATAATATATAATTAATTCTTAAAATTAATATATATATTATATTATATTTAAAAACCGTCGGCATAAAAAAACAAAGACTTTTGAGTCTCCCCAGCTGGCCATGTGAAAGGACCCGTTCATATACATTATAAACGATTCACAATAGTTGATTACATCGCGAGGTATTTGACCTCTATATGATACATTTTACAAACATTGCATTCGTTTTTAAAAGACAAACTTTCTTTACAATGAAAGTTGACGGCATGCACACCATTTCATAATACATCCAACTATAATTGACATAATAATAATCTTGATGAACTCAATGACTCGAATGCAACGTCTTTCAAAATATGCCATGAATGACTCCAAGTAATATCCTTAAAATAAGCTAATGCACAGCGGAAGATTTCTTTAATACCTGAGAATAAACATGCTTTAAAGTGTCAACCAAAAGGTTGGTGAGTTCATAGGTTTATCATAACAATCATTTCAATATATTAATAGACCACAAGATTTTCGTTTATAAATATATGTACACTCGCAAGTGTATAAAAGTATTCTATAAGTTGTAGGCACCCGGTAACAAGCCTTAACGTTCATGTTTTACCCTCTGAAGTACACCAGATCAGGTGTGTTTAAAATAACCTCGAAGTACTAAAGCATCCCATAGTCAGGATGGGGTTTGTCAGGCCCAATAGATCTATCTTTAGGATTCGCGCCTACCGTACATAGACAAGTAGTTTAATGTTACCAAGCTAAGGGTATATTTCTGGTTTAAACCCACGTAGAATTAGTTTTAGTACTTGTGCCTATTTCGTAAAATATTTATAAAAATAGCGCATGTATTCTCAGTCCCAAAAATATATATAAAAGGGAGCAAATGAAACTCACCATACTGTATTTCGTAGTAAAAATACATATAACGTCATTTAACAAGTGCAAGGTTGGCCTCGGATTCACGAACCTATATTAATTATATATATTTATATGTTGGTCAATATTTGTCTAACAATTTTTGGTCAAGTCATAGTGTACCACAATCCTAATGCTCGAGACTAATATGCAAAAGTCAACAAAAGTCAACTTGACCCAAAATGACTTCTAAAATTTATACGTGTTTATTATATAACTTAACTATAGTCGTTTTATATATTTAAATATATTTATTAGATTTTATAATAATAAAAGTCATTTATTAATAACAATTTATATTAACGTTTATATATGATAAAATATACTTCTATATATCTTAAGTAGTAAAATTTATAAAGTTCACTTAATATCTTAAAACTATAGTGGTAAGTATTATTAATGTAATTATATTACACGTGGTGAAAAATATCTTTGTTTCCCCTATTTATTTGATAAAATAATATTGATCATAATAATAAGTAAAAGTTGTATTATTTTGTAATAATAATTATTATTATTCTATAAAAAAATAACAATATTTATATTTACTAAAAATGTTATTATAAAATGATAATACTAACATAATAGTAATAATGATATTTTATAATAACAATGATATTTCTATTAAAATAATAACGACGATAGTAATAATAATCATTTTAACAATAATACTAAAATTCAGTTGACTATAACTTCAAATCCGTTCATCGAAACCATTCGATATCTAAATGAAAAGTTCTTAATTTTTCGCTAGCTTTCCAATGACATGCATATCATATACCCTATCTCAGTAGCATATGTATCTAATTCAGGATTCAACAAACCTATCTAAGGACAATATCGAATGTACAAGCATGCATAATCCTATATACTCGAGCACTAGTCAGGGATACACTATTGATATATAAAAGTTAAGTTATGAGTGCTCACGTATCAATATTGAGATTCAATATTGCAGGAAAGTATGTAGACGCAACAGAGATGATAAACACTAGATTGACCTCACGAGCATACCCCTGAACCATACCCATCACCTCCATAGCTATAACCCATAATTTTCTTAGCTTTAAATCATTCAAAAAACTATTTTGAAATCACTCCGTCGTAATATTTTATGTATACTAATAATATCTTGAAATAATATAGAGCAAATATATATATATATATATATATATATATATATATATATATATATATATATATATATATATATATATATATATATATATATATGTGTGTAAATCGATTGAGAGAGTTTAGAGAAATATATTTTCAAGTTTCTATTAAATAATGAAACCTATTGAATTCTATTTATAATAGATTTTTGAATTATTAAAGTAAATTATTAAAGTATGAATTATTAAAGTGAATTATTAAAGTATGAATTATTAAAGTGAATTATTAAAGTATGAATTATTAAAGTGAATTATTAAAGTATAAATTATTAAAGTGAATTATTAAAGTATGAATTATTAAAGTAAATTATTAAAGTTAAAGTAAAGTAAAAGTAAAGTAAAGGTAAAGTTAAAGTATAGTAAAAGTATAAAAACTATGTATGTATAATACGTGTATAAATATATATAATATTAATTTAAATCGTTATATATATTTAATGAAATAAAATATAAATATCGTTATATTTATTATACTGGTTAAGTAATGAGTTGTCAAAAGTGATTCTAGATATTTATAAAAGTTATATACGTTTTAATAATAAAGTTCTTTTTAAACTGAAAACGTTTTTGTACGTTTGAAAATAGATTAATAGAATATTATGGAAACCAATTCTCCACTAGCTTTTGTCTAACTTTCGTAAATGACACTTTTTATTTTTATTTATAAATAGCTTTACAAATTATTCCGAATATCGTTAAGAGGAAGATTTCTCAAATCATAGTGGACCTCTCAACAGAGACTTGTAATCATAATTCAATGTTTCTGATAATTCAATCATTTAATATATATTTTTTAATTTCGTCGATAATCATATTGAAACAAATACGTTCATATAAAGCATTATACTTTTAAATACTTTGTTGACATTTTCAATTTATAACATATACACATACACATATACATACATATTCATATATGTTTATTTAATGGTTCGTGAATCATTGGAATTTGGTCGAGGTTTAAATGAATGTATAAACATAGTTTAAAATCCTTGAGATTTTGATGTTATGCGAGGTGTATATAAAATAGTTATTAATTTTAGCAGGAAATACTATTAAATACGATACAATTTTACACAAGATATTTATTTATTTATAGAATGGATATACTTAAACCTTGCTACAACACTTATAGGCAGTGTACCTAATCGTACAGTAGTGTAGTTTTTAGTAAGTCCGGTTCGTTCCACAGGGAAATCTTTAAACAAAGCTCAACGCTATATTAGTTTACTTTTATAAAAATACAAATATATATATAAGTAATATTATTATTATAAAGGGGGGTTTTTACCGTTTAATGACCGGTTTGTCGATTTTAAAACTTTAGTCGCAGTTAAAACCAAATGTAAAATATTAAAAATGAATACAAGACTTAAATTAAAGCGTAAAGTAAATAACGATAATGAAATTGCGAATAATAAAAGTGCGATAAAATAAACTTGCGATAATTAAAAAGTATGATAATTAAAAGTGCGATTAAATAAAATAACAATAAATAAAAGTGCGATAATTAGAAGTGCAATTAAATATAAAATAAAGGAAATTAAATATGAAATAAAAGAATTATGCTTATTTAAACTTCCGTAATCATGATGTTTGACGTGTTGATTTTAGTTTTATGCCCATGGGTTAATTGTCCTTTGTCCTGGATTATTCAATATGTCTGTCTGGTTTTTGTCCATAACAGTCCATCAGTCATAAATATAAAGTGCGAGTGTCCTCGTCAAATTATTATTATACCCGAAGTTAAATATTCCAACTAATTGGGGATTCGAATTGTAACAAGGTTTTAATACTTTGTTTAATGAATACACCAGGTTATCGACTGCGTGTAAACCAAGGTTTTACTACTTTGTTAACAATTACACCAATTACCCTTGAATGTAATTTCACCCCTGTTTTAATTATTCTAGTGGCTATTAATCCATTCCCGTGTCCGGTTAAATGAACGATTATTCGTACATATAAATACCCCGCCCATCGTGTCCGATTGAGTGTATATGGTAATTTATAGGGACGCCCAATTGTAAATCTTTATATTAACATTACCAAACTTTCATTTAGTTAAACAAATATAAAGCCCATTAATAGCCCATAGTCTAATTTCCACAAGTGTCGTTCTTTTGTCCAAACCCCAATTATGGTACAAAGCCCAATTACCCAATTTTAGTAATTAGCCCAACATCATGATTACTTCGTTTTAAATAAGCATAATAATAACTTAGCTACGAGACATTAATATAAAAAGGTTGAACATAATTTACAATGATTTAAAAATAGCGTAGCGTTACACGGACAGAATTTCGACTTACACCCTTACAATATTCGCTAACATACCCTTATTATTAGAATTATAATTAAAATTAAAATTAAAATATAAATTATATATATATATATATCGTATATATGAGAGAAGAGAGAAATAGAATATGAAAAATGATCAGAATTCGGTTTGCTTTATAGCCAGAGTTGAAATTTGGGGCTCCGCGACTCGCGGCATGTTTTTCCTTCAAACTCCGCGAGTCGCGGAGTTTGAGATTCCAGCTCACACTTTGGAGTCTTTCTCTGCCGACGGTTTATTTATAAATATAATATATATATAATTAATATAATTAATTATATATTATATTATATTTATATACATAGTTAACTTGTAATTTTTAGTCCGTTGCGTCGAGCGTTGAGAGTTGACTCTGGTCCCGGTTCCGAATTTTCGAACGTCCTTGCGTACAATTTTATATTTTGTACTTTGCGTTTTGAATCTTGTACTCTTGTAATTTTGAGACGTTTCTTATCAATAATTGGAACCTTTTTGATTGTCTTTTATACTTTTGAGCTTTTTGGTCGTTTGCGTCTTCAATTCGTCGAATCTGTCTTTTGTCTTCACCTTTTATTATTTAAACGAATATCACTTGTAAATAGAACAATTGCAACTAAAAGCTTGTCTTTCTTGAGGAATAATGCTATGAAATATATGTTCGTTTTTAGCATTATCAAATATTCCCACACTTGAGCGTTGCTTGTCCTCAAGCAATATTGTCTTGAAATACTAGAATCACTTCTTTATTCTTCACACTTTGTACATCAGTGATTTCTATACGGCGGTATAAACAATGGTAGTAACGATATGGTTTACAGTCCCACATGACTATAAAAATTTAGATCCATTAAGGAAATTGGATCTTTATGAAAACATTTGATCTTTTGAAAATTAAATCTAGTTTTTACCCTAGATAAGTTTTCCGGGATAACCCTTTACCGGTGTTTGCAAAATATTTTTTTTTTTTTTTTTTTTGTGGGTTTGGTGTGTTTCAGAATTGAAAGTTTTAGCTCAAAACTTGCTGTTTTGTGTCACCCACTTGCTAACCTTGTATTAGGGAAGCAACACGTCCAGTTTACTTGTCCCGTATATTACCTTTCGGTAAACTACCGTCCGATTGTAAAGGAAAGCGTTGAACAAGCAACTGTTAAGGCAATGTCCCGTGACATGCTTTTGATTATGGTCTATAACGTGTCGGACGCAATTACTATCCTTGGTAGGAGCAATAGTAAAGCTCACCCTTATAATTTTTCGGTCTGGCACAAGGTCCTGTCTTTGACCACTATGCAACCACCGTTCTTACGGTTGACACCCGATTTAGTTCAGGTGACCTAATGAATTCCAGGTGAATTCCTAGGATTTTACGTTCAATGGTAATGAACGCATTGAAAATAGGGTTTTCAGAAAACAAATCGGTTTATAATTTTGATCAAAATATTTTCTCGTTCAAGCTCGAGTTTAGATATCATTGAATTCCATGAGTTTGTAATTCTCAATCTTTAAGGTCAATCTCTAGGATTGAGTAATATCAGTCTTAAAAGCTGATTTTTAATCTTTAAGGAGATTATCCTTTCTGGGGATCTGATTCATTAGTCTTATCAAGCTAATTTGCACGGTGCCCCCCCATTGTACGAGATAAATCCTTCTCATGGTTAGGATAAATCTGACCACTTGGCGACCCTGTTTAATGCTGAGATCCGTGGATTTCCTGCTGATTTTAGAGATGACTTTTCTAGATTTTTCGTCAACCTACAGCTGGTCTGGACGACAACTTCATAACCTAAATCAAGAAGCGCGTGTCTTATTCGGAAGACTTTACTTCCTTTTAATGATGGAATTGATTCATCGTGTAGATCCATCTCTTCTTTTCTTTCATCGGGTAAAACAGTTTAGTTTAGTCCAAAGCAAAAGTATTTTCAGTTATTTGTTACAGATATATGTGACATATGTTTAAGATAACTTGGTAAATTTTCCCACACTTGGCTTTTATTTTCCTTTTTATCGTCCTCTATTGCATTTTAAATGAATTTTAACATTTTAGTTTGTTTCTCAATTTATGTCCTTTCCGAGGTAACAATAATTTTGGTGTTAAAACCTAGTTTTATCGTTCATAAATATGTATAAACATGATTTGAGTTCATTTAATTGAAAATTTTGAAAAATTTTACTAGAATTGGGTAGTCAGTATATAAGACTAGGGCTGTTCTTTTTTTATCAGAGAGCACTAGATTCTAATACAACTACTGCTTTACTAGTATTTTTAATGGTAACCAAGTGTTTAAAGTAAAAATTTTTAAAATCCGAAAGATTTTAACCCCTTCCCACACTTAAGATCTTGCAATGCCCTCATTTGCAAGAAATCAGTAACAATTTAAATTATTGAGGGTGATTTGTGTGAAAATGATTAAATTTTTACCAAAGTTTCCAAATATATTGGCGTTTGTTTGCTGAATGATAAATGGTGCACATCATTTGTTCATTCCGTCTTGTTGTTATTTCACATATATTTTGCATCTTGTCGTCAAAATTAGTTGCTTTTGCTGAACTTAATGCCAGTCTTTGAAAATGCGTTGTTTTACCCTGTTGTGTACATAAGATAAACTGCAAACATATATACCTATTTTTGAGGTTTGGTATATTACCCCACATTCAAAAATTATTAAAATCTAAGAATAAAAGTTAGATAATTATAAAAATGATTACAATATTAACAAAAATTTTAAATGTATCAATAATTAAAAATTACAAAAAAAAAAAAATAATAATAAGTAAACTAAGGATGATATTGGTACCAATAGGGGTTCCAGGCATAACCATAAGTGCTATAGAATGCTTCGGCAGGGTCATACGTAGGATATGGTGGCTGCATCTCTATAGACCAAGGAGGGAAGATGGGTTTCGGTGTAGGAATATAGTTTCTACCTATATGTTGGCAATGAGCTATGATCTGGTTCTGATGAACTTGCCAATCTTCAAATGCTCTCTGTCTAGCATTTTCGTATTCCTGAGAAGCTATAAACCTATGCATTTCTTGCATCTCATTCCCCCCTCCTACATTACCTTGTTGCTGGTTTCTCTCCACCTGTGGATGTCTACCATGGTATCGTACTGCGGCGTTATTTCGCCTCTTCAAAACTTTCGCACCATGGTATACATTTAAACCTATAGTATCGCGGGGTTCCAGCTCTTCTAGTAATAATCCCCCCCCGACTTATATCCACACCGAGATATTCACCAATCAAAGTAATAAAAATACCACCTCCTATTATGCTATGTGGTCGCATCCCCCGAACCATAGCTGATAAATAATAACCCACACAATATGGTATACTTACAGCGCTTTGTGGGTCTCGAATACACATATGGTAAAACAAATCCTGTTCATTTACTTTTTCTTTGTTCTTACCCCTTTTTGTAATCGAATTAGCTAAAAACCTATGTATCACTCTTAATTCGGCTCTATCTATATCCAAATAAGAGTAATTTCCCCCTTTGAAACGGTGATGGCTTGTCATTTGACTCCACACACCGTGTGTATCAAAATTTTCATCTATCTTTCTACCGTTTAGTATCAATCCTCTACAATCGGCAGACGCTAACTCCTCAGGCGTATATATACGTAAAGCCTGAGCCATGTCCAGTAAAGACATGTGGCGCATCGAACCGCCTAACAAAAATCTAATAAAAGAACGATCGGTTAAACTAGCTACCCGATCATTCAACTCTATACTACATAACAATTCTTCACACCATACTTTATATACAGGTCTACGTATGGTGAATAAACATATCCAGTCATTAAAAGAAGAATTACCATACCTCTGTACAAGTAATTCCCTAATTGGCCCGGCCAATTCTACAGCTTCTAAGGGTCCCCATTCTATGACCCTCGGTACCTCAACAACCTTAGAGTGAAGAGTATGCAAACCCCGTTGATATTTTGGATAATCTATCCAAAGTCTGTCAAATCTCAGGTTCGGGTGCAACTCTTCCAAGTGCATATCGGAAAAGGTCATGACTGGATGAGGTACATCCTGCTTGTAGTAGTTATCCACCTCCTGTTGTTCCAAATTCTCAGCAGGAGCATTGCGGGCTTGGGATGAAGATTCACCCCTTTCATTCTGCAAAACACATCAAACACAATTTTTGTGCATCCAAATATGCATTAGTGTCAGCAAAATCATCAATCAAAATAATTACAATGACATTATCAATTTATATCAAACTTAAGCTCATTTTCACATTTTTATCAAATCTACACTTTTTCAAATAAGCATATACGAAAATTTTCGCCAAGTTCATAAGCATTCAACTCAAATAACATGTCAAAATAATCATTACTAGCAATTAAACAAGTCTCAAATGGCATTATCTTTCAAAAATCAAGTTCATGAATTTTAGACTTGAAAAAGTCCACTTTAATTCTCAAAATCATGTTTAGGCTCAAAGTTTGGATCATTTAACTACCTAGACATGTTACACTACTCAATTTAGCAACAATTCATGACAAAAATCGGCCATAACCTGTTTATATCAAAAAGCCCCAAATTGCTCAAGAACACAAACCCTAGATTACTCAAAATTTGAAGTTTAAGGCTTCTAATCATGTTAAACAGCATCAATCTAGGTTATACAAGCATAATACATAAATAATTTAAGCCTAATTACACTAAAAAGCATCAAAATCAAATTGGGGAAAAAATAGCTCAATAACACTTAATTTCGAATTAAATGGTGTTTAGGTGTAGAAATTTACCGTTTTTCTTGAGTAATTCTTAGATAGCATCCTTCTCAACATGATTTTAGCAAAAAATTTGGTGATTAACGGTTAAAAATTGGGATTTTTGGGGGTGTTTTTCGGGTTTTTCGCAGCTATTTTCGCTGTTATTTTTCGCAGTGTTTGAGTTGTGTGGTGCACTGATCGTTCAGCTCTTTTTATTTTTTTTCTGATTTTCGGTCCCTCCGCGAGTCGCGGCGAAATGCACTCCAAACTCCGCGACTCGCGGAGTTTGGTATTTTTTATTTTTTTTTTTTATATAATCATTAACTTATTAAAACAATTAAGTAATTAATTTTAAAATTTTGTTTCCCTTGTTATTTAGGACGAGGTCGTTTCGGATCGATGTCCTAGTCCGTCCTTCGACAAAATTTTAAAATTTGTCTTTTTGTAGCGATTGTTTTAAAAGCTAAGATTTTTGGGTTTTTTTAATGTTTTTGGCATACTTTAAATCAATAAGATTAAAAATAATGATAATAAAAGTTCTCGTCCCTTCCTTGGGTAAAGCAGTTTCGGTTCAAAGACCTAGTCTTCAACTTACGACGAATTTTAAAAATCATATTCTTAACTTAATGAGATAAAGTAAATTTTTGTTTTTAAATTCACACAACTTAAATATAAAATTCAAAATTAATATTAAAAATTCACACCAAACTTAAAATTTGAAATGCATAAAATTAAAAATTTATATTTTAAAAATTAAAAGTTCACACCAAACTTAATTTAAAAATTTATAAATTCATATCAAACTTATATTAATTTTTCAAATATTTACAATTTTAAATATATTGTTTTTACAAAGTTTACAATATTAATTTAAGATTTAAATATTAAGATTAAAAACATGGTAAAAATAAAATTAAAAATCTTTTTGTCTTTTTATCCCACTTTAATCAATCAAATATTATCAAAAATATGCGCCCCTCTTTTCGGTAAAGTATTTTCGGTTCCAAGACCTAATTTAACTCATGACGAATTTTTGAAATATTTTGGTTTGATTGATTAAAGATATTTATACCTTAAGAATAAACGTTAAATTTCGCAGTGATGTAATAAATTTTTGAATGATATCAATAATTTCGGTCGCCAAACCTAATTTTATTTAATACCAATTTAATACTTTTTAGCGAACAAATTAGCGTTTATTATCAAAAGGTTAAAAATAAAAATAAAAATAAAAACTGTACAGACATACCTGTGAAATAGATTTCTTAGTTATATGATCTATTCCATTCATAAGATAGTCGGTTTAATTGATTTTCCATGGCTACATAGGCGTAACCTCGAGCATTCAGTGTCTTTTCTTCTAAACATATGAACGGTCCGTCTCTTCATAAAGTAATAAATTCGGTATTTGAATAGGTTTGATTATTTGAACATTTACCTCCATGTGACCATTTTCCGCATTTGTGACATCGTTCTAGGTGTCGTGCTCTTCTTTTCGCTGCGGATTTTGATTTTCCTTTACCAAATTGTAACTTATTATCTTCGCATCTGGATTCTTTTCTAACTCCGTCCATTCTTTCTCTGATTACTGATACTATTTCACTCGGTAGTATGTCATTATTACGTTTAGTGATCAAAGCGTGTAGCATTAGACCATGGTTTAGTTCACAGGCAGTCTTCATTTCGTAAAAACCTAAAAAAAATAAAAATTCAGAATGGGGGGAGAAGACTAGTTCTTTTGGGTCTGCTAGGGAAAGACCATTCGGGTTCTATTTTCAAGAACTACACGAGAACAGAACAACTAACTCTAGATAGCATTTTCTTTTTAGAACATTTGAATCTCCCCACACTTAGGTAGCCGTGGTGTCAAAATTGTGATTAACTTCATCGTTAATTTCTCTTGGTCCATAATCAACTTGCATATCCATGACTTTTTCTTTAAGCCATTGGTCGGATTCCTGTGTAATTTCCACAATTTCAACTAGTTTCTCCTTTTCTTTAGGTGATAGATTGGATACTAACCGGTTACATAACTTAAAGTTCCCCTTGGTTCTAGCATCGCGAATCCGTTTAATAAGTTTCTTCATTGAACTATTAATAACGGGATCATTTAATTTCGTATCAACAATGGGGTTCTTTGTTATCATGTCATCATTAGGTGTTACTTCATTTTCCCCACACTTAGGCGTTTCATTATTGCTAAGTATTACCGTTGGAGTTGGTAAAAACACATGGTTCTTACCAATTGTTTTTACTGGTTCAACGGTTTTGGCTGGTGGAGATTTAGACTTTCGAATCATAAAGGTGATCGATTTGTCACCACTTTTAAGTGTCATTCTTCCATTTCCTACATCAAATAACGCCTTGGTGGACGCTAAGAATGGCCGACCTAAAATTAGAGGAATGTTTGGGTCCTCTTCTATGTCAATGACAATAAATTCGACTAGAAAGGTTAAATTGCCTACTTGAACGGGTAGGTTGTCAGCAATTCCAACTGGGTGCTTAATGGTTTGATCAAAGAGTCGAACACTCATATCCGTTGGACTTAACTTACCTACTCCTAATCTCTTATATAATGAAAGAGGCACAACACTTACACTTGCACCTAAATCTGCTAGTGCATCATACATGACACAATCACTAAGTAGACAGGGAACAATAAATTCACCCGGATCACCTACCCTAGGTGGAGGTTTTGGTGGAACTGTCTTCACCAGGTTTACTTCTACGGCTTTTGTTTCTTGTACTTTCTTATTCTTTTTCTTCTTCTTCTTTCCAGAAGTATCACAATCTTTATTACTTATTACTTGGTCATACTCAACTCCTTTTCTTGGAAACGGGATGGGTGGTTTGTATGGTGCCACCACTGGCTTTACATACTCGGGTGGTGGTGGTGTAACTTCTTCATTGTTACTCTCATCTAAAACCTTCCCATCTTCTGGTGCTGGTTTTTCAGAATTCGTTGAAACCATATTAACATTCTCATTCCGAGGATTTACTTCAGTATTACTTGGTAGCTTTCCTTGTTCCCTCTCACTCATCATGCTAGCAAGAGTACCTACGTGTTTTTCTAGATTCAAAATGGAAGCTTGTTGAGTTCTTAATGACTGATCAAATCTCTCGTTCGTTTGGGTTTGAGTTTCAATAAATTGTGTTTGAGATTCAACTAGCTTGAATACCACGTCTTCCATATTTGACTTTTTCTCTTCGGTTTGTTGTTGTGGTTTATATAAGCCAGGTCTTTGTTGATTGAAAGTGTTGTTTTGAGTTGGTTGGTTATTCGGACCTTGTTGGTTATACCAGTTATTTTCGGGTCCTTTTGGATTGTAAAGAATGTTTTGATTTCGATTGAAGTTTAGCTTTGGCGGTTGATAATTATTCTGATAATTATTTCCAGGCCTTTGGTTCATATAGGAAACATTCTCTCGTTGTTCCAATGTTGGTTCAATGTGACAATCTTTCAATAAGTGTGGTCCACCGCATAGCTCACAACTGATTCGTATTGCGTGAATATCTTTATTCATCTTTTCCATTCGTCTTTCGAAAGCATCTATTTTTGCTGAAACGGAATCAAAGTCATGGCTAGAATCGGCTCTAGCCACTTTAGATGAACGAAAAATATCTTTTTCTTGGTGCCACTCATGCGAGTGGGAGGCTGTGTTATCAATAATTTTGTAAGCTTCAGTTGCAGTTTTCTTCATAATGGAACCACCAGCTGTTATGTCGATGTCTTTTCGTGTAGCAACGTTGACACCTTGGTAGAATATTTGTACTATTTGATAAGTGTCTAAACCGTGTTGAGGACATCCTCTCAACATCCTTCCGAATCTTGTCCACGCCTCATATAATGTTTCATTTGGCTTTTGTGTGAACGTAACAATTTCTCCTTGAAGTCTCACGGCTTTAGATGCCGGAAAGAATCTTTGAAGAAATTTTTCAACTAAGACATCCCATGTGTCAATCGCCCCTTCAGGTAACGATTCTAACCAATCTTTGGCTTCTCCTTTTAAAGTCCAAGGAAACAACATGAGATAGATCTGCTCATCTTCCACTTCTCGGATTTTGAATAGTGTACAAATTCTTTTAAACGTACGAAGGTGTTCGTTAGGATCTTCATTCGGTGCACCACTGAATTGGCATTGGTTAGTTACCATGTGTAGAATTTGTCCTTTGATTTCATAATCTGGCGCATTAACTTCTGGCTTAATAATGGCGTGACCTTGGCCCGTGCGTGTGGCTCTCATTCGATCTTCCATACTTAGAGGTTCCGTTACTTCCATAATTGAATTTGTTGAATACGAATCACTAGAGGATTCTGATTTAATGGTTTGTGGCTCAGGAGGAATAATTAGTGGTTCAAGATCTTGGAATTGTCCTTGAATATGCTCCGGGTTCTTAATTGTGAAGTCGGGTTCAAAAGATGGATTATCGGAAATTTGAGTTGGAGTTCTTGTTCGACTAGATGACGATTCTAAAGAAAAATCAACGGCGACAATATTTGCTAAATGTCTTGATCTAGTTACAGGTGGTGAACGTACAAAAGGTGGTGAACGTCTTGCTCGGTGCATTCACTGAATATCCTATTAGTTTTTAAAAGGAAAGAAAAATTATAATAAGTTATCCAATCAATAGACTTTTCTGATTTTGCCCACGTTTCGAATAGCCAAAAGATGCAGCAGAGGGGCAGGATTTGTTTGGTCTCAATATAATTGAGGACTGTTTGGCTCCAATAACCCGGTCCACGTACAAATCCAACTATTACTACGAACCAGAAAATTTTGATGTCTATCAATTTAACCACTCAAAATAAATTTTCGTAATTTTAAGAAATTTAGATAAGAAGTAGAATAAAAATCTATGTCCTAAAACTAGAATAGCGAGAAATAAGAGAGAAAAAGAGTTCGTCGCAAAAGGTCGAAAAAGAAAAAATGGTTGAAAAATAAAAGGTGACGGAAAAATAAAAGAAACTTATAAAAACTTAAAAATAGTTGACTAACCTAACCTTATTACTACAACTAACTTAAAATTATAATCGCAAATTGATATTACTAATTGGAATGATAATTGATACATAGTAAAAGGTCTAAAAATATTAAAGCTTACAAGGAAAAACTAAATCCCAAATGGAAATAACTTAAAAAGAAACTAAAACTTAAAAAGGCGTCGCAAAATTCTAAAGCACCTAAATCTTAGTCTAAAGAAAAAGCACTTAAGGAATTCTACGGCAAAGCCTAAAAATCTAGGAGTAAAAATAACTATAGCAAAAACTAAGTTTAAAATTAAATATGAGCTAAAAATACAAATATTACGCTACAATGATTAAAAAGGGACAAAATATAAAAATATATAAAAAGTTGTAAAAAGTACAATTTTTATAAAAATATTATTTTTATATTATTTTATTTAATAAAACTACTAATTTTACAATTTAATAAAACTAATTAATACTAAATACATAAATTAAATAAAAAGTAAAAGTAAAAATAAAACTAATAATAATAATAATAATAATTAGGTTTAAATAATAATTATAATTAATAATAACCCGTAATTAATGCAGGATTAGGGTTTTTTTGTCGCCTGTCAGAAAGGCTCCGCGAGTTGCGGTAATTAATACATCAAACCCCGCGACTCGCGGGGTTCAGAAATTCAGCTGACAGGTTTGAATATTCGACGCGTTTTTTTCTTTATTTTTTATTTATTTTCTATTTTCTGTTTTTTTTTTCTATATATAAAAGATATTTAATAAAAGTTATATTTTTATAAATTAAAATAAAGATAAAGAAACTTATAAAACTTAAATATTTAACAAAATCTTAAAAATACTTATATTTTTGTTTTTCTTTTTATATTTTTGAATAATTAAAACGTATTTTTACAAAAGCGAATTTTAATAAAAGTTAACTAAATTTTTTTTTTTTTTTTATATTAGCGTTGCGCTTCCGGCTTTTAAGATAATCCCCGGCAGCGGCGCCAAAAATACTTGATGTTATGCGAGGTGTATATAAAATAGTTATTAATTTTAGCAGGAAATACTATTAAATACGATACAATTTTACACAAGATATTTATTTATTTATAGAATGGATATACTTAAACCTTGCTACAACACTTATAGGCAGTGTACCTAATCGTACAGTAGTGTAGTTTTTAGTAAGTCCGGTTCGTTCCACAGGGAAATCTTTAAACAAAGCTCAACGCTATATTAGTTTACTTTTATAAAAATACAAATATATATATAAGTAATATTATTATTATAAAGGGGGGTTTTTACCGTTTAATGACCGGTTTGTCGATTTTAAAACTTTAGTCGCAGTTAAAACCAAATGTAAAATATTAAAAATGAATACAAGACTTAAATTAAAGCGTAAAGTAAATAACGATAATGAAATTGCGAATAATAAAAGTGCGATAAAATAAACTTGCGATAATTAAAAAGTATGATAATTAAAAGTGCGATTAAATAAAATAACAATAATTAAAAGTGCGATAATTAGAAGTGCAATTAAATATAAAATAAAGGAAATTAAATATGAAATAAAAGAATTATGCTTATTTAAACTTCCGTAATCATGATGTTTGACGTGTTGATTTTAGTTTTATGCCCATGGGTTAATTGTCCTTTGTCCTGGATTATTCAATATGTCCGTCTGGTTTTTGTCCATAACAGTCCATCAGTCATAAATATAAAGTGCGAGTGTCCTCGTCAAATTATTATTATACCCGAAGTTAAATATTCCAACTAATTGGGGATTCGAATTGTAACAAGGTTTTAATACTTTGTTTAATGAATACACCAGGTTATCGACTGCGTGTAAACCAAGGTTTTACTACTTTGTTAACAATTACACCAATTACCCTTGAATGTAATTTCACCCCTGTTTTAATTATTCTAGTGGCTATTAATCCATTCCCGTGTCCGGTTAAATGAACGATTATTCGTACATATAAATACCCCACCCATCGTGTCCGATTGAGTGTATATGGTAATTTATAGGGACGCCCAATTGTAAATCTTTATATTAACATTAACAAACTTTCATTTAGTTAAACAAATATAAAGCCCATTAATAGCCCATAGTCTAATTTCCACAAGTGTCGTTCTTTTGTCCAAACCCCAATTATGGTACAAAGCCCAATTACCCAATTTTAGTAATTAGCCCAACATCATGATTACTTCGTTTTAAATAAGCATAATAATAACTTAGCTACGAGACATTAATATAAAAAGGTTGAACATAACTTACAATGATTTAAAAATAGCGTAGCGTTACACGGACAGAATTTCGACTTACACCCTTACAATATTCGCTAACATACCCTTATTATTAGAATTATAATTAAAATTAAAATTAAAATATAAATTATATATATATATATATATATATATATATATATATATATATATATATCGTATATATGAGAGAAGAGAGAAATAGAATATGAAAAATGATCAGAATTCGGTTTGCTTTATAGCCAGAGTTGAAATTTGGGGCTCCGCGACTCGCGGCATATTTTGCCTTCAAACTCCGCGAGTCGCGGAGTTTGATATTCCAGCTCACACTTTGGAGTCTTTCTCTGCCGACGGTTTATTTATAAATATAATATATATATAATTAATATAATTAATTATATATTATATTATATTTATATACATAGTTAACTTGTAATTTTTAGTCCGTTGCGTCGAGCGTTGAGAGTTGACTCTGGTCCCGGTTCCGGATTTTCGAACGTCCTTGCGTACAATTTTATATTTTGTACTTTGCGTTTTAAATCTTGTACTCTTGTAATTTTGAGACGTTTCTTATCAATAATTGGAACCTTTTTGATTGTCTTTTGTACTTTTGAGCTTTTTGGTCGTTTGCGTCTTCAATTCGTCGAATCTGTCTTTTGTCTTCACCTTTTATTATTTAAACGAATATCACTTGTAAATAGAACAATTGCAACTAAAAGTTTGTCTTTCTTGAGGAATAATGCTATGAAATATATGTTCGTTTTTAGCATTATCAGATTTAACTTAACAAACATTGCTTATCATGTCAGAATAATATAAAGATAAAGTTTAAATTTAGTCGGAAATTTCCGGGTCGTCACAGTACCTACCCGTTAAAGAAATTTCGTCCCCGAAATTTGATAGAGGTCATTATGGCTAACAATGAGAATGTTATTATGACGATTATGAAGTTTTATCATGTCTAAGAAGTATGGATAAAATAATTCGATTACTTAAAGCGTATGAGGGAAGTTATCGTAAATAAAGGAAATAAGATTATAGTGATTCGTCATATCTTTTGACGTCATCACAATTGATCTCCGAATTTAAAGAAAATATTTGTAATCTATGTTGGATTTGATGCTTCGGTGATTAAGGAGATTATGATTCTCTTAGAATTAATACGATAATCCATCTTGATTTCTCTGTCGGGTATTTCACTATAAATCCACCTCCTTCGTTTCCTTACAACTCACACCTTCTATTCTCTCTCCCTCAACTCATATTTTAAAGTATTTGTCAATATGCTTCATCCAGTACTGATTCTCGATATACTCCTCACTTTCATATCTGTCGTTCTTCTTTTTCATCTGCCTCCGGAAGAATCTATTTACTTCTACTATACTCTCGGTTTTATAGTGTTTTTAGTTCTTCCGTTTCTTTATATTGCTATATGCATCGATATATACGGTTTATAATTTTTGGGTGGTTGTTGGGTTTTATATCTTCCCTTATATTTCAAAGCCCCTGCTTTTGTCTTCTATAATCATTGACATCCAAGTTAATGCTCCCTTCTATTTGCTGCGATTTATACTCCAATTTCTATTTTGGAGTTTTGTCCTTTCGTTTCTTCTTCTTGGGATTAAGCAACGTTTGTAATGGTTCAGTATTCGCAGATATGAATTTCAGAATGAACATAGTTAATGTTCTAAGAAGGAAATGGTAATGGCACGATCTTGATTTGTTAATTTACCAGAATACCCTGAAAAGACCGAATCATCAAGAAAATATATTCTTGATATTTTTAGAGATTAAATAGAATACAAGAGTCTTGTAACATGGAACATGATGACGGCATGGTCTATGAATCGTCATGTCCCATTAGAAACTCAGCATGACTTACTGTAATATAATCACGTTGATCAAGTGTCATTATATTATACTAACTCATGCTTCAGTTCCCAACACTACTTCAAAACATTCATAATTTAAACTCGAAAGTTTATAGAATATAGAAACTAATAGTTTCTTATATGATGTAACACTGATAGCGCAAAGAGATAAATGACTTCAGATAAGATTAGTTGTGAAAATATCTTCAAAAATATCGCGGATATTTATAATGAAAGATATGATAATATCTTAGAATTTCTAATATTGATGGATGATGATGAAGATTTGTCTGTAAAGGTTTAGAATAAAGAGTAAGTTATTCGTTAATGACTTTAGCAGGCACTGAATCATTTGGATTCTTTGAAGGCATATTTAGTCTTTGTGATTTGTCCACAGCCTCCTTCATAGTCTGTTCAATCCGTTTTCTAGTTCCAAACCTTCTCTTTTTCTCAGCTTTACCACCTTACTATTTTTTGTCATCAAAGTTTTTACTGTTAAGATCGTTTACAGTTTTTGATGCTTCGTCAGCATTTCAAGAACTAGTTTGCAGTTCAAAATATTTTTCAGAACTTCACATTCAAAGTATGTAAGTCCAGGAGATAGACGTTTTACGTACACATATAACTGTTGGCGTAGACATGCTGCGAGATTTCAAAATACTGGTTACTGTTTTCCGATGATTCGTATGACAATTCTCATTACAAGATGCGAATGAGTAAATGATGTGATTTCAATGAATATAATGATTTTTCGAAAAGTCAAAGATAATTGAAGTTGTTGGTAAGTTTATTGCTAAGGTGGCGAGATATGAAAGGTCCCCAGTAACGATGACAAAAGGGCAACGTATCTATCGAGGTTATAATAAGACTAGTCCGACTGAAAAGTCGAAGTTGACTTGCTGGAGCTGTGACAAAACTGTCTACTTTGAAAAGGAATTGAAAAGTCATTTTAGCTAATAAATGCCAAAGGGTCTGACACGGATACGCATCGAACTATGACTTTGGCTTCGAGAGCTTTTTAGGTACATAAATGCGGGTAATATGTGGTTGGATCATCATCTCGATTGTTCATTGTTTGAAGTGTCTTTGAAAACTTCGGAGAGTTTGAACACAGTTTGTAATCGTTAATATACATATGATGTTCTAACACAGTTTTGAAGTCAAAGTATAGCTTTGAAAGATGTAGGAATCTAAGAGTGATGTCTTCTGTTAAATCATGACTTGGATTTTGATTTGTCAAAATCAGAATGTGTAATCAAATTTGGGTGAGAATGGTTGTTTTGATTTCTATACAAGAATGTATATTGTTGTGAGATTTTGGGAGTATAGTTGATGATTTGCTTAATCAGATTCGAAAAATGTAATATATTAATTGTGAATTTATATATCTCTCGGGTATTACCTACCCGTTAAAAAATATTTTCACAATTAATATTTTGTACAACAGAATTTTATTACAGTCTTTATGAAAATATATATGTGCATATTTTCTTCAGATGTAACATAGATTTAATGAGTTAATATTAAATTAAACTCATTTGATTTACGGTTGAAACAAGAACTGAATAATCCCTAAAGACTTTAGAAATTACATAACTTTTACGGAGTATTTATTCAATAAAATTGAAATTATGAATTAATACTTCGTTATTTGTTGGTGTTTGTAACCCTTGCACCATATTCTCTAAAGCCACTACTCGAGCGCGAAGCTCGTTGACTTCTTCTATTACACCGGGGTGATTGTCGGTTCGGACGAGCGGATAAATAAAATCTAGAATTTGATGTAGTATATAATCGTGACGAGATACTCTGAAAATGAGAGAGAAAATGGTGTTTCGGACCGGTTCGCCGGTAAGTGTTTCAGGTTCATCGCCAAGAGGGCAATGTGGTGGATGGAAGGGATCACCTTCTTCTTGTATCCAATTATTGAGGAGGCTACGAACCTATCCCCAATTCATTCATAATAGATGATGGCTAATTGGTTGATCCATTCCGGTCACACTGCTTTCGGAGCTTGAGTGGGATTCCATATCGGAATTCGAGGGACTTGAACTAATGACGAATTCCATTTCGTTCGATTGAATAAAGAATTTTTCGATATGAAATGATTTTTTGGCTATCGGGTGGTATTCTAATTACATAGAATATCTATATATATAGCGCAAAAGATTTCGTAGATTACGAAGGAAATTACGGGATATGTCAGGCAAAGTTTACAGTAACAGATACGCTAAGATATGGATTAGCAGATACGCTAAGATATGAATTTTGTCTATACACTATTCATGCAATCAATGCAGTAAGACGTGTCTAGACTAAGAATGATAAGCAGGCAATTTCCGACAAAAATGATAAACAAAACTTTTGACACGCAGACACGGTCGAAGTCCAGGCTCACTAATGCATCCTAACGACTATCAGTTAGACACACTAATGCAGACCTGGTTCGCTAAGACCACCGCTCTGATACCAACTGAAAGGACCCGTTCATATACATTATAAACGATTCACAATAGTTGATTACATCGCGAGGTATTTGACCTCTATATGATACATATTACAAACATTGCATTCGTTTTTAAAAGACAAACTTTCTTTACAATGAAAGTTGACGGCATGCACACCCTTTCATAATACATCCAACTATAATTGACATAATAATAATCTTGATGAACTCAATGACTCGAATGCAACGTCTTTCAAAATATGCCACGAATGACTCCAAGTAATATCCTTAAAATAAGCTAATGCACAGCGGAAGATTTCTTTAATACCTGAGAATAAACATGCTTTAAAGTGTCAACCAAAAGGTTGGTGAGTTCATAGGTTTATCATAACAATCATTTCAATATATTAATAGACCACAAGATTTTCGTTTATAAATATATGTACACTCGCAAGTGTATAAAAGTATTCTATAAGTTGTAGGCACCCGGTAACAAGCCTTAACGTTCATGTTTTACCCTCTGAAGTACACCAGATCAGGTGTGTTTAAAATAACCTTGAAGTACTAAAGCATCCCATAGTCAGGATGGGGTTTGTCAGGCCCAATAGATCTATCTTTAGGATTCGCGCCTACCGTACATAGACAAGTAGTTTAATGTTACCAAGCTAAGGGTATATTTCTGGTTTAAACCCACGTAGAATTAGTTTTAGTACTTGTGCCTATTTCGTAAAACATTTATAAAAACAGCGCATGTATTCTCAGTCCCAAAAATATATATAAAAGGGAGCAAATGAAACTCACCATACTGTATTTCGTAGTAAAAATACATATAACGTCATTTAACAAGTGCAAGGTTGGCCTCGGATTCACGAACCTATATTAATTATATATATTTATATGTTGGTCAATATTTGTCTAACAATTTTTGGTCAAGTCATAGTGTACCACAATCCTAATGCTCGAGACTAATATGCAAAAGTCAACAAAAGTCAACTTGACCCAAAATGACTTCTAAAATTTATACGTGTTTATTATATAACTTAACTATAGTCGTTTTATATATTTAAATATATTTATTAGATTTTATAATAATAAAAGTCATTTATTAATAACAATTTATATTAACGTTTATATATGATAAAATATACTTTTATATATCTTAAGTAGTAAAATTTATAAAGTTCACTTAATATCTTAAAACTATAGTGGTAAGTATTATTAATGTAATTATATTACACGTGGTGAAAAATATCTTTGTTTCCCCTATTTATTTGATAAAATAATATTGATCATAATAATAAGTAAAAGTTGTATTATTTTGTAATAATAATTATTATTATTCTATAAAAAAATAACAATATTTATATTTACTAAAAATGTTATTATAAAATGATAATACTAACATAATAGTAATAATGATATTTTATAATAACAATGATATTTCTATTAAAATAATAACGACGATAGTAATAATAATCATTTTAACAATAATACTAAAATTCAGTTGACTATAACTTCAAATCCGTTCATCGAAACCATTCGATATCTAAATGAAAAGTTCTTAATTTTTCACTAGCTTTCCAATGACATGCATATCATATACCCTATTTCAGTAGCATATGTATCTAATTCAGGATTCAACAAACCTATCTAAGGACAATATCGAATGTACAAGCATGCATAATCCTATATACTCGAGCACTAGTCAGGGATACACTATTGATATATAAAAGTTAAGTTATGAGTGCTCACGTATCAATATTGAGATTCAATATTGCAGGAAAGTATGTAGACGCAACGGAGATGATAAACACTAGATTGACCTCACGAGCATACCCATGAACCATACCCATCACCTCCATAGCTATAACCCATAATTTCCTTAGCTTCGACTCATTCAAAAAACTATTTTGAAATCACTCCGTCGTAATATTTTATGTATACTAATAATATCTTGAAATAATATAGAGCAAATATATATATATATATATATATATATATATATATATATATATATATATATATATATATATATATATATATATATATATATATATATATATATATATATATATATATATATATATGTAAATCGATTGAGAGAGTTTAGAGAAATATATTTTCAAGTTTCTATGAAATACCGAAACCTATTGAATTCTATTTATAATAGATTTTTGAATTATTAAAGTAAATTATTAAAGTATGAATTATTAAAGTGAATTATTAAAGTATGAATTATTAAAGTGAATTATTAAAGTATGAATTATTAAAGTGAATTATTAAAGTATGAATTATTAAAGTGAATTATTAAAGTATAAATTATTAAAGTGAATTATTAAAGTATGAATTATTAAAGTGAATTATTAAAGTTAAAGTAAAGTAAAAGTAAAGTAAAGGTAAAGTTAAAGTATAGTAAAAGTATAAAAACTATGTATGTATAATACGTGTATAAATATATATAATATTAATTTAAATCGTTATATATATTTAATGAAATAAAATATAAATATCGTTATATTTATTATACTGGTTAAGTAATGAGTTGTCAAAAGTGATTCTAGATATTTATAAAAGTTATATACGTTTTAATAATAAAGTTCTTTTTAAACTGAAAACGTTTTTGTACGTTTGAAAATAGATTAATAGAATATTATGGAAACCAATTCTCCACTAGCTTTTGTCTAACTTTCGTAAATGACACTTTTTATTTTTATTTATAAATAGCTTTACAAATTATTCCGAATATCGTTAAGAGGAAGATTTCTCAAATCATAGTGGACCTCTCAACAGAGACTTGTAATCATAATTCAATGTTTCTGATAATTCAATCATTTAATATATATTTTTTAATTTCGTCGATAATCATATTGAAACAAATACGTTCATATAAAGCATTATACTTTTAAATACTTTGTTGACATTTTCAATTTATAACATATACACATATACATACATATTCATATATGTTCATTTAATGGTTCGTGAATCATTGGAATTTGGTCGAGGTTTAAATGAATGTATAAACATAGTTTAAAATCCTTGAGATTTAACTTAACAAACATTGCTTATCGTGTCAGAATAATATAAAGATAAAGTTTAAATTTAGTCGGAAATTTCCGGGTCGTCACACCATGCGATCGCATGGCCTGGAGGAAGAAACTCCATGCGATCGCATGGTGCACAGTTTCAGCCCACATGCCTATAAAAATCGAGCTTTGGTGTAACACAAAACACATCTTTTCTTCTTCACTCAAACGTAGTATATGTATATATAATTTATATTTTAATTTTAATTTTAAATCCTAATAATAAGGGTGTGTTAGCGAATGTTGTAAGGGTGTAAGTCGAAATTCTGTCCGTGTAACGCTACGCTATTTTTAATCATTGTAAGTTATGTTCAACCTTTTTACATTAATGTCTCGTAGCTAAGTTATTATTATGCTTATTTAATCCGAAGTGATCATGATGTTGGGCTTAAAATATTAAAATTGGGTAATTGGGCTTTGTATCATAATTGGGGTTTGGACAAAAGAACGACACTTGTGAAAATTAGACTATGGGCTATTAATGGGCTTTATATTTGTTTAACTAAATGATAGTTTGTTAATTTTAATATAAAGATTTACAATTGAACGTCCCTATAAATAACCATATACACTCGATCGGATACGATGGGCAGGGTATTTATATGTACGAATAATCGTTCATTTAACCGGACACGGGAATGGATTAATAGCCACTAGAATTATTAAAACAGGGGTGAAATTATGTACAAGGACACTTGGCATAATTGATAACAAAGTATTAAAACCTTGGGTTACACTCAGTCGACATCCTGGTGTAATTATTAAACAAAGTAATAAAACCTTGTTACAGTTTAAGTCCCCAATTAGTTGGAATATTTGACATCGGGTATAAGGATAATTTGACGAGGACACTCGCACTTTATATTTATGACTGATGGACTGTTATGGACAAAAACCAGACGGACATATTAAATAATCCAGGACAAAAGGACAATTAACCCATGGGCATAAAACTAAAATCAACACGTCAAACATCATGATTACGGAAGTTTAAATAAGCATAATTCTTTTATTTCATATTTAATTTCCTTTATTTTATATTTAATTGTACTTCTAATTATCGTATTATTATTTATTGTTATTGTATTTAATTGCACTTTTAATTATCGTACTTTTTAATTATCGCAAGTTTATTTTATCGCACTTTTATTATTCGCAATTTCATTATCGTTATTTACTTTACGCTTTAAATTAAGTCTTTTATTTATTTAATATTTTACATTTGGTTTTAACTGCGACTAAAGTTTTAAAATCGACAAACCGGTCATTAAACGGTAAAAACCCCCCTTTATAATAATAATATTACTTATATATATATATTTGTATTTTTATAAATTAAACTAATATAGCGTTAAGCTTTGATTAAAAGATTTTCCCTGTGGAACGAACCGGACTTACTAAAAACTACACTACTGTACGATTAGGTACACTGCATATAAGTGTTGTAGCAAGGTTTAAGTATATCCATTCTCTAACTAAATAAATATCTTGTGTAAAATTTTATCGTATTTAATAGTATTTCCTTGTAAAATTTAATAGTATTTTATACCCCTTAGCTTTGACATCAAGTATTTTTGGCACCGCTGCCGGGGAGAAATCTAGCTTAAAAGCCGGAAGCGCAACGCTAATATAAAAAAAAAATTCTTTTTAGTATACTTTTATATAAAAAAATACGCTTTTGTAAAAATACGTTTTATATATTCGAAAATATAAAAAGAAAACAAAAATATAAATATTTTTAAGAGTTTGGTAAATATTTAAGTTTTATAAAGTTTCTTTATTTCTATTTTTTAGTTTGTAAAAAATATAAGTTTTATTTAATTTATAAATATATTTTATAAATATATTTTACAGCAAAAACAAAAAAAAATATATTAAAACTCGAGTCCGGTACTGTAGCAGCCCACTCTGTGGCCCGAAACCCTAGCCCATGCGATCGCATGGCCGGGTAGCTTAGGACTCATGCGATCGCATGAGCCCGTCTGACACGCCACAGTTGACTGAAACCTGCATTAATTACGAATTATAATTATTATTATTATATTTAAACCCTAATTAGGGTTATATATTATATAATTTAATTTAGTGTTATTTATTTAATTTGTATTTTTAGTTTAATTAGTTTATTTAAATTGTAAAATTAATAGTTTTATTAAATAAATAATATAAAAATAATATTTTTATAAAAATTGTACTTTTTACAACTTTTAGTATATTTTTATATTTTATTTTTTTAATTGTTTTTAGCGTAATATTTGTATTTTTTGCTCGTATTTAGTTTTAATTCATAGTTTTTGCCATAGTTATTTTTATTTCTAGATTTTTAGGCTTTGCCGTAAAATCCCTTAAGTGCTTTTTCTTTAGACTAAGATATAGGTGCTTTAGAATTTTGCGACGCCTTTTTGAGTTTTAGTTCCTTTTTAAGATATTGCCATTTGGGATACAGTTTTACTTGTAAGCTTTAATATTTTTAGACGCCTTTTACCTATGTATCAATTATCATTCCAATTAGTAATCTCAATTTGCGATTATAATTTTAAGTTAGTGAAAGTAATAAGGTTGGGTTAGTCAAGTATTTTTAAGTTTTATAAGTCACTCTTTTTCTTTCTTATTTTTTCGATTTTTTTTTGACCTTTTTCGACGCGCTCTTTTTCTTTCTTATTTCTCGCCATTCTAGTTTTAGGACATAGATTTTTATTCTACTTCTTATCTATACTTCTTAAAATTACGAAAATTTATTTTAAGTGGTTAAATTGATAAACATCAAAATTTTCTGGTTCGTAGTAATAGTTCGATTTGTACGTGGACCGGGTTATTGGAGCCAAACAGTCCTCAATTATATTGAGACCAAACGAATCCTGCCCCTCTGCTACATCTTTTGGCTATTCGAAACGTGGGCAAAATCAGAAAAGTCTATTAATTGGATAACTTATATAATTTTTTCTTTCCTTTTAAAAACTAATAGGATATTCAGTGAATGCACCGAGCAAGACGTTCACTACCTTTTGTACGTTCACCACCTGTAACTAGATCAAGACATCTAGCAAATATTACCGCCGTTGATTTTTCTTTAGAATCGTCATCCAGTCGACCAAGTACTCCAATTCAAATTTTCGATAATCCATTTTTTGAACCCGACCTCACAATTGAGAATCCGGAGAATATTCAGGGACGATTCATAGATCCTGAACCATTAAATTTTCCTCCGGAACCACCAATCATTCAAACAGAGATTGTTGAGGAATGAACCATTAAATCAGAATCCTCTAGTGATTCCGATTCAACAAATTCAATTATGGAGAATCTGGAATCTTTAAGTATGGAAGACCGAATGAGAGCTAAACGCACTGGCCAAGGTCACGCAATTACTCATCCAGACATTAATGCGCCAGATTATGAAATCAAAGGACAAATTCTACACATGGTGACTAATCAATGCCAATTTAGTGGTGCGCCGAAGGAAGATCCAAATGAACATCTTCGTACCTTTAATAGGATCTGCACTCTATTTAAAATCCGAGAAGTGGAGGATGAACAGATATATCTCATGTTATTTCCCTGGACTTTAAAGGGAGAAGCCAAAGATTGGTTGGAATCGTTACCTGAAGGGGCGATTGATACATGGGACGTTTTAGTTGAAAAATTTCTTAAACAATTCTTTCCGGCATCTAAAGCCGTAAGACTTCAAGGAGAAATTGTTACGTTCACACAGAAACCAAATGAAACTCTATATGAGGCGTGGACAAGATTTGGAAAGTTATTAAGAGGATGTCCGCAACATGGTTTAGACACCTGTCAAATAGTATAAATATTCTACCAAGGATGCGACATCACTACAAGAAAAGACATAGATATAGCAGCTGGTGGTTCCATTATGAAGAAAACCGAAACTGATGCTTATAAAATTATTGATAACACTGCTTCCCACTCACATGAGTGGCACCAAGAAAAAGATATCGTTAGATCATCTAAAGCAGCTAGAGCAGATTCTAGCCATGACTTAGATTCCATTTCCGCAAAGATAGATGCTGTCGAGAGACGAATGGAAAAGATGACTAAAGATATCCACTCAATACGAATTAGTTGTGAGCAGTGTGGAGGACCACATTTGACCCAAGACCGATCTATAATCAAAATCAGAATTATAACTGAAATATTCCATACAACAACCAACAAGGTCCTAGCAATCAACAAGTATCTAACAATACTTACAACCAGTAAAGACCTAATTTTCAAAACAAACCACCACAACCCGATGATAAAAAGCCGAATTTAGAAGTTATGATGACGAAGCTAGTTGAAACTCAAACGCAGTTTTTCACATCTCAAAAATAAACTAATGAACAAAATGCTCAAGCATTTAGAAATCAACAAGCTTCTATTCAAAACATGGAACAAGAAGTAAGTAACCTAGCAAGGTTAATAGGTGAAAGAAAACTGGGAAGTCTACCTAGTGATACAAATGCAAACCCCCGGAATGAAACAGCTAAAGCCATTATCACAAGAAGTGGTACAACACTTAAACCACCTGAAATACCTGTAACTTCTGATGAAGCTATTCCTACTCCACAAGAACCATAACCTGATCAAGATAAGAAAAAAGAACCGGTAGTTGAAAAGGTTAATGAAGATAACACAGTTAAGGCTAAACCTTATGTTAAACCATACCAACCACCACTTCCTTACCCGAGTAAAATGAAGAAAGAGAAACTTGAAGCCGAGCAATCCAAATTCTTGGATATATTTAAACAGATAAATGTAAATATTCCTTTCATTGATGTGATTTCAGGAATGCCTAGATATGCTAAATTCTTGAAAGATCTGATCCCGAATAGAAAGAAAATGGAAGAACTCTCGGCTATTACTATGAATGCTAATTGTTCAGCAGTGCTGTTGAATAAGATACCAGAAAAACTATCTGATCCAGGAAGTTTCACAATTCCATGTTTTATGGGTAGTCTTAGTTCAATAGAAGCATTGGCAGACTTAGGTGCTAGTATAAATTTAATGCCGTATTCACTATATACTAAACTAGACCTTAGAGAATTGAAACCAACAAGAATAAGTATACAACTAGCCGATAGATCAATAAAATATCCTAGAGGGATAATGGAGAACATGCTAGTTAAAGTTGGTACTTTAGTATTTCCAGTAGATTTTGTTGTTCTGGACATGGAAGAAGATTCTCAAGTTCCTCTCATATTAGGAAGACCATTCTTAAACACGGCTAAAGCAATGATAGACGTGTTCGGTAAGAAATTGACCCTAAGTATAGAGGACGAGAGTGTTACCTTTTTAGTTGATAGAGCAATGCAACAACCGCAATCTGCAGATGATACATGTTATTATATTCAAACTATAGATTCACATGCAGAATTGTTGGAGGAATTTCCAGAATTACAAGGAACAGGAGAATGTTCTTTAGGAGAAGGAACTGAACCAATTGATGAAGCTGAAATATTAGCTACACTTATAGCTAATGGATATGAACCAACAACAGAAGAAATTCAAATGCTAAAAGAAGAAGATAGATATCGATACAAATCATCGATAGAAGAACCTCTGAAATTAGAGTTAAAGCCACTTCCAAACCATTTGGAATACGTTTATTTACATGGTGAATCTGAATTACCTGTAATAATATCATCTTCTCTTACTGAAAATGAGAAATCACAACTCATTTCTGTGTTGAAAGCTCATAAACCAGCCATTGCATGGAAGATTGATGATATTAAAGGAATAAGTCCTTCGTATTGCACACATAAAATCCTTATGGAAGAAGGTCATAAATCCTTATGCAAGATGTAGTTAAAAAAGAAATTATTAAACTGCTAGATGCAGGTTTAATTTATCCAATCTCTGATAGTCCATGGGTAAGCCCAGTTCAATGCGTGCCTAAGAAGGGTGGCATGACTGTCATTACAAATGAAAAAAATGAGCTTATTCCTACTAGGACTGTAACAGGATGGCGTGTTTGTATTGATTATAGAAAATTAAATGACGCCACCAGAAAAGATCACTTTTCCTTACCTTTTATTGATCAAATGTTGGAAAGATTAACCGAAAATAGTTACTATTGTTTTCTTGATGGTTTTTCCGGATATTTTCAAATTCCAATAGCACCCGAAGATCAAGAGAAAACCACATTCACGTGCCCTTATGGTACTTTTGCTTACAAACGCATGCCATTTGGACTTTGCAACGCCCCTGCAACCTTTCAAAGGTGTATGATGGCGATTTTTCACGACATGATAGAAGAATGCATGGAAGTTTTCATGGATGACTTTTCAGTCTTCGGTGATACATTTGAATCATGTCTAGCTAATCTTGAATGAATGCTGATTAGATGCGAACAATCAAATCTAGTACTTAATTGGGAGAAATGCCATTTTATGGTTAAAGAAGGCATCGTTCTTGGACATAAAATTTCAAAAGAAGGAATTGAAGTGGATAGAGCTAAAGTAGATGTAATTGCTAAACTTCCACATCCCACCAATGTTAGAGGAGTTAGGAGTTTTCTAGGGCATGCCGGTTTTTACCGACGTTTCATAAAAGATTTTTCTAAAATTGCCACTCCTATGAATAAAATCCTAGAAAAGGATGCTCCATTCATCTTTTCAGATGAATGTATCAAATCTTTTAATATTCTTAAAGAGAAACTCACTAATGCGCCGATCATGATAACACCAAATTGGAATCTATCGTTTGAACTAATGTGCGATGCAAGTGATTTTGCAATGGGAGCCGTTTTTGGACAAAGGATTGAAAAACGATTTCAACCTATATATTATGCTAGTAAGATGTTACAAGGAGCACAAACGAACTACACAACTACTGAAAAAGAACTCCTTGCTATTGTCTTTGCTTTTGACAAATTTTGTTCATATCTCTTTCTAGCAAAAACGGTGGTCTATACCGAACATTCTGCTCTTAGATACCTATTTTCGAAACAAGATGCCAAACCAAGATTAATCCGTTGGATCTTACTCTTACAAGAGTTCGATATTGAAATCCGAGATAAAATAGGAGCAGAAAATCTCGCCGCTGATCATCTTTCTCGTCTTGAAAATCCCGAATTAGAAGTTCTAAATGAATCGGCCATACAAGACAACTTTCCTGATGAATATCTATTGAAGATAGATTATACTGAAATTCCATGGTTTGCAGACTATGCAAACTACTTAGTATGTGGATTCCTTGAAAAAAGATTATCGTACCAAAAACGAAAGAAATTCTTCAGTGATATAAAACACTATTTCTGGGAAGATCCACATTTGTTTAAAAGTTGTCCCGATGGAATAATACGCCGATGTGTATTCGGAGATGAAGCTAGTAAAATTTTAAACCATTGTCACACAGGACCAACAGGAGGGCATTATGGGCCTCAACTAACAGCAAGAAAAGTTTATGATGCTGGATTCTATTGGCCTACAATTTACAAAGACGCACACCTTCTTTGCAAATCCTATGATGCTTGTCAAAGGGCCGGAAAAATAAGTCAACGTGATGAAATGCCACAAAATGTCATTCAAGTATGCGAATTATTTGACATTTGGGGTATTGACTTTATGGGTCCATTTCCAAAATCTCATAATAATCTCTATATTCTCATCGCCATTGATTATATATCTAAATGGGCGGAAGCACAAGCTCTCCCAACTAACGATACACGAGTTGTAGTCAACTTTTTAAAACGTCTTTTTGCAAGGTTTGGAACATCGAAAGCTTTAATAAGTGATCGGGGTACTCATTTCTGTAATAATCAACTTGAGAAAGTTCTTAAAAGATATGGAGTAACTCATAAAATCTCCACCGCATATCATCCACAAACAAGTGGATAAGTTAAAAATACCAACCGAGCTTTAAAACGTATTCTAGAGAAAACCGTAGGATCAAATCCGAAGGAATGGTCCATTAAATTGGAGGATGCACTTTGGGCTTTTAGAACAGCCTACAAAACTCCAATTGGAACCACACCTTTTAAACTCGTCTACGGAAAAGCATGTCATCTTCCAGTAGAAATTGAACACAAAACATTTTGGGCTTTGAAGACATGTAATCTTGATTTACATGAAGCTGGATGTCTACGATTAAGTCAACTAAATGAATTAGAAGAATTAAGACATGAAGCATACGAAAATTCGTTAATCTATAAAGAAAGAACGAAGAAATGGCATGATAAAAGAATCAGAAGTTCAAAAGAATTTAAAGAAGGAGACAGAGTTCTTCTTTTCAATTCACGATTCAAGCTATTTCCTGGAAAATTGAAATCAAGATGGTCTGGACCATTCATAGTCAAAAGAGTTTTCCCATACGAAACGATAGAATTAATAAATTCAAATGGAATTGAATTTAAAGTTAATGGTCACAGAGTTAAACATTACATAGATAATCCGATGGAAGTCGACAACGAAGTTAATCACAATTTCGATACCACAGCTAACTAAGTGTGGGGAGAATCAAGTCTTTAAAGGATAATATGTATTTCTGTTAGAGTTAGATTTTATGTTTTCGTGTAGTTCTCGAAAATGGAACCAGAATGGTCTTTCCCTAGCAGACCCTAAAGAACTAGTCTTCTCCCCCCATTCTGAATTTTTATTTTTTTTAGGTTTTTACGAAATGAAGACTGCCTGTGAACTAAACCATGATCTAATGTTACACGCTTTGATCACTAAACGTAATAATGACACACTTCCTAGTGAAATAGTATCAGTAATCAGAGAAAGATTGGACGGAGTAAGAAAAGAATCCAGATACGAAGATAATAAGTTACAATTTGGTAAAGGAAAATCAAAATCCGCAGCGAAAAGAAGAGCACGACACCTTGAAAGATGTCACAAATGCGGAAAATGGTCACATGAAGGTAAATGTTCAAATAATCAAACCTATTCAAACACCGAATTTGTTACTTTATGCACAGATGGACCGTTCATATGTTTAGAAGAAAAAACACTGAATGCTTGAGGTTACGCCTATGTAGCCATGGAAAACCAATTAAACCGATTATCTTATGAATGGGATAGATCATATAACTAAGAATACTATCTCACAGGTAAGTCTGTACAGTTTTTATTTTTATTTTTATTTTTAACCTTTTGATAATAAACGCTAATTTGTTCGCTATAAAGTATTAAATTGGTATTGAATAAAATTAGGTTTGGCGACCGAAATTATTGATATCATACAAAAATTTATTACATCACTGCGAAATTTAACGTTTATTCTTAAGGTATAAATATCTTTAATCAATCAACCCAAAATATTTCAAAAATTCGTCATGAGTTAAATTAGGTCATGGAACCGAAATTACTTTACCGAAAAGAGGGGCGCATATTTTTGATAATATTTGATTGATTAAAGTGGGATAAAAGACCAAAAAGATTTTTAATTTTATTTTTACCATGTTTTTAAAATTAATATATAAATCTTAAATTAATATTGTAAACTTTTTAAAGTAATATATTTAAAATTGTAAATATTTGAACAATTGATATTTTTAAGTTTGTATGTATAAAAACAAAAATATAATATAAGTTTGGTGTGAATTTTTAATTTTTAAAAAAATGTGAATTTTTAATTTTATGAATATTTTAAATTTAAGTTGTGTGAATTTAAAAACAAAAATTTACTTTATTTCGCTAAGTTAAAAATATGATTTTTAAAATTCATCGTGAGTTGAAGACTAGGTCGTTGCACCGAAATTGCTTTACCCGAGGGAGGGACGAGAACTTTTATTATCATTATTTTTAATCTTATTGAATTAAAGAATGCCAAAAACATAAAAAAAAAAAAAAAAAAAAAAAACCTGAAAGTACTGTACCCGGAACCCCATGCGATCGCATGGGGTTTACTCTTCAACCTCATGCGATCGCATGAGGCTGGATTCCAGGCCAGTTTGATAAAAAGAACAGCTCGCTGTTCTGCACAAAAAACACACACACATATACGAACCAACCCCAAAATCACCTCTAAAATTCGCAATTTTCCACCGTAATTCGTCATTTTTCTTGCTCTAATCATGCCTAGATTCTCATTCTTCACCAAAATGGTAAAAATTACACCCCTAAACTCATAAATTTGCTAGTTTTTGTGATAATTCCAATTTTTTACCTAATGCAATTTTGTTAATTTCTAGTGTAATTAGTGTTAAATTGTTAGTATTTTATGCATGTATAACCTATATTGATGCTATTTAACATGATTTGAAGCCAAAAACTTCAAAATTTTTAGAAATCTAGGGTTTGTGTTCTTGAGCAATTTGGGCCTTTTTGATATAAACAGGTTATGGCCGATTTTTATCATGAATTATTGCTAAATTGAGTAGTGTAACATGTTTAGATAGTTAAATGATCCAAACATTGATCCTAAACATGATTTTTGGAGATTAAAGTGGACTTTTTAAGTCTAAAATTCATGAACTTGATTAATTTGATATATTTGCCATTTGAGACTTGTTTAATTATTAGTAATGACTATTTTGACATGTTATTTGAGTTAAATGCTTATGAACTTTGTATACATTTTCATATGTGCTTATTTGAAAAGTGTAGATTTGTGAAAAATTGTGAAAATGTGTATAAGTTTAATTTTGATTTAACATGTTATAGTAATTGTTTTAAGTTGTTATTTTGCTAACACTAATGCATATTTGGATGCACAAATTTTGTGTTTAATGTGTTTTGCAGAAAGCTGATACTGGAGGTTCAGGAGCATCATCATCTAGACGACCAGCACCAGCACCAAAACCAGAACCAGAAATGCAACACGAACAAGAACCACAACAACAGCCTGATCAGCACATACCTTATTATGATCCGATACAGTTTGTTGATGAATTCATAGTATTCCCAATGAGGCCGCCAGTAGAATTCCCAACGAATCCTGAGCACACTCTGCATCCTCATCTGAGATTTGATAGGAGATGGAGAGATTACGAGACATATCAAAGGAACAAATTCAAATTGGTAACAAAAAATGTAGAGGTGCCAAGGGTAATCGATTGGGCCCCTTTGGAAACGGTCCATCTAGCTGACCGTGTTAGACAGCTTTTAGTTCAAAGGTATGGCAGTTCTTCTTTTACAGATTGGGAATGTCTTTTCACCATTCATAGACCTGTATATAAGGAATGGTGTGTTGAGTTGATGAGTACTGTATCACTTGATACAAATATAGTTAGAATAGATGATAGAAGATTTCTTAGGTTTATCCTTGGCGGTAGGATGTACAGAATGTCCATGCTGGACATAGCTAGGGCCTTACAGATATATACTCCTGGTGAGTTGCTATTACCCAATTGTATAAATTCGATTCATTATGGTGAAAGGGTAGATAGTAACTTTGACGCTGACGCCATTTGGAGGCGTATGTCACATTTTGATGTTTTTACACGAGCAGGAGGACACTCCTATACACATATTGACAGAGCCGAGCTTCGTATTATTCATAGATTTTTGGCTAAATCGATTACACAGAGAGGTCACAATAAAGAAAAAATTACCTTACATGATTTATTCTACCTAAAGTGTATTCGGGATCCTAGAAGCTTTGTCAATATCCCTTACTGTGTTGCTTTTTATTTATCTAAAATGGTAGAGGGAATGCAGGACGGGAGTATAATAGGAGGAGGTATTTTTGTTACTCTCATTGGAGAGTATTTAGGTGTTGATAGGAACCAAGGGGGTCCATTACAGCTTTGTAGAGAACAGGTTGAGCCCTTAGGATTGAAAGTTTATGTGGGTGCTAAGGTATTGAAAAGTAGACGTAACCAGGCAGTACCCTATGAGGGATCTCATCCTCAGGTAGAGAGAGGCTCAGACGAGGAAATAGAGGAGGCGGAAGACATTAGAAATGTCTTTAGAGATGCTATTCTTGACGTCCACGTTCGTATAGATGAGGAAGCAATGACGAACGCGGCCAGACATAGTATGTATGAGCAGTGGAACTCCGAGCGAGTATACGAGGATTATAGGCGACGCCAACACGATAGCTGGTTAGTTCATTAGCACCAAATCATGAGCCAGCTATCATATCAGGTACCAAATAACTATGTACCTACTCGACCTGCTCATTTTCCGCCACACAGCCCCGATATCCGACCACCCTTTAACCGGTATGACTATAACCAAGCCTATCAAAACATCTATAACCAACAATGGAACCCACCTGATGAGATGAACTGGAACCCATATCCAGACTGATTTAGTTCCATTTGGTTATTTATATGATTTTTATGTTTTTATCTTTTTACTTATTCATGTTTAAACTTATGTTATTGAATATACTTATGTAATCTTTATCATTTTTATTATTATTGTGTACTAATATTTCACATTTAGGATTTAAAAGTGGGATATTAAGTCCCATTTCAAATTGCCATGCATGTTTATATTTGTATGTATGTATATTGTAGATTGTACAAAACAGGGTAAAACAGCGCATTTTCAAAGACTGGCATTAAGTTCAGCAAAAGCTACTAATTTTGACGACAAGATGACAAATAAATGTGATGTAACAACAGACGGAATGAACAAATGATATGCACCATTTATCATTCAGCAAACAAATGCCAATATGTTTGGAAACTTTGGTAAAATTTAATCATTTCCACGCTAATCACCCTCAATAATTTAAATTGTTACTGATTTCTTGCAAATGAGGGCATTGCAAGATCTTAAGTGTGGGAAGGGGTTAAATTCTTTCGGATTTTTAAAATTTTTATCTTAAACACTTGGTTACCATTAAAAATACTAGTAAAGTAGTAGTTGTATTAGAATCTAGTGCTCTCTGATAATAAAGAACAGCCCTAGTCTTATATACTGACTACCCAATTCTAGTAAAAATTTTCAAAATTTTCAATTGAATGAACTCAAGATCATGTTTATACATTTTTATGAACGATAAAACTAGGTGTTAACACCGAAATTATTGTTACCTCGGAAAGGACATAAATTGAGAAACAAACCAAAATGTTAAAATTCATTTAAAATGGAATAGAGGACAATAAAAAGGAAAATAAAAGCCAAGTGTGGGAAAAATTACCAAGTTATCTTAAACATATGTCACATATTTCTGTAACAAATAATTGAAGATACTTTTGCTTTGGACTAAACTAAACTGTTTTACCCGATCAAAGAAAAGAAGAGATGGATCTACACGATGAATCAATTCCATCGTTAAAAGGAAGTAAAGTCTTTCGAAAAAGAAACGCGCTTCTTGATTTAGGTCATGAAGTTGTCGTCCAGACCAGCTGTAGGTTGATGAAAAATCTAGAAAAGTCATCTCTAAAATCAGCAGGAAATCCACGGACCTCAGCATAAAACAGGGTCGCCAAGTGGTCAGATTTATCCTAACCATGAGAAGGATTTATCTCGTACAATGGGGGGGCACCGTGCAAATTAGCTGGATAAGACTAATGAATCAGATCCCCAGAAAGGATAATCTCCTTTAAAGATCAAAAATCAGCTTTTAAGACTGATATTACTCAATCCTAGAGATTGACCTTAAAGATTGAGAATTACAAACTCATGGAATTCAATGATATCTAAACTCGAGCTTGAACGAGAAAATATTTTGATCAAATTATAAACCGATTTATTTTCTGAAAACCCATTTTCAATGCGTTCATTACCATTGAACGTAAAATCCTAGGAATTCACCTGGAATTCATTAGATCATCTGAACCAAATCGGGTGTCAACCGTAAGAACGGTGGTTGCAAAGCATGGTCAAAGACAGGACCTTGTGCCAGACCGGAAAATTATAAGGGTGAGCTTTACTATTGCTCCTACAAAGGATAGTAATTGCGTCCGACACGTTATAGACCATAATTAAAAGCATGTCAAGGGACACTGCCTTAACAGTTACTTGTTCAACGCTTTCCTTTACAACCAGACGGTAGTTTACCGAAAGGTAATATACAGAGCAAGTATACTGGACGTGTTGCTTTCCTAATACAAGGTTAGCAAGTGGGTGACACAAAACCACAAGTTTTGAGCTAAAATTTTCAAATCTGAAACCCACCAAACCCACAAAAATATTTTGCAAACACCGGTGAAGGGTTATTCCGGAAAACTTATCTAGGGTAAAAGCTAGATTTAATTTTCAAAAAAAAAAAAAAAAAAAATCAAATGTTTTCATAAAGATCCAATTTCCTAAAGGATCTAAATTTTCATAAGTCATATGGGACTGTAAACCACATCGTTACTACCATTGTTTATACCGCCGTAAAAAAATCACTGATGTACAAAGTGTGAAGAATAAAGAAGTGATTCTAGTATTTCAAGACTATATTGCTTGAGGACAAGCAACACTCAAGTGTGGGAATATTTGATAATGCTAAAAACGAACATATATTTCATAGCATTATTCCTCAAGAAAGACAAGCTTTTAGTTGCAATTGTCCTATTTACAAGTGATATTCGTTTAAATAATAAAAGGTGAAGACAAAAGGCAGATTCAATGAAATTGAAGACGCAAACGACCAAAAAGCTCAAAAGTACAAAATACAATCAATGAGGTTCCAATTATTGATAAGAAACGTCTCAAAATTACAAGAGTACAAGATTCAAAACGCAAAGTACAAGATATAAAATTGTACGCAAGGACGTTCGAAAATCCGGAACTGGGACCAGAGTCAACTCTCAACGCTCGACGCAACGGACTAAAAATTACAAGTCAACTATGCACATGAATATAATATAATATATAATTAATTCTTAAAATTAATATATATATTATATTATATTTAAAAACCGTCGGCATAAAAAAACAAAGACTTTTGAGTCTCCCCAGCTGGCCATGCGATCGCATTGCCTGGAGGAAGAAACTCCATGCGATCACATGGTGCACAGTTCCAGCCCACATGCCTATAAAAATCGAGCTTTGGTGTAACACAAAACACATCTTTTTCTTCTTCACTCAAACGTAGTATATGTATATATAATTTATATTTTAATTTTAATTTTAATTTTAAATCCTAATAATAAGGGTGTGTTAGCGAATGTTGTAAGGGTGTAAGTCGAAATTCTGTCCGTGTAACGCTACGCTATTTTTAATCATTGTAAGTTATGTTCAACCTTTTTACATTAATGTCTCGTAGCTAAGTTATTATTATGCTTATTTAATCCGAAGTGATCATGATGTTGAGCTTAAAATATTAAAATTGGGTAATTGGGCTTTGTACCATAATTGGGGTTTGGACAAAAGAACGACACTTGTGGAAATTAGACTATGGGCTATTAATGGGATTTATATTTGTTTAACTAAATGATAGTTTGTTAATTTTAATATAAAGATTTACAATTTAACGTCCCTATAAATAACCATATACTCTCGATCGGATACGATGGGCAGGGTATTTATATGTACGAATAATCGTTCATTTAACCGGACACGGGAATGGATTAATAGCCACTAGAATTATTAAAACAGGGGTGAAATTATGTACAAGGACACTTGGCATAATTGATAAAAAAGTATTAAAACCTTGGGTACACTCAGTCGACATCCTGGTGTAATTATTAAACAAAGTAATAAAACTTTGTTATAGTTTAAGTCCCCAATTAGTTGGAATATTTGACTTCGGGTATAAGGATAATTTGACGAGGACACTCGCACTTTATATTTATGACTGATGGACTGTTATGGACAAAAACCAGACGGACATATTAAATAATCCAGGACAAAAGGACAATTAACCCATGGGCATAAAACTAAAATCAACACGTCAAACATCATGATTACGGAAGTTTAAATAAGCATAATTCTTTTATTTCATATTTAATTTCCTTTATTTTATATTTAATTGCACTTCTAATTATCGCATTTTTATTTATTGTTATTGTATTTAATTGCACTTTTAATTATCGTACTTTTTAATTATCGCAAGTTTATTTTATCGCACTTTTATTATTTACAATTTCATTATCGTTATTTACTTTACGCTTTAAATTAAGTCTTTTATTTATTTAATATTTTACATTTGGTTTTAACTGCGACTAAATTTTTAAAATCGACAAACCGGACATTAAACGGTAAAAACCCCCCTTTATAATAATAATATTACTTATATATATATATTTGTATTTTTATAAATTAAACTAATATAGCGTTAAGCTTTGATTAAAAGATTTTCCCTGTGGAACGAACCGGACTTACTAAAAACTACACTACTGTACGATTAGGTACACTGCCTATAAGTGTTGTACCAAGGTTTAAGTATATCCATTCTCTAAATAAATAAATATCTTGTGTAAAATTGTATCGTATTTGATAGTATTTCCTTGTAAAATTTAATAGTATTTTATACCCCTTAGCTTTGACGTCAAGTAGAAAGGATAGAGAACCCATTCGAGTAAAAGCTATGAATATAATGATTCACAATAACCTTACTACTCAAATAAAGGAGGCGCAACAAGGAGTTTTAATAGAGGGAAATTTAAAGGATGAAATGTCCAAAGGATCGGAGAAGCATCTTAATATTTGGGAAGACGGAACCGGGTATAGGGCTAAAAGAATTTGGGTACCAAAATTTGGAGATATGAGAGAAATGGTACTTAGAGAAGCTCATAAAACCAGATACTCAATACATCCTGGAACAGAGAAGATGTACAAGGATATCAAGAAATATTTTTGGTGGCCGGGTATGAAAGCCGATGTTGCTAAATACGTAGGAGAATGTTTGACGTATTCTAAGGTCAAAGCGGAGCATCAGAAACCATCAGATCTACTTCAACAACCCGAAATCCCGAAATGGAAATGGAAAAACATTACCATGGATTTCATCACTAAATTGCCAAGGACTGCAAGTGGTTTTGATACTATTTAGGTAATAGTTGATCGTCTCACCAAATCAGCAGACTTCCTGCCAATAAGAGAAGATGACAAGATGGAGAAGTTAGCACGACTGTATTTGAAGGAAGTCATCTCCATACATGGAATACCAATCTCTATTATCTCTGATAGTGATGGCAGATTTATTTCAAGATTCTGGCAGACATTACAGCAATCATTAGGAACTCGTCTAGACATGAGTACTGCCTATCATCCACAAACTGATGGGCAGAGTGAAATGACGATACAAACGCTTGAAGACATGCTACGAGCATGTGTTATTGATTTCAGAAACAGTTGGGATCGACACCTTCCATTAGCAGAATTTTCCTACAACAACAGCTACCATTCAAGCATTGAGATGGCGCCATTTGAAGCACTTTATGGTAGAAAGTGCAGGTCTCCGATTTGTTGGAATGAAGTGGGGGATAGACAGATTACGGGTCCGAAGATAATACAAGAAACTACCGAGAAGATCATCCAAATTCAACAATGGTTGAAAACCGCCCAAAGTTGACAAAAGAGCTACACTGACATTAAAAGAAAAGATATAGAATTCGAAATTGGAGAGATGGTCATGCTTAAAGTTACATCTTGGAAAGGTGTTGTTCGATTTGGTAAATGAGGGAAATTAAATTCAAGGTATATTGGACCATTCAAGATTATTGATCGTGTCGGACCAGTAGCTTACCGACTTGAGTTACCTCAATAACTCGCGGCTGTACATAACACTTTCCACGTCTCAAATTTGAAGAAATTTTTTGCTAAAGAAGAACACGCTATTCCGTTAAACAAAATCCAAATCAACGAAAAATTCAATTCATCGAAGAACCCATCGAAATAATGGATAGTGAGGTTAAAAGACTTAAGCAAAATAAGATACCAATTGTTAAGGTTCGATGGAATGCTCATAGAGGACCCGAGTTTACCTGGGAACAAGAAAATCAGATGAAGAAGAAATATCCGCACTTATTTCCAGAAGATACGTCAACACCTCCAATTGTTTAAAATTTCGGGACGAAATTTATTTAATGGGTAGGTACTGTAGTGACCCGAACTTTTCCATGTTACTATATATTAATTAAAATTGTTATTTACATGATTAAGTGTTTCCAACATGTTAAGCAATCAAACTTGTTAAGACTTGATTAATTGAAATAGGTTTCATATAGTCAATTGACCACCCAAGTTGACCGGTGATTCACGAACGTTAAAACCTGTCGAAACTATATGATGACATATATATGGATATATATATATATATATATATATATATATATATATATATATATATATATATATATATATATATATATATATATATATATATATAGTTAACATGATATTATGATAAGTAAGTATCTCATTAGGTATTTTAACAATGAGTTATATACATAAAATTGAGTTTATTAAATTAAGAAAACTCGAAACGATATATATAACAATTATCGTTATAACAACGTCTTACTAAATACATATGAATCATATTAAGATACTGATACACTATGTTTAATCATGATAAATGATAAGTAAACATGTCATTAAGCGTATTAACAATGAACTACATATGTAAAAACAAGACTACTAACTTAATGGTTTCGAAACGAGACATATATGTAACGATTATCGTTGTAACAACATTTAACTGTATATATATCATACTAAGATATATTAATATATCATAATATCATGAAAATTTAATAATTTAACATCACTTTAGATATAATAAACAATGGGTTAACAACATTTAACAAGATCGTTAACTTAAAGGTTTCAAAACAACATTTACATGTAACGACTAATGATGATTTAACGACTCAGTTAAAATGTATATACATGTAGTGTTTTAATATTTATTCATACACTTTTTAAAGACTTCAAGACACTTATCAAAGTACTTCTACTTAACAAAAATGCTTACAATTACATCCTCATTCATTTTCATCAACAATTCTACTCGTATGCACCCGTATTCGTACTCGTACAATACACAGCTTTTAGATGTATGTACTATTGGTATATACACTCCAATGATCAGCTCTTAGTAGCCCATGTGAGTCACTTAACACATGTAGGAACCATCATTTGGCAACTAGCATGAAATATCTCATAAAATTACAAAAATATTAGTAATCATTCATGACTTATTTACATGTAAACAAAATTACACATCCTTTATATCTAATCCATATACCAACGACCAAAAACACCTACAAACACTTTCATTCTTCAATTTTCTTCATCTAATTGATCTCTCTCAAGTTCTATCTTCAAGTTCTAAGTGTTCTTCATAAATTCTATAAGTTCTAGTTTCATAAAATCAAGAATACTGTCAAGTTTGCTAGCTTACTTCCAATCTTGTAAAATGATCATCCAACCTCAAGAAATCTTTCTTATTTACAGTAAGATATTTTCTAATACAAGGTAATACTCATATTCAAACTTTGATTCAATTTCTATAACTATAACAATCTTATTTCGAGTGAAAATCTTACTTGAACTTGTTTTCGTGTCATGATTCTGCTTCAAGAACTTTCAAACCATCCAAGGATCCTTTAAAGCTAGATCTATTTTTCTCATTTCCAGTAGGTTTATCCACAAAACCTGAGGTAGTAATTATGTTCATAACATCATTCGATTCATATATATATAAAACTACCTTATTCGAAGGTTTAAACTTGAAATCACTAGAACATAGTTTAGTTAATTCTAAACTTGTTCGCAAACAAAAGTTAATCCTTCTAACTTGACTTTTAAAATAAACTAAACACATGTTATATATCTATATTATATGCTAACTTAATGATTTAAAACCTGGAAACACGAAAAACACCGTAAAACCGGACATACGCCGTCGTAGTAACACCGCGGGCTGTTTTGGGTTTGATAATTAAAAACTATGATAAACTTTGATTTAAAAGTTGTTCTTCTGGGAAAATGATTTTTCTTATGAACATGAAACTATATCCAAAAATCATGGTTAAACTCAAAGTGGAAGTATGTTTTTCAAAATGGTCATCAAGACGTTGTTCTTTCGACTGAAATGACTACCTCTTACAAAAATGACTTGTAACTTATATTTCTAACTATAAACCTGTACTTTTTCTGTTTAGATTCATAAAATAGAGTTCAATATGAAACCATAGAAATTTTATTCACTCAAAACGGATTTAAAATGAAGAAGTTATGGGTAAAACAAGATTGGATATTTTTTTATTGTTGTAGCTACGGGAAATATTGTAACAATTCTATACAAATCATATCCTAGCTAACTTATATTGTATTATACATGTATTCTAATATATTATGTAATATTGGGATACCATAGACACGTATGCAAATGTTTTGACATATCATATCGACCCATGTATATATGTTATTTGGAACAACCATAGACACTCTATATGCAGTAATGTTGGAGTTAGCTATACAGGGTTGACGTTGATTCCAAAAATATATATACTTTGAGTTATGATCTAGCCTGAGACGTGTATACACTGGGTCGTGGTTTGATTCAAGATAATATATATCAATTTATTTCTGTACATCTAACTCTGGACAACTAGTTGTAGGTTACTAACGAGGACAACTGACTTAATAAACTTAAAACATTAAAATGTATTAAAAATGTTGTAAATATATTTTGAATATACTTTGATATATATGTACATATTTGTTATAGGTTCGTGAATCGACCAGTGGCCAAGTCTTACTTCCGACGAAGTAAAAATCTGTGAAAGTGAGTTATAGTCCCACTTTTAAAATCTAATATTTTTGGGATGAGAATACATGCAGCTTTATAAATGTTTTACAAAATAGACACAAGTACATGAAACTACTTTCTATGGTTGAATGATCGAAGCTGAATATTCCCCTTTTACTTGGTAATCTAAGAATTAGTAAACCAGTCTACTAATTGACATGAATCCTAAAGATAGATCTATTGGGCCCAACAAACCCCATCCGTTGTAGCGGATGCTTTAGTACTTCGATGTTATTTTATCATGTCCGATGGATGTCCCGGAATGATAGGGGATATTCTTATATGCATATTGTTAATGTCGGTTACCAGGTGTTCAAATCATATGAATGATTTTTATCTCTATGAATGGGATGTATATTGAAATATGAAATCTTGTGGCCTATTATTATGATTTGATAATATATAGGTTAAACCTATAACTCACCAACATTTTTGTTGACGTTTTAAGCATGTTTATTCTCAGGTGATTATTAAGAGCTGCCGCTGTTGCATACTAAAATAAGGACAAGATTTGGAGTCCATGCTTGTATGATATTATGTAAAAACTGCATTCAATAAACTTATTTTTGATGTAATATATTCTTATTGTAAACCATTATGTAATGGTCGTGTGTAAACGGTATATTTTAGATTATCATTATTTGATAATCTACGTAATGCTTTTTAAACCTTTATCGATAAAATAAAGGTTATGGTTATTTTAAAAATGAATGCAGTCTTTGAAAAACGTCTCATATAGAGGTCAAAACCTCGCGGCGAAATCAATTAATATGGAACGTTTATAATCAATATGAACGTGACATTTCACCAACACTGAAGGATTTATCCGCACACCAAATTACTCACTTGCTTCACCATTATTATCACTAACTAACCCATACTACCTTTTCTTATCCATTGGTGTTGCTACTTAGTGCACCATAACTCTCCAACTAATACAGTTTTTGTGTATTGAAGATCAATGGCAACTCGTGGTGCTAACGCTCTTCCAAATGTTACTTTGACTCTCTCACAATTTCAATAACTGCTTGCTGCCACCCAAGACAACAATAATCAAGGGAACAACCAAGGAAATCCACCTACATCATGCACCTACAAGGAGTTTATGAACTGTAAGCCTCCATCCTTCAATGGAAATGAGGAAGCAGTTGAATTGACTAGTTGGTTCGAGAAACTCAAATCAATCTTTCACATCTGTAACTGCGCGGAGGTCGACCGAGTGAAGTATGCCACTCATACACTAAGTGGTCTTGCTTTGACTTGGTGGAACGCTTATACCCAAACTGTAGGGCTGGATGCTGCTAATGCTATTCCATGGGCCGTTGTGAAAAGAATGATGATTGACAAGTTTTTGCCCAATGAACCAAATCCAAAAGCTAGAAGTAGAGTTTTGGGAATTGAAGGTCAATGGTACTAATATTGAAGCTTATACCAACAGGTTCATAGAGTTGGTTTCATTGTGCCCGGATATGGTACCAAATGAACAAAAGAAGATTGAGCGATACATAGAAGGTCTTCCTGACGAGATTCAAGGAAATGATATTGCTGCTAGTAAAGAGACCTTAGATGCAGTGATACTTATGGCTCAAAATTTGATGATGGCTAAGAGGAGAAAGGCCGCGACTAATAAACAAGTCGAGGCAAAGACTAGTGAAGGCAAAAGGAAATTTGAGCATACCCAGGAATCAAACCAAGGTTCAAATAAGAAAGTTGCCAAAAATTCAAGAGGAGGTTATTCTGGGAAACAACCTTATTGTAAGCGTTGTGAGAGACACCATTCTGGGAGGTGCAAGGCTGAGTGCACCAAGTGTAAGAAGATTGGTCATATAGCCAAGACTTGTAGGGTTGCAGTTTGATGTGTAAAATATAGTACATAATTTATCTCTGGAAAATGCCGGTTTAAAGATTACTACACACTAACGGGCAGTGTACCCGATCGTGCAATAGTATAAAGTTGGTAATTCCGAAATCGTTCCAAGGACAATTTAACGTGAGAATTAAGATTGCAACTAATGAAAATAAACTAAGTTAATCTATGAAAATTGAAAGTACGAAATAATTTATTTTGTGGCTATTTAACGATTAGCCAAATCAAAGATAGATTAAAAGTAAAAGACAATATTTTTGTGTTTTTAAGTTTATAGAAAATAAATGCAGACTCAACGAAAAGTAAAGATATTTGAATTCAATAGATAAAAGAATGTTCGCCTAGATCTCCTATTTGCAGTGTCGGATGATTTGTTATTAAGCTCTAGTTCAATTTATCAATACATGCAACTACAGAGTCGGTTTACCCAGAGTTCTCTTTTAGCAAACACGTCAAACTAGGATTTATTGGCTTAGGGTTCCCTTTCACCAAAGACCTCTTTCTTTTGTGACTTAGTAATTAGCTAATTATAAGATTAAGATTCAATTGGTTACGTGTTCGCTCCACACAATTCACCCCTATTTTGTTCAATCTATGTTACCCGGTTTACCCCCTTGGTCCAGTAAGCACCCAATTGGTTAAGACAAATCAATTGGAAATTAGTTCACTAAATTGAAACAGGGTTCCCTTTGTTCAAACAAGATCATTAATCAAGCCTAGTAACAATAACTAAATCCCATAAGATGATTCTTAATCAAAACTTATAATTATCATGCATTAATCAAATTAAACATTAAAGTATCATCCAAACACATACGAATATTCAATCTAGACAAACATTAAAGTTCTTAGCCAACAATCATAGCTAAAGCCAAAATCACAAATAAACAATTAAGAGTATTCATTATGATGATAAGAATTAAACCTAATGAAAATTGTGTTCTTGGATGATGAACGGATCGAGACGCGTTTCCGGAATGATTGAGGTGTTAGAATGATCTTGGAATTCCCCAAAAATCACCCTTTTTCATCAAAAAGCTGCTGGAATTCGTCTGGATGCAAGAATGATTAATTAGGGTAAAAATCCGGGCTTTAAATACAAAATCCTGAAGTCGGCTAGAGATGGAGCGGCGCTCCACATATTGAGCGGCGTTCCATATAACTAAAAATAGATCTGTTAAATTCCAAAACCCCTCGAATTGATTTTCCTGCCTACTGGAGCGGTGCTCCATGATTTTGAGCGGCGCTCCAGGCCCATTTTTGCTGAATCTGGACTGAAAACTCAATAAATTCATCCAAACTCGAATCGAACCAATCTCTTTCACTCGTTTCCATATAAAATCACTAAAACCATCAAATAACTTCAAATTTCATCTTCTTGGTCTTAGAACTCGAACACTTATCGCAATAACACCAAATCGTATCCAAAAGGACCAAAATGTGCCCGATATCGCTAAGGAAAACGCGTATTAAATATGCGATATCAAACAACCCCACACTAGAGTTTTGCTTGCCCTCAAGCAATTAAACTCGAAAATAATCTTCTACCATAAAGTAACATCTTCAAAAGTATATGTAGAACTAAACGAACAACCAACAAACCATCATCTAGCATGGGCACGATTTAGAGTAATTACCAACCATACCTCCCACTTGCATTCCCCCGAAATTAACTTCCCAATCCTCAAGCAATCAAATATGAACTAAGTAGCTAAATATAGTCTTGAATAGCGTACCAAATAAAATGAGGCAAAGAATCTCGAACCATAATGTAAGTCTTCAAAGGAACCGGGAATCAAGTGGGAGCCAAACACCAAAGATATGACAATCGAACGTATGTGCCAAAAAGAATACACGGGCTACCCCACAATTGGTCAAGCCAATGCCTCCCACAGTACCTAACATCGTGAGATGTCGGTAAGAAAATAATGTGCTTAGGAGGATACACATTACGTCCAGATATCATCGATAATCATGAGGTAATCATCTAATCCGTTAAGTCAACCATAGAGATTGAAGTTCATCAGGCTTAAAAGCTGATGTCTTACCTTTTCAGAGGTTATCCAACTGAGAATCTGATCAATCACAGAATTGTGTATCATGGTGCGCTTCCCATTTGACGAGACAGATCTCCCTCATCGAGATAAGTCTGGCTACCAGTTTCCCTGTTTGATGTTGAGGCCTGGTAGATTTCCAGTCGATTTTTGCAATGACTTTTCAAGACTTTTCGTCACCCTACAACTGGTCTGGACTACGACTTCTGAAATAAATCAGCAAGTGTGTCAATTTGGAGACTTTACTCCTCGGGTTATATAAAGTGGTCGGGTGCAACATTGTCCTTGTTAGGAGAAACAATGAGGATCGTCCTATTAAAGTTTTCGATCTAGCGCATGGCCCGGTTTTGACCACACGATACAATCACCGTTCATACGATTGACACCCGCCTTGGTGTAAGTGACCTACGATTGAATTCTTAAAGACTTCGTAGGATTTCACATTCAATGGTAATGAACGTGGTTGGAATTAATTCCAAGTTGCCTACTTCCCACATGACAAGCTTTTCTGCTTGTTTTAAGAAAGGTAGGAAGTAGATACTACCCTTCCGATAAATCCCAAAAACCTTTGGGTGCCATAGCTTTTGGCTATGGGTTGTGTTGTCTAAGCAAACACAAGCACGTAGCTATTGTTCCTAAAAAGGACAACACTGGTGAAGCTCAAGGCTCCTTTTCCCACAGTATCACACCATTAGATGATGCAATAATAAAATGGTATAGTTTCGGAAGTCTGCTATACCAAGTAACCAAAAGTTTTTGATCTGGCACGTGATTCGGTCACAATCACACTATGCAATCATCGCTCTCTCACGGTTTACACCCGTTTTGGTACAGGTGACCTACTATTGAGTTTCCCGAACTCGTAGGATTTCATGTCCAAGAAAATGAACATGTGGAACAATTTTTGGCTTCTTTGAAATCACTAAATATGCCATAAAATACCAAGCCAAATCAAAACCAATTTTCATAATAAAGGTTTTGGCCGAATTTTTAATTGTTTTTCTACTTTTTTTTATTTTTAAACTAACTTTTCTATTTTTTATATTTTTCTCCTAATTTTTCAATTTTTTTATGACCAAAACCCGTGAAACGTCAAGTCTTTTTAGATTAAAACTACTATGATGATGATGATTCCATTAACAACCAACCCGAGAGATTTTACATCCCCCACCCCACACTTGAGATCAAGTAATGTCCCCATCATTTGAGATCAAAAATAGATTAAAATCGAAAGGGTTATGTGAGAAAGAAAATATAAAAACTTATCGAGCTTAACCACTGATCGCGGAATGCCAGTGACAGATGGCGCTGAACTGACTGCCAGCATAAGAACATCGTCCATTCTCGATCATCACACCAATATCATCAATCATGTAGTTTTGCTTAACTTAATGCCAGACTTGAAAAATCGTTTCACCAACAAACCTAAGAAAAGAAAAACAAACAAACTACATAAACAGGACAAGGTGGCACCACCCGATGCCGAAACACCTTGCCTAAAAATAATTTTTCAAAGTACATAAGCAGAATACATAATTATCCAAATACAGACCAACGAAAAGGAAATAGTTTTAAACAAATTACAACAAAAACATGCGCAACGACAAATCATTCCCTCGGCCACAAGTCTCTGAAGGGGTCCCAATCCACACCATAAGTGTCCTGGCAAGCCTGGTACGGGTCATACGATGGATCCGGTGTGATGACCCGGAAATTTTTGACCAAATTTAAACTTAATCTTTAATGTTTCCGACACGATAAGCAAAGTCTATGAAGTTGAATCTCAAAATTTTGAACTATTCAATTACCCTTCGATTGTTTTCAATGATTCGCAAACCATTATATGTAAATAGATACATATATATACTATAACTTGAAAACGTAACAACATTTTAATTGTTTAATACCGTACATTAAACTTATTGGTTTAAATATTTATTTGAATATATATGATAAGTTGGAATATTAATTGTATGAATAAATTGCGACGTATATTTAAAACGTGTTTATGAATGTTGAAAATATATATTAACTTGATCATAAAACGATTTGTTATTATATATCAACAAATAGCGAGACAATGATTTATAGAAGTAAATGACCAAAACACTCGAAAGTTTAAGATACACTTTAAATGATATAGTTTATTGATAATTTAAGACTATATTTTGACAAAGGTACGAGTCACAAAACGTAAATTGCGAGTTTTCTAAGCGTACGAAAATGCGTTCGAGAAACCGGAACCGGGACATAAGTCGAGTGACAACGTACGAGTCATCGGAACGAAAATTACAAGTCAACTATGCATGTGAATTTAATATAATATATAATTAATTATATAAATTAAATATATTATATATATTATATAAAATTATGTCGACAAACAAAAAGTTAAAAGTTTGTGAGCTGGATCAGAGGGCCATGCGATCGCATGGCCTTGAAGCACAAATTCCATGCGATCGCATGGGGTACTTTTTCAGAAAAGGTTCTATAAATTGCTCAGTTTTCACACTTCTTTCTCTAAATTATATATTACTCCGTATTTATTTTATTTATTATTATTATTATTATTATTATTATTATTATTATTATTATTATTATTATTATTATTAAGATTAATATTATTATTAATCTTATTATTATTAATATTATTAATTAGTATTATACATAAAATACTACGACGAGGTTATGAGCGTGTCACTTTCAAAAATGGGTTTTTGAGCGGGATAAAGTTAAGGAAATTATGGGTTATAGCTATGGAGGTTATGGGTAATGTTCATGGGTATTATTTACAAGTCAAACCTACTGTTATCATCTATGTTGCGTCTACGTACTTTTCTGCAATATTGAATCACAATATTGATACGTAAGCATTTATATTTTATCTTTTATACATTAATTGTGTATCCATGTCTAGTGCTCGAGTATATATATTTATACATGTTTGTATGCTAAATTTCGTCGTTAAACAGTTTATAATTAATCACGAATTAAATACATATATTACTGGTAAAAGGTATATGATATACATGTTCGGAAAGCTGACGAAAAATCAATAACTTTTCATTTAGACACCGAATAGTTTCGATGAACGGATTAAAAGATATGATCAACTGAATTATGATTGACGTAAATTGAAATTGCTTTTGAATCTGCAATTAAGATTTAAACAACTTGTTTACGAGATTGATAAAGTGAACTTTTAAATATTACCAACCGAGTAAATGACTCCTTATATAAGGTATGTCTCGTTTTGTTGAACTATTGTCAAAATTGACTTTTTGAAACGACTTTGGATAACTTTTGTATGTCAATCTCGAGCATTAGGATTATGATACACTATGACCTGACCTAGCTTGATAGACATTTATTGACCAACATATGTTCTCTAGGTTGAGATCTACGGTTATTTGGTAATCCGAGTTTCAGTCACATTTTGGTGAACGACTTTATATGCTGCTAAGGTGAGTTTCATTTGCTCCCTTTTTAATTGCTTTTGCAATATATATTTTTGGGCTGAGAATACATGCACTTTATTTTAAACGCAGTGGATACAAGTACATACTAAATTCTACACTGAGTTTGAACCGAAAATCCCTTAGCTTTGGTAACTAGTAACTGCCAGTTATAAGAACTGGTGGGCGCGAGTAGTAGTATATGGATCCATAGGGCTTGATATCCCCGTCCGAGCTAGAGCACTAGCCTTTTAACGGACATATGCTATTTGAGAAGCGTACACGTTGGTTTGCGTGTATTATTAAGATGATTATACAAAGGGTACAAATTATATATACGTTAAGTTTAGTTACCAGGGTGCTCAATTTCGTAGAATATTTTGATAAACATTTCTGGATGAAACAACTGAAATCTTGTGATCCACTTTTATATACAAATTATGCGAAACACTAAAACTATGAACTCACCAACCTCTGTGTTGACACTTGTTAGCATGTTTATTCTCAGGTTCCTAGAAGTCTTCCGCTGTTTGCTTATATGTTAGACAAGCTATGTGCCTGGAGTCTTACATGACATATTTTTCAAGGAAACGTTGTATTCACCAAATCATCACCAAGTATCTTATTTTGACTGCATTGTCAACGGAAGTATCATTGTAAACTATTATATTACGGTGATTGTCTATATGTAGAAATCATCAGATGTCAAAAATCTTTGATTTAAATATTCAATTATGGTGTGCCTTTTCAAAAGAATGAAATGTTTTCAAAACGTATCATATAGAGATCAAATACCTCGCAATGAAATCGATGAATGACGTGTTCATCCATATGGAATTGGAGCGATCGTCACAGTTGGTATCAGAGCGTTGGTCCTAGCGAACCAGGTCTTGCATGAGTGTGTCTAACTGATAGTTGTTAGGATGCATTAGTAAGTCTGGACTTCGACCGTGTGTGCATGTCAAAAGTTTTGCTTATCATTTCTTGTCGAAAATTACATGCTTATGATTCCTAGTCTAGACACATTTTACTGCATTGATTGCATGAATAGTGCATAGACAAAATTCATATCTTAGCGTATCTGTTACTGTAAACTTTTCCTGACATCTTTCGAAAATTTCTCCGTGATTTATGGAATTTGGTATTATATATACATATGTAAATTATGTATTGAATAATACCAAACTAAATTCTATAATCTAATTCATATCAAAAATCATCTCCCTAATTATACAAGATGGATCCCGTATCTAGTTCAAATTCCTTAAATTCCGACAGCTATTCCGATATGGATATTTACATGAACTCCGAATACAGTGTAACCGGAATGGATCAACCAATTAGCCATCATCTATTCTGGATGAATTGGGGATGGGTTCGTAGCTTACTTAGTCATTGGAGACAAGAAGAAGGCGATCCCTTCCATCTACCACATTGCCCTCTTGGCGAAGAACCTGAAGCACTTACCGGCGAACCTGTCCGTAATACCATTTTCTCTCTCATTTCCAGAGTATCTAGTCATGATTATATACTATCTCACATTCTAAATCTTATTCGTCCGCTCGTCCGAACCACCGATCATCCCGATATAATAGAAGAAGTCAACGAGCTTCGCGCTCGGGTAGTGGCTTTGGAGAATATGGTGCGAAGGTTACAAACACCAGCAGCAGCACCAGCAGCATAACCAGTACCACCATCATCAATAACAACAGTACCATTACCACCATCAACAACCACATCCGCATTCCACACCTCAATATCACATCTAAAAACTGTACTTCAGATATCAACATCATACGCACCGTAGATACCAAGGAGTGCCAACAACAATAAATGATGAAGTACTGATTCATAACTTCATCGAAGAAATATTCTACGGTGATTATGTAATCTCTAAAATCTTAGAGATTATTTATCCCAGTTCTAACCGTAAATCAGATAAATAGAAGGAAGAATAGAAACCCTGACAAGAATGATGCGTAAGGTACAAGCTAGACTTGTTTTACCAACAGCATCAATAGTACCCTTAGCCTCACCAGCACAGTTAGTGCTGTCAACATCATTAGAATCATCAGCACCTCTAACATCACAAGCTCCGCCAGTTCAAGAAAGCACCGTGAATATTATTACAAGTCAACAACGCGTATATTTGTATCAACGAGTTATGAAATATTAACTCATTCCCTCTGAAGAATTTATATGTATATCTTATATATATAAATTTTAAAACCATCGTAAATCTTTTCGTACTAAGCAATTCTGTATGAATTGAAAAAGGGTAAATATTACTCGGTTAAATTCATATTATTAATATGCTATGATGTACATCCTTCGTTAACAACTTAACCTTCGTTAACTACAATCTCTGTTTCAACTTAATGAATTCCATTTCATAATAAACCAAGTGTATTATTCAATTACATAATTGATTTTACATTTTCATTTTCGATGTACTCGAAACTTTCCAGAAAACATCATCTGTGCCTTGTAAGTTTCACAAAGATTCCACAAGCATCAACATCCTTCACCGAAAAATAAGAATAAATAATGAAGTAACGATTACATTAGCGAAATACTCCGCAAAGATTATGTAATCTTTAATGTTTTAGAGATTAATCATTTCTAAGTCAAGCCGAAAATCAAATGAGCTTAATATGATATTAACTCATTAACTCTGTATTACATCTGAAGAAAATATACATACATATATTTTCATAAGGACGGTAATAAAAGTTCTTTTGTACAAAGTATTAATTGTGAAATCTTTAACGGGTAGGTAATACTCGGGAAATATATAAGTTCACAATTAATATGTTACACTGTACATTCTTCAACTTTGATTCAAAAATTATTAACAATGCTCATAACGATATACAATCGTTTTCATATAAATTCAATTACATATTCTGATATTGACGGATCAGAATCCAAGTCATAACTCTGAATCGGTGACATCATTCTTAGATCTCTACATCTTTCAAAGCTATACTTTGACTTCAAAACTGTGCAAGATCCTTTAATGTTGTTAATACCGAAAATAATCTTGAAATTCTTTTCAAGATATCAATTTTCATCACACTTCCAACCAGTCAACTTCGACTTTTCAGATTAACTTTATTGTAACCTTGACATATACGTTCTTGTTACAAGGGAACCTTTCATGTCCCACCACATTAGCAGTAAATTTACCAACAACTTCATTGATCCTTGACCTTTCGAAAAATCCTTATACTCATTGAAACCCTATCATGTACTCATCTACATCTTCTAACGATAATTGCCATACCAACTACCGGGAATTAGCAATCAGTATTTTGAATTTTGCAGCAATTCTACGCCAACAGTTATATATAAACATATAATGTCTATCTCCTAGACTTATTTACTCCGAATGTGAAGTTTCTGAAAAACACCTTAAACTACGAACTAGTTCTCGAAATCTTGAAAAATGCTGATGAAGCAGCAAAAACTGTAAACGACCTTAACAGTAAAAAGTTTGATGATAAAGGATAGTGTGCTGGCAAAGCTCGGAAAAAGAGAAAGTTTGGAACTGGAAAACGGATTGAGCAAAGTATGAAAGAGGCTGTGGATAAATCCCAAGGACGAAACCCGTCTTCAAAGAATCCAAATGATTCAGTATCTGCTGAAGCCATTAACGAATACCTTGCTTCCGAATCTAAACCCTTGCGGACAATATTCTTCATCATCCTCTGATATTAGAAATTCTAAGATATCATCGTATATTTCATTATAAATATCCTCCATATTTCTAGAGATAATTCCATAATCATTCATATCGAAAATCAATTTTCTCCTTACGATATCTGTGTTACACCATAAAAGAAACTATTTTAGTTTCTAAATTCTGAAACTTTCAAGTTTAAAATATAAATGTTTTGAAGTAATGTTAGGAATTGAAGCATGAGTTAGTATAATATAATGATACTTGATCAACGTGATTATATTACAGTAAGTTATGCTGAGTTTCTAATGGAATGTGATAAAGGTTCACAGATCATACCCTCATCATGAACCATGTTACATAACTCTTTCATTCTATATAATCTCTAAAAATATCAAGAAAATATTTTCTTAATGATTCGGTCTTTTTTGAGGTATTCTGGTAATTTGACAAGTCAGATTATGCTATTACCATTTCTTTCTTAGAACATTAGTTATGTTCATCTGAAACTTCATACCTACGAATTCTGGACCATTATCCGCTTGACTTAAGGTCGGGAAGAGAAAACGAAAGCATGAAGCTCCGAAATATAATAGAGAATATAAAGCCCGATAACAACCCCGAAATTACAAACCGTGTATATCAATGCGTATAGCAATATAAAGACACGGGAGAATGAAAAACACTATAACCCCAAGGTAATAGTAGAAGAAAATAACTTCCTCTGGTGGCAGATGAAAAATAAGAATGAAGGATTACGATAGCCAGGAAAATATCAAGAATCAGAACTGGATTAAGCATTTTCACAATCTATTGGGATGTATGAAATAAGAAAGAAGATTATAGGAGTGTTGAAAATAAATGAAACGGAAGAGGTCAATTTATAGCGAAATATCAGACATAGCAATCGAGGCAGATACGCATTTAATCAAAGAAAATCCTAATTTCCGCAAATTCCGAAGAATCAAATCTTATTTAGATTATGAAGATTTTCTATTCCTTAAATTCCAGAAATCAATCGTAACTACGTCAAAAGTTAAGACGAATCTCTATTCTTTCATTTCACTCTATTACGATAACTTCTCTCATACACTTCGAGTAATTGGATTGTTTTATCCATATTATTCAACGGTGATAAAAATTCTATTTATCAACACATATTCGTCATGAAAACATTTTTATTGTTAGCCATGACGACCTCACTCAAATTTCGAGACGAAATTTCTTTAACGGGGAGGTACTGTGATGACCCGGAAATTTTTGACCAAATTTAAACTTAATCTTTAATGTTTTCGACACAATAAGCAAAGTCTATGAAGTTGAATCTCAAAATTTTGAACTATTCAATTACCCTTCGATTGTTTTCAATGATTCGTAAACCATTATATGTAAATAGATACATATATATACTATAACTTGAAAACGTAACAACATTTTAATTGTTTAATACCGTACATTAAACTTATTGGTTTAAATATTTATTTGAATATATATGATAAGATGGAATATTAATTGTATGAATAAATTGCGACGTATATTTAAAACGTGTTTATGAATGTTGAAAATATATATTAACTTGATCATAAAACGATTTGTTATTATATATCAACAAATAGCGAGACAATGATTTATAGAAGTAAATGACCAAAACACTCGAAAGTTTAAGATACACTTTAAATGATATAGTTTATTGATAATTTAAGACTATATTTTGACAAAGGTACGAGTCACAAAACGTAAATTGCGAGTTTTCTAAGCGTACGAAAATGCGTTCGAGAAACCGGAACCGGGACATAAGTCGAGTGACAACGTACGAGTCATCGGAACGAAAATTACAAGTCAACTATGCATGTGAATTTAATATAATATATAATTAATTATATAAATTAAATATATTATATATATTATATAAAATTATGTCGACAAACAAAAAGTTAAAAGTTTGTGAGCTGGATCAGAGGGCCATGCGATCGCATGGCCTTGAAGCACAAATTCCATGCGATCGCATGGGGTACTTTTTCAGAAAAGGTTCTATAAATTGCTCAGTTTTCACACTTCTTTCTCTAAATTATATATTACTCCGTATTTATTTTATTTATTATTATTATTATTATTATTATTATTATTATTATTATTATTATTATTATTATTATTATTATTATTATTATTATTATTATTATTATTAAGATTAATATTATTATTAATCTTATTATTATTAATATTATTAATTAGTATTATACATAAAATACTACGACGAGGTTATGAGCGTGTCACTTTCAAAAATGGGTTTTTGAGCGGGATAAAGTTAAGGAAATTATGGGTTATAGCTATGGAGGTTATGGGTAATGTTCATGGGTATTATTTACAAGTCAAACCTACTGTTATCATCTATGTTGCGTCTACGTACTTTTCTGCAATATTGAATCACAATATTGATACGTAAGCATTTATATTTTATCTTTTATACATTAATTGTGTATCCATGTGATAAGGCTAAAAAGGAACATATATTTCATAGCAAAATCCCCCAAGAAAGACAAGATTTTAGTTGCAATTGTTCCATTTTCAAGTGATATTCGTTTATATTAAATAAGTGCGAAGAAAAAAGGCGAAAACGACGAATTAAAGACACAAAGGTCCAAAAAGCTCAAATATACAAGATACAAATAAAAAGGTTCAAATTATTGATGAAGAACGTCTAAAAATGACAAGAGTACAAGTTGCGGAACGCAAAGTACACGATATAAAATAGTACGAAAGGACGTCCGAAAATCCGGAACCGGGACCCGAGCCAAGAAGAAACGCCCGACGCAATGGACCAAAAATATCTAGTCTACTATGCACATAAATATAATATAATATATAAATAATTATTAAAATTATTTATATTTTATATATATTTAATAAATATGTCGACGAACAAGAAGACAAAAGATATGTGAGCTGTCCAGCGTGGCCATGCGAGTCGCATGGCAAATAGGCATAAACCCATGCGAGTCGCATGGCAGTAAAAATCTGGCCAAATGCCTATAAAAAGGCAGTTTATGCACGAACTCAAACACATCTTTTTCTTTTCCTTCTCTGTAAACATATAACATAAATAAATAATTTTAATTTTAATTATAATTTTAATAATTATGATTTAGTTTAAGTATTGTAACAAATGATTTACGGGTTTTAAGTCAAGACTCTGCCCGTGTAATACTACGATATTAATACCCACTGTAAGTTATGTCTTTCCTTTTTAATTTAATGTCTCGTAGCTAAGTTATTATTATGCTTATTTAAAACGAAGTAATCATGATGTTGGTCTAATTACTAAAATTGGGTAATTGGGCTTTGTACCATAATTAAGGTTTGGGCAAAAGACCGACACTTGTGGAAATTGGACTATTGACTATTAATAGATGGGGGGTATTGTCTAATTGAGTGACAACTCATTGGAGTCTGTCGAACCTATCTTCAAATTAATTATCCTAATAATTAATAATGATTATGGTTGTCCTATTTAGTGACGTTCATATGGAATCTATTATAATCATTTAATTAATTATTCGGGTTGGGTAATTGATTATTCAAACTGATCAAGTGGGTAAATTAATATTCATATCTAATCAAAACAGGGGTAGATTACATACAGTGATAACTGGTGTAATTGTTGACAGAAGTGATAACTGCGTCACAGTTTAAATCCTTAATTAGTTGGAATATTTGACTTCGGGTATAAGGGTAATTTGACGAGGACACTCGCACTTTATATTTATGACCGATGGACTATTATGGACAAAAACCAGATAGACGTATCAAATAAACCAGGACAAAGGACAATTAACCCATGGTAATAAATTAAAATCAACACGTCAAACATCATGATTACGGAAGTTTAAATAAGCATAATTCTTTTATTATATTTCTCATCGTATCTTTATTTACTGTCATTTTATTACTCGCAATTTTATTTACTGTCATTTTATTTATTGTCATTATTTTACGCACTTTAATTATCGTCATTTATCTTCGCGCTTAAAATATAGAATCGACAAACCGGTCATTAAACGGTAAAACCCCGCTTTTATAATAATATTACTACTTATATATATATATATTTATATAAATATAGTTTTATAAAAATATAGTACGTAATCACTAGCTCCCTGTGGAACGAACCGGACTTACTAAAAACTACACTACTCTACGATTAGGTACACTGCCTATAGTGTTGTAGCAAGGTTTAGGTATATCCCATCCGTAAATTAATAAAACTTGTGTCATATTTTGTAGTATTTCCTAGTAAAAATAATACTATTTCGTACCCTCACGCTACATCATCAAGTTTTTGGCGCCGCTGCCGGGGAGCACTAAAACGCTATATTTTTAATTTATATTTGCAAAAAAAAAAAAAAAACGTAAAAAAAAAAAAAAAAAAATTATAAAAAAATATATTTTTAACATTTTGTCTATAAAAAAAAAAAATTTTTTTTTTTAGTTTTATTACCTTTAGATTTTTAGACTATATTCACAACTTTTAGTATTAAGTTTAGTTTTGCCATAGTTATTTTTACTTCTAGAATTTTTAGTTTTGCCGTAAAATCCCTTAAGTGCTTTTTCTTTAGACTAAGATTTAGGTGCCTTAAAATTTTGCGACGCTATTTTTCGTGCTATTTTCTTATTTCGTATTTTTCGACGCCTTTTACCTATGTATCAATTACAATTCCAATTAGTGATCTCCATTTGTAGCTTTAATTTTAAGATAGTGATCGTTATAAGGTTGGATTAACCGCGTGTTTACAAACCACTCTTCGTCTTTTTCATTTTTCGACACTTTTCGACGCGCAATCTTTTTCTCTCTTATTTCTCGCCATTCTAGTTTTTAGGACTTAGAATTTTTTCTACTTCTTCTCTAAATTTCTTAAAATTACGAAAATTTATTTTAAGTGGTTAAATTGATAGACATCAAAATTTTCTGGTTCGTAGTAATAGTTGGATTTGTACGTGGACCGGGTTATTGGAGCCAAACAGTACTCAATTATATTGAGACCAAACGAATCCTGCCCCTCTGCTGCATCTTTTGGCTATTCGAAACGTGGGCAAAATCAGAAAAGTCTATTAATTGGATAACTTATTATAATTTTTCTTTCCTTTTTAAAAACTAATAGGATATTCAGTGAATGCACCGAGCAAAACGTTCACCACCTTTCATACGTTCACCACCTGTAACTCGATCAAGACATCTAGCAAATATTGTCGCCGTTGATTTTTCTTTAGAATCGTCATCTAGTCGAACAAGAACTCCAACTCAAATTTCCGATAATCCATCTTTTGAACCCGACTTCACAATTAAGAACCCGGAGCATATTCAAGGACAATTCCAAGATCCTGAACCACTAATTATTCCTCCTGAACCACAAACCATTAAATCAGAATCTTCTAGTGATTCGTATTCAACAAATTCAATTATGGAAAATCTGGAACCTCTAAGTATGGAAGACCGAATGAGAGCCACACGCACGGGCCAAGGTCACGCCATTATTAAGCCGGACATTAATGCGCCAGATTATGAAATCAAAGGACAAATCCTACACATGGTAACTAATCAGTGCCAATATAGTGGTGCGCCGAAGGAAGATCCAAACGAACATCTTCGTACGTTTAATAGGATCTGTACACTATTCAAAATCCGAGAAGTTGAGGATGAACAGATCTATCTCATGTTGTTTCCCTGGACTTTAAAGGGAGAAGCCAAAGATTGGTTAGAATCGTTACCTGAAGGGGCGATTGACACATGGGATGTTTTAGTTGAGAAATTTCTTAAAAGATTCTTTCCGGCATCTAAAGCCGTGAGACTTCAAGGAGAAATTGTTACGTTCACACAAAAGTCAAATGAAACTCTATATGAGGCGTGGACAAGATTTGGAAAGTTGTTGAGAGGATGTCCTCAACACGGTTTAGACACTTATCAAATAGTACAAATATTCTACCAAGGTGTCAACGTTGCTACACGAAAAGACATCGACATAACAGCTGGTGGTTCCATTATGAAGAAAACCGCAACTGAAGCTTACAAAATTATTGATAACACAGCCTCCCACTCTCATGAGTGGCACCAAGAGAAAGATATATATCTCTCATCTAAAGCGGCTAGATCCGATTCTAGCCATAACTTTGATTCCGTTTCCGCAAAAATAGATGTTTTCGAGAGACGAATGGAAAAGATGAATAAAGATATTCACGCAATACGAATCAGTTGTGAGCAATGCGGTGGACCACACTTAATGAAAGACTGTCGCATTGAACAAACGATGGAACAACGTGAGAATGTTGTCTACATGAACCAAAGGCTGGAAAATAGTTATCAGAATAATTATCAACCGCCAAGGCCAAACTTCAATCGAAATCAAAACATTCTTTACAATCCAAAAGGACCCGACAATAACTCGTATAACCAACAAGGTCCGAATAACCAACCGACTCAAAACAACACTTTCAATCAACAAAGACCTAGCTTGTATAAACCACCACAACAACCCGAAGAGAAAAAGCCAAATCTAGAAGAAATGATGGCAAAGCTGATTGAATCTCAAACACAATTCATTACATCTCAAACCCAAACGAACGAGAGATTTGATCAGTCATTAAGAACTCAACAAGCTTCCATTTTGAATCTAGAAAAATACGTAGGTACTCTTGCTAGCATGATGAGTGAGAGGGAACAAGAAAAGCTACCGAGTAATACTGAAGTAAATCCTCGGAATGAGAATGTTAATATGGTTTCAACGAATTCTGAAAAACCAACACCAGAAGATGGGAAGGTTTTAGATGAGAGTAACAATGAAGAAGTTACACCACCACCACCCGAGTATGTAAAGCCAATGGTGGCACCATACAAACCACCCATCCCGTTTCCAAGAAAAGGAGTTGAGTATGAGCAAGTGATAGGTAATAAAGATTGTGATACCTCTGGAAAGAAGAAGAAGAAAAAGAATAAGAAAGTGCAAGAAACAAAAGCCGTAAATATAAACCCGGTGAAGACAGTTCCACCAAAACCTCCACCTAGGGTAGGTGATCCGGGTGAATTTATTGTTCCTTGTCTACTTAGTGATTGTGTCATGTATGATGCACTAGCAGATTTAGGTGCAAGTGTAAGTGTTATGCCTCTTTCCTTATATAAGAGATTAGGTGTAGGTAAGTTAAGTCCAACGGATATGAGTGTTCGACTCTTTGATCAAACCATTAAGCACCCAGTTGGAATTGCTGACAACCTACCCATTCAAGTAGGTAATTTAACCTTTCTAGTCGAATTCATTGTCATTGACATAGAAGAGGACCCAAACATTCCTCTAATTTTAGGTCGACCATTCTTTGCGTCCACCGGGGCGTTATTTGATGTAGGAAATGGAAGAATGACACTTAGTAGTGGTAACAAATCGATCACCTTTATGATTCGAAAGTCTAAATCTCCACCAACCAAAACCATTGAACCAGCAAAAACGATTGGTAACAACCATGTTGTTTTACCAACTCCAATGGTAGTGCTTAATAATAATGAAACGCCTAAGTGTGGGGAAAATGAAGTAACACCTAATGATGACATGATAACAAAGAACCCCGTTGTTGATACGAAATTAAATGATCTCGTTATTAATAGTTCAATGAAGAAACTTATTAAACGGATTCGCGATGCTAGAACCAAGGGGAACTTTAAGTTATGTAACCGGTTAGTATTCAATCTATCACCTAAAGAAAAGGAGAAACTAGTTGAAATTGTGGATATTACACAGGAATCCGACCAATGGCTTAAAGAAAAAGTCACGGATATGCAAGTTGATTATGGACCAAGAGAAATTAACGATGAAGTTAATCACAATTTTGACACCACGGCTACCTAAGTGTGGGGAGATTCAAATGTTCTAAAAAGAAAATGCTATCTAGAGTTAGTTGTTCTGTTCTCGTGTAGTTCCGAGAATGGAACCCGATTGGTCTTTTCCGCTAGCAGACACTAAAGAACTAGTTTCCTCCCTCCATTCTGAATTTTTTTTTTATTTTGTAGGTTTTATATAAAAATTAATATGCTTTTTAAATTTAAGTTTTGTGTGATTTTAAAAACAAAATTTACTTTATTTCATTAAGTTAAAAAAAAAAAATTGATTTCTAAAATTCGTCGTGAGTTGAAGACTAGGTCATAGAGCCGAAATTGCTTTACCCGAGAGCGGGGCGAAAAATTTTGTTATCATTATTTTTAATTTTATTGATCTAAAGTATGCCAAAAAAAAATATTATATTTTATAAATTTTTTAACGTGGGGAAATATACCCAACTTCAAAAATATGTATATATGTTTGTAGTTTATATCATGAACACAACAGGGTAAAACAACGCACTTTCAAAGACTGTCATTAAAGTTCAGCAAAAGGTACCAATTTTGACGACAAGACGCAAAATAACAAATGTTATATAACAAATGGAGGAATGAACGATGAGGCGCCATCAATCATTCGACGAGCTTTGTAATTACAAACTCGGTATTTTTAATCACTTTTCTACACTAATCACCCTCATGAATTTATAATTATAGTCTGATTTCATGCAAATGAGGGCATTGCATGATCTCAAGTGTGGGGAAGAGTTATAAATTCTCTCGGGTTTATACTTAGTTTAATTGCCAAATTTCATGAAAATTTGAAAAATTTTCAACTAAAATACTAGTAACGCAGTAGTTGTATTAGAATCTAGTGCTCTCTGATAACAAGGAACAGCCCTAGTCTTATATACTGACTACCCACTTCTAGTAAAAATTTTCAAAATTTTCAATTAAATGAAGTCAAAATCATGTTTATACATATTTATGAACGATGAAAACTAGGTGTTAATACCGAAATTATCGTTACCTCGAGGACATAAATTGAGAAACAACCCAAAACGCTTGAATTCATTTAAAAAGGAATAAAGAAGAATAAAAAGGCAAAGAAAGAAACTAAGTGTGGGGAGAATGTACCAAGTTATTCAATTAAAAACTATCTATCACATGTTTCTGTAAAGTTATTGCAGTTGCTTTTGTTTTGGACTTAATTAACAGTTTTACCCGGTTTATTGTAATATATTTGAAAGAAAAGATGGATCTACACGATGAATCAATTCCATCATTAAAAGGAAGTAAAGTCTTCCGAAAAAGACACGCGCTTCTTGATTTAGGTCATGAAGTTGTCGTCCAGACCAGCTGTAGGCTAAAAAGGAACATATATTTCATAGCAAAATCCCCCAAGAAAGACAAGATTTTAGTTGCAATTGTTCCATTTTCAAGTGATATTCGTTTACATTAAATAAGTGCGAAGACAAAAGGCGAAAACGACGAATTAAAGACACAAAGGTCCAAAAAGCTCAAATATACAAGATACAAATAAAAAGGTTCAAATTATTGATGAAGAACATCTAAAAATGACAAGAGTACAAGTTGCGGAACGCAAAGTACACGATATAAAATAGTACGAAAGGACGTCCGAAAATCCGGAACCGGGACCCGAGCCAAGAAGAAACGCCCGACGCAATGGACCAAAAATATCTAGTCTACTATGTACATAAATATAATATAATATATAAATAATTATTAAAATTATTTATATTTTATATATATTTAATAAATATGTCGACGAACAAGAAGACAAAAGATATGTGAGCTGTCCAGCGTGGCCATGCGAGTCGCATGGCAAATAGGCATAAACCCATGCGAGTCGCATGGCAGTAAAAATCTGGCCAAATGCCTATAAAAAGGCAGTTTATGCACGAACTCAAACACATCTTTTTCTTTTCCTTCTCTGTAAACATATAACATAAATAAATAATTTTAATTTTAATTATAATTTTAATAATTATGATTTAGTTTAAGTATTGTAACAAATGATTTACGGGTTTTAAGTCAAGACTCTGCCCGTGTAATACTACGATATTAATACCCACTGTAAGTTATGTCTTTCCTTTTTAATTTAATGTCTCGTAGCTAAGTTATTATTATGCTTATTTAAAACGAAGTAATCATGATGTTGGTCTAATTACTAAAATTGGGTAATTGGACTTTGTACCATAATTAAGGTTTGGGCAAAAGACCGACACTTGTGGAAATTGGACTATTGACTATTAATAGATGGGGGGTATTGTCTAATTGAGTGACAACTCATTGGAGTCTGTCGAACCTATCTTCAAATTAATTATCCTAATAATTAATAATGATTATGGTTGTCCTATTTAGTGACGTTCATATGGAATCTATTATAATCATTTAATTAATTATTCGGGTTGGGTAATTGATTATTCAAACTGATCAAGTGGGTAAATTAATATTCATATCTAATCAAAACAGGGGTAGATTACATACAGTGATAACTGGTGTAATTGTTGACAGAAGTGATAACTGCGTCACAGTTTAAATCCTTAATTAGTTGGAATATTTGACTTCGGGTATAAGGGTAATTTGACGAGGACACTCGCACTTTATATTTATGACCGATGGACTATTATGGACAAAAACCAGATAGACGTATCAAATAAACCAGGACAAAGGACAATTAACCCATGGTAATAAATTAAAATCAACACGTCAAACATCATGATTACGGAAGTTTAAATAAGCATAATTCTTTTATTATATTTCTCATCGTATCTTTATTTACTGTCATTTTATTACTCGCAATTTTATTTACTGTCATTTTATTTATTGTCATTATTTTACGCACTTTAATTATCGTCATTTATCTTTGCGCTTAAAATATAGAATCGACAAACCGGTCATTAAACGGTAAAACCCCGCTTTTATAATAATATTACTACTTATATATATATATATTTATATAAATATAGTTTTATAAAAATATAGTACGTAATCACTAGCTCCCTGTGGAACGAACCGGACTTACTAAAAACTACACTACTCTACGATTAGGTACACTGCCTATAGTGTTGTAGCAAGGTTTAGGTATATCCCATCCGTAAATTAATAAAACTTGTGTCATATTTTGTAGTATTTCCTAGTAAAAATAATACTATTTCGTACCCTCACGCTACATCATCACCATGTCTAGTGCTCGAGTATATATATTTATACATGTTTGTATGCTAAATTTCGTCGTTAAACAGTTTATAATTAATCACGAATTAAATACATATATTACTGGTAAAAGGTATATGATATACATGTTCGGAAAGCTGACGAAAAATCAATAACTTTTCATTTAGACACCGAATAGTTTCGATGAACGGATTAAAAGATATGATCAACTGAATTATGATTGACGTAAATTGAAATTGCTTTTGAATCTGCAATTAAGATTTAAACAACTTGTTTACGAGATTGATAAAGTGAACTTTTAAATATTACCAACTGATTAAATGACTCTTTATATAAGGTATGTCTCGTTTTGTTGAACTATTGTCAAAATTGACTTTTTGAAACGACTTTGGATAACTTTTGTATGTCAATCTCGAGCATTAGGATTATGATACACTATGACCTGACCTAGCTTGATAGACATTTATTGACCAACATATGTTCTCTAGGTTGAGATCTACGGTTATTTGGTAATCCGAGTTTCAGTCACATTTTGGTGAACGACTTTATATGCTGCTAAGGTGAGTTTCATTTGCTCCCTTTTTAATTGCTTTTGCAATATATATTTTTGGGCTGAGAATACATGCACTTTATTTTAAACGCAATGGATACAAGTACATACTAAATTCTACACTGAGTTTGAACCGAAAATCCCTTAGCTTTGGTAACTAGTAACTGCCAGTTATAAGAACTGGTGGGCGCGAGTAGTAGTATATGGATCCATAGGGCTTGATATCCCCGTCCGAGCTAGAGCACTAGCCTTTTAACGGACATATGCTATTTGAGAAGCGTACACGTTGGTTTGCGTGTATTATTAAGATGATTATACAAAGGGTACAAATTATATATACGTTAAGTTTAGTTACCAGGGTGCTCAATTTCGTAGAATATTTTGATAAACATTTCTGGATGAAACAACTGAAATCTTGTGATCCACTTTTATATACAAATTATGCGAAACACTAAAACTATGAACTCACCAACCTCTGTGTTGACACTTGTTAGCATGTTTATTCTCAGGTTCCTAGAAGTCTTCCGCTGTTTGCTTATATGTTAGACAAGCTATGTGCCTGGAGTCTTACATGACATATTTTTCAAGGAAACGTTGTATTCACCAAATCATCACCAAGTATCTTATTTTGACTGCATTGTCAACGGAAGTATCATTGTAAACTATTATATTACGGCGATTGTCTATATGTAGAAATCATCAGATGTCAAAAATCTTTGATTTAAATATTCAATTATGGTGTGCCTTTTCAAAAGAATGCAATGTTTTCAAAACGTATCATATAGAGATCAAATACCTCGCAATGAAATCGATGAATGACGTGTTCGTCCATATGGAATTGGAGCGATCGTCACATCCGGCCTTGGGGGAGTAACGGCTGTATAATCAGGAATCGTGGTACGCATCGATGCATCTCCCAAACGACCAACCTCCATTCCGAACTGTCCCAGCGCTGTGTTAATCGACGCATAACTGTTCTCATGCCAAACCCTCATATCATCATTATGCCGTCGTTGCTCCTCCAACATCCTCTGGTTATGTTCAACTTGAGCATTATACGCTGATCAACTATCTCGATACTCCAAATGCATACCATCAACGTTGTTAACTAGAGAATCCCAACTTTCTTCACTAAGGGACCACGTACCTTGTACGTTTGCACTCGAACTGCCTGCTTCATAAGTGGATTGACTACCTCCACGTCCGCGTCCACGTCCAGCACCGTCACCTGGTTGTTGTTGTTCATCCTCCCACAAAACCCAACCTGTTGGACCTCTTCTGATAAATTCGACTTTTGAGAAAAATAGAATATTAGTGGGCATCGCCTCAACCCCCAACATATTACACCTATTAGTCGGGACTGAAAACACCCGAGCAAACCTCGTCACCAAATGCCCACCTAATAACGGGCGTTCTGCACTTTTATCCGTTCCAATCTCTTGTAACCACACTTCTAACATATAAGGGACATCAATTCGCTCTCTCAATTTAATCTGCTGTAGAATCCAAAGATTCCTTCGCTGAATCTTATTCGCATTTCCTCTAGCCATGAACATATGGGCAATCATCTTGAAAATCATTTGGTCCTCCGGAAGTCGAAGCATTGACTGAACACTTCTACTTGAACTAAAAGGACCCGCAGTTTCCTTCGCCACTGTTGGCCAATAATCACTCTCACTAAAGGCTTCTTGCCCAAACACCTTACACTGTATCAAGAACCACTTTAAATCATTGTCATTCAACTCGGGATACAAATCCAACGCCCGAGCTAACCCGATCTTACTCATGCTATGCTCTAACCCGCCTAACCTGAATGTCAAGAAATTTTCCTCGGTCGGAGAGGCTCGCGGTCGACAACTAACCGTTGAGAAGAACTCTATAGTCAACTGCTCAAAAATATCTTCACGAATTTCAAATAACCTTTCGTATGGCCTCAACTCTTGACCCGCATATGTTACCCACAAATAACCACGCAACGTTCTAACAATATTATTACCCAGCGCTAACTATCGTAAAACGTTCTTCTAATTCCTCATCATTAGCGATTTAGGACAACCAAAGTTCCGAGTTATTTGGTGGTTGTCGTGGTTGTTCTGTGTTGCCTCTCGATCTCTACACACATGAAACAAATAAAGAAAACAAAACACCAAACTCAAAAGTCAGTGTTAGTCAAAATAATAAGCACCAAATTCCCATCACAACCAAAACATGTTGCATTTTAATCCACCTTAAAGACAATCACCAAGTTAACTAAGTAACACATGTAAACATGCCAAGAGCTCAAATCTATGCATATTGCATTATCTCTTAAAACATAGCACATAACAACCATACTCTCATAACAACGCAACCAAAATATGAAAAACATGATTACACATAACTCTTTTAACTTCCACAAATCTAATAAAGTGCATCATGTTTGCTAACTCTCACTAATTCAAATTACCACTAACACAATACTCATCACCTCACAAAACACATGTTATGTTCCCTCTAGCATGGCATCATAAATAAATAAATCAAATATAGCACAAGTCATTCAAACCAATATGACCCGCCCATATGAACACAACCCCACACTAGCTCAAAAACATATCAACAATTCAAGAATAAGAACAATTTCAAGCAAGTACTCTTCTATCACTTACAAATTCGGATTCTCAAACACACAAACCCTAGGTTCAAGTACAACTTCTAAAAAAAACAAAATTAATCATGAAATCAAAGCATACAATCATAATCTAACAAAACCCATCACTAATTAGAACACAAAACCCCAATTAAAAAACCTCAAACGAATTCATCATGTAAATCAAAGATTAAGCAAGTAAATACACATAATTAGATGAAATTAGCAAGATAGAAAACAAATTCGAACCTTAGGGGGAGCCATTCTTGTAAGATGTGGAAGTAATTAGACAAGAAATTGAAGTTTAGGAATTTAGGGTTTTTAGATCTAAGGGTTTGTAGGTGTAGAAAGTTCGATAGAATAGATAGAATAAGAAGGTTTGAGTGTAAAATAAAGCTGGAACCAGCCTCCTATTTTTGTGTGGTTGAAAAATTCGGATTTCCCCTTTTTAATATTAAAAAAACAGCATAACCGACTGTGAAACGGAGCGGCGCTCCGGGCTGTCGCGCGGCGCTCAAAATCATTGCGCGGCGCTCCATTAGTCCTAAAATTCATGTCGAGGGTTTTTTTAACATCTGGTATATCAGATACATGCACCTTGAGCGGCGCTCAAAGGTTCGGAGCGGCGCTCCAAGTACTGATAACCCAGAATTTCACAATTTTAAGCCATTTTAACCCAATTTCTCAACCTAAAAACCAACAAACAACCCAAACAAAAAGCCGAGCACGATCACATTGCACATATCATCAAACAAGCACAAAAACATACAAACTCTACAACAATGTGAAGTTTATTACCGAGTCATTCACAAGACTCGTCCCCAACTTCAAGTGACGTTAGGATCAGGTTCAACGTGAACCCCGTCATCAATCTCCAACGGACCATCGAAATATTTCTTCACTCGATTTCTGTTAACTTTAAAGGTAGTACCACTCGCATTTTTCAACTCAATCGCAACGTATGGGTACACCTTAACAACCTCAAATGGCCCCGTCCACCGGGACTTAAGTTTTACCGGTAAAAGCTTCAATCCAGAGTTAAACAAAAGCACTCAATCTCCCTCATTAAACTCCTTTGGACCCTTTAACCTTCTATCATGCCATTGCTTGGTTTTCTCCTTATAAATTAACGAATTATCATACGCATCAAGGCGTAATTCACCAAGCTCATTCAATTGCCCCGCCCTTAGGCGTCCGGCTTCCTTTAAATCCAAATTGCACTTTTTAAGTGCCCACATCGCCTTATGCTCAATCTCCAATAGGAGATGGCATGCTTTTCCATAAACTAACCGATAAGGAGTGGTACCAATTGGTGTTTTATAGGATGTTCTAAACGCCCACAAAATTCATCGAGCTTATTCGCCCACTCTTTCGGATTCGACCCCACAGTTTTCTTAAGAATTCCTTTAAGAGCTCGATTGGTATTCTCAATTTGTCCGCTCGTTTGGGGATGGTATGAAGTAGAAACTTTATGGAGAACTCCATATCGTTTCAATACCTTCTCCATTTGGGCGTTACAAAAATGAGTACCCCTATCGCTAATTAATGCTTTAGGAGTCCCGAATCGAGATAATAAATGCTGAAGGAAGGAAATCACAACTCGTGCATCGTTTGTGGCTAAAGCTTGCGCTTCGGCCCATTTAGACACATAGTCAATGGCAACGAGTATGTAACTATAATTATGAGATTTCGAAAATGGCCCCATAAAGTCAATTCCCCAAACGTCAAATACTTCGCATACTTGGATGCTTTGTTGAGGCATCTCATCCCGTTTGGTGACTTTACCGGATCTTTGACAAGGATCGCACGATTTACAAATCAGGTGGGCAGCTTTGAAGATTGTCGGCCAAAAGAAGCAGGCATCATAGACCTTACGCCCAGTGATTTGGGGTCCAAAATGCCCACCGGTAAGCCCACTATGGCACTCGGTTAAAATTCGCATACACTCTTCACCGAAAACACACCGGCGAATATCCCCATCGGGATAACAACGAAAAAGATTGGGATCCTCCCAGAAATAGTACTTAAGGTCACTGAAGAATTTGTTCCTCTTTTGATGTGACCACCCTTTTTCCAAGAATTTCCCCACGAGATAATTAGAAAATATCCACGTACCATGGCTCGTCCACCTTGTCCATCTTCATGAGATATTCATCGAGAAAATCATCATGGATACTCGATTCATGAAGGACTTCGAGATTTGGATTCTCGAGTCTAGACAAGTGGTCGGCCGCAAGATTCTCGGCACCCTTCTTATCCCGGATCTCGATATCGAATTCTTGCAAAAGCAAGATCCATCTAGGCAGTCGAGGTTTGGCATCCGGTTTGGCGAAACATACTCCACTTTAGTGCAATTGGGTTTTGTTGTTGTTGTACTTTAGAGCAGAATGGTCCGTAAAGACAATAGTCTTAGATAAGACTAAGTAGGACCGGAAATTATCGAATGAAAAGACCACCGCAAGGAGCTCTTTTTCAGTGATAGTATAATTCAATTGTGCTCCTTGCAATGTCTTTCTTACATAAGAGATGGGTCGGAAATGTTTCTCAACCCTTTGGCCCAAAACAGAGCCAACAACAAAATCGGATGCATCACACATAAGCTCAAATGGAAGGGACCAATTCGGAGCAATTATGATAGGTGCATTGATGAGTTTCTCCTTAAGAAGTTCGAACGCCTTTTGGCACTCTTCGGAGAAGTTCCAAGGTGTGTCCTTTTCGAGAAGTTTGTTCATCGGGTTAGCAATTTTGGAAAAATCTTTAATGAACCGCTGGTAAAAACCGGCATGCCCGAGAAAACTCCGAACACCCTTAACATCGGTGGGAGGTGGAAGGTTCTTAATAGTCGTTACCTTTGCGGGATCCACCTCAATACCGTTCCTCGAAATCTTGTGCTATGCCCCCTTGTACCATGAAATAGCACTTTTCCCAGTTGAGCACATGATTAGATTTCTCACACCTTACCAACATCCGCTCTAAATTAAGAAGGCATGAATCAAAAGTGTCACCGAAGACCAAAAGGTCATCCATGAACACCTCCATGCAATCTTCTATCATATCATGGAATATGGCCATCATGCACCTTTGAAACGTGGTCGGAGCATTACAAAGGCCAAAAGGCATGCGACGGTATGAGAATGTGCCATACGGGCACGTGAAAGTGGTTTTCTCTTGGTCCTCTGGCGAGATAGGAATTTGAAAATAGCCCGAAAAACCATCAAGAAAATAATAAAAGTTGTTTCCCGCCAACCTCTCTAGCATTTGATCCATGAAAGGTAACGGAAAATGGTCTTTGCGTGTGGCGTCGTTCAACTTACGATAGTCTATATAAACACGCCACCCCGTGACAGTCCGAGTGGAAATTAACTCATTTTTATCATTAGTGGTAATAGTCATACCACCTTTCTTAGGTACACAGTGTACCGGGCTAATCCATGGACTGTCAGAAATCGGGTAAATCAGATCTGCATCAAGGAGCTTAATGATCTCTTTCTTCACGACATCTTGCATGTGCGGGTTTAACCTCCTTTGACGTTGCACCACAGGTTTGGAGTTATCCTCTATTAGAATTTTGTGGGTGCAATAGGAGGGACTAATACCCTTGATGTCATGAATTTTCCACGCAATGGCCGGTTTGTGGGCATTTAGCATGGTCATAAGTTTAGTTTTCTGACCTGTAGTAAGAGAAGAAGAAATAATTACCGAGAGCTTAGATTCCTCCTGCAAATAAGCGTTTTCTAAATGATCTGGAAGTGGCTTCAATTTTAACTCGGGAGGTTCTTCAATTGAAGACTTTCTCCGGTAATCCACATCACGTTCGAGTTCTTGGAACTCCTCCTCAGTCGGCTCATAGCCGTTTTCCATCAAGGCGGTTAAAATATCCACCTCCTCAACCTGCAACTCTTCATCAATTTCAACCAAGGAGCATTCTCCTAAACCCAGTAACTCTGGGAATTCCTGTAAAAACTCAGACTGGACATCCACAGTGTTAAGAAAATAACATGTATCATCAGTGTAGGCAGGGTACTTTAAAACATGGTCGATTTAGAATGTTGCACTCAAGTCATCTATCCTAAGGGTCAACTTTTGGCCATAAACATCGATGATACACCTAGCAGTATTTAAAAATGGCCGACCCAAAATAAGTGGAATCCTTTCATCCACTTCCATATCCAAAACCACGAAATCAGCCGGGAAAACCAACGACCCGGTCTTAACTAGCATATTCTCTATAATTCTATGAGAAAATTTAATAGAGCGGTCAGCTAGCTGAATAGCCATATGCGTGGTTTTTAACTCCCTGGGGTCTAGCTATAAATAAATAGAATAAGGCATTAAATTTATGCTAGCCCCCAAATCCGCCAACGCCATCACACAGTCCAAATTACCAAGTAAACAAGGAATGGTAAAACTCCCAGGATCCTCAAGCTTCTCGGGAAGCTTGTTTGCAACTATCGCTGAGCATGCAGCATTCAACCTGACTGAAGACCCGTTCTCCAGCTTCTTCTTGTTAGTTAGCAAATCCTTCAGAAATCTTGCATACTTTGGCATACCTGCAATCACATCAATAAAAGGCATATTTATGTTAACTTTTTTAATCAAGTCCTATTTATGTTAACTTTTTTAATCAAGTCCATGAAATTGGACTTTTCTGCCTCTAGCTTCTTCAATCTCTGCTTCCTCGGGAATGGGAGCGGTGGTTGATACTCTTTAACTACCAGTTTAGCAGTAACAGTTTCCGGTACCCTCATAACCTTCTCAATCACCAGTTCCGGCTCCTTTTCCCCCTCCGGTTCACAAACAACAACCGGTTCACTATCCTTAGTTACTGGCACCCTCAAATCGTACTCATCAGGCTTCCGCAGTGAATCATATGCTAAACCACTTCAGGTGGTGATAGCATTAACGTGCCCATTCTTCAGGTTAGTATCTATTTTGTCAGTAACTCCCCCAGTTTCCTCTCATTACTCTGATTAGCAAGCTGACTAATTTGTTTCTCCGGATTCTGAATAGCTCCTTGTTGATTTCGAATCATTTGATCATTATTCTCATTGTTTTGAGTAACAGTAGTAACAAGCTGAGTTTGAGACATCACAAGCTTTTCGATCATAGCTTCAAGGTTGGACTTTTTCTCTTCGGCTTGGGGCTTCTGAAAATACCCAGGAGCTTGCTGTTGATAACCTCCATTAGATCCTGGTTGGAACCTCGAACCTTGATTACCTTGAGGATTATAGGGATTGTTGAAATTCCTATTAAACTGTGCACATCCCTGAAACTGATTGTTGTTCTGTTGACTAATATAAGGGATCTCTTCTTTCTGATTCATAGTCAAACCTGCATCACAATCTTTTCCTAAGTGTAATCCCCCGCAAAACTCACAACCAACCTTAATACCATGCATGTCTTTTTCCAACTTCTCCAAGTGTCTACCAAATTTGTCTAACTTAGCATTAATAGACCCATAATCATCATACGCACCAGTGGTTTCGGTTCTCTTAACTGAAGCTGAACGGGATGACTCATGATCTTGATGCCATTCGTGAGTGTAAGCAGCTTGCTTTTCAATTATCTCTAACACCTCTTCTTCTGTCTTATCCATTAAAGTTCCACCTGCTGCTTGATCAATACTCTGACGAGTTGGTATGTCACAACCTTTGTAGAAAATATGGACCTTTTGTAAATCATTCAACCCGTGTTGCGGACACGAGCGTAACATATTAGAATAACGGTCCCAAGCATCAAATAATGTCTCACTGCTCTTTTGTCTGAATTGCAAAATATCTGCTTGAAGTCTAGCAGCTCGAGACGTAGGGAAAAACTTTGCTAAAAACTTATCTACCAAAACTTCCCAAGAGATAATCGCTCCCTCTGGCTGCTTATCTAACCATCTCTTAGCTTCTCCCTTAAGAGTCCAGGGAAAAAGCCTTGTCTTGATTAAAGTATCGGCAACCTAATTCAGCTTGAACAAGTTGCAAACATCATTAAAAACATGAAGATGCTCGTTAGCATCCTCACTATCCTTGCCATGGAATTGGCAATCCGTAGCTATCAAACTCAAAATTGGACCTGTGATTTGAAAAGGCTGAGTGATGTTTGGTTGAGTAATCGAATTGCCTTGGCCAGCTTGGGCGGCCTTCAACTTTTCTGCCATAGTCTGAGGACGAGGTGGTTAATCGGCCATCTCTTCAGTCTCGAAGATATCTAATGAAACATAAGAGTCTTCTGCTTCGCGTATTTCAGGTGGTGTATCGGGCACCACAGTCTCAACACTACTACCCAAATTAATTATATTATTACTTGAAGAAGCTAATGAATCCACTGTAGACTGTTTCTGTTGACTTAACGCTCTAAATAACTCTTTTTCAGGTTCGTCAAATGGTTGAAGAATAGGAGAATCTGAAGAACGCGTATGTTGCATGCACTACCTGCTATCTACAAAATCACAACTAACAACTGATTAAACACACCAATTCAAATGAAAATAAACGAAAAGTAATAATAAACTATAATTAAAACTAGACTAAGAACAATTAGATAACAATCTGAATTTCCGACACAACTGTCCCCAGCAGCGGCGCCAAAAACTTGATGTGTAAAATCTAGTATATAATTTATCTCTGGAAAATGCCGGTTTAAAGATTACTACACACTAACGGACAGTGTACCCGATCGTGCAATAGTATAAAGTTGGTAATTCTGAAATCGTTCCAAGGACAGTTTAACGTGAGAATTAAGATTGCAACTAATAAAAATAAACTAAGTTAATCTATGAAAATTGAAAGTACGAAATAATTTGTTTTGTGGCTATTTAACGATTAGCCAAATCAAAGATAGATTAAAAGTAAAAGACAATATTTTTGTGTTTTTAAGTTTATAGAAAATAAATGCAGACTCAACGAAAAGTAAAGATATTTGAATTCAATAGATAAAAGAATGTTCGCCTAGATCTCCTATTCGCAGTGTCGGATGATTTGTTATTAAGCTCTAGTTCAATTTATCAATACATGCAACTACAGAGTCGGTTTACCCAGAGTTCTCATTTAGCAAACACGTCAAACTAGGATTTATTGGCTTAGGGTTCCCTTTCACCAAAGACCTCTTTCGTTTGTGACTTAGTGATTCAATTGGTTACGCGTTCGCTCCACATAATTCACCCCTATTTTGTTCAATATATGTTACCCGGTTTACCCCCTTGGTCCAGTAAGCACCCAATTGGTTAAGACAAATCAATTGGAAATTAGCTCACCAAATTGAAACAGGGTTCCCTTTGTTCAAACAAGATCACAAATCAAGCCTAGTAACAATAATCAAATCCCATAAGAATGGTTCTTAATCAAAACTCATAATTATCATGCATTAATCAAATTAAACATTAAAGTATCATCCAAACACATACGAATATTCAATCTAGACAAACATTAAAGTGCTTAGCCAACAATCATAGCTAAAGCCAAAATCACAAATAAATAATTAAGAGTATTCATTATGATGATAAGAATTAAACCTAATGAAAATTGTGTTCTTGAATGATGAACGGATCGAGACGCATTTCCGGAATGATTGAGGTGTTAGAATGATCTTGGGATTCCCCAAAAATCACCCTTTTTTGTCAAAAAGCTGTTGGAATTCGTCTGGATGCAAGAATGATTAATTAGGGTAAAAATTCGAGCTTTAAATACCAAAATCCTGAAGTCGGCTGGAGATGGAGCGGCGCTCCACATATTGAGCGGCGCTCCATATAACAAAAACTCGATCTGTTAAATTCCAAAACCCCTCGAACTAATTTTCCTGCCTACTGGAGCGGCGCTCCATGATTTTGAGCGGCGCTTCAGGCCCAGTTTTGCTGAATCCGGACTGAAAACTCAATAAATTCATCCAAACTCTAATCAAACCAATCTCTTTCACTCGTTTTCATAGAAAATCACTAAAACCATCAAATAACTTCAAATTTCATCTTCTTGGTCTTATAAATCGAACACTTATCGCAATAACACCAAATCGTATCCAAAAGGACCAAAATGTGCCCGATATCGCTAAGGAAAACGCGTATTAAATATGTGATATCACAGTTCCTTCAACTGGTACGCCTGCAACAAAAGCCAACGCAATCATTCCTACATGCTATGACTGTGGAGAAAAAGGGCATTTTTGCAACCAGTGTCCAAAGAAAAAGGATAACACGGGAAATGCTAAAGGCCGAGTATTTGTGATGACTGCCGAGGAAACTCGGAATAATGAGGAAGAAGGGGAAGAGGCATAATGAAGAGTTTTTGACAACTACAATAGTCATTTAAATTTCTCATAGTTTCTTTATGTTATCATTTAGTACTTCTATATTTTGGAAGATTTCATTAAATTCTTGTAGTACTCTGGTTATTTTCTTTAAAATGAATGAGTGATGTTATTTTCTTATCTTTCATTTTCCATTGAATCATTCACCTCAAAGAAGATGAATATTGGCTAGATGACATTAGTAGTAACTTTATGGAGTGATAAAAGTATGATTTAGTATAATATAATGGCGCCTGATCAACGTAGTTATATTATGATAAGTCATGTAGAAATCCTAATGGATCATGATGGAAATAGGATCTGATCAACCTTAGGACCATTGTGAGCCGTTACCTTCTCCTTATCTCTATATTGTCAACTAAAAATATCAACCCTAGATATTATATTATCTTTTGTTTTCAAATTATCTACGCCCGGTGCTGCACCTATTACATAAGTACCATACCGCTTAGCTCTATTCGAAATGAAGGAATTATCCAATCAACTCCAAAGAACTTTTGGAGAAAGGTTTCATTCGTTCTAGATTGCCTCCGTGGGGAGCACCCGTTCTAATTGTTAAGAAGGAAAGGGCACATTGAGAATGTGTATTAATTACCAAGAACTCAACAAGCTAACCATTAAGAGTCGTTATCCACTTCTGCGTATTGATAACCTGTTTGACCAATTGCAAGGGTCAAGTATCTATTCGAAGATTGATCTTAGGTCGGGTTATCATCAATTGAGAGTCAATGAAGCTGATGTTTCTAAGACTGCGTTCCGAACTCGTTGAGTTTCTTGTCATGCCTTTTGGTTTAACCAATACTCCTGCTGTACTCATAGATCTTATGAACCGTGTATGCAAACCTTATCTTGACTAAATCGTGATCGTTTTCATCGATGACATCTTAATCTATTCTAAGAGCGAGAAATAGCATGAGCAACATCTGCAATTGATTCTGGAGCTCTTAAAGAAGGAACAACTTTATGCCAAAGTTTCTCCAAGTGTGAATTTTAGCCGCAAATCGTACAGTTTCTTGGACATGTAGTTAATAGTGAAGGAATACATGTCGATCCTATAAAAATTACCGCTATTTAGAAATTTTTGAGAACTAATCTTAGATGAAGTCCATAAGACTAAATATTCTATTCACCCAGGCTCTAGTAAAATGTATCACGATATGAAGAAGTTTTATTGGAGACCTCATACGGAAAAAAATATAGATCCCCAATGTAATTAAGTGTAAACTTTGCTTTAACAAAACGTTGACCGAATGATAATTTTTAGTCAACACTTCCTGTTAATTAAAGTTCATACACTTCACATCTCGAATCTTAAAAAGTGTCTTGTTGATGACATACTTATTATTCCTTTGGATGCTTCGCATTAATGATAAAATGTACTTCACCGAAGAACCGATAAAGGTTATGAATCATGAGGTTAAAGGCTTGAAACAAAGCTTTATTCCAAATTGTTAAGATCCGTTAGAATTCACGAAGATGCCCCAAGTATACCTGGGAACGTGAAGACCAGATGAAGCGAAAATATCCACATCTATTCTCAACCGTTGATGCATCCGAGAAGTCTTCCTGAAACTTCAGGACAAAGTTTAAATTAACGGGGAGGTACTATAACAACCCTCACATTTCCATTCTGAATTTACCAGATTGCCCTTAGGGTTTCATTTCCTGATCCTGTGTATTGTCATTAGGGTTGTTATCCATATAATTAAATGCTCTATAATTAATGCATGTCATTAATAACTTGAAACCCTAACCTCAAATATTAATACTAAAACCCTAATATTATTTAAAACCCTAAAAGCTAACCTTAAAATATAAACTGTAAGTATTAATTTAAATGTGACATTGTATAACTATTAAAAACTAATATAAATTAATTGGAACCTAATTAAAAATTAATAAAGGTTAGGGACTAATAATTAAATAAAATGTAAATTAAATAAATGTAACCCTAATATATAAAATATATATATATATATATATATATATATAATACAAATAAATAAAGATTGTCGAAAAAAATAATTATATATATATATATATATATATATATATATATATATATATATATATATATATATATATATATATATATATATATATATATATATATATATATATATATATATATATAACCACATAATAAATCGGCTAGTTAAATAAAATAGGGGAGATTACCTTAATCACTAAGTATCCACAATCCTAGTTTAATCCAAATTCATGTGCTTGATCACCAAGTAATCTTAGAATCATAGTGCTATTAGGAAACTAAAGTCATCTATAAAAAGGCTTCATGATCTCCCAAATTAGCATCACAATTAAACCCTTTTCATTGTTATTTTAAGTCGACAACTGCAGCTCCCTTTCTCCCTATTTTTGTTGACCCAAAACATTACTCAATACCACCTGCATCGACTCAAAAACCCTCCAAGCAACCTCAAAAATTGACAGTCCAAACAGCCCTCTAGTCGACTTCTGCTGTAGCTTTTCCTGCTCATGTTTCCTGCTGTAGTCAACATCTGTCACACAGACCAAGTGCTCCTATCTTTTTGCTGCAACACACAGTCAAAACAACCTCCAAGGTGCTCCTGGTTGCTGCGTATTTCTTTCTGTTTCTTGCTGCTGTTATCGTGACCCAAAAATCAACCAAGAATGCCACCAATTGATCTTGAATTGCTGTTGTGATCCTACTGGTTTGCGAGGCAAAACAGACCCAGGAAGCACTTGATTTGGGTCGTGATTTGCTGCTGTAAACTTGCTCCTGTTTCAGTCCATGATCGCCACCTTGTTCTTGAACTTTGTCTATTAAGGTATACCTAAACCTTAATGATAATCATACTTATACTTTGGTTCTAGTTATTATGTTTTAATTATGAATGAATATGTTAAAAGATAAAAGAATATGATTATGATTATTTGAGATTAAGTTGTTAAACTATAAGTATTACAATTAAGTATGAATGTTGATCATGAACTAGCTAAATAAATACTTAAAAGCATCATGGATATTAGTGGTTGATTAATAAGTTGAAGGTTGTTGAATTATGACTATGATTATGAATAAAATATGAAACTAATTAACATGATCAAGTATGAATTAAGTATGATCATAAATTTTTGAATGCGTAATGATAATGAATAATGATAATGATTATTAGTAATAAGGTTAAGATTGTTAAATTTAAAGTTATGGTTAATATGGTTATAATTATGAATAAGTCATGAAATTAGTTTAATGATTATGAGTAAGATGAGTATGATAAAAGACTATAGTTATTAGTAATAAGATTGAGCATGATTAGATTAAAAGTATTATGATTATTAATAAGTTAAGGTTGATTAAATATGATTATGATTAGATTAATAATATATTAGGTTATGATTTTATGTGATGATGATGAATGCTATTAGGTTATGATTATGATAAAAGATATGATTTTATGGATTAGTAAGGTAGTGATGATAATGATATACATGCATGTATGCATGCACACGTACGTATGTACATGAATATATAATAGGTATATGTGTGTGTATATATGCAAGTATATACATACGTGTATATGTATGTGTATATATGTATGTATATGTATGTGTGTATGAATGTATGAGTGTGTATATGTATCATGTATATATATTATAAGAAGTTACAAAGATGATAAGTAGTAATAAGTATATATATATATATATATATATATATATATATATATATATATATGTGTGTGTGTATGTGTGTGTGTGTGTGTGTGTGTGTGTTTGTGTTTGTGTGTACCACCTCTACACTAATGTATATATAACACTTACATATAATGTATACATATAACATATAGTTATAAACATATACATGTATAATAATATATATATATATATATATGTGTGTGTGTGTGTGTGTGTATGTGTGTGTGTGTGTGTACCACCTCTACACTAATGTATATATAACACTTACATATAATGTATACATATAACATAAAGTTATAAACATATACATGTATAATAATAATAAAGAATATATTTATATATATATATATATATATATATATATATATATATATATATATATATATATATATATATATATATATATATATATATATATATATATATATATATATATATATATATATATGCATCACCTTTGACTTAAGATATATGTAACACATACGCATAATGTATATATATACCATATAGTTATGAACATATATATGTATCATATGGGTGTATTTATATATATAACACATATAATGATAAGATTTCATATTATCTAATTAATAAAAGAGTAATATTATTATTAGTATAACCTATAAACCTAACTATATAGTAACACTTTAATTACACTAAGTATATATATATATATATATATATATATATATATATATATATATATATATATATATATATATATATATATATATATATATATAGTTAAAAGTACATTAATAATTCGTTATGTGTACACATTTATAATGTGAAGGTTATAATTAAAGATAGCGTACAAAGACTACAAACATCACCGCTACATGTGGCCTAGGGGGATCCTTGTTGCCTTATGGGAACCGCTTGTGGATTTCGAATGCCATGACTTAGATTCTGATCAAGAATCCTGGGCGCCCGGTAACAATAGATCATTCGAGTGACTTACATGTAAGCAACGAAGTTTGGGCGAGATTGTACAACATCTTTGTTAAGAATTATAATCCGAACTTCTTAAACTAGAAGCTTACTATAAGTGGAAGCTTTCCATAAATAGTAGGTTTCCAAAAATAGAAACTTTTGAGAAATAGGAACTTTTCTCGAAAACCGTCACTATTAATATAGTTTGCTATATTAATAAACAAACTTTATGTCTATCAGACATTAACTAATTAAATGTTATATCTCTAGGTTGAGATCTCCGTTTACATACACCGTTCATACAACTTGCGTGAAATTACTTACTTAGTACTAAGGTGAACTTCATAGCCCCTCTTTCTACTATTTCTTAACTGTTTTATAAACTTTGGGGTGAGACACATGCTTGCTTTTGTAATGATTTACAAATTTAGACACAAGTGCCTAAACTATTTGATATGCATCTTCGTGAGACTTTTATTAAACATGTATTTATTGTTACATGCAAATCCCTGTCATAATATCGTTAATTGCTGGAATTGGAATTTTGCAAGCTTAATTATTGTGAGTAGGCCTATTGAGAGTGACATCTCTACCCATTGGCATGATCGTCAAGGGGGTACATAATAATGATTGCCGACACTAGTACAGTGTCAGGGGTTAATGTTTAGTTCAATATTATAACTCATGGAATATTGAATATTTTGATATTTTGAATTAAATCATGTGGTCTAAAACTTATTATGATTGTTAAACCTATGATGTTCACTCAACCTTTGTGTTGACACTTTAAGCATGTTTGTCTCAGGTAAAAATTAGCTTGTGTGCTGCCCTATGATGCTTAGTTAGCTGTTGCATTGGAGTCCACATATTAGACTTATCATTTGTTATATACACATGAATTTCATTATGTAAAACATTATTATGTTTGAAATGTCACGTTCATATTGATTATAAACGTTCCATATTAATTGATTTCGTTGTGAGGTTTTGACCTCTATATGAGACATTTTTCAAAGACTGCATTCATTTTTAAAACAACCATAACCTTTATTTTATCAATAAAAGTTTTAAAAAAACATTACGTAGATTATCAAATAATTATAATCTAAAATATACTGTTTACACACGACCATTACATAATGGTTTACAATAGAAATATATTACATCGACATATGTTTCTTGAATGCAGTTTTTAAACAATATCATACAAACATGGACTCCAATTCTTGTCCTTATTTTAGTATGCAACAGCGGAAGCTCTTAGTATTCACCTGAGAATAAACATGCTTTAAACGTCAACAAAAATGTTGGTGAGTTATAGGTTTAACCTATATATATCAAATCGTAACAATAGACCACAAGATTTCATATTTCAATACACATTCCATACATAGAGATAAAAATCATTCATATGGTGAACACCTGGTAACCGACATTAACAAGATGCATATATAAGAATATCCCCATCATTCCGGGACACCCTTCGGAAATGATATAAATTTCGAAGTACTAAAGCATCCGATACTTTGGATGGGGTTTGTTAGGCCCAATAGATCTATCTTTAGGATTCGCGTCAATTAGGGTGTCTGTTCCCTAATTCTTAGATTACCAGACTTAATAAAAAGAGGCATATTCGATTTCGATAATTCAACCATAGAATGTAGTTTCACGTACTTGTGTCTATTTTGTAAATCATTTATAAAACCTGCATGTATTCTCATCCCAAAAATATTAGATTTTAAAAGTGGGACTATAACTCACTTTCACAGATATTTCCTTCCTCGGAAATAAGACTTGGCCAAGGATCGATTCACGAACCTATACAAATATGTACATATATATCAAAGTATGATCAAAATATAATTACAACCATTTTTATTATGTTTTAAAGATTTGAGTGTATTAAGTCAGCTGTCCTCGTTAGTAACCTACAACTAGTTGTTCACAGTTAGATGTACGGAAATAAATTGATATATATTATCTTGAATCAATCCACGACCCAGTGTATACACGTCTCAGGCTAGATCACAACTCAAAGTATATATATTTTTGGAATCAACCTCAACCCTGTATAGCTAACTCCAACATTACTGCATATAGAGTGTCTATGGTTGTTCCAAATAATATATATACATGGGTCGATATGATATGTCAAAACATTTGCATACGTGTCTATGGTATCCCAAGATTACATAATATATTAGAATACATGTATAATACAATATAAGTTAGCTAGGATATGATTTGTATATATTTGTTAAACATTTCCCGTAGCTAAAATAATCAAAAAATATCCAATCTTGTTTTACCCATAACTTCTTCATTTTAAATCCGTTTTGAGTGAATCCAATTGCTATGGTTTCATATTGAACTTAAGTTTATGAATCTATACAGAAAAAGTATAAGTTTATAGTCAGAATTATAGGTTATAAGTCATTTTTGTAAAGGTAGTCATTTCAGTCGAAAGAACGACGTCTAGATGACCATTTTGGAAAACATACTTCCACTTTGAGTTTAACCATGATTTTTGGATATAGTTTCATGTTCATAAGAAAAATAATTTTCCCAGAAGAACAACTTTTAAATCAAAGTTTATCATAGTTTTTAATTAACTAACCCAAAACAGCCCGCGGTGTTACTACAACGGCGTATATCCGGTTTTACGGTGTTTTTCGTATTTTTCGATTTTAAATTATTAAGTTAGCATATCATATAGATATAGAACATGTGTTTAGTTGATTTTAAAAGTCAAGTTAGAAGGATTAACTTTTGTTTGCGAACAAATTTAGAATTAACTAAACTATGTTCTAGTGATTACAAGTTTAAACCTTCAAATAAGATAGGTTTATATGTATGAATCGAATGATGTTATGAACATCATTACTACCTCAAGTTTTCTGGATAAAGCTACTGGAAATTAAAAAAATGGATCTAGCTTCAAAAGATCCTTGGATGGCTTGAAAGTTCTTGAAGCAGAATCATGACACGAAAACAAGTTCAAGTAAGATTTTCACTCGAAATAAGATTGTTATAGTTGTAGAAATTGAATCAAAGTTTGAATATGAATATTACCTTGAATTAGAAAGATAACCTACTTTAAATAACAAAGGTTCCTTGATCTTAGATGATTACTTGGAATGGATTAGAAAGCTTGGAAGTAGACTTGCAAACTTGGAAGTATTCTTGATTTTTATGAAACTATACTTATGGAATTTATGAAGAACACTTAGAACTTGAAGATGGAACTTGAGAGAGATCAATTAGATGAAGAAAATTGAAGAATGAAAGTGTTTGTAGGTGTTTTTGGTCGTTGGTATATGGATTAGATATAAAGGATATGTAATTTTGTTTTCATGTAAATAAGTCATGAATGATTACTAATATTTTTGTAATTTTATGAGATATTTCATGCTAGTTGTCAAATGATGGTTCCCACATGTGTTAGGTGACTCACATGGGCTGCTAAGAGCTGATCATTGGAGTGTATATACCAATAGTACATACATCTAAAAGCTGTGTATTGTACGAGTACGAATACGGGTGCATACGAGTAGAATTGTTGATGAAATTGAACGAGGATGTAATTGTAAGAATTTTTGTTAAGTAGAAGTACTTTGATATGTGTCTTGAAGTCTTTCAAAAGTGTATGAATACATATTAAAACACTACATGTATATACATTTTAACTGAGTCGTTAAGTCATCGTTAGTCGTTACATGTAAATGTTGATTTAAAACCTTTAAGTTAACGATCTTGTTAAATGTTGTTAACTGATAATGCTAAAAATGAACATATATTTCATAGCATTATCCCTCAAGAAAGACAAGCTTTTAGTTGCAATTGTTCTATTTACAAGTGATATTCGTTTAAATAATAAAAGGTGAAGACAAAAGACAGATTCGACGAATTGAAGATGCAAACGACCAAAAAGCTCAAAAGTACAAAGTACAATCAAAGAGGTTCCAATTATTGATAAAAAAACGTCTCTAAATTACAAGAGTACAAGATTCAAAACGCAAAGTACAAGATATTAAATTGTACGCAAGGACGTTCAAAAATCCGGAACCGGGACCAGAGTCAACACTCAACGCTCGACGCAACGGACTAAAAATTACAAGTCAACGGAGTACAAGAATATAATATAATATATATATAATTAAATTTAATTATATATATTATATTATATAATAAATAAATAAGCAGCCCACGTTTTTAAAGACTTTTGAGCCTCCCCAGCTGGCCATGCGATCGCATGGCCTTGAAGGGCAAAGCCCATGCGATCACATGAGGCCCTTTTCTAGCCCACATGCCTTTAAAAGTCGCAGTTTGGTGCATCAAAAATATATATATCCATCCATCCAACTCTCAATGTATATATATATATATATATATATATATATATATATATATATATATATATATATATATATATATATATTATAATTTTAATTTTAATTTTAATTTTAAATCCTAATAATAAGGGTATGTTAGCGAATATTGTAAGGGTGTAAGTCGAAATTCTGTCCGTGTAACGCTACGCTATTTTTAATCATTGTAAGTTATGTTCAACCTTTTTACATTAATGTCTCATAGCTAAGTTATTATTATGCTTATTTAATACCGAAGTAATCATGATGTTGGGCTAAAATATTAAAATTGGGTAATTGGGCTTTGTACCATAATTGGGGTTTGGACAAAAGAACGACACTTGTGAAAATTAGACTATGGGCTATTAATGGGCTTTATATTTGTTTAACTAAATGATAGTTTGTTAATTTTAATATAAAGATTTACAATTGGATGTACCTATAAATAACCATATACACTTGATCGGACACGATGGGCGGGATATTTATATGTACGAATAATCGTTCATTTAACCGAACACGGGAATAGATTAATTGTTAATAGAATTATTAAAACAGGGGTGAAATTATGTGCAAGGACACTTGGCATAATTGATATCAAAGTATTAAAACCTTGGGTTACACTCAGTCGATATCCTGGTGTAATTATTAAACAAAGTAATAAAACCTTGTTACAGTTTAAGTCCCCAATTAGTTGGAATATTTGACTTCGGGTATAAGGATAATTTGACGAGGATACTCGCACTTTACATTTATGACTGATGGACTGTTATGGACAAAAACCAGACGGACATATTAAATAATCCAGGACAAAGGACAATTAACCCATGGGAATAAACTAAAAATCAACACGTCAAACATCATGATTATGGATGTTTAAATAAGCATAATTCCTTTATTTTCATATTTAATTGCACTTCTAATTATCACACTTTTATTTATTATCATTATATTTAATTGCACTTTTAATTATCGTACTCTTTAATTATCGCAAGTTTATTTTATCGCACTTTTATTTATCGCAATTTCATTATCGTTATTTATTTTACGCTTTAAATTAAGTATTTTATTTATTTAATATTTTACATTAGGTTTTAATTGCGACTAAAGTTTTAAAAATCGACAAACCGGTCATTAAACGGTAAAAACCCCCCTTTATAATAATAATATTACTTATATATATTTGTATTTTTATAAATTAAAACTAATATAGCGATAAGCTTTGTTTAAAAGATTTCCTGTGGAATGAACCGGACTTACTAAAAACTACACTACTGTACGATTAGGTACACTGCCTATAAGTGTTGTAGCAAGGTTTAGGTATATCCATTCTATAAATAAATAAATATCTTGTGTAAAATTGTATCGTATAAAATAGTATTTCCTAGTAAAAATAAAGCTATTTCATATACACCTCTACGCACATCAAGTATTTTTGGCGCCGCTGCCAGGGATTAGCTATAACGCCGGAAGCGCAACGCTATTATTAAAATAAAAAAAAGATTTTTATTACTTTTATAAAAATAAGTTTTTGTAAAAATACGTTTTAAATATTCGAAAATATAAAAAGAAAAACAAAAATATAAATATTTTTAAGAGTTTGTTAAATATATAACTTCTATAAAAAGTTTCTTTATCTTTATTTTATAAAAATATATAAGTTTTATAAAGTTTCTTTATTTTTATTTTTAAGTTTGTAAAAATATAAATTTTATTTAAATATTTTGTATTTATTTAAAACAGAAAAATCAAATCAGCATAAAAAAAATTAAAAACTCTCGGCCTGGTACTGTAGCAGCCCGTAACCTGGCCCAAAATCCAAGCTCATGCGATCGCATGAGCCCGAAAGCAATTACTCATGCGATCGCATGAGGGTCTCTGACAGGCCACAGGAAGCCCTAGTTCAGCATTAATTACGGGTTATTATTATTATTATTTAATTTAAAACCCTAATTAGGTTTTTAATATTTAATTAGTTAGTTTAGATTTTAATTAATTTATATTTTTAGTTTATTTAGTTTAATTAAATTATAAAATTAATAGTTTTATAAAATAAATAATATAAAAATTGTAATTTTTATAAAAATTGTAATTTTTACAACTTTTAGTTTATTTTTATATTTTGTATCTTTTTAATTGTTTTAGCGTAATATTTGTATTTTTCGCTCGTATTTAGTTTTAAATCATAGTTTTTGCCATAGTTATTTTTTATTTCTAGATTTTTAGGCTTTGCCGTAAAATCCCTTAAGTGCTTTTTCTTTAGACTAAGATTTAGGTGCTTTAGAATTTTGCGACGTTTTTTTTAGTTTTTAGTGCCTTTTTAAGATATTGCCATTTGGGATATAGTTTTACTTGTAAGCTTTAATATTTTTAGACGCAACTTTTAATTCTTAGTTTTTAGTTTCTTTTTAAGTTTCAACGCGCTACTTTCTTATTTTTATTTTTCGACGCCTTTTACCTATGTATCAATTATCACTCCAATTAGTAATCTCAATTTGCAATTTTAATTTTAAGTTAGTGATAATAATAAGGTTGGGTTAGTCGAGTGTTTTAAAGTTTTATAAGTCACTCTTTTTCTTTCTTATTTCTCCAATTTTAATACCGACGCGCTCTTTTTCTTTCTTATTTCTCGCCATTCTAGTTTTTAGGACATAGAATTTTCTACTTCTTCTCTAAATTTCTTTAAATTATGAAAATTTATTTTAAGTGGTTAAATTGATAGACATCAAAATTTTCTGGTTCGTAGTAATAGTTGGATTTGTACGTGGACCGGGTTATTGGAGCCAAACAGTACTCAATTATATTGAGACCAAACGAATCCTGCCCCTCTGCTGCATCTTTTGGCTATTCGAAACGTAGACAAAATCAGAAAAGTCTATTAATTGGATAACTTATATAATTTTTCTTTCTTTTTAAAAACTAATAGGATATTCAGTTAATACACCGAGCAAAACGTTCACCATCTTTTGTACGTTCACCACCTGTAACTCGATCAAGACATCTAGAAAATATTGTCGCCATTGATTTTTCTTTAGAATCGTCATCCAGTCGACCAAGTACTCCAATTCAAATTTCCTATAATCCATTTTTTGAACCCGACCTCACAATTGAGAATCCGGAGAATATTCAGGGACAATTCATAGATCCTGAACCACTAATCTTTCCTCTGGAACCACCAATCATTCAAACAGAGATTGTTGAGGAACGAACCATTAAATCAGAATCCTCTAGTGATTCAGATTCAACAAATTCAATCATGGAGAATCTGGAACCTTTAAGTATGGAAGACCGAATGAGAGCTAAACGTACTAGCCAAGGTCACGCAATTACTCATCCAGATATTAATGCGCCAGATTATGAAATCAAAGGACAAATTCTACATATGGTGACTAATCAATGCCAATTTAGTGGTGCGCCGAAGGAAGATCCAAACGAACATCTTCGTACCTTTAATAGGATCTGTACTTTATTTAAAATAAGAGAAGTGGAGGATGAACATATATATATCTCATGTTATTTCCCTGGACTTTAAAGGGAGAAGCCAAAGATTGGTTGGAATCGTTACCTGAAGGGGCGATTGATACATGGGACGTTTTAGTTGAAAAATTTCTTAAACAATTCTTTCCGGCATCTAATGCCGTAAGACTTCAAGGAGAAATTGTTACATTCACACAGAAACCAAATGAAACTCTATATGAGGCATGGACCAGATTTGGAAAGTTATTGAGAGGATGTCCGCAACATGGTTTAGACACCTGTCAAATAGTACAAATATTCTACCAAGGATGTGACATCACAACAAGGAAAGACATCGATATAGCAGCTGGTGGTTCCATTATGAAGAAAACCGAAACTGACGCTTATAAAATTATTGATAACACTGCTTCCCACTCACATGAGTGGCACCAAGAAAAAGATATCGTTAGATCATCTAAAGCAGCTAGAGCCGATTCTATCCATGACTTAGATTCCATTTCTGCAAAGATAGATGCTGTCGAGAGACGAATGGAAAAGATGACTAAAGATATCCACTCAATACGAATTAGTTGTGAGCAGTGTGGAGGACCACATTTAACAAAAGATTGTCTCAGTATTGAACTGACAATGAAACAAAGAGAGAATGTTTCATATCTAAACCAAAGGCCTGGAAATAATTATCAGAATAATTATCAACCGCCAAGACCAATTTACAATCAAAACCAGAATTATAATCGCAATGTTCCATACAACAACCAACAAGGTCCTAGTAATCAACAAGTATCCAATAATACTTACAATCAGCAAAGACCTAATTTTCAAAACAAACCACCACAAACCGATGATAAAAAGCCGAATTTAGAAGATATGATGACGAAGCTAGTTGACTCTCAAACTCAATTTTTCACATCTCAGAAGCAAACCAAGGAACAAAATGCTCAAGCATTTAGAAATCAACAAGCTTCTATTCAAAATCTGGAACAAGAAGTAAGTAACCTAGCAAGGTTAATAGGTGAAAAAAAACCGGGAAGTCTACCTAGTGATACAAATGCTAACCCCCGGAATGAAACAGCTAAAGCTATTACCACAAGAAGTGGTACAACACGTAAACCACCTGAAATACCTGTAATTTCCGATGAAACTATTCCTACTCCACAAGAACCACAACCTGAACAAGATAAGGAAAAAGAACCGGTAGTTGAAAAGGTTAATGAAGATAACACAGTTAAAGCTAAACCTTATGTTAAACCATACCAACCACCACTTCCTTACCCGAGTAAAATGAGAAAAGAGAGACTTGAAGCCGAGCAATCCAAATTCTTGGATATGTTTAAACAGATAAATGTAAATCTTCCTTTCATTGATGTAATTTCAAGAATGCCTAGATATGCTAAATTTCTGAAAGATCTAATCTTAAATAGAAAGAAAATGGAAGAACTCTCGGTCGTTACTATGATTGCTAATTGTTCAGCAGTGCTGTTGAATAAGATACCAGAAAAATTATCTGATCCAGGAAGTTTCACAATTCCATGTTTTCTGGGTAGTCTTAGTTCAATAGAAGCATTGGCAGACTTAGGTGCTAGTATAAATCTAATACCGTATTCACTATACGCTAAACTAGAACTTGGAGAATTGAAACCAACACGAATAAGTATACAACTAGTTGATAGATCAGTAAAATATCCTAGAGGGATAATGGAGAACATGCTAGTTAAAGTTGGTACTTTAGTATTTCCAGTAGATTTTGTTGTTCTGGACATGGAAGAAGATTCTCAAGTTCCTCTCATATTAGGAAGACCATTCTTAAACACGGCTAAAGCAATGATAGACGTGTTCGGTAAGAAACTGACTCTAAGTATAGAAGAAGAAAGTGTTACCTTTTCAGTTGATAGAGCAATGCAACAACCGCAATCTGCAGATGATACTTGTTATTATATTCAAACTATAGAATCACATGCAGAATTATTAGAAGAATTTCCAGAATTACAAGGAACAGGAGAATGTTCTTTAGGAGAAGGAACTGAACCAATTGATGAAACTGAAATTTTAGCTACACTAATGGTTAATGGATATGAACCAACGACAGAAGAAATTCAAATGCTAAAAGAAGAAGACAGATATCGATATAAATCATCGATAGAAGAACCTCCGACATTAGATTTAAAGCCACTTCCAAACCATTTGGAATATGCTTATTTACATGGTGAATCTGAATTACCTGTAATAATATCGTCTTCTCTTACTGAAAATGAGAAATCACAACTCATTTCTGTATTAAATGCTCATAAACCAGCTATTGCATGGAAAATTCATGATATTAAAGGAATAAGTCCTTCGTATTGCACACATAAAATCCTTATGGAAGAAGGTCATAAAACATATGTGCAACGCCAACGAAGACTAAATCCTAATATGCAAGATGTTGTTAAGAAAGAAATTATTAAACGGCTTGATGCAGGTTTAATTTATCCAATTTCTGATAGTCCATGGGTAAGCCCAGTTCAATGCGTGCCTAAGAAGGGTGGCATGACTGTCATAACAAATGAGAAAAATGAGCTTATTCCTACTAAGACTGTAACAGGATGGCGAGTATGTATTGATTATAGAAAATTAAATGATGCCACCAGAAAAGATCACTTTCCCTTACCTTTCATTGATCAAATGTTGGAAAGATTAGCCGGAAACAGTTACTATTGTTTTCTTGATGGTTTTTTTGGATACTTTCAAATTCCAATAGCACCCGAGGATCAAGAGAAAACCACATTCACGGGCCCTTATGGTAGTTTTGCTTATAAACGCATGCCATTTGGACTTTGCAACGTCCCTGCAACCTTTCAAAGGTACATGATGGCGATTTTTCACGACATGATAGAAGAATGCATGGAAGTTTTCATGGATGACTTTTCAGTTTTCGGGGATACTTTTGAAACATGTTTAGTTAATCTTGAACGAATGCTTATTAGATGCGAACAATCAAATCTAGTACTTAATTGGGAGAAATGCCATTTCATGGTTAAAGAAGGCATCGTTCTTGGTCATAAAATTTCAAAGGAAGGAATTGAAGTGGATAGAGCTAAAGTAGATGTAATTGCTAAACTTCCACATCCCACCAATGTTAGAGGAGTTAGGAGTTTTCTAGGGCATGCCGGTTTTTACCGACGTTTCATAAAAGATTTCTCTAAAATTGCCACTCCTATGAATAAACTCCTAGAAAAGGATGCTCCATTCATCTTTTTAGATGACTGTATCAAATATTTTAATATACTTAAAGAAAAACTCACTAATGCACCGAATATGATAACACCAAATTGGAATCTACCATTTGAATTTATGTGCGATGCAAGTGATTTTGCAATGGGAGCCGTTTTAGGACAAATGATTGAAAAACGATTTCAACCTATTTATTATGCTAGTAAGACGTTACAAGGAGCACAAATGAATTACACAACTACTGAAAAATAACTCCTTACTATTGTCTTTGCTTTTGAAAAATTTCGTTCATATCTCGTTCTAGCTAAAACGGTGGTCTATACCGACCATTCTGCTCTTAGATACCTATTTTTGAAACAAGATGCTAAACCAAGATTAATCCGTTGGATCTTACGCTTACAAGAGTTCGATATTGAAATCCGAGATAAAAAAGGAGCAGAAAATCTCGCCGCTGATCATCTTTCTCGTCTTGAAAATCCCGAATTAGAAGTTCTAAATGAATCGGCCATACAAGACAACTTTCCTGATGAATATCTATTGAAGATAGATTATAATGAAATTCCATGGTTTGCAGACTATGCAAACTATTTAGTATGTGGATTCCTTGAAAAAGGATTGTCGAACCAAAAACGAAATAAATTCTTTAGTGATATAAAACACTATTTCTGGGAAGATCCACATTTGTTTAAAAGTTGTCCCGATGGAATAATACGCCGATGTGTATTCGGAGATGAAGCTAGTAAAATCTTAAACCATTGTCACACAGGACCAACAGGAGGGCATTATGGGCCTCAATAAATAGCAAGAAAAGTTTACGATGCTGGATTCTATTGGCCTACAATTTACAAAGATGCACACCTTCTTTGCAAATTCTGTGATGCTTGTCAAAGGGTCGGAAAAATAAGTCAACGTGATGAAATGCCACAAAATGTCATTCAAGTATGTGAAGTATTTGACATTTGGGGTATTGACTTTATGGGTCTATTTTCAAAATCTCATAATAATCTCTATATTCTCGTAGCCATTGATTATGTATCTAAATGGGCGGAAGCACAAGCTCTCCCGACTAATGATGCACGAGTTGTAGTCAACTTTTTAAAACGTCTTTTTGCAAGGTTTGGAACACCGAAAGCTTTAATAAGTGATCGGGG